>NW_027202727.1:2337500-3080000 GCF_024711535.1 Dipodomys merriami
TGAATGGTTTTGCAGCTCACTTCCCTGTTGAGTGTGTACATTCTGCTTCCTAATCCTGCAGGCCTTGGTCTCTTCACCTAGCCTGGATTTTGCAACTATTTTCTGTCCTTCAAATACAGTGTTACAATGGAGTTCTTCCTGCTAACAGGGCTAGGGCTTGGATCCTGAGAACTTCATTTGAACCCAGGATGGGTCAATAATGTTTCTTTCCTGCTTCTATAGCTTGAGAACTCTAAGAACAATTAGAGTGCAAGTAACCTCTCATCACCAAGGGAAACCCAGGAAGCTCTTGAATATCTGACCTTTCAGAAGTGGAAGTCAGAGTGTCATATACTTTCCTACTCTGGCTGGCTTCACCGTGATCTTGAGACCTAAGCTAGGGTGACGGGCGTTAGCTACTAATTCTCTGCTAGGTTCAGAACTGTAATGACATTGTAAGTACAAGTCACAAAGGGCTTGGGAAGCATATTAACCCTTTCAACATTGGACCTTTTAGAACCCTGTAGGACACAAGGTTATAATGCTAGAGTCTCAGAGACTGGGCATATGGATCTACTAAACTTAAACCTTGAGCTCTGACTCCAATTCTGGTATACATCAGCGTTCATTTTCCAGAGAATGTTCTCTTAATTAGCAAATAGGAAAAGTACTTTAATTAACCCTCACTTTTTTCCAGTTGTGTGTCTTGAACTCAAGCCTGGGCACTGTCCCTGAGCCCTTCAGTTCAAAGCAAACAGTACCACTTGAGCCACAGTGTCTTTTGGTGATTCATTGAAGATGAGTCTAACAAGCTTTCCTTGCTTAGCCTTTCTTTGAATTGTGGTCTTCAGTGCTCAGTCTCCTGAGAAGCTAGTTTTCCAGGTGTGAGCCACTAGCATCTAACCTATTATTTTTGAAAGTCCTGGGGCTTGATCTTAGGGCCTGGGCACTCTCTCTGAGCTTCTTTTTCTCAAGAATAGAGCTCTACCACTTGAACCACTCCACAGCTTCTGAGTTTTTCTGTGTATGTGGCACCGAGGATTCAAACCATGGCATTCATGCATGCTGAGCGAGCTCCTTACCACTAAGTCACATTTCTTGCCCCACCCTTACAATTTTATCCCTCAACTTGCCTATCCTCAAGAAAAGGCCTCTGATCATAAATCATCTAAAGAAATCCCTATAGGAAGGTGTCCAAAAATAAAGAAGACAAAGCTCATCTGTGGGAGAGACTCTAAACATGTGAAGACTGTGACAAATGCTTCCATTTAATTATGTATCATGTTTCAACACTTAATAAAGTATAAATGAAAATGAGTCAATGTCCTAAATTATTGTGAATCATTTTATAATAGATGTAAAACATGTACTACATATTATGTGTATAATAATACTAAATACAATAAACAATAAATAAAGGAATAAAATAAAAAATAAAATACAAAATCAATAATAAAAATAATAATATGTAATAAACATACATATGTAAGTATATATCATATATTACACATGTATAGAAATATTTTTTCCATTGCAGGGTGTTCATTTGGGCCCTCAGAACTCTAGCCTGAATTTGTTTTCCTCAAAGACAGTAAGATTCACCTTCACCCATGGTGCAAAAGAGTTACCTGGAAGGTGAGATCAAATCAAAGCAATTACAGAAATACTGGCCCCAGTTCCAAGACAGTGGCTTAATTTTTTAAATGAAAGCAGTTATGTTCATTCAGTTCTATACAGAACATTTAAAAAAAGCAGTGTAGAATTTTGTACAGCTTTTGACATCCTTACCTTATCCCCAAAGTGCTTCTCTGAGCACTACATTGTTTCATTTTTGTACATTTTTATTGCAAAAATGTTGTACAGAGGGATCACAGTTACATGAGCAAGGTAATGAGTTCATTTCCTATTTAGCATTGTTGCCTCCTCTTTTGTTTTTTCCCTACCATCCCTTCCCTCCCATCTCCACAACTAGTCCCCCTGCCAAGCTCAGTGACTTTTTTTTTATTTTTGGCTTGGCAAAGGGTTTGAACTCAAATAGTGGCAACTCTGCACCTTCCCTCACATTGCTACAGATTTACCAAGACCCTGAGTTCAAATCCCAGGCTAAGGAAGGAAACTGGCAGAAATTCCAAACCAGAGAGCTTTATTTCTTTTTAATTTAGTTAAATAATTAATGAATTTTTTATTTATTCTTTCTTTTGCCAACCACACGTCTTGAACTCAGGTTGTGGCAACTCTGACTCAGCTTTCATCACCCTAGGCTGTGGTGCAGTCTCTGGACCCATAGCCGATCCTGGGATCCTAGGCCCTGAGGGTTTGCAGGAGGAAAAAAAAGTAGGATACCACAAAAAGTGGTGAGCTTCAGAGGGCTGGGGTATTATGTCTTTTTCTTTGCACAGTGGGTCTGAATGACAAGGCTGCAAAGTGGACATGACCTGCCGTTACTCATACATGTAAGGCAAGCACTCCACCACTGAGCCACTTTCTATTTTTTCATTCCTAGAAGAAGCTGCACATAAAAACAACACTGATCTTCATTTTCAGTCTGTACCTTTGAATACAGACGAACATCTTTCCTCTGCTCTCCATCAATTACCTACTTTCCAGTTAGAATGACTTGGAATAATAAAAATGGAAAAAGAGAAAATAAATCATCATGAAAATAAACAGATGCAGAAAATTCACTGTATTTTTCTCACAAGTTCAACCATTATAAACTATTGGGGAAATATTCTCACTGGCACTGAAAGTCTCTAGTTAGGCAATTCTGATGAAGATGAGGAACAAAATGAAAAAGTGAGGAATCGTATCAATTGCAAGAAAAAAAATGGAGTAGGATCCAAGCAAATTTCTTCTTTGGGCTGCTGAAAATAATCGGCTTACTAGAGTGTGGTGACTACTTTCCATAAAGGCCACTCATGTGAATACTAGGGATGACAATGAATATACCCCTCTTCATTGGGAAGCATACAGTGGACACTTAGATATTGTCCATGAGTTGGTGGCTCAAGCAGCAGATATTCATGCAAAAATTGTTAATGGCTGGACACCCCTGCACAGTGCTTACTCGTGAAATAATACCAGTGTGGCGTCTTTCTTGCTTCATCATGATGCAGTTACCAATGCCCAAACTAAATGCCTCTTGACTCCCTTGCATCTTGCTGCTGGGAATATAGATAGCAAAGATACACTGGATCTCCTTCTGTTGAACCATTATATCAAACCAGGTCTGAAGAACAACTTGGAAGAAACTGCCTTTGATATTACCAAAAGGATAAGTATGTATCACTACCTCTTTGAAGTTGTGGAAGGCTGTACAAATTGTTCTATTTAGTTGTAATGGTTTGGTTAAGTTTCTTTTCTTTTCTCTTTTTTTTCTTTTTCTTTTCTTTTTTTTTTTTTTGAGTTTTATTATTTTATTGTGAAAACACCATACAGAGGGGTTAAAATTACATGGGCAAGGTAATGAATACATTTCTTATCAAGCATTGTTGCCTCCTCCTTTATTTCCCCTTCCCATACCTTCTCATCTCCCCCCATTCCCCTCCCCCCTCATTACTCCTCCTTCCCGGCCAAAGTCGAAAAGTTTGTTTTTCTACATGACGTCTTGTACATCTCATTGTTGCAATGGGTCAACCTGTGTCCCTATTTAAACAATTTGTTTTTTCCCTTCCCCTCCACAAATCATACCAACATCAAATACAATGAAAGCAGGGGTTATACGGTGGGGGAGGGACATACAAAGCAACAAAGAAATCATCTTATAAATATGTTAGAAACAATCACAAGAAAGAAAAAAACATTTGAATCCTTATCTTGGTGTTCATTTCACCTAACATCAACTTATCTGACCATTTCTGCTTGTCTGAGACATATACTAGTTACAAATAAGGGAAACCATGGGATGTATGTTTCTTTGGGCCTGGCTTACTTCAATATAATTTTTTCCAAGTCTTTCCATTTTGTAACAAGCGGGGCAATGACATTCTTTCTGAGGGAGGAATAAAATTCCATTCCATAGAATTCTATTTTCTTAATCCATTCATCTACTTAAGGGCATCAAACAAGACCATACAAAAGCTACCAAAACAACTATGTTTATTGCAGCATTATTTAGCATAGCTAAGATATCAGTTACGTTTCTTAAACATCAAAATGCCAGTCCACTCTTTGTGTCCATATAAAATATTTTCAGAATTCAAATAACAGCAATATCTTACTGTAAAAATTCCGTGGAATTTTTCCAAGTGAATTGCCTGACTTTGATGTCAAATGTATTTGAGTTGTTTGTGTACAACTACAATGATTTCTGCAGAGTTTGTGATTTTTTAATCAGAAATAATTTTATCTTATCTGTTGAAATGAGTAGTACAGAAACTAAAGATATTTCTGCTTCTTGTCTGAAAAAAGTATATTTTAAAATATTCTATATTCTGTGTTTGCATAATATCCATAATCTATTTCATTGTTTCCTAGATATACTTTGCATTCAACATTGTTTTATAATATATATATATTCATTAATAAATGTGTCCTTTCAGATTGTATTCCATATAGAAAATTTAAGATTATTTTTTTTTAGGTTCTTTTTTTTTTTTTTTTTTTTTTTGGTCCAGTCGTGGGCCTGAACTCTGGGCCTGGACGCTGTCACTCAGCTCTTCAGCTCAAGGCTAGCGCTCTACCACTTGAGCCATAGCACCACTTCCGACTTTTTTCTTTTTGCTTATGTGGTGCTGAGGAATCGAACCCAGGGCCTCAAGCATGCAAGGCAAGCGCTCTACCACTGAGCCACCTCCCCAGCCCCTTTTTCTAGGTTCTTATAGTAGTATATTTTTTTGGATAAAATGACAATGTTAACTAATTTCAAAAGTTTTGTAAAGGTTATTCTATGTAGAGGCCTTTCTAAGGTGAAGATTTAATACACTGATGTCAAACTAATGTTTAATTCTAACACTTGCAAATATTGTTACACTTGTAATTTTGTAATCAACTTTTTAATAACTGTTTTTCATTTCTGCAACTGAAGAATGAAAAATATGGAATACTTCACAAATTTTCATATTATCCTTGTGCAAGTGTCATGTTAATCTCTGTATTGTTGTAATTTGGGTATACGTGCTGCTGAAGCATGTAGTATCCTCTAAATTTAAGTAGTTAATGATGCAATCTTTATATAGGCTTATATCCTTGGGTGCCTATTTGTAGCAAGGAAACCTTATTGTTCCTAACAATACTATTGATCTTATTTCCCTAAAATAATGTGTATAGTGGAAAAAAAATTATATTGTTTGGTCGATTGCTCACATTTGCATTTTTTGTCAATGACAATTTTAAGTCTTTTTTCATTTTAGATTTGATCATACTTTGAAGCACTTACAGCTAGGTCCTAAGGTGATGACTTTTTCGAGTACTTATTTACGTAAATGAGTTAGCTTTGTGGAGTTAATAGATTCAAAGTAAGCCTTGCTTAAGAGCTACTTCTAAACTTCTGCAGCTGAAATTTTCCCAAATGAGGTCTTACTGGCACAAATGTCTACCTTTTATCCTTCTTCCACGTAGGAACAGACCAACCAAAATATCCTACCCTGACAGCATAGTTTGTCTTACTAGAACAAAACTAATCTTAGTTACAAGGGATCATAGAGAGATGAACAGTTCGGACAGAACTGGTCAGACTAGAAGGTATTTTATCAAAATGTAAGTGTTTATTATACCTACCATTTCAAAAGTAGCTAACGCCAACGTGAAAATTTCTTCATATAAAGCATTTGACAAGATCCAACACCCCTTTATGATGAAGGTTTTGGAAAAACTAAGAATACATGGAACATTGCTCAATACAATAAAGGCTGTATATGACAAACCTACAGCCAGCATTATACTCAATGGTGAAAAACTAAAGCCATTTCCTCTTAACTCAGGAACAAGACAAGGATGCCCACTCTCTCCACTTCTCTTCAATCTAGTATTAGAATGCCTAGCTACAGCAATAAGAAAAGATGCAGACATAAAGGGGATCCAAAGAGGGAAAGAAGAAATAAAACTCTCCCTCTTTGCAGATGACATGATCTTGTATTTAAAGAATCCCATAGACTCCACTCCCAAATTACTCAAGCTGATTCAAAACTTTGGCAAAATAGCAGGTTATAAAATTAACCCCCAAAAATCAATGGCTTTTCTGTATGCCAACAATGAGAAAAGTGTGGCTGAAATTAGGAAAGCAACTCCATTTGTAATAGCACCACAAAAAATAAAATACCTAGGAATTAACTTAACTAAAGAAGTGAAGGACCTCTATGATGAAAACTTTAAAATCTTGAAAAAGGAAATCAACACAGAACTTAAAAAATGGCAAAACCTCCCATGCTCCTGGATTGGAAAGATTAACATCGTGAAAATGGCAATACTTCCCAAGGCTATCTACATATTCAACGCAATACCTATCAAAATTCCAACCTCAATCTTCAAGGAAATAGAAGAGGCAATCCAAAAATTCATATGGAACAATAAAAGACCCCGAATAGCAAAAACGCTCCTCAACGGAAAGAACACTGCTGGAGGAATATCAATACCAAACTTCAAACTCTACTATAAAGCCATAGTAATCAAAACAGCTTGGTATTGGCATAAGAACAGACCTCAGGACCAATGGAATAGAATTGAAAACACAGAAATGAACCTACAGACCTATAGCCATCTAATCTTCGATAAGGGAGCTAAAACAATAGAATGGAAGAAAGACAACCTCTTCAGTAAATGGTGCTGGCAAAATTGGGTAACTACATGTAGAAAACTTAAGCTAGATCCTTATATATCACCCTGCACCAGAATCAACTCCAAATGGATGAAAGACCTTGAACTCAAAGCAGACACTCTGAAAACATTACAGGATGGAATAGGAGAAACCCTAGGTCTCCTTGGCTCAGGCCGAAATTTTCTGAATAGAGACCCGGAAACACAACAAATCAAAGAAAGGTTGGACAAATGGGATTGCATAAAGTTGCAGAGCTTCTGCAGGGCAAATGACATAGCTAGCAAGATCAATAGAAAGCCCACCGATTGGGAGAACATCTTTACTAGCCATCCAACGGACAAGGGTCTCATATCTAAAATATACTTGGAACTCAAAAAATTAAACCCCCCAATAAGAAATCCTCAAAGAAACAACTGCCCAATAAATAAGTGGGCGAAAGACTTAAAGTGAAACTTCTCTGAAGAAGAAAGAAGGATGGCCAATAGACACATGAAGAAATGTTCAACATCCCTAGCCATAAAAGAAATGCAAATCAAAACAACATTGAGATATCACCTCACTCCAGTGAGAACGGCAAAAATCAAGAACTCTAACAGCAACAGATGCTGGAGGGGATGGGGACAGAAAGGAACCTTACTTCATTGTTGGTGGGAATGTAAACTTGTTCAACCACTTTGGAAAGCAGTATGGAGGTTGCTCAAAAGACTTCACATAGAACTCCCCTATGACCCAGCAATCCCACTTTTGGGCATTTACCCAAATGTTTACAAACAAGACCACACTAAAGCTACCAGCACAACTATGTTTATTGCAACATTATTTACCATAGCTAAGATATGGAACCAACCCAGATGCCCCTCAGTAGATGAATGGATCAAGAAAATGTGGTATATATACACAATGGAATTCTATGCCTCCATCAGAAAGAATGACATTGCCCCAATTTTTAGGAAATGGAAAAACTTGGAAAAAATTATATTAAGTGAAGTAAGCCAGGCCCAAAGAAACATAGCTCCCATGGTTTCCCTTGTTTGTAATATCTAGTAGATGTATGAGTCAAGTGGAAAAGGTCAGATAATGTGATGTCAGGAAAATGAACCCTTAGATATATATTTTAATGTTTTTTTTCTTTTATGCATGTGTTTCTAATGCATTTATAAGATTATCTCTTGATTGCTTTGTATGTCCCTCCCCCACAGTATAACCCCTGCTTTCACTATATTTGATGTCAGTATAACTTGTGGAGGAGATGGGGAAAATCCAGTTGTTTAAGGATACAGGTGGACCTGTTGCAACAATGAGAAGTAAAAGTTGTCACGTCCAAAACGAGCTTTACAACGTCGATGCGGGGGGGGGGGGAGGGAAGGGAGGGAAGGAGAAGGATTGAAATTGGGATTGGGGGGGAGGGGGGAGGCTGGGAAGGTATGTGAAGGGTAAACAAAGGAGGAGGCTGCAATGCTTGGTAAGAAATGTACGCATTATCATGCCCATGTAATTGTAACTCTTCTGTACAGTATGTTCACAAATAAAATAAAATTAAATTAAAAAAAATTCTTCATATGCATGATTTCCTGATGTGTGGCCTGTCTACCTTCCAACCAGGCAGGAACTTACACTACTGCCTTTCTATCACCAAATATTTCCATAGCTCCAGGAGAAGTCCATGTTTCTCCTCATTATTAGGCCTTAAATTGGTAATGTTTTAATCACAGTGTTTCCTCTTGCCTCCAGGCTGTAAATCTACAAATGGTAAAGCTTTAGGTCTAACTCTACCTAACACTGAGGTACAGATAATGCAATAATACTTTAAAACAGAGTTGTCTTTGATATCCTAACCACAACAGAACAATGCAAAACATGTGCCCTTTTTATTATATTACATATAGTTATATATTTTATATTTATATGTGCTGATTTCTTATTTCACACAGTGAAACTCAGTAGAATTAATTGATAATTTGACAAATAAATTGATAATTATTTATTCCAATAAAGAGAATTGGAATATAAATAATTAGCTTTAGAATACATACTAGAATATAAAAAGTATCAATGTAATGTCTTCACTATAAACTTGCTATACCTTCTAAGTGTTCTTGTTGTTCTGAATTCACATGGTTAAAAAAAAATGTTTTCCTCTAATCTATAAGGGATTTTAATCTGCTGCTCTGTTTATTGTTTTAACTCACAGGTTCCAAAATATTTTTCTCCACATTTCTGAAGCATTCATATTGATTATACCCAAATTTTTCTGATATGATGTATAAAAGATATTATTCTTCTGCAAGATGTATGGGTCCTAAGATCCTATGTCCCAGTTACCTGCATCATCAGATAACAGGGTCAAGACTTCTCAACTAGGCCCAGGCAACATGCCAACAGAAAGTAATTGAAGAGTCATGTCAATTTCTCATTTCCTATAATATTTCAGGGCCCCAATTCCTTGAGAAACAGGAATTAGCAGTAAGCAATAGTGAAATGTAAGTCAACTTAAAATGATGGATGAGATCACAAAATCTAAGAGAAAGTACTGCAATTCAAACTTTCAATTTACAGATGACTAGCCCATATGAGTGAACAAAATCACAAAGTGTCACAAGATTATTTTTTTTAATTTTTTATTGTAAAGATACTATACAGAGGGTTACAGTTACATGAGTGAGGTAATGAGTACACTTCCACTTCCTCTTGAACATTGTTACCCCCTCCATTGTTTTCCCCCTACCATCCCCTCCCTCCCTCCCTTCCCCAAGGTTCTTTTTTTTTTCTTTTGATTGTGATTAAGTGATTACTTAATTTCCGGAAATTCACAGTATTGTGGAATAATGATGCACATTTAAAGTCACAAGTTCATTCTAACTTTCCTGGAGCAAATTGTCTATCACAGTCTGTAATATATAACGGTGCTCATATGTTATATACCATATATGTGATCAGCAGCATGGGGATATTTAGTAGTGGTTCAACCAGATGAGTGGGAGTTCTTTGTTTCTTAAGTCCTGTTAGTTTTGTCATATCACCTAACATTTTGGATTCATCATCCACTTATCAGGGAGACCATGTACTGTTTGTCTCTTCGTTCGTGGCTTACCTCGCTCACATTGATTCCTTCTAGCTCCATCCATTTCCCTGCAAATGCCATTATTTTGTCATTTCTAATGGCTGCATAATATTCCATTGTGTATAGATACCACAATTTTTGGATCCATTCATCTGTGGTGGGGCATCTAGGTTGTTTCCATATCCTAGCTATTGTGAACAGTGCTGCAATAAACATGGAGGTGCACGTGTCCTTGTATATTGGTTCCTGTTGTTCAGGGTAGATGCCTAGAAGTGGTATGACTGGGTCGTAAGGGAGGTCAATCTTTAGCTTTCTAAGGACCCTCCAGACTGCTTTCCAAAGTGGTTGTATGAGTGTACATTCCCACCAGCAGTGTAATAGCGTTCCTCGTTCTCCACATCCCCTCCAGCATTTGTCGTTGGCTGATTTGTGGATGTGGGACATTCTGACTGGGGTAAGGTGGTATCTCAGGGTTGTCTTTATTTGCATTTCCTTCACCACCAGGGATGATGAACATTTCCTCATGTGTTTCTTTGCCATTTTTATTTCTTCATTTGAGAAGTCCCTCTTTAGTTCCCTTGCCCATTTAGTAATTGGTTTGTTGGGTTTGGGAGGAATTAGTTTCTTGAGTTCCCTGTATATACAGGATGTTAACCCCTTGTCTGATATATTGCTGGTAAATATTTTTTCCCAATTAGTTGGTTGTCTTTCTAGCTTGGTTGCGATAGCTTTATCTGTGCAGAAGCTTTTTATTTTAAGGTAGTCCCATTTGTCGAGTCTCTCTCCAATTTGTTGTGACCCTGGGACTCTGTTCAGGAAGTTCCTTGGTGTGCCTATTAGTTCAAGTGTCTCTCCTACTCTGTCCTGCAGTAGTTTCAGAGATTCAGGTTTAATGTTAAGGTCTTTAATCCATTTTGAGTTGATGTTGGTGCATGGTGATAGGCTGGGGTCCACTTTAAGTTTTCTGCATGTGGCTGCCCAGTTTTCCCAGCACCAGCGGTTGAAGAGGCTGTGTTTCTCCCATTGTATGTCTTTGGCTCCTTTGTCGAATATCAGCTGGCTGTAGGCCTGTGGATTTATTTCTGGATCTTCTATTCTGTTCCATTGGTCTTCAGGTCTGTTTTTGTGCCAGTACCATGCTGTCTTTGTTATTATAGCTCTGTAGTAGAGTTTGAAGTTCGGCATGGATAGCCCTCCCATATTGTCTTTATGCCCTAGAATTGTTTTGGCTATTCTAGGTCTTTTGTTGTTCCATATGAATTTTTGGACTGTTTTCTGTATTTCAGTGATGTACGTCATTGGGATTTTAATAGGAATTGCGTTGAATTTGTATATTAGTTTTGGAAGTATTGCCATCTTTACTATATTAAGGAGCATGGGAGGTCTTTCCATTTCCTAGTGTCTTCTGAAATTTCTTTCTTTAACTTTTTATAGTTCTCATTAAATAGTTCTTTTACATCTTTGGTTAGGTTAATTCCTAAATATTATATTTTTTGGGAGGTTATTGTGAATGGGGTTGCTCCCTTTATTTCCCTCTCTTCCTGTACATTATCAGTGTATAGGAAGGCAACTGATTTTTGTGGGTTTATTTTGTATCCTGCTATTTTGCCGAAGTGATTTATGATTTCTAAGAGTTTGGGGATGGAGTTTTTGGGATCGTGGAGGTATAGTATCATGTCGTCTGCAAAAAGGGATAGTTTAACTTCTTCTTTCCCTATGCGGATCCCTTTAATGTCTTTTTCTTGCCTTATTGCCCTGGGTAAGGGTTCTAGGACTATATTGAAGAGGAGTGGAGACAGTGGGCATCCTTGCCTTGTTCCTGATTTTAGGAGAATTGGTTGTAGCTTTTCCCAATTAAGTATAATATTGGCTATTGGTCTGTCATAAATGGCTTTATTATTTTTAGAAATGTTGCTTCTATTCCTATTTTCTCCAGAGCTTTTAGCATGAATTAATGTTGAATTTTGTCAAAGGCCTTTTCTGCATCTGTAGCGATAATCATGTGATTCTTGACCTTGGCTCTGTTGATATGTTGGATTACATTTATTGACTTACGTATGTTAAACCATCCCTGTGTCTCTGGGATGAAGCCTACCTGGTCATAGTGAATTATTTTTTTTATGTGTTTCTGGATTCTGTTAGCTAGAATCTTGTTAAGGATCTTTGCATCTGTGTTCATCAAGGAGATTGGCCTGTAATTCTCCTTTTTGGTTGGGTCTTTGCCTGGTTTGGGGATGAGTGTGATATTGGCTTCGTAGAATGAGTTTGGGATAGCTCCTTCCTTCTCTGTTTCTCTGAAGAGCTTGAGGAGTATGGGTATTAGTTCTTGTTTAAAGGTCTTATAGAATTCTGCTGTGAATCCATCTGGTCCTGGGCTTTTTTTTGTTGGAAGACTTTTGATAGCTTCCTGTATCTCATTATAGGATATTGGCTTATTTAATTGGTTAACTTCTTCTTTGCTCAGTTTGGGCAACTTGTATTTCTCTAAAAATGCATCCATTTCTGCCCGATTTTCTTCCTTTAGAGAGTATAGCTTTTGAAAGTAGTCTGTTAGAATTGTTTGGATATCTTGGGTACGTGTTGTGATGTTTCCCGTGCCATCCCTAATCCTATTAATATGGGTTTCCTCTCTTCTTTTTTTAATTAATCTAGCCAATGGGCCATCAATTTTGTTTATTTTTTCAAAGAACCAGCTTTTTGTTTGGTTTATTTTGGTTATGGTTTTCTGATTTTCTAATTGGTTAATCTCTGCTTTTAATTTGGTTATCTGGCTTCTTCTAGTAGCTTTAGGTCCCATTTTTTCCTGTTTTTCTAGCTGTTTTAATTGCAACATGAGATTATTTACTTGGTCTGTCTCCATTTTCTTGATGTGGGCACTGAGGGCAATAAATTTGCCCCTCAGGACTGCTTTTGCTGTGTCCCACAAGTTTCTTTGTGAGGTGTTTTCATTTTCATTGAGTTGTAGGAAATGCTTTATTTCTTCTGTGATCTCGTCTGTTATCCAGGCATTGTTAAGGAGTGTGCTGTTCAATTTCCATGTATTGGAGAAATTTCTGCGGTATGCTTTGTTATTGAGAGCTAGCTTGATTCCACTGTGGTCAGATAGGATACAGGGGATTATGTCGATCCCTTTGTATTTGCTTAAGTTTCTTGCATGAACTATGATATGGTCTATTTTGGAGAAAGTTCCGTGAGCTGCTGAGAAGAATGTGTACTGTGTTGTTTTAGGGTGAAATACTCGGTAGATGTCAGTTAATTCCGCTTGAAGTATGGCCTCTCTTAATTCGGTAGCTTCTTTGCCAATCCTCTGGTTGGTAGACCTGTCCTTTGGTGAGAGTGGTGTGTTAAAGTCTCGTAGTATTATCGTATTGGGATCTATTTTATTCTGTAAGTTTGAGAGCATTTGTTTTACATATCTGGGTGCACCAATATTTGGGGCATATAAGTTGATGATGGTTATATCCTCCTCTTGGATTGTTCCCTTTATTAATATGTAGTGTCCATCTTGTCTTTCTGTACTGATTTTAATGAAAAGTTTATTTTGTCAGATATCAGGATAGCTACACCTGCTTTCTTACTGGGGGCGTTTGATTGGTAGATCCTTTTCCACCCCTTCACTCTGAGTTTGTTTGTATGTTTGGCTGAGAGGTGGGTCTCCTGAAGGCAACAGATGGATGGGTCTTGTTTTCTGATCCAGTCCTCATTTCGTTTTCTTTTAATTGGCGAATTCAGCCCATTTATATTAAGAGAAAGTATAGAGAGATGCATTGTTGTCCCTGCCATTCCGTTTTCCTAAGTTTTTCTTTTTTCCTTTCCTCCTGTGCTTGCTCAGTTAGACTTTGAGTAACGCCTGTTTGGGGCAGGCCCCAGTTCCTGGCTGCTTTCTTCAGATTGTGTGCCCCCTCTTAGAATTCTTTGTAATGCTGGCTTAATGTTTATGTATTCATTTAGTTTTTCTTTGCTATTAAAAGTTTTCAGTTCTCCGTCAAATGTGAATGCTAGCTTTGCCGGGTAGATCAGTCTGGGTTGGCAGTTATTGGCTCTCAGGGCTCGTATGGTGCTTTCCCAGGCTTTTCTTGCATTCATTGTTTGTGTGGAGAGATCTGCAGTAATTCTTATTTTTTTCCCATTGTAGTATAGCTCCTTCTTCATTTTTGCTGCATGCAGGATTGTTTCCTTATTATTCAGATCTATCATTTTTACTATAATGTGTCTAGAAGTGTTTCTCCTGGGGTCTTGCTTGTTGGGTGTTCGATAAGCTTTTGTGATGTAGTTAAGATGGTCGTTTTTGAGGTGGGGAAAATTTTCATTGATTATATTGTTAAATAGGTGTTGCATTCCCTTGCTCTGGAATTCCTCACCTTCGTCCACTCCAATTATGCGAAGGTTAAATTTTTTAGCATTATCTGCTTGCTCTTGAATATCCCTTTCTTTTAATTTGAGTGATTTTTCCATATCTGTCACTTTTTGGTCCAGTTGGTGTATTCTGTCTTCTGTATCTGACACTCTACCTTCCATTTCATTCACTCTGTTGACAGTGGCTTCTATTGTGGTTTGCATGGAGGAAATGGATCCCTTTATGGATTCAGTGTTGGTTCTCAGAGTACTGATCTCACCTCTCAATGAGGTATGCATTACCTCTAATTTGGCGTTTATCTCACTTCTTACTGAGGTTTGTGCAGCTTCTACTTTTGCATGCATCTCTTGTTTGATACCCTGTATCTCTTTGGATAGTTCATCCTTGTGCTCTTTCAATTTCTGATCAATTTCTCGCTTTATTTCTTGAGTCATTGCCTCCAGCAACCCTTGGAAGTAGCCTTTGTCTTCCATTCCTGTTTTGCTCCCACTGGGGCTCTCCCCTGTGTGGCTGCTGGCTTTTGAGGTGAGCTTGCTGTCCTGGGTGGTAGTAAACCTTGTGATTTTTCTCTGTGATTTTCGCATGGAGGTTCAGGAGACTGCTCTTCAATTTTGTTTTGGTGTGTCTGTCTTTGCTTGGTTGCTGGTTCTGTATTGGTAGAGAGAGTCTGTGCCTGATCTGGGTTCTGTTGGGAGCCTATTTCCAGCTGCTATTCTGACTTACTTAGGATTCTCAGCTCTCTGCGGTAGATTGCTGGCAGTTCCCACCTTTCGAATGGTTGAGCAGCCTAGACTGCTTGTGTTTGCTCCTACGGGTGCTCTTGTGAAGAACAGATGCTCTGGATGCACTCTCCCAAATGCTGGAGTCTGCTATGGGCTCCTGATGTGTTTTTGTTTGTTTTGGGCTGGTTGTGGGCTTGAACTCTAGGTTTGGGTGCTGTCCCTCAGCTTTTCAGCTCAAGGCTGGCACCCTACCGTTTGAGCCACAGCACCACTTCTGACCCTTTTTGCTTTTGTGATGCTGAGGAATCAGATCCAGGGCCTCATACATCCAAGACTATCACTCTATTGCTGAGCCACCTTAACAGTCTGAGCTCCTGCTTACTATCAGGTGCTGGCAGCCTGTGTTGCCCAATTCCCAGTCTAGGTTATATGGGTGGAGTTTTGGTGGGGTTTGGGCTTCTCTTGTCCTGGGCCTCCAGGTCTTTTGTTGTCACAGGCGTGCTTCCTGGGGGAGTGTTGTTTTCTGGTTTTCTCCCCTCTGTTGAGGCGTATGCTCAGCTTTTTACTTCAATTGGGAGGAGTTGGTTGTGTTGTTCAGGCGCCAGATCCTCGGGCCTGGTTCCGGCCCCAGCCTGGAGCACGCTTGTTAGGCCTGTGCTGATGTGTATACCACCTAGGTTATGCAGCCTGGAGTGCACTCGTTAGGCCTGGAGCGCACTCGCTGGGCCTGTGCTGATGTGTATACCACCTAGGTTATACAGCCTGGGGGACACAGTTCAAATTTCTTCTACTGTTGGTAGTCTTGACCCAGGGGCGCTGTTCCTGGCTTGGGCATTTAAGCTCCCTTCCAGGGGCGCTCTTGCTCTAGCCTGGCCAGCTGAGTGTGCTCCACGGGCTGGTGGAGCTCTCAAACAGTTCCCAGTTTTAGTGGGTCCTGTGGTCCGGGTGCAGGGGTAGGGAGTCTAGGTCAGGGTCTGGGGATTCCCTCCAGCTCTGGTCTCCCTTGAGGGATACACTTCCCCTGTGGGGTACTCACCCTGGAGCTCTTTGTTTCTGTGTGGTGTAGGTCGTCAGTTGTTGTTGCAATCCGGGCTGGGTTGGGCGGTGGTGGCTCTGTGTGATTCTTTTCTGTCTCTGCCTCTGTCGAAGCTGTCGGGTCAAGAGTGTCCACGCTCAGGCAGCTTCTTCTCCGTACCTCTGGGGCCCCAGTGACCCCGCCAGGTCGTTGCGATCGTGATCGGGCGGGCTGGTGGTCTGCAGACAGGACCCTTTGGTGCGCTGCTGGTGCCGAGCAACTTTGGCGGGATGGAACCTCTATGCTCGGGTGGAGAGTGCTGGATCGTTGTGATCGCGATCAGGCGGGCTGGGTGGTCTGCCGACAGGTCCTTTTGTCACTCTGCTGATGCCGATGCAGAGCGGCTTTGGCGGGATGGAGCCTCTCTGCTCGGGTGGAGAGTGAGGGGTGGGGGTGGGATCCTCGTGGAGACTCCCGGCTGGTAGGTTTCTCTGTTCCTGGCGATCTGCTGTTCTGCAAACCTGTACCTGATGTTCTGAAAGCGGCCCCCTGTGTCTCTGCTGTGTCTCTACAAGATTATTTTTAATACCCCTCTCCTAATGATTAATGAAAGATTTCAGTCCAGCATAAGTGGGCCAGAAAAATAGCTCCTGGAAGGATAGATCCACAATTGGTCTATCAAGGCCAGGAAAACTTGACTTAGAAGTCAAATGTAATTCAGAAAAAAACATTAATTGAGAAGATCCTTAGTGCTTAATAACACTGTGAGTTGTACAAGTTGTCATGTCAAAAACAAACTTTACAACTTTGGTGCTGGGGGGGAGGAGGATCGGGTAAGGGGGCAGGAGGAGGATGCCAAGGGATGGGAAGGGGAAACAAAGGAGGAGGCAACAAAGCTTGATAAGAAATGTACTCATTACCTTGCCCATGTAATTTTAACCCCTCTGAACAGTATTTTCACAATTAAAAAAACACTGGTACTTCAGTAAAACTTGGTTCTGTGGTATAAAACTGTTGTCATTCTCAAAATATTTAATCTCTTGAAAGTGTTTTCTTTTCTTTTTCTTTTTTTTTTCTTTTTTTTATACATTTCTTTTTTTTGGGGGGGGGGTCCGGTTGTGGGGCCTGAACTCTGGGCCTGGGCTCTGTCCCTCAGCTCTTCAGCTCAAGGCTAGAGCTCTACCACTTGAGCCACAGCACCACTTCCGGCTTGTTTTTTTCATTTTGCTTATGTGGTGCTGAGGAATCGAACCCAGGGGCTCAGGCATGCAAGGCAAGCGTTCTACCACTGAACCATCTTCCTAGCCCCAAGTGTATTCTTTTTCAAATACTCTTTGAAAAATCAAATTCGCAAACCAGGTGCTAGTGGCTCACGCATATAATCCTAAATACTCAGGAGGCTGAGTTCTGAGGATCACGGTTCAAACCCAGCCCGGGCAGGAAAGTCCGTTAGACTCTTATCTCCAATAAACCACTCGAATATCAGAAGTGGCATTGTGGCTCAAGTGGTAGAGTGCTCGCCTTGAGCTCAAAAGCGCAGGGACAGTGCCCAAGCCTAGAGTTCAAGCCCCACGACCTTCCAAAAAAAATTCACATTTGCCAAAGTAACATTTGACAAATAGATGATACTTAGTGGCAATAGAGTTACAATAGAGTTGATTTGTTTACCCAGCACTAATGCCAATCAGGTTCAACCATTCATTAAACTGTAGAAATAGTGCCACTCACCAATTGTGTTGTTCATTAGATGCCTTCCAAAATTTGTTAAATATATCAGCCTCCCATATTTCAAACCCAAACGTTAGCTAATAAAGTAAATTTCATCATTTAATAAGGTACATTTTAAAAAGTCACAAATAGTTGCCTTATAATATGTTATTTTATGTTTTCCCTATCTGTCTAACATAGTAAGTCTTGAATATGGGTACTCATCAGAGATATGACAAACATAAAATCTGTCTTCTATTTTTATCATATTCCTCTATAATAGTACATTTTAATTTTCTTTTTTCAAAACTTAAATGTAGTAGAAAATATTATCCCATTGGGGGCTGGGAAGGTGGCCCAGTGGTAGAGTGCTTGCCTTGCATGCATGAGGCCCTGGGTTCGATTCCTCAGAACCACATAAGCAAAAAAAAAAAAAAGCCGGAAGTGGCGCTGTGGCTCAAGTGGTAGAGTGCTAGCCTTGAGCTGAAGAGCTGAGGGACAGCGCCCAGGCCCAGAGTTCAGGCCCCACGACTGGACCAAAAAAAAATACAAAAAAAAGAAAAAAAAGAAAATATTATCCCATGTAAAATAAAATGATTACACACCATTGTACAAAGCCATTCATAAAAATTGGTAGTTTGGAATACATTCTAAACCATTTTTAAACTTTCTTGTTGACTAAAGATTAATCTTCCAAATGGATGAGAATTAAATCATGTCTAGGTGCTTCACGCCTCCAGTCTTTCAAATTATTATTGCAGATGAATGAATTATGGAAATATAAGCTGACATAAGTTCAAGTATATGCAGGATTGAAACTCCATGGAATGTATATAAACCTTTCAAACTTTTAACAGACAGTTTAACAGGTTGACTATCAGGAAGTTGAAACCAGAGAGGAATAATAGTAAATACATAGAATGAATGAAAAATAGAACAAGGGGCAAGTACAGCTAGAATATCAATGTGCACATGTGATAAAGAAAGTGGTTAATCTGAAATAAATCTTGGAGAAGGAGTTGGTTGACAATGATGGAAGGAGTGAATCTGATCCATGAGCATTGGACAATTAGATGGACATATTTAATTGTAACACACTTGCACAACTTTTTGAAATTCAGTGAAAAAAAACACACAAAAATTACAACCAAACAGCAATCTCTAGAAAGTATGAATATGACCTCTCAAATTTTTAAGCAGTTAATGAAGGGCAGTCTTGGGAAAAACAAACAAAACTATTCAAAGAGGGCATTTGAGGTAAGGGAGAAATTTGAACAGATTTAAATAGATTGTCTCAGGTTATAAACCAACTATATCTGCTTCAAATGTTATCTTCCTTCTGTGAGTTCTCTCTGAGTGAACTGGATACTCCAGTCCTGAGCCACACTTGATAGCTTGTGAAGATAGAATGGAAGAGAAAAATATCACGAACCCATTACTCCGCTGGAGAGAAAACAATCCTCTAAGTTTTCTTTCATCGCTCTTCACTACTCTTTCTTCATACTTTTAAGTCAGTTGATTTTGAGTTATATATTTCCTTCTTTGTTCTGTAAAAGTAATTGGTGAAAGTAATTCACTAAATATTATTTGCCATTTTTTATTATGCTGTTTACTTCTTCAAGGGAGTCCATTAAACTTCACCCCTGCATTTGGTTGCCATAAAAACCCAACATTGATGTTAATCAGGACAAACTCTAATGTAAAACTTTGTCTCCAAAAAAATCAGTCCAAGAAACTGTGATCATAAATATTTGGATATCCGTTTTTCTTTTTTCTTTTACCTTGAAAGTCTTCTTGTGTCGGGCTAGGAAGGTGTCTCAGTGGTGGAGCGCTTGCCTTGTATGCCTGAGACCCTGAGTTTGATTCCTCAGCACCACATAAGCAAAAAGAAAAAAAGCCGGAAGTGGCGCTGTGGCTCAAGTGGTAGAGCGCTAGCTTTGAGCTGAAGAGCTGAGGGACAGCACCCAAGCCCAGAGTTCAGGTCCCACGACCGGAACCCCCCCACCCCCCCAAAAAAAGAAAGTCTTCTTGTGTTTAAAGTGCGCACAAACATAAGTACTCCACCACTTTTTGGTTCAATCACTTCTAACCTCAAAGATATATTTTGCTAACAAGATGCTTAGAGGAAACCACAGATTACTCCACTTTTATCTTCTCTCTTAAGACTCTCCTTAGATA
Organism: Dipodomys merriami; assembly: GCF_024711535.1. Classification (NCBI taxonomy): domain Eukaryota; kingdom Metazoa; phylum Chordata; class Mammalia; order Rodentia; family Heteromyidae; genus Dipodomys; species Dipodomys merriami. The sequence goes on from NW_027202727.1 coordinate 2,357,274, forward strand.
CCATATCAGGAACAGTGAAGTTATTCTTTGCAAAATTATTTCAATAGATTATTTTTCTCTTAGTCTTGCATTTGCTCAACAAGATGTATGGAAGAGAATAAAGTTAAATCATCCATACCTTGGATGACAGTGTCTGTTACAAAGGACAATGCTTCTATGTCCTACTTCTATGTCCTCATCTTAGCTCTTGCCTGATTTCCAATTAATCACAGCTTCTTGGCTTCAAGTCTAGTGAAGCTGAAGGACTATAAGGCCTCCCCCACTGCTACATCTTCATGGTTTCTCCTTTAAAACTCTTTGAAGTTGCCTCGTTTGGATGTGGGATTTATTTTCATGTCTTCATTCAATCAGTTCTGCATTGTAGTGAGCCAAATAGGCTCTGTAAAATCACTTTAGGTAGCAAAAATATTACAATCTATATCAAAAAGTTTTGGGCTCCCTCCACTGCTAAAGCCAATTTGCTTAGCTAGGGCTTCTAAGAACACTGATTTCTTACCTTTTTCATGTGCTCAATTTTTTTCTGAACCCAAAACTTTTTGGCTTATGTAATAAGCTATCTCATGTTAATAAGGATATTATATTTGTGAGCCACTTAGAAATGTGAAATCACTGGTTTGAAGTATCCAATCAGATTTTTTTTTCTGTGTTTCAGTGCTTCACGTGCAAAGACATTGTGGAAAGTATTACAAACAGAAAAGTGTAAACCCAATACCTTTTTTCATTGTGGAGGACACTTTCTCTCTAAATATGTTGACCCAAATTATCTTTTTCAGAGAATTACTGTTTGGTAATTAAAGGTCAATTCACAAATTTTGATGTCTTTTTTTTTAAAGAAATTTGAATTAAATTGCACTATAACCTTGTTTCACAAAGTGAGAGTATATTTCCTGGGTAAGGACAATTTTCAAGGGAAGCTACAGGATTTACAGCAAGGTTTCTGAGGTTTGTTTGTTTAGTGTGAAAATGAGCCATCTTCACTCACATTGCTCCCTCTCCACTAAGTCTCCATGGATTTCTTTGCATGAAACCCTATTTTCCCAGGAAATTTTAAATTTTCTTAATAGGCTATGTTGTTAAAAAGTTTGAACAATTAAAATATTACATGTCATAATTTTAAAACTTTTGAAATTCCTTTATCAGAAACGCGAATTCATCAATCCTAATTCCACCTTTACCATCAAAAACTGTTAACATGTTGTTTTCATGATATAGTGTCCATGCAACTATTATTTTCCAGTGGCTTCGTTATGCGTATATATGACCACATAAGCTGATGCTGAGCAAAATGAACTCCAAAATATGGAATCAGAGATTTTTATTTGCGGTTGTTGTTTTTTATGTATTATGTGATTTCTATTTTCTTTGGTTTTTCCCCTTTGGTTTATCCCTTGCTGTATTTGATTTTGGTACCCTGTGTATTTTGTATACATTTACCTTTATTAGGGAAGGGAAAAGGAACATCACAATGGTGACACAAATGACAAAGGGCAAACCAATGCATTAGCAATACTCACAAGACAATATGTTGGGAATATATATTACAACTTATGAGCGGTACTGAGCTGAAGGAAAACTGTGAGAAAAGTGAGGGAGGGAGTAACAAGTTTGAAAAGTTATGTATTCACTACCTTACAATTACTGAAACCCGACTGTACATCATTTTGACAATAAAATTAAATTTAAAAAATAAGCTGCATAAAATAAAATTTCACTGTATTGGTATAGTTAATATTCTTTATGTAGTAAAATTTTAAAAATCAATTCTATTTGGCATCTAATTTGATTTAATTACCCTTTATCAGAAGGTCGTCAACTTGAATATTATCTAACTAGACAATATTTTCACAATATACTTGCATATTTTGGAAAAAATAAATTTAGCGCTTTCACACACATAAAATCGAAAACAGTTTAATTCTATGGAAACCCATAACTTTTAAAATTAAATAAGTTGTTAGGACAGAATACATGTGTTCTTCAAAATTCCTATGACTAATAACTACTCATTTTCAAATTCTAAACATTCCATACCTGAGAGATTCAAAACAGTACTTGTTTTCACGTTATATAATTCTGCAATAGATGCAGTTTCCAATGGGGTGTTACAGATTGAGAAGTCAACAGAAAAATAGCCACATTCTGGTAGAGGATAAAACTATGAAGCATCTGTAATAATTCTTCAAGAGTAAGCAATCCCAAGCTTTATGCCATAAAGTCATCCTAGCCCAACAGTTTCCAACTTGTTAGTTGCACCTTAAAATTCCCTTAATTCACATCATGAATAGCTTATCTCTACTGTGAAAAAATGCTACACCTCTGGTATTGTGATGCCCTTATTCTGCAAAGAACACCACAATAAACTCAGTTGCATCAATTTTCCCCCAGTGGTATTCAGAACACTTGCAAATATTATTTATATTTATACTTTTTAACTATCATAGATATTCAGGATACTAAGATCAGAAGATTATGGTTCAAAGCCCATCCAGGCAGGAAGGTCCCTTAGAATCTTATCTCCAATAAACTTCTCAGAAAAAGCTAGACACAAGTGGCACTGAGGTTGAAGTGGTAGGGCAGGAGCCTTGAGCTCAGAGACAGAGTCCAGGCCCAGATTTCAAGCCCTAGGTCAAACCAATAAAACAAAAACAAAAATTGGGCTGAGAAGGTGGCTCAGTGGTAGAGAGCTTGCCTTGCATGCATGAGGGCCTAGTTTCAATTCCTCAGCACCACATTAGCAAAAAGAAAAAAAGCCAGAAGTGGCACTATGGCTCAAGTGGTAGAGCGCTAGCCTTGAGCTGGAGAGCTGAGGGACAGTACCCAGGCCCAGAGTTCAGGCCTCATGACCGGACCCCCTCCCACAAAAATAAAATAAAAATGAACCCAAACCTAGCATTTTTCTCATTGTATACAGAGGCACATAAGGAAATAGCTTCCTGTGTAACATATAGGTAGAAGAAGGAAGATGTCACACAATTATTCTCTTCATACCATGTCATACCAAATCCTCAAAAAATGCTTTTTCTAAATTTATAAATTAATATCATCCATTTGTTGGCAACTCTGTCTAGATTATTCACATTATCATTTTATACATGAACTGTTGGAATTATCTATTAACTAAGTTCTAATTATAACTCTCTTGAAAGAATATTCCAGGGAAATAGAATGCCAGAATCATTTGTGAATTTGTCAGTTAAGACCTCTACTTAAAAAGAATTTTGTAGTATCCTATAAAATATAGAATTACAAAAAAAAAAACAAACTATTTATTTTGAATCTGAATTCTAATTTTGCAAGGTCCACAAAGTCCTACATTAGACAAACTGTGCTATTTCTCCAGGCTTAAGTTTTGTAAACCTTCATCATTTCTTTGGCATCCAACAGAATGACGCTTACTTACTTTTTCAAATTTTGGATGGGAATCATGAGCTATTTTACATCTAAGAATGTTCTGTAATTAGGAGATCATTTAAATACAACTGAGGATTATATATCAGTTGCATTTCAATAGGAAACTTGACTTCTCAAAACATAATGACAAAATTAGCCCAAACTTCGAACTCCGTATTCCTTTCTTGTAATTTGGTTTGTTTTATTGAGACAAAATTATACTATCTGGTCCAGGGAAGGTATCACTATGTAATTCCACTCTCTAATCTCCTGTCTTAGTCTGAGTGCTAGAATTCCAGGCTTGTATCAAATTGCCCTGCCATTGTTTGTTGGTTTATTTAATCTAGAAACACACTAGCAATTCTGAACTTCTCTGATGATCTTATCCATTGAATGCTCAGACTGTTTATGTACAATTTTGAAAGATGTTCTAACATTTGACACAGGATATGAACATTTTCAGATGCACATGCAGGGGTCTCTGATTCATTCCTCCATGGATCCGATCCCTTTAATAATGATTACTTGACTTTCTTATTATCTCTGGCCCCTACCTATGTAATAGTCTCAAACTTCTTTGAAGAAAGTTCACTTGAGGACTTTTTAGTGTTAAAATTTATCACTTGATTCTAGTTTTACTCAGGACATATTTTCTATTGCTTTCTAACTTTTCTACATATTCTGAGAGTTGTTTCATTTGTGTATTCATGTGTGCACATATAAGTGCCTCTGTGTGTAGGCGTATGCTTGTATGTATGTATGCAAAAGCCTCAAGCTCTTATTCAACAATTTGCTCATGAGTGGTATTCCATCACTTGAACTGCTCTTCCAATGCAGCTTTGGCTGGTTAATTATAGATAGTGTCTCAAAGACTGCTCTTCCCAGACTCCTTTACATTCTTAAGTTTTATTTTTCCAGGAGTATCAACTTTTAAACTACAAACATTTTTTGTGAGTGTGAAGTCTAACCTGTAGCCCAGATTTTTAACTAAAAAATTCATATAAAGATAGATGAACATACACATTACATATGCTGAATGTACACTGTTAGAAATGTGATCTTAAGCTGGGTGGTGGTGAGATCTGAGGATTGAGGTTCAAAGCCAGCCCGGGTAGGAAAGTCCTGGAGACACTTTTCTCTAATTAACTACAAGAAAATTGGAAGTGGCACTGGGGTTCAAGTGGTAGAGCACTAGCTTTGACCTGAATAGCAGAGGGACAGCGCCCAGGGTTCAAGTGCCACAACCAACAATATATACATTCCTATATATATAGGAAATAATATATAAATATATATTTATTTATATATATATATTTTATATACATTTTATATATATTTATTTATATATTTATAAACCTATATTTATTTATATATTATATATTTTTATATGTAAATATATATATAGGAAATAAAAAGAAATATGATCTTTGCCTCCGGTTCATTGCTAGTATAATCCCTTCTCTTTCAAGATGGACTTTTTTCCATTAAGTCCATTCGCTTATATCTGACTTGCATGGAACCAGAATCATTCTTCTATTCTACTTTTTACAAATTTGCATGATTTGAAGTGTGATTTAGAAAGGGAATGGCCTCATACTTCATGTTCCACTTAGGAGAAATGCTTTCTCTATATCACTTCTGTAAATCTACATACTGAACTTGGCTTCATTGTTTCAATGTTGTCTTATTTGTAGAGTCTTCTATATTGTATTGAACCCTTAAACACAGAACTTCTCTTTCTCCTATTATTGCTATTGTTTCTCTTATTGTTAACTCTTGTACACTTGGAAAATAATGCACAGCACATACACTCACAAAAAAATTATCTGAGAACCTTCTTCCCATTTAAAATTCACCTTAATTTACAGAGCACTTATGATGTTTGAACTCAATGTACTCATGGATAATGTATTTATAAGCAATTTAAATTTCATATTTTCTCTTTACCAAGTTGTCTCTGAAAAACTGCTACATGATGACCAAAGGTGTCCTTGTGCTATTTCAATGAAGCCAGCAAACATTCATTATACCTCAAGCAGCACCGTAAATTGTTACGGGAAATAACTATTACTGAAGGTGGAAACTGATCCCAGGAGAGGAATTGAATGTAAAGGTATGACAAAGTTCAAGTTAATTTGTGCTTTCCTTTTTACTGTACAAGAAAAGGATCCAAGGATTGAGGTAAACTCTGTCCCTGACTTTTCGAGTGTGTATTTTACTCATATAAAACTTGTTTGTAAACTTCTGGTCGAGAATATTACAAAAGGAAATAATGTGCCATTTGAGGGCCAGCATAGAACAAAAGGAAATAACGTTGTTTTAAAAGTGTTCTACTGCAAAGAAAAAAAGACATGGAGATTTTAAAGTGCTTTATGGATGGATATTTCACTCCTGAGATGATTCTCTTGTTGCAGGATTTAGTTATCCATTCCTTTAGTCTGGTCCTGAGTTCTCCATAGCAATAAGGATTCCACAAAAGCAGGATTCAGTGAGTATAATCAGCAAAAGCAGTCTCTTCTCAGACCAGTTCTCCTTTAAGGAGGGTCCCAAAGAAATACCTGTGTTTTTTTTGTTTGTTTGTTTGGTTGTTAGTTCAGTTTGTGCTGATTCTGGGGCTTGATCGCAGAGGCTGGACCATGTCCCTGAAGAGATGTCTTTCCTATCCACCTGCCCCCAAAGCTAGTACTTTACTGCTTGAGCCAAACCTCCACTTCTGGACTTTTTGGTGGTTAATTAGAGATGAGAGGTTGACAGACTCTCCTGCCTGGGTTTGCTTTGAACTGAAATAGTAAGAAAACCAAGTGATTTGGGCTGAGAAGGTGGCTCAGGAGTAGAGTGCTTGCCTTGAATGCATGAGGCCCTGGGTTCGATTCCTCAGCACCACAAGAGCAGAAAAAGCTGGATGTGGTGCTGTGTCTCACGTGGTAGAACACTAGCCTTGAGCTGAAGAGCTTAGGGACAGTGCCCAGGCCCAGAGTTCAGGCACCATGACTGGCAAAAAAATAAAGCCAAGTGACATCAACTGTATCAAGACTTCTGTTTTGAACCAAGAAATACTAAATGAAGTTTATTATAAAGCTAATATTTGACAATTTTTAAAAGAAGAGAATATGTCCAGCCAAGAAGCCATAACTTAAATAACTCAGCAAAAGTAAGTGCACTGTATTATTTTGGTATTATTTTTTTCTGCTTTGGAAGATTACTATTGACCTTGTCCTTCCTTTTGGGGAAACTTAAAGTCATATTTTCACTTTTTGTTGGTCCTGGGGCTTGAACTCTGATCCTGGGTGCTGTCCCTCAGCTATTCAGCTCAAGCTCAGTGCTCTACCACTTTAGCTATGTCACCACTTCTGAGGTTCTGGTTGTTAATTGAAGATAAGAGTCTCATGGACTTTGCAGAGCAGGCTGGCTTTGAACCACAATCCTGTGGTCTCAACCTCCTGATTAGCTAGGATTACAGGCTTAAGCCACCAGCACCCAGCTCATATTTCCATTTAGTGCACTTAATGACACTATGTAGACAAAGAATGGAAATTTGAATCAAATGATGACATGGCAGCTTTCAGAAAATTGAGGTAGCAATAAATAAGTCCTCCTATTCCATTTTGTTACATTAATGACTCATGAGCTATGGGACCCTTACATTAGCAACCCCTTGCCATCTGTGTAGGTGTATTTAGTATCAGGAAAGACTGTGATTTTTAGAAAGCAAAAGAGATCAGGTATGGAAAAACAGCATAGGAGGAGATACATTTATCACACAGAGATTAAGAACTAGCCTAAGATATTTAGAATGCTAAAGGCAATGAAGAAAAAGCCTGGCTGATAACTAGTTCTTCAATAACCAAAAATGGTTCCCTAGAATGGTTTCTGGTATGCATTAGTTACTATCATTTGTTCCTTCCATCTAGAATTATTCCTTCTCTTGTCCCAACTGATAATTTGCCTCTGCCTTTTTGGTGCCATGACTGACCAAAAAGATTTCCAAATCTCACTTAGACTATCCTTCTCATTGTGATTAGCAGTGACCACTCAAAAGCCTGGAATCTTTGAATTTCCAGAATTAATCTTCACCTGACATCTAAGCACATTCCTAGCATTAATTGCTGTGACTTAATGAACAAAACTTTTTTTTTCAACACAGTATCCTAATATAGGTAAAGTACATGAATTAGGGAGTATTGTCAGGTATTAGTATGGAAGAAGCAATATATATTCCAAGTATGGATTATTTATTTTGCATTTACTAACTAAATTTTTTTATGTTTTTGGGTTTTTTTTTTTGCCAGTACTATAGTCCTGGGGCTTAAACTCAGGGCTAGGGAATTATTGCTGGGCTTTTTCTTTCTCTCATGGCTAGCACTCTACCACTTGAGGCACAGCACCACTTCCAGTGTTTCTTTTTCTGTTTATGTGGTACTGAGGAATTGAACTCAGGTTTTCATGCATGATAGGCAATCACCGTACCATGAAGCCACATTCCCAGAGTTCTAAATGACTTTCTTAAGATGGTATTATATTTTCATTCCATAACTATGCATCATAATTTTGGCCAGTTGCTAGAAAAGGACATAGAAAACAATACTAAGTCCAATAAGGCTGGATGGACAATAAGGCTGGACGGTCTAGCCAGGGCACAGAGGGGTTTACCTCATGGGGCTGGTTCAACAGGCTGAGTGAGACAGTTCCTGACCCACAGCCCACCTCCAGAATGAGAGGGCCACCTTAGGTTCCAGCCACATGGGGACACTGGGCCACCTCTTCAGCACCCATTCAACCAGTTCCTTTGAGAGAAAGAGAGAGAGAGAAAGAAAGCCAGAATTACAATTAAGCCGGGTGCCGGTGGTTCAGGACTATAATCCTAACTAAGAGGCTGAGATATGATGAACATGGTTCATAGCCAGCCCAGGCGGGAACGTCCATAAGACTCTTATATCCAAAGAACCACCAGAAAACTGGAAGTGGCACTGTGGCTCAAGTGGTAGAGTGCTAGTCTTGAGCTGAGGAGATCAAAGACAGCACCCAGGCCCAGAGTTCAAGCCCCACGACTGACAAGAAGTGGACTTCCCACCACAAGAAGTGTACTGAATACCACTCATTCTCCTAGGGACCATGGCAGAGAAGTCAGGCTGAGCTTTCTGTCAACTGGAGGACATGAGTTGGTCACCTATCTTCTCCGTGCCTCATTTTCCCCAGCTACAAAACTGAACACAGTGAAGGATCTCCTTCCTCATGGGAATAGGATAAGGATGAAAGAGAACCATGTTTTGTTTCATAATCCTGTACATGTCACACGACTAATAACAGGCCCCATCTGAGCCCTTTCCCAGTTATCTTCCTGTCATATGCTCCCAGAATTGCCAAGAACCATATCTGACAGCCGCTCCCTCTGTGCCAGGCCCTGCTCCAGAGATCCCCCTATATTGATCCCTTGTTTCCTCACAACTGTCCCAGGAGGAGACTGAGGTACAATGGTGGAGGCCCAACCCAGAGCTTTACGGCTGCTGTAAACTAAGTTTAGGACAATCATCTAAACGGATGACTGAGCATGGCGCTATATGTCTACCATCCCAACTAAGGAGGACCAGGCCTCGTGGCACATGCCTGTCAGAGATCGGAGGACCATGATCCAGCCCAGCCTGAGCACATATTGAGTGAGTCTCTATCTCGGAAATGCCCAAGACAGAAAGGCTTGGCTACCGTGGTAGAAGACCTGACGGGCAAGCCTAAGGCCTTGAGTTCAACCCTAATACACCAAAAAGAACGAGAGTCCCGGTGCCAGAGGATCATGCATATAATCCTAGCTACTCAGGAGGCTGAGATATGAAGATCACAGCAAAAGATTTAAAATAGGTTTGGCCTCACCCATCAGAAGTCAAGATGAGAAAACCCGGAGTCTGACATATGCTGGTGCACTCCATACCAGCAGGGCTCACCTCCTTACTAAGTGCTGGCCATGCTCTCTGTCCCCCTTGGAAGCCAACCCCTGTGGGCCCCATCCCCAGGTCCTCCCAAGCTCCAGCTGCCACCAACCAGGCCCAAAGGAGTAGAGAGCTCGAAGGCACACAGTTCCCTTGGTCTTATAATTTAATGTTGCTGAGTCCCCTTCAAGCGTCTCACACTTCCAGGCCCCCAGACCTCAGCCACAAAGCCCATGCATCCCCCAAATGTATCAGGCACAAGTTACCAAAGGACCCAGCCACCTTATTACAACCCACTTCTACACACACACACACAAATCCAGACCAGTGACAGAAGACTCGTCCATGCAGCACCTGCAATTTTCCAAATGATCACTCACCTGAGCACAGTCAGGTTATACAAGGAGAAAGATGGTATCTCTCTCTCCCTCTCTCTCTCATGCACACACACAGACACAGACACACACAGACACACACAAACACACACACAAACACACACACATACACACACACATACACACACAAACAGACTCAGAGTAGTACCTCTTCAGAGTTTGTTGGTTCCTCATCTGGGACAATGTACAAGCTAGTGCACGGGGCTTCCCTTGGAGGAATCAGGAGCTCCAACCCAAGGGGAGCACCACTCTAATGATGCAGCACCACCCTGCCTATCCCTTTCTCCAGGGCCAGACCCTTGACTCCCCATTCACCAAAACCCTAGTCCAGGACGCTGGGTGAAGGAGTCCCGAGACAAGCAGCTCCTCAGAGCCAGGAGAGGAAACAAGCAGGGGGTCATGGTGACCCCAGAGGGGTGTCTGACCCCAGGTGGGGGTGGTGTTGGGGAAATGGATGGGGTCCTAAAGGCTACATACATGGACTTACTCCCTACTTCCAGCCTACATGCTTCTGGGCCACATGGCAGATTCTTGGGAAGGACAAGGAGACCAGATAGACTGGGAGCACCAGCAGAAGCTGGCAGAGCTGGGAAATGTGATCACTCTGTGAGAACTGTTGACAGTTGGGGGGAAGGGACAGGCTGGGTGTATGTGTATGTGAGTTTGTGGGGGTGTTCCTCCCAGATATTCACATTCTGCTCTGACCCCCAGCACTGTCACTTCCCTACTGGGCTCTTCTGGGACCCTCTCTTCAGGTGAAAGGGTGACCGAGCACAGAGGACAAGGGCTCACACAGCAAGAGAGACCTATTTTCTGCATCCAACACCCCCAGCCCTCAGAAAAAAGGAAAAGACCCAAGAAGGCAGGTGTGGAGGTGCTGCTCCCCACCTCTGACTAAAGCCACCAGGTTCCCACCAGGAAGAGGAAGGGTGTAGATGCGTGGCTGTGTGGTTCCCACTGCTCCAAGCCAGGGTCTCTGTGGTGCCCCCTCCTCACCCATCCCTGCATTTCCCTGTTTCCTGGGACACTGGCAGCTAGGGATGGGCGTGGGATCCCCTGGTCAACACCCACTCCCACCCCCACCCCTGGGGCACATTTGTTGCAGCGCTCTGGTCAGACTGTAGGGCATAGGGGAGCCGGAGGTCCAGTCGGGAAGGGGGGGAATGGCATGGTGTGGGGGTCATAGGGTATGGGCCCAGGAGGAGGCCACTCACATGTGCTGCTGGGAGAAGCTGTTGGAGGCAGCTCCTGGTGGGTTCGAGCAGCGAAGGCAGTAGCATGGCAAATACTCAGGCCTGGAGCAGAGACAGGGGGGCGTTGACCAGGTCAGGGCCACAAGCCTGCCTGTGGTGTGCCATCACCTGAGGACTCCAAGAGGTACCATGGGTCCAAGCAAGCAGTGCTAGGTTTGAAATGCAGTGCCACGGAATGCTGAAGGGGACCGGGGCATGGGCAGGTGTGTGGCAGGGCTGAGCAAGGCCTCTCCTCCTACAGCTTGAGTCTTGATGACCACTCAGCCACCTCTACCTTCCTCAACTGTTGGTAGTGTTGTCAACCAACAGAGTAATCCCAGTGCTATCAGGCAGCATGGAATGGGGTGTGACCACCATTCTTATATCCCATTGGTCAGAAAGAACCATGAAAGAATGGGAGTATGGCCGGAATCCAGTGATGCAGGCAGAATGGGCAGAGTGAAGATGACAGTGGCTCCCCAGCCCCTTTCCCAGGGAACTGTGTCTAATTCAGTTGGGGACAAGAGGGTGACCGGCTTTAGATTGTTGTGTATGTCTGTTTGTTGCCAGTCCTGGACCTTAAACTCAGGATCTGGGCATAGTCTGTAAGCTGCTTTTGCTCGAGACTAGCCCTCAACCTCTGGAGCCACACAGCTCTACTTCTGACTTTGTTGGCATTAAAATTGGACAGGGGTCTCAAGGACTTTCCTGCCTACGGTGACTTTGACCATTGTCCTCCTATCACAGCCTTGTAAGTATCAAGGAGGACTGCTGAGAGCCACTGGTGCCTGCCTAATCATTGGTCTTGCTGATGTTCTGGCACAGACCTGTGAGTTCCCTATCCTGGGGTTGAAGTGGTGGGAGCTGGAGCTCACAGTTGGAATCCTGGTCCTGCCACCTCCAAATGGCAGGGGAACCTAAGAAACTCATTCTTATCCATAAGATTACCAATGGAATGTGATCAATGTCAAGATTGAATGAGTAGTTCTTGAATGATTCTAGGATCAAATTATACACAATTATATCCTAGGACACCGATCAATTTTAGTTAATACTTCATTAAACATTTAAATAATCACATTCATTAAATGGAGGCAGAACGAAATACCTAAGAATTGGACCTCACATAGGTGTAATTTTTTCTGCCAGGATTGGGATTTGAACTCATTGTCTGGATAACTCTGTTGCACTGTGTGGAAGGGGAAGCTTGCCTCCTTGAAGTCAGGAAATTCAAGTCTGTTCCTTAGGCCTGAAATTGATCCCCAGCACTAAAAAACATCCTATTAATGTACATTTTAAATATATGATTTATATTCATATACAAATGTTCACTCCATATTACACTCAGTATAGTTATTCATTTTTGTTTTTCTTGTATTGACCATTTATTTTATTGACTATTATGACACATAGAACATTGATTACATAGAATTATAGGTCTGCATATGTATTTCACTTTATGCCTGACACCCAGGACTTTCACAGAAAAGGAAAAAAAAATGTGTCACCATCAGCTTCTTACTCCACGATTAATTGTTTGGGAGTGCTGACATCTGAACTCATGGCCTGCAAGACCAAATTCATGAATGAGTGAGTGTCAACAAGCCATCCTGGGGAAAATTGAGCTGACAGGCAGTTTCCAGGACCTGAGATCGAGCCCCAGGGGTTGACAAAATATGAACAGATTGACATGTGGATGACAGTACACTAATAAATATATATGTTTATAGAGTGCCAGAGATGTCTATACATTATTCAGTTATATAGACTCATTCCTACAAATTCTGGGGTATTTATTATGCCTCCATGTAATTAATGTTATTGTTTTCATCCTTAATAAACTATTAATTAAATCAGTGTCCTGAAATTATTGCATTCCTGTAAATAATAGTATTCTTTTAATGTTTCATAAATATTAAATAAAATCAATCAGCTTACTGAAATCATCTTGTCTAATTTTATAGAAGAATCATTCACTATCAACTCATTCAACCGTGACATTGATAACATTCCTATGGATGGGAACGAGACTCTTAGTATCTCCTGCCATTGGTAGGTGTCAGGACAGGGATTTGAAATCAGGGCCTATGTTGCCATGTAGTCCTATGGCTTCCCCGATAGTCCACCAGCCTTCAGCAATGGAAGGTAAAATACCCTTTGCAACAGTGTCATTCGGACCCAGGAAGGTCACCTCACAAAGGAAGAAAACATAAAAAGGCCATCTTGCCACATTTTTCCTGTGATTTTTTTTCCCCTTCAAGGCCTAGGGATCTAGGATCCCAGGATCAGCTGTGGGTCCAGTGGCTGCACTTCAGCCTAGGGTGATCGAAGCTGAAGCAGAGTTGCCACGACCCGAGTGCAAGCCCCACTCTGGGAAAAAATAAAATAAAATAAATTTAGCTCCCTGGCTTGCAATTCCCACCATTTATTCTGCCAGGTTTTGTATTTGAACTCAGGGTCTGAGTAAATCTGCAGTGGATTTGAAGATAAGAACTTCAGGCTTCTTGACTAGGCCTGAATTCAAGCCCCAGCCTTTGAAAACATACTATTTATATAAAGACAGGCTTTGTACTTACCTATAGATGTTCAGTCCATACAAGTTTGGTGTGGTTTTTCCTTGTATTTATTGTTGTATTCATTTATTTACCATTGATTTTACTGTCTATGATGACACCCATTCCGTTTATTACATTAATTCTATCACATAGCATCTAGATTTGTAGACGTGTTCTCCATCATACCTGACACCCAGGACTCTCAGAGAAAAGGAAAACAAGTTTTACACTCAGCTTCTTACTCCATGATCCAATTGTTGGTAGTGCTGGAATCTGAACTCAGGCCCTAGCACGACTAATTGGCAAATAGGTCAATGTGAACACACCATCCTGTGAGCAACTAAGGAGGAAGGCCATTCCCAGGATATGACATTGATCCCCAGGGTGGGCCAAAATAGTTATAAATTCATTGTTTAAACATAGGATCTATATTTACATATATGTGTGGACAGCATCTCGTGTTCGGTCTACTTCTTATCCATGGAGGTATTGTGTATTTTACTGCGTATGGTTACAGATATAACAGTGTTTACATGGATGACAACATATTGCCATGTCTATAGGGTTACTTATGCATTCTCCATCCTAGTTGAGACCCAGGACATTCGCAAGACAGGAAAATATGTGAATCGATTGGCTTCTCACATCAGGATTCATATTTTGGCTGTGTTGGGGTTTGAACTCAGAGCCTAGCAGGCCCAATTGAGGAAAGGGTCAATGTGAGGACACAGGTCTGTGAGCAATGAAGGAGATAGGCCATTCCCAGGACCTGACATCGAGTGCCAGAGAGGGCCAGATAGTCATAAATTCATAATTTAAACATAGGATCTATATTTACATACATGTGTGGGCAGCATCTTGCATTCAGTGCACTTCTCCTTATTTTGTTCCTAATTCATGGAGGTACTGTGTATTTTATTGCTTATAGGCATAACTGTGCTGACATGGATGGCAAGCTGTTCCCATGGTTATAGGGTTGCCTATGAATTCATTCTCCATCCTAGTTGAGACCCAGGACTTTCACAGGAGAGGAAAATATTTGCAATGACTGGATTCTGACATCAGGATGAAACTTTTGTCAGTACTGGGATGTGAATTCAGGTCTGGGTAGCTCTGTTGAATTGTGGTGGAAAGGGAAGCTCACCATCCTTCAAGACTAGAATGTCAGGCCAGGTCCCAGGTCTGATTTGAAGCCCCAGCAATGGACAAAATAATAAGCCCACCTTTTTAAACATAGGATCTCTCTTTACCTACAGGTGTGTTATGCAACTTGCATTCAGTGTAGTTATTCTTTTTGTTTTGTGTCTTATTCATGATTATTGAGTATGATGACAGATATAACTGTGATGACATGGATGACAACCTATCCACATGTCTATAGAGCTGACTATATAGTATTCTCCATCTGTGCTGAGACCCATGACATTCACAGGACAGGAAAACAGATGGATCAATTGGCTTCTCACATCAGGGTGAAGCTTTTGGCAGTACTGGGATTTGAACTCAAGGCTTAGCAGGCCCAATTGGTGAATGGGACATGGTGAGCACACCAGCCTGTGAGCTACTAAGGAGCTTTGCCGTTCCCAGGACCTGAGATCAAGCCCCCCAGGGTAGGGGCCAATATAGTCATAAATTCCCAATTTAAACAGAGGACCTCTATTTCCATACATGGGTGGGCAGTACCTTGCGTTCTGTATAGTCATTCTCATTATTTTACCTTATTCATTGATGTGGTGTGTATTTTCTTGAGTATAGAATGACAAATATAACTGTGTTGACCTGGATGACAACCTATTCACATAAGTAGAGAGTTGCCTATGCATTCTCCATCCTAGCTGAGACCTAGAACATGCACAGCACAGAAAAAAAGGTGCAAAGACTGGCTTCTCACATCAGGGTGAATTTTTGGCAGTGCTGGGATTTGAACTTGGGGCCTAGGAGGCCCAACTGTCCAATGGGTCCACGTGTGCACTCCAGCCTGTGATCCATGAAGGAACTAGGCAGTTCCCAGGAACTGAAATCGAGCCCCAGGGATGCCACAATAGACATCAATACATCATTGAAACATGGGATGTACATTCACATGGACTGCATCGATCATTTAGTGTAGTTATTCTCTCTATTTTGTATGCTATTCATGGATGTAGTGTGTATTTTCTTGTGTATATGATGACAGGTATAACTGTGCTGACATGGATGACAACCAATTTCCATGGCCACAGGGTGACTCATGCATTCTCCATCCTAGCTGAGACCCAGAACTTGCACAGGAAAGGAAAACAGGTGCAACGATTGGCTTCTGACATCAGGATGAGTCTTTTGGCAGTGCTGGGGTCTGAACTCAGGGCCTAGCAGGCCCAAGAGGTGAATGGTCCACGTGAGCACACCAGCCTGTGAGCCACTAAGGAGCTAGGCCATTCTCAGGACCTGAGATTGAGCCCCCAGGTGGAGGGTAGGGGGAGGGTGCACAGCAGTCATCCATTTATAAGCTGAAGATAGTATGCAAATAAGTACATATTTGTATAGAGTAGGAGAGATGGCCACCTATGATGGAATCGAATCTGCTGTGTGACTACCGATTCTTGGATCTTTCCTGATGCCTCCATTTCACAACTGATGATTATTGTCATGTTTCATCAAATCTTCATTGCAAATAAGCAATACCCCATGATTCTTGCCTGTCATTTCCTACTCCCATCACGCATGAACTACTGGTTCAAAGATGACATCAATCGCATTCCATGACTCTTCCTAGGTCCATAAACTAATATCTAGGGATCTCCCTCCATACCGTTTTAATATGGTGGCTGAATTCAAGCCTCAGGCCTGGAAAACATACTCCTTATATGCATTTTAAAGATAGCACTTATACTTCCATACAGATGTTCAGTCCATATCGTGTTTGGTGTGGTAGGATTTATACTTCCATATAGATGTTCAGTCCATACTGTGTTTTGTGTGATTATTCATTTTATTTTTTGTTTTATTCATTTATTTACCATTTATTTTATTGACTCTGATGACACCTATACCATTTATTATATTGTTTATATTCTATCACATAGTATCTAGATTTTTAGATGTGTTCTCCATCATGCCTGAAACGCAGGGCTCTCCCAGAAAAGGAAAACATGTGTCACACTCAGCTTCTTAATTCAAGATTAAATTTTCACAGTGCTAGGATATGAACTCAGTGCCTAGCAGGCTCAATTCATGAATGGGTGAGTGTGAGCCTGGCAGCCTCTAGCCAATGAAGCTGTCAGGTGGTTCCCAGGTGTTCATAATGAGCTCCAGGTTTGGCCAAAACAGTGATACATAGATAGGCAGATGGTGATATACAAATAAATATATATTGGTAAAAAGTGCCAGAGCCGACTATGTATTATTGAATGACATCTACTACTTTCCTACGAACTCTTAGGTATTTATTATATGTCCATTGAAGGAATATTATTCTTTTCATGCTTAATAAACTATTAATTAAGATCAATCAGAATCCGAGGATTCTTGCATCCAATTTTAGACTAAACCAATGCACGAACTACTTTTTCAATCAGTATTCCTATGCATAGGAACGAGTCTCTTGGGATCTCCGCCACTGGTAGGTAGGTGTCAGGACAGGGATTTGAACCTGGGGCCTATGTTGACAGGTGGGCCTATGGCTTACCTGATAGCCCGCCAGCCTTCAGCAATGGCAGGTCAGGTTCACTTTGCAGCTGTGTCATTCAGAACCAGTAGGGTCACCCTGCAAAGAAAAAAATTATAACCCCCCACAACCCTCTGCAGCTCACTACTTTTGGTGCTGTTCCACTTTTTTTTTCTTCCTGCAAGCCCTCTTGGCTTGGGATCCCAGGATTGGCTTTGGGTCAAGAGGCTGCAGCCCATCCTAGGGATATCAAAGCTCAGGCAGTGTTGCCATGATCTGAGTTCAAAACCCGTGGTTGGCAAAAAAAGAACAAACAAACAAATAAATAAATAATTTATTTATTTAACTAAATTTAAAAAATAAAGCTTCCTGATTTGGAATTTCTGCTAGTTTTATTTTCTATCCTGGGATTTGAACTCAGGGTCTTGGTAAATCCATACCAATGTGAGGCAAGGTGCAGAGTCACCACTACTTTAGTTCAAACCCTGTGCCAAGCCAAAATTTAAAATTAAGTCACTGATCTTGGCAGGGGGAGGTAGTTGTGGAAATGGGAGGGAAGGGATAGTAGGGGGAAAACAAAGGAAGAGGCAACAATGCTCAATAGGAAATGTACTCATTACTTTGCTCATATAACTGTAACCCCCTGTACATCATTTTTACAATAAACATCATACAAAAAATAAACAATTTAGTGCTCAGAGAAGGACTTTGGGGGTAAGGGAAAGATGTCTGAATAGCTGTACAAAATTCTACACTGCTTTTTTTTGAAATGTTCAGTATGGAACTGAATAAACGTAAGTGCTTTCATCAAAAAAAATTGTCACTGTCTTGGAAATGGGGCCAGTATTTCTGCCATTGCTGGGATTTGATCTCACATTCCAGGTAACTCTTTTGCACCATGGGTAAAGGCAAAGCTTACAGTCCTTGAGGAAAACAAATTCAGGCTATAGTTCCCAAGGCCTGCAGTAAGGCCCTGCAATGGAGCAATATTTATGATATATACTTACATATGTATGTTTATTACATTTTATTATTATTGTCATTGTTTTTTATTTTTATTTTATTCATTTATTCGTTGTTTAATGTATTTAGTATTATTACATACATACATAATATTTATTACATTTTGTACATCTATTATAAAATTATACACAATAATTTAGGACATTGAGTCATTTTTCATTAATACTTTATTAAGTGTTGAAATATGATACATAATGAAATGGAGGCATTTGTCACAGTCATCACATGTTTACAATGTGTCCCCAGTATGAGCTTTGTCTTATTCATTTTTGGACAACTTCCTATAGGGATTTCTTTAGATGATTTATACTCAGAGGCTTTTTCTTGAGGATAGGCAAGTTGAGAGATAAAATAGTAAGAGTGAAGCTGGGAATGTGGCTTATAGGTAGAGAGCTTGCTCAGCATGCATGAATACCAGGGTTTAAATCCTCAGTGCCACATACTCAGAAAAAGCCAGAAGCTGTGGAATGGCTCAAGTGGTAGAGTGTTATCCTTGAGAAAAAGAAGCTCAGAGACAGTACCCCGGGACCTATGTTCAAGCCTCAGCACTGGCAAAAACAATAGGCCAGATGCCGGTGGCTCACACCTACAACCTTAGCTAATCAGGAGGCTGAGACCTCAAGACCACAGTCCAAAGACAGCCTAGCCAAGGAAAGCCTGTTAGACACTTACCTCCAATGAACCACCAAAAGACCCCACATGGAGCTGTGACTCAAGTGGTAGAGTGTTCACCTTGAGCTGAAGGGCTTAGGGATAGTGCCCAGGCTTGAGTTCGAGACACATATCTGGGAAAAAAAGTGAGGGTTAATCAAAGTACTTTTCCTATTTGTTAATTATGAGAACATTTTCTGGAAAATGAATGCTGGTGTACATCAGAATTGGAGTCAGAGCTCAATGTTCAAGTATAGCAAATTCATATGCTCAGGCTCTCTGTCTTTAGCATTATAACTTTGCTTTCTACAGGGTTCTGAAAGATCCAACGTTGAAAAGGTTAATATGCTCCCCAAGCCCTTTATGATGAGCAGTTGACTTGTATTTTCAATGTCATTACAGTTCTGAACTTAGCAGAGCAACAGAAGCTCATGCTTGTCAACCTCGCTTAGCAGTCTGAGGTCTGAGGATCACAGGGTGAAGACAGCCAGGGCAGGAATGTCTATGAGGCTCTGACTTCCACTTCACCACAGACAAAGCAGAAAGGGACTCATATGGCAGAGCGCTAGCCTTAAGCCAAAGGAGCCCAGGGACAGAGCCTAGATCCACAATTCAAGCCCAAAGACCTGCAAGACATTTAAAGCAAAGGACAGAAAAAGAAGGAAAAAGCCAGTAACTCCCTTTGGGTTTGATCAATCTATTTCTATCTTGGAAGCTCCTGAGGAGCTAGCAGGACAAGGACCAAAGAAGGAAATGGACTAGGAGAGCACGCCGAGTTCAAGGTTCAAGTGTAGCAGATCCATCTGCCCAGCCACTCACGTGAAGATTGTAATCATCTTGTGTCCTCCAGTGGGCTTCCGAAAGATCACATGTTCAAGAATTCCTGGGTTTCCCTTGGTGATGAGAAGTTACTTGCATTCTAAATGTTCTTAGAGTTCTCAAGCTATAAAAGCAGGAAAGAAACATCATTGACCCATCCTGCTAGCAGGAAGAACTCCAATGTAACTCTTTATTTGAAGGACAGGAAACAGTTTCAAAAAAACAGGCTAGGTGCAGAGACCTAGGTCTGCAGGATTACAAGGCAGAATGTATACACTCAACAGGGAAGTGAGCTGCAAAACCACTTCATTCATTCCAGGCACAGCCAGCAATGGGGGGGGGGAACCTGAAATATTTGTTAGAGTCACACCAGGGTCAGGCTTTTCTCAGCCTCTTCAAACAATGACTAATTATCCTTCCTCCCTCAGGTGAAGGGAGCCTCAGGCTATCTTTAGGTTACCAATAGAGAGCCAGTTTAGTAGGGGAGAGGGGAGGAACAGAGTAGAAAAATACTGCTTTTGGTCTTAGGGAGTAGGTTCTTGACTCTATCTGTCAGATTTAAAGGCCCTTCTACCTCTGCCAGTCCATTCTCCTTCCTTCATTCTCCACATCATTAATGTACATCCCCAGTCCAAAGAGAGGCAGGGCCCTTTCTCTTCTGCCTCCAAGCATGTGAGCTAAAACTTGGCTCTGCCCTCTTGACTCTCGGGCCCTCCACTGCCTGAGAAGTGGGAGAGAGACAGTCTTCCTGCTCTGTGGTTATGGGAAGGTAATGCTGGTTTCCAGGCATACTGCAGAAGGCCTCATGGTGGGGAAGTGTTCCCTTCTTTCCTACTGACATCCAAGACCAGATTCACCTATCATCTGTCTATCTATCTGTCTCTCTGTCTCTCTGTCTCTCTGTCTCTGTCTCTCTCTGTCTGTCTCTCTCTCTCTCTCTCTCTCTCTCTCTGTCTATCTATCTATCTATCTATGTCTGTCTGTCTGTCTGTCTGTCTGTCTGTCTGTCTGTCTGTCTGTGTGTCTGTCTGTCTATGTGTCTGTCTGTCTGTCTACCTACCTACCTACCTACCTGGTATCTCTTTGGCAGTTCTTGGGCCGAACTCAAGGCCTGGGCACTGTCTCTAGCACTCTGCTACTTGAGTCACAGCACCAATTCTGGCTTTTTCTGTGTATGTGCTACTGAGGAATCAAACCCAGGGCTTCTTGCATGGTGGGCAAACACTCTCTCACTAATCCACATTCCCAGCCCCCTCATCTTTTTCTTAATGGTAGTTTTTACATAAGTATGCTACCATTTTTCGTCCCCAAGTTAATTTTTCTCAATGACTGTAATAACTATGAACCCTGATCTCTTCCCCTGCCTGATTTGTGACTGTTCCTCATAATAAAATGTAAATAAAGGCTGCTGAGAGCTTAAGTGTGCATCATATAAGGATGCAGGCGGGGAGCCCCGGAAGAGAAAAGTGATGTGGGCCTGAAATGAAGAGAATGCTGCAGTATGCGCAATGAGCATATCTGAAAAATAAATCAGTAAGTAAAAGCAGAAGCATTGCATAGGGTCTGTTTGCACTCAGGGAAGTAATATACACACATAAGTTGGTAGGAGGACACTGATACATAACTTGGCCTTCTCTTTTTGAATTTTTTTGTGGGCATCCCAGGGCTTAAACACAGGGCCCAATGCATTCCTGAGCTGTTTTGCTCAAGGCTGAGGCTCTACCACCGCCACAGCTCCACTTCCAGCCATCAGGTTGATGATTGAACATAAGCGCATCCCAGGCTTTACTGCCTGCTCTGGACAGTATCTCCTGCTTGGCTTTATCTCTCAAAGCTGGAGCTCTACCCTCTGGGCCACTGCTCCACTTCTGGTTTTCTGGTGGTTTATTGGAGATAAGAGGCTCACAGACTTTCCTGCTCAGGCTGGCTTTGAATGGTGATCTCCTTAGGAGGATTAAGCGGCTTTCCTTAGGGATTCACTGAGAAGCCGCTCCACACAAACCTTTAGTCTAAATCTCAAGAGGTTCTAGAGAAAAACAGAAACAGGAAGATGCTTCTAGTGTGTTCTAGATACTTAAGGGTGTAGACAAAAATAACATTCATAATTTTATAGACAAAAGGAGCAATGCAGACAGTATGAAAATCGCTCAAGTTTTCAGTCCTCTCGTCCTGAGACAGTAAGTTCACTGCAGCTCAATGCTAAGTGACTGAACTAGCATGGCCTGTGGACACTTGCTCCAAAATCCTGGGACACTCATTTCTCATTTTTGGCTTCAAACCTGTAGCCAGAGGGGAAGATAAGGAGAGAAAATCCTTCTCAGAGAAGGCAGCTATAAAGAACATTGGGTAGTTTACTTATAAATTCAAACCATTGGAATGACCCTGTTAAGAAGTCAGATGTCCAGAGTAAAAAATGAAGAAGAAAAGAAAGGCAGGTGCCAGTGGCTGCTGACTGTAATTCCAGCTCCTCAGGAGGCTAAGATGTAGAGAACCTTAGTTTGAATCCAGCCAGTGTAGGAAATTTGACACTATTATATCTATGAGATCAGAGAAAAACCCAGAAATGGGGCTGTGAATTTTAATGCACTACCTCTGAGCAAAAGGAGTTCAGGGACAATGGCTAGGGTTAATGTCCAACCCCAGGACCTGCCCCCCACCAAAAAAGAAAAAGATGGTGTAGCTCTATGTATTTGTATATGGATGGATGTATCCCTATAGGTGAATCTCCAGAGTAGCTATGATGAATGGCACTGAACTAGGAAATTTGTTTTCAGTACAATGATTTCATAGCACAGACAGGGCTTTCAAGACATTGCATATTCCAGGGCTCCCCTCACTGTTCCCAGTGTAGCCTGAGGGTTTCTCTGCATCCCAGGCCTGTTGGAAGAAGTCTCTCATTGTCTGGACAGGCAGACAAAAAGCCTCACTCCTGTACAGCTGTGTAACAAACAACTCCATCTGGGCCAATTAGTGAGGATGAGTGTGGGTAGGCTCTGAAAGTCAGGGAAAAAAAGGCCTCTTTGTACCACAAGTTATCTCGCTCACCAGTGCTCTGTTTTGACAGGAAGCCTTCATTTATGCCACCACCCTTGGCAGGCCAAATTTCCTGCACTTATCTTGCCTTTGTGAGACTAAATTCCGGTGTTCAGATACATTGTTCAATATAATTCAGGCGTCCTTCTGGCGGACAACTAGGGCACTGAACCTATTGAAATGTTTAATTGCAGGCAATGATGGGCCTATGATGCCTCTCCTAAGTTTCTGGAACCTTGGGAAATCAAGCACATGTCGGATATCACAACGCTTCTTATCATCTAGGGCTGGTGAAACTCATCAGGTTTTGAAATATTTGACCTGTCCTAGTTGGGCTCTGGGTGGCTAGGTTTTGGGGTTGAACACAGGGACTGAGTGCTGAACATGAGCTCAGTGCAGAAACCCACTGCTCTACCATTTGGTGTCACAGCTTCACTTCTGGTGTGTGTGTGTGTGTGTGTGTGTGTGTGTGTGTGTGTGTGTGTGTGTGTGTGTGTGTGTGTTCCATGTGCATTCGTGCATACACCAGTCCTGGAGATTGAACTTAGGACCTAAGCAGTGTACCTAGTTTCTCTTGTACAAGGATATCTCTCTCCCACTTGAGCCACAGAGACACTTCAGGCTTTTTTCTAGTGATGTGGTCCTGAGAAATCATGCCTAGGGTTTCATATATGCAAAGCACTCTACCCCTAAGGCCCATTCCCAGCCCTCTGCTTCAGGTTTGTTAGTTTGTTTCTGTGTTTTTCTTGTTGTTGTTGTTGTCTGTTGTAGCAGTTAAAGTCTGGACCTGGGTGCTGTCCCTGAGCTCTTCAGCTCAAGTGTTGTGCTCTACCACTTGAGCCACAGCACCACTTCAGGTTTCCTTGTGGTTCGTTGGAGTTAAGTGTCTCAAGGACTTTCCTGCCCAGCCTAGCTTTGAACCATGATCCTCAGATCTCATCCTCCTGAGTAGCTAGGATGACAGGCATGAGCAACAAACACCAAACTTCACTTCAGGTTTCTTAGTGGTCAATGGAGATAATAGTCTCCTGGGACCTTTTGTGTCTGAGATAGTTTGGAACCCAGATCCTCAGATCTCAGCTTCCTGAGATGGCAGGATGACAGACCTCAGCTATAGACCCCTAGGCAGTGGCACTCTGCTGCAAGGGGTTCCTTGGCTCCATGTGGTGGAGGGCTATCCTGAGCCCAGAGGTAAGGGTCAGTGCCTAGGCCCCAAGTTCAAGGTTCATGACTGAGTAAAAATAGAACAAAACAATTGTCTGCATGAGACAACTCACTAGCCTTCAGTAATACATAATTTTGTCCATGCCATGGGGACACATCTGAGCCACAATATTCTTTTTTTAATCAAACTCCTGTTTTTCTTTATTGTGAAAATACCGTACAGAGGGGTCACAATTACATTGGCAAAGTATTGAACACAATTTTTAGTAAGCATTGTTGCCTCCTCCTTTGTTTCCCCTTCCTATCCTTTCCCCCTCACTCCCCACCCCCCAAGTTGTAAAGTTCGTTTTTAGACATAATGAATTGTACATCTCATTGTGGCAATGGGTCCACCTGTATCCCTATTTAAACAATTTGCTTTTTCCCTTCCCCTCCATTAATTATACCAACATCAAATGCAGTGAAAACAGGGGTTATACTGTGGGGGAGAGACCTACAAAGCAACAAATAAATCATCTTATTAATATGTTAGAAACAACCACATGAAAGAAAAAAACATTTGAATCCTTATGGTGTGGTTCATTTCGCCTAAGAGCAACATATCTGACATTTTCTGCTTGTCTCAGGCATATACTAGTTATTGCAAATAAGGAAAACCATGGGACCTATGTTTCTTTGGGCCTGTCTTACTTCACTTAATATAATTTTTTCCAAGTCTTTCCATTTCCTAACAAATGTGGCAATGTCATTTTTTTCTTATGGAGGCATAGAATGTGATTATATATATATATATATATATATATATATATATATATATATATATATATATATCACATTTTTTGTCTGCAAAATCATCTCAGTTGTGGAGATCTTACAAGGACCAGATGAATGAATGTGCCCTATGAAGGACACAGCACGTGACAATCTTTGCATGACTCAACACACAGCACCCAATGCAGGACTCAGCACACTGCAACCTGTAAAGGACTCAGCACATAGCACCCTGTGCAAGACTCAGCACAGAGCACCCTATGAAGGGCTCAGCACATAGCTCTATTCCACAAATTGTCATTAGAATCAGGGTGGTTTCATCAGTATTACCCCTCTTTGAGGAACATTTCACAAACCACACAAGATCACATCTAATGGCTTAGAGGGGTGTTTTTTTGTGTGGGGGGTTAACCATGGGGCTTGAACTCAAAGTATGTGGATACTGTTCTAATAACATTTGCTCAGGGCTAGAGCTCTGCCACTAGGGGCCACATTTTAAAGAGTCTAACAGACTTCCTACCAGGGCTGAGTTTTAAAGCTCCCAAACAGTTAGGATGATGGGGTTAAGCCAGCCATCAGCGTCTGGTTCCGTGCAGCTGGGTTGCAGCCGTTTACATATATCTAAGTCAGGTTAGGTGGCAGCTGTCAGCACCAGACTCCTAGCTTGCTCTGTGCTGATGTATTTGAAGTCCTGTCCTTATATCATTGCAGGTAGAACATTCTACCTTTTTTTGGCGGCAGTCCTGGGGCTTGAGTAAGGGCTTAGAAAATGTCCCTAAGTGTTGGTGCTCCAGGCTAGCATTTAATTGATTGAAAAACAGCAGAACTTCTGGATTTTCTGTTTATGTGGCACTGAGAAATCCAACCCAGGGCTTCTTGCTTACTAGGCGAGCACTCAACCACCGAGCCCCAGGAGTGAACGAGGTATAAATGGGTAGAGCTTCCTGTATATAAGTATTATATACACAAAAAGATAGATGTCTGTATATTATTGAATTATAGATAATATTACTACCAATTATTAGGTTTTAAATTATGTCTCCATTTAATGATGTGTCCCAGTTGAACAATTGATAAAGCATTAATAATTACTCAATATCCTGTTATTATTTATCATATATGTACATACATCCATACATATAATCACATATTTTATAAATGAGACAAATTAAATTATGCATCGTGTGTTACTACCCATTATTAGGTATTTAATTATGTCTCCATGTAATTTTTATTCTCTTAATGCTCAATAAAATATTAATTAAACTTAATCCAAGTCCTATATTTATTGCGTTGAATTTTATCCCAGAATGATTCACTACTAATTCAATCTGTTTTTCTTCCACCTATGTCATTTCTTACATTTATGACATCCTATTGCATAGCATATAGATTTGCATACAATTTATACAAGCTACCTGTCACCGAGCACTTTCAAAGAAGAGGAAAACGTGTCACACTCGGCTTCTCACTCCATGATTACATTTTTGGCAGAGCTGGTATCTAAACTCAGGGCCTAGAAGGTTCAGTTCATGAATGGGTGACTGCCAGCACAGCAGCCTCTAGCCAATTCAGCTGCCAGGCAGTTCCAGGGCCCTGAGATCGAGCCCTGTATGTTGACTCTATATTGCATTTAGTGTAGTTATTCATTTTATTTTTTGTTTTATTTTATTTATTTACCATTTATTTTTATTGACTGTTATTACACATGAAACATTTACTACATTTATTACATAAGATATAGATTTGCCTATGTATGAAACTTCACACCTGACACCGAGGACTTTCACAGAAAAGGAAAACATGTGTCACCATAGGCTTCTTACTCCACCATTCAATTTTTCTGAGGGCTGGCATCTGCACTCATAGCCTACATGGCCCAATTCATGAATGGGTGAGTGTCAGCACACCAGCCTGGGGCATATAGAGCTTACAAGAAGTTCCCAGCACCTGAGATCAAGCCCCAGGGATTGACAAAATAAGAACAGATTGACATGCAGATGGTACTACACAAATAAATATAGATCTTTAAAGAGTGCCAGAGATGTCTATACATTCCTCAGTTATATAAACTACATTCCTAGCAATTCTTGGGTATTTATTATGCCTCCATGTAATTAATATTTTCATTTCCATCCTTAATGAAATATTGATTAAATCAACTACTGTCCTGAATCTATTGTGTCCATGTAATTAATAGTATTCTTTTAATGTGTCAAAAAATATCCATTAAAATCCATTGGCCTCTTAAAATCACTCTGTTTAATTTTATAGTATTATCATTAAGGAACAACTAATTCAACCTTGACATTCATAACCTTCTATCGGTATTCCTATGTATAGGAACCAGACTCTTAGCATCTCCCTGCATTGGTAGGGGTCAGGACCAGGCTTCGAACACAGGGCCTATGTGGCCGTGTTGGCCTATGGCTTCCTTGGTAGCCTGCCAGACTTCAGCAATGCCAGGTTAGAAACACTTTTCAGCCATGTCATTCAGACCCAGTATGGTGACCTTGCAAAGAAAACAAATGTAAAACCGGCAGCCATCTGCAAGTTGCTGATTTGTTTTTTTGTTTTTTGTTCTTGTTTTGGTTTTTGTTTTGTAAAAATACTGTACAAAGGGTTACAATTACATGGGCAAGATAATGAGTACATTTCTTATCAAACATTGTTGCCTCCTCCTATGTTTTCCTTCCCATCTCTTCCCATACCTTCCCTTACCCCTTAACAGATCCTCCCCCCCCCAGCAATGTTGCAAAGTTCGTTTTTTGACATAATGACTTGTACATCTCATTGTTGCAATGGGTCCACCTGCATCCCTATTTAAACAAGACCCTCAGGTTATATTTTATTTTTCCATTTGGAGTGTGAATGCATGCCCTGAGATCATAAGCAGCATCTTGAAGTGTATGGACAGCTGTATTGAGCTACAAGACTCACCTAAGAAAACAAGCAGAGGAAGTGGGATGCAAAATTGACTGAGAGTCAATTTCCACATTAAAGGCATGAATACAAGGGTGAGTCCATTTGAAGAGAGGTCTCCAACAATTTCATGGGACCCCATGGACAAGCCTGGCAGGAAGACACGTGTGTGTGTGTGTGTGTGTGTGTGTGTGTGTGTGTGTGTGTGTGTGTGTGTGTGTGTGTGTGTGTGTGTGTGTGCCTGAAGGCTGGGCAGGGACTCAGGCTTCTCTACAGCTCCACTTCTGGCTTTTTTGGTAGTTGATTGGAGATGAGATTCTGATGGACTCTCCTACCAAGGCAGGCTTCGACTGTGATATTCAAATCCCAGCCTCATGAGTAGCTGGTATTAAAGAAGTGAGGCACTGGAACCTGTCAGGAATCCTCTTAAATACCAGAGCTATTCTTAGGGAGACAGGAAACACCTCAGTCCAAAAGATGGTGTTTTTTTCATGCTTTAAAGAAAAAATGCACTCAATACTAAAGTATGAAGTAATATTGAAGGAAAGAAGACAGCAAACTTTCATAAATCTGGCGTTGTGAAAGCCCATCAGACATGAGTCTTTCATATAGGAATCTATGTGGCAACATTGAGACTCACCCATGTGGTCATGTGAACTGGTTGAAGACCTATTCTCACACTGACATACCTTCAAAAGTCTGGGGTTCTGCTCTGTGGAAGATGTTTCCCAGTCACACTTGTAAGTCTCTTAGTTTTTCACACTTCTCATCCCTCATTCTTAGTATTCACCAAGTATCTTTTCCATTGCTGCTCCAGAAGGTGTTTTCAATGTCACTGTAAGGATTAATCTAATAAGAGAAACATGTTTGAAGAACTTTAATACTTATATTAATAATATCATTACTAATAAAGAGTATTATTCAAGAACTACTTTAAGATAAATAAAACATGATTTGGAGCAGTTATGTAGTTTGGATATTAAATATGATAACACACATATATTCTTAGACCATTACAAATCTGTAGTTACTGCAATCTTACAATACATATATTCTTAAGAAAGAAAAAGTGTTGATAAGATAAGCAACCCAGTAGTTGTTGAATGAGATAAATATAGTGAGGACTTCTGTTGAGCTAGTACACACTGGTTCTTGCTCTGAAAGCATCACCTATCTGTTCTGAGAGCCAGTCAGGCTTAAGTAGGACACATGCTTCCAGATGACAGACCTGCCTGGCATTCACTGCCTAAGTCCATTCAGGCCCACAGCCCATAGAAAATATAGAACAACCTTCAGAACAATCATCCCGACTTTAAAGCTCAAGCCTAGCTCATCAGCAGACTGATGTCTGAGGATTGTGGTTCAAAGTCACCCTGGGCAGCAAAGTCTGGAAGACCCTTATCTCCAGTTAACCACAAAAAAGCCACAGTGGGAGGGATAAACTGAGAGCAAGGGAAGGGGTGTAATTATCCCCCAAAAATGTATTCATTACCTGACAACTGTTTAATTTAACTGACTTAACTGTTACCCCTCTGAACATCATATTCCTAATAATATTTTTTAAGAAAACGAAAATGAGGCTGGGAAGGTGGCTCAATGGTGGAGTGCTTGCCTTGCATTCATGAGGCCCTGAATTCAATTCCTCAGTACCATATAAGCAGAAAGAAAGCTGGAAGGGACGCTGTGGCTCAAGTGGTAGAGCACTAGCCTTGATCTGAAGAGATGAGGGACAGTGCCCAAGCCCAGAATTCATGCCCGTAACTGACAAAAAAAATAAAGAAAAGGAAATAAAAAAGGAAGAGTATTGCTGCCAGGCTCAGTGGCCAAGCCTGTACTCCTAGCTATTCATAAGGCTGAGGATCAGTGATTGAAGCCAACTTGGGTAGGAAAGCCTATACGAATTTTATCTCAAATTATGTACAAAAAAAATCTAGAAGTAGAATTGTGGCTCCAGTGGTAAAGCAGTAGACTTGAGGGGAAAAACAAACTACAGGTATAGTATCCATTTCCTGATTGCAAGCCCCAGAAAGGCACAGAATAAAAGAAGGAAAGACACTATGAACTTGGTTTATCTGTACCTGAGATGACTTTGTTAGAGACGATTATGGACTGAAACTCTGAACAGGGCATACTAGGTCTGGCATTTTTTCTACACAAACTGTGTGCACAACCATCTTAAGTCCTTCGCTATTTTATAGTTGCAGGTTGCATTATCTTCTCACCATGGAAGAGGTCCAGTATTTACTTTCCCTAGGGTAGCTGCTTCCTTGTCTTCTGCTCTTTACTCATGGACAGCAGTATTTTAACTGAGAATGCAAGGAGGAGGATTGGCAATGCCTTGAAAAAGGGAATATTCTAGAAGTGGGTGAGATGGTGGTGATAATGCCCAGGACCAGGTGAGCATTTTGGTGATGATTGGGCATGGTGTGTCATTCTTTATCAATATGCTGAGGGGCCATGGACATGAAAAGGAGGCCTCAATGCCTCCTGGGGTCATTCAGACTACATAGATATAAGCCAGCTAATCTTCCTCTCACTTTCCCAGCATGGAGTTATGGGCCCTGGCTGGAAGGGGACTCATGCCCAAGTATGGACAGCTATCCATACAACATCCAGTTGTGTCCTCTACATTGTTACTACATTGAGAGCAGTGCAGCACAAATCACATGGAGCATGTCTAAATCATTAAAGGGATGGGAAAGTGGTTCTATGTTATATGGACCAAGACAGACAGAGAACACCATATAAATTCCCTTTCAGAGACCCCCCTTCTGTTCAATGGCCAAGAAAACATACAGGAAAACCTGCAGAAGGAGGAGCTATGTTCCTAACCTGGACCCTTCACTGCATGATTTCCCAAAGCTTATGGATACAATGAAACTAAATCTCTCCAAGATGAGGCACGAAGTCTCTCAGAGACCATTGCCCACATCTGTGAGGAGAGCATAGGAGGTAAAATGGACTGTCAGGGGAGGGGAATAGCCACAGAGTGTCTCCATGACATCTCTGGCATCCAGTATTCAGATAATTAGGGAAAGGTTATGAAAGCCTATTTGGTGTGGATAGTGAATCATTGCAGCAGGTGGCACAGAGGATGGGACAGCGAGTTTAGGAGTACATGGGTCACATCAAGTCTCAAGATGTGCAGATCTACCATCAAGAGAGCTGGACATTATGTTGGATATGTTACATGATAGCCTTTGCTAATGCCATCTTAGACACATGTTATACTACAGTGACTCTGCTGTCTACTACCACAAATGCATGGAAGAGAGATAGAAACTTCATACAGTTGCTGACATCACCAAGATCATCCTAAGGAAGAACTTCATAGACATTATCATCTGATTGTGTGTGGGGTCTGGGGTGGGGGGGGTGTATGTGTGGACACTAGGGATTCAACTTTGGGCCTGGACAGTGCCCCTGAGCCTCTTTTGCTCAAGGCTTGTACTATAGCTCTTAAGCCACAGATCCACTTTCAGCTTTTTTGATATTTTATTGGAGTCTCATAAGTATTTACTTACAAGATAAACTTTAATTATGAGGTGATATGATTTTAAGGATGATATACTACTATGCAAATGCAATAAATAAAAATGGGAGGTAAAAAGACACTCTAAGGAGTATATAGGAAGTTTTATGAAATCCATGAAAGTATATCTTAAAAAAGTGTTATTAGTGACTTAAACAGCAGTGCTAAATTTTTTGTCCTGGATAAATGAATGCAGTCAGTTATTTCTGTTTAAATGTATAATGTTATTTTTATCTTTTTACTGTTTGTAATCTATACTATTAATATTAATAGGTGTAGGAGACTCGAGCTGAGCTGTTGAACCTGGAAAAGGTTTGAGAGGTTGGAACACCACCTCAATAGTACTCAGAAAGCTGAGAGCTGACCATGCAAAGGTTAAAACACAGCTCTGTGAAGTAAGCCAGGCCCAAAGTTATTTGAAATAACTAGTATATGTCTGAGACAAACAGAAACTGTCAGACAAGTTGATGTTAGGTGAAATGAACCCCAAGATAAGGATTCAAAGTTTTTTTCTTTCTTGAGATTGTTTCCAACATACTTATAAAATGATTTCTTTGTTGCTTTATATGTACCTCCCCCATGGTATTAGCCCTGCTTTCACTGTATTTGATGTTGGTATAATTTGTGGAAAGGAAGGGAAGAAAAACAATTTGTTTAAATAGGGATACTGGTGGACCCATTGCAACAATGAGATGTACAACACATTATGTCGAAAAGCGAACTTTACAACTTTGGGGTGGGGTAGGAAGAGCGGGAGGGAGGGGTGTGGGGAAGGATGGGGGAGGGATGGGAGATGGAAAGGGATAGGAAGGGAAAACAAAGGAGGAGGCAACAATGCTTAATAAGAAATGTACTCATTATCTTGCCCATGCAATTGTAACTCCTCTGTATGGTATTTTCACAATAAAAAATCAATCAATCAATAAATATATAAATAGGGTTACAGGTGACCCCATTACAACAATGAAATGTATAAGATGTTATGTTGAAAAACGAACTTTACAACTTCGGTGGGGGGTGGAGGGAGAGAAGGGGGGTTGAGAAGGGAAGGGATGGTAAGGGGAAACAAAGGAGGAGGTAAGAATGCTTGATAAGAAATGTACTCACTATCTTGCCAATGTAATTGTACTCCTCTGTATGGTATTTTCACAATTTTACAAAAAAGCACAGCTCTGGAGAGGGTTAAGCTATTGCCCCCTTCCATAGTGCTTTAAAGGCCTTGAAGCCTGGGAGGTAAAAGAATTGACAACTTAACCTAGGAAGCTAGATAAAATAGACCAAATGTCTGGATTTTCTCTGGGTTGCATTCTCCTTTCTCAAAACAAAAAGGGAACCAGTGTTTCTCACTCACTGTGGTGGCTCTGATTGCAATATAGAAGCTTCATTTTTGCATGTATCCATGGTAACATTCCCAGCGTGAATTCAAATAAATATGATTGCTTGTGTGACCTGGGGCCCAGGTGCCAGTAAGCCTTGGTACCCAAGGTCCTCATTGATTTTTTTTTCTTTTTCTCTATACCTGTCTGGTATTTTCTAATTTTCTTCAGCTTGGTATCCTATTGCACTGCCTTGGGTTGCAATTAGCAACAAATATGAATATTCTTGAGTTGTAAAACATAAAAGACTTACAAACTTTCTTATCCCAGATGGCTTCAAACCACAATCCTCAGATCTAAGCCTTCTGAGTAGTATTACAGGCATAAGCCACTGGCAACCAGCATGCATCTGAAGAATTGATATCAGTGAGATCTTTCTTGGGGAATGTCTGCACATCTCAGTCCTCCTCAGCTCTGTTCCTTCCTGTTGCCCAAACAGAATCAAACACTTTCACTCCTTTATGTTCAAAATCCTTGAAGTTAGTGAACTGACTTGCCTGCCATGTACCTCCTTTCTATAAATACAATAGTGGGTTTTACTTCTTACCATCGATTAACTAAATTAACTGGGATCCACACAGAGGTGACATGTCCTTTTCTGGATTTCACACCGTACACCTATGTTTTACTTTATCTAATAAAGTTAACATAACTTACCTTGTTTGAGGTTTCTTAGTTCCCATATTTCTTCCTTCTCATCCCTCTTTCCCTTTCACAGAAGGAAGAACAATTTGGAATTGTGAAGAGTGAGTTTTTAGTCATTTTCTGAAAAGCTTTGCCAATGGATCCTGATTTCCAAGTCCTGAGTAACTGGCCTGTAAAGCCTTGTTCTTTAATCTCTCCTCAGCTGACACAAATGACCATATATATCTTAAAAAGGCTTTGGGAAATGAGTTCAGGTTATCAGTTAGGAATCCTAATTACCTGGTCACTGCGCATAAGTTGTTTTTGTTTTTTGTTTTGTTTTGTTTTGTTTGAATAGTGTACAATTAGTACCAGAATTAGACTTCCAAGTATTTTTTTTAAATTCAAAGCTAGCAGGCTTTCTTATTTGAACCACAGATCAACTTCTGCCCCACTCTCTTTATCTTTTGGTGGTAAATAGGACAGAAGTGTCCCACAGGAATTCAAGGGCACTACACAGTATCCTCAAATCTGAGGACTGTGGTTCACAGCCAGCCTGGGCAGGAAAGTCAATGAGCCTCCTATTCCCAACTAATCAGCAAAAAGAAGTGGAACTGTGGCTGAAGTGGTAGAGCAGCAACCTTGAGCCTAAAAAAAGCTAAGATAAAGCTAAGAAAAAAAAGTTTTAAAAAAAGGTAAGTGAAAAACAGATCTAGCACTAAGACAACCACAAAATAAATTTTTAAAAAAGTACAAGAGAGCACAAAGAGTCTTAGAAATGATAAAAATTAACAAGAAACTGGTGGCTCACACTTGAAATTCTAGCTACTCAAAACACTGAAATCGAGCATTACTATTCCAAGCCAGCCAGGACAGGAAAGCCCATTGTGTGTGTGTGTGTATGTGTGTGTGTGTGTGTGTGTGTGTGTGTGTGTGTGTAAAAAGCCCATTGTGTGTGTGTGTGTGTGTGTGTGTGTATGAGTGTGTGTGTGTTCCTTTCTGGGATATGATCTACAAGTTTTTGCTTGACCATTTCCAATCTTTTGGAGGTTAATTTGAGATAAGAATTTCATGAACTTTCCTTGTCCTCTGACAATGAACCGCAATCAGTATAATTCAGGACCTTGTGGGAGTGTCTATACTTCCCTCCTACTAACCACCAAAACCAAAAAATGAACCAAATTGCAACTGTTACTAAACTTTTAGAGCATTCTATCCTTCAGCAAGATTGGTGAGGCCCTAAAAACAAGAGAGAGAACCAACAAATAAATAAATGTATGTGAAGAAGAAAAGAGCCAATTAGTTTTTTATAATATAGACTCATATCTTTAATCCAAGCTGAAATGTAAAGATTACAGTTCGAATCCAGCCTGGGCAGGAAAGTCCAACTAACTTCTTTTTGAGTGTGCTAGACATGGGCTTGAACTTGAGGGTTTTTACTCAAGTTTAAAAATACTACTTCCTGTCTCATCTGGTTAATTGGAGATGAGTCTGATGGACTTTCTAGCCCAGGCTGGCTTTAAACTGTAATCCTTAGATTTTAGGATACTGTGTAGTGCCTTGGTTCCCATGGGACTCTTATCTACTATTAACCACTAAAAGAAAAATAGAGGCGGAAGTTGAGCTGAGGCTCAAGTAGTAGAGCCTGCTAGCTTTGAAATGAAAAACAAAATACCCAAAATAAAACAAAACAACCCTCATAGTCACTAGGCCTTGAATTCAAGCCTCCCCTCCCCCCCAAAAGAACCCTCAGGAGTTGAGTTTTTGTTCCTGCTAGCTTTGAGCAAAAAACAAAAGGCCAAAAATCTCATGGACAGTGAAGTAGTGTGGCCTAAATGTAGAGCCTGCTAGTTTTGATCTAAAAAAAACAAGCCAGGTGCCTCTGGCTCATGCCTGTAATCCTTGCTACTCAGGAAGCTTAGATCTGAGAATCACATTTGGAAGCCAGCCTCGGCTAAAAAGTCCCCTGGTGACTGTTTTTTTTCCAACTAAGTAGAAGTGGCACTGTGTCTGAAAATAGTAGTGTACCTGCTGTGTCCCTGACAGACAGTTACTAGGCATTGAGTTCAAGCCCCCAACTGACAATATCAATAAATTAATTAATTAAATACTGAGCATAAATGAGTAGGCCCTAATAATAAAGGACATAAACTTTGAAAAAGGGGGAAGGGACAATCAAATAAATGAAAAGGTGGAAAAGGAGCTATTAAGGCTTTCTAAATCAAAACTGTAAGTCTACCTGCTCAGATTACTGAAAACTGAGGACTGTGGTTCAAAGCCAGCCCAGGCAGGAAAGTACAGGAGACATATTTTACTGTGTTCAGTATGGGGGCTTGAACTTGCTATGTTTTGCTCATGGCTACAGGTCTACTTCTTCCAACCTCTTGGTGGTTATTAGAGATAATTGTCTCATTGACTTTCTTGCCCAAGACTGGCATTGAACCATGATTCTCAGATTTCAGTCCTTTCTGTAATGCTCTTGACTTTCTATTGATATTCTAATCTCCTATTAACCACAAAAAATGCAAAAGTTGAGCTGTGGCTCAAGTAGTGATACCAGCTACTATTAAGGTAAAAATAAATAAACCTCAAGGAAAGTCATCTTGACTTAATTTCAAGACCTAAGAACCACCACTCAATTAAAAAAAATAGAACTTCAGTCACTGTGACCTGAGTTTAAGCCCTAGAAAAAGAGCTGCAAAAAAGAAAAACAGCCTGTAGTTTACCTGTGGTCAAAGTTGTAGGGCATGGTAGTTTCAAGGGAAACAAAAAAACATCATAAGAGCTAGCGCCTAATAACAAATGTCAAAAGGAAAGAAAGAAAGAATAAATAACTGAAAAGGTGAAAGAAGAGGTAATTAAAGATTTGTAAATGTTGACTCACACTTATAATTCTGAATGCTAAGGAAACGGAAATCTGTAGGTCATGGTTCAAAGCCATACTGGACAGGAAAGTCCATGAAACTTGCTTCAGTGTGTTCAGTTGAGGGACTTAAAATTGAAGTGTTTTGCTCAAGGCTACAGCTCTACTATCTTCCACCTATTAGGTTGACTGGAGATAAGAGTCTCATTGACTTTTCTGCCCAGGCTGACTTTGAACTCTGATCATCAGATTTCAAGCCTTTCTGTACTGCCCTGGACTACCCATGGAATTCTTGCCTCATATTAATCACTTAAAGAAGGCAGAAGTTTAGCTGTGGCTCAAGTAGTAGAGCCACCTACCCTTCAGTTAACTAAGTAAATCAATAAAACCTCAGAAAGAGAGGAGAGGAATGAGAGTGAAAGACAGAACGTCTTACAATAAGCAAAAGGAAAGAAATGTATATATCACCTGGAAGAAATAATTGTATTGCCGAAGCTTATAGAATTGTATTGTCAAAGCTTATAGAATTCACAAACTTTAACAACCATAATAATGACAATTTGCATTGTGAAGGTTAAAATATGTTTGTGACTTCAACTAAATATCACTATTCCACAATATTCTGAAATAGAAATTTAGGTAATCACCTAATCTCAATAATAGTAAAAATCTCAAAAAGAGTCACCAGGCCTTAATTTCAAGCCCTAACACCAACGTGCCTAACTCCGGCCAAACACACACACACACACACACACACACACACACACACACACACACACACACACACAACAGAGAGCAGGAGCTGAGTTCTCATGCTTGGAGCAAAAGCCAAATGAAACAAAAAGTAGACTGTAGACCTATGGCTTAAGTAATAAAGCAAGCTGCTTTTAAGAGAAAAGAAAAGAAAACCTGAGTATGAAGGCAAGGCCCTAAGCCCCTGACTCTTCCCAGAATGGAAATCAGTCATGGAATCCAACAGTTTGTGCTTGTTCTTGGGATCACAGCTGAACGTGCCCCTTCAGTTCTAGGCCCTCCTATCAAAAATAGAAGGTAGGCTTGTTCTTGGCTTCTGGCACAAGTACCTTGTGTAAAGGAAGCCCCTCCTCATGCTTCCTGGATCCCAGGGTTCAGCCTCTCTTGTGAGTCAGGGTGGGACGTGGATGGCAGTGTGACAAGAGGTTCCAAATAGAGTGGCAGCTGTGCTAATTGACTTGAGGCTGACAGCTGGATGCCAGGGCTAAGTGATAACAGGTAGCTATCTCTGATTACCCAGCAGTAGGAAGAATGAGCTGGAGCACCTACTGGCTCTGCCTATCAAGTCCACCCCATCTCCTCTGCCCCTGTAACAACCAGAGGTTTAAATGGGGATCTGAGTTGGCTGTGTCAGATTCCTTCTCCCCAGCCCTACCTGTTTGCTTCTGTGTACACCACTGCTGAGGACACGCATCCAACTGCTCTGCAGCCCTACACCGTGAGGGAGATCATGTACATACAGGCAAGCCACTGTGGCAACCAGATTGGCGCAAAGGGGAGCATGACACTGGCCTAGGATCCCAGTCTCAAATTTAGGGGGATGAGGAGGAAGAGGATGGGGTTGGAGGGTGCAGGTGGTGGTGGTCATGTCTAGGCTGAGGTAGGTGGGGCTCCATAGTAGTCCCTAACCTCCTGGAAATCAAGTCCCCCAGATAGTTTCCCCAATTTCCCTAATTTGTGTGGCCCAGGTGGGTGTGGTTTTTTAAGCAAGGCTTGCATGTCTTTGTCTTACCTGAGACTCAAGTCATTGTACTTAGTTTCCTGGGAATAGACTAATGCATTTTTGGTCTGATTTGAATGAAAGGAGTGCAGTGTCTTTGAGGTGACAGATACAGAGGATTCCCTTTTTGTCAACTGATGAGTATCAGATAATTGAGAACAGTTCGTCCACCTTAATGCAAATTTCTCTGAGTTTTCATGCCTTAACTCAGTTCCCTTAAGTTGGGTGTTTTCTAAATCAGTGGTTGTCTAAATCAGTGTATGCTCTGAGGACCCTTGGGGTTCTGGAGACCCTTCTAGCTGAGTCTTCAAGTTACTGCTTTGGCAACTTAATGTCCATATAAGACCAGGTTCTGGTCATAGAATCCAAACAGAATATGGTATCCCATAAGATAGAATACTCATAGGAGAACCCAGATGTCTTCTATTCAGCAAGATAGCAAAGAGATTAACAAAACTAAAATACTATCAATTTTTGTGCTTTTTTAATTTAAAAAATCTAATTTTTTTACAAAAATAGTTGTGTCAACAGGACTTGGGTTTCTTATAGTTATTTTAAAATCCATTGTTTGGACAGTTAACATTCTAGGCCATAATACACTCCTATTTCCATCTCAGTTTTGGGAAATGCTAAGCAATGAGCACAACATTGACTGCACTGGAAACTACTATGTAGACAGCAGCTTACAGCTGCAGAGAATCGAGGTGTATTACAATGAGGCAGCTAGTGAGTGTCTCCCAACTGGCTTCCAATACCGTGGCAGAATAGTTCCCTAGGAATACTAATGACAAGGAAGGAGTTCCTGCCTTTCTTAGGGTGGTATTGTAGTTCGAATTTGGGGCCTCCATCTTGTAAGTCAAGTGCTGTATCCACCTGAGCCACTCCACCATATATTTTGTTTTAATTTTTGAGTATACACTTGTGAATTCCTCAGGAAAGCCTTTTACTGAATTCCCCCTACCTGTACTTGCTGACTAGCCACACCTGGATTTTTTTTTCTTGTCATGGGGTTTCAACTCTGGGCATAGGCATTGTCCTTCATCTCTTCAATCTTTCTTTTCCTTTTATTATCATGGGTTCCTTTTTTTAGAACTCTCTGGGCTTCTGGGATAACTCCTTCTAGCTTAGTTTAATTCATTAATTCTGCTTGTTGTAACATATTTGGAAATTTTAAGTTTTTATGTTTACTATGCGTGAGCTGCAAAACCGCTTGTGAAGTTGTAGGAGTTTTTGGAGGCAGCGTCACATCAGATGATAGATTGATTGGGGCATCGCCCACATTTAATCTTTGGTCCTAGTCTTTATTATTTAGAGAAGTCATCTCCATTGGACTGGAAAGAAACAACATGCTCTGTTCACGGATCAATAGAAAAATAGCCAAAACGAGAATAAAAGCAACGAATGTACAGCCAAGAAGAATATAGTAAGAATAAAGGTAGAGGCTATAAAGGTGCAGCCTAGTGTATGGGATGCCTTGAACCAACACCCTCTTCCTGCAGGCATGCTTCCTTAAAGCTCTTTGTCTAACACGATCTCATGCAGAGGTGGCATAGGAGGTGGCATGGCACCAACTATTTCAGGTAGTTTCTTGGAGATAAGAGTCTCCCAGAATTTCCTGCCCCAGCTGGCTTCAATCTGCAATCCTAAGATCTCAGACTTTTCAGTAGCTAGAATTTCACCCTTCAGCAACCAGAGCCCAGTTGCATTGCCCTCTTTAAAATACAGATTAAATTTCTAAAAAGAAAATTTTTGAAATTGAAAATTTTAAAATTTTAAAGAGGGATGTTCAGTCACTAATATATATGTGAATAGTCCAAATCACAAAGCATAAATAAAGTGTCTCACCCTGAAATCTATAACACTTCTGGACTTCAGCATTTTGAATATGGATACTTAGCCAACAATAAATTCTTTTTAAGGTTTTTAAAGTAGAAAACATTGTTGTGATGTAGAAAAACCCAATAATAATGTGTAAACACTGCTTTTAAATGATTCATATTGTCTTTCCTAATACAAACAACCTTACTGAAGTCTACAGAGTAGATTTTCAGTTTTTGTAAATGTCAATGTGAAATTCATTTAATTTTATATAAAGAGTTTCCATTCTACATTATTGTATACAAACAGAATCGTAGATAATTGGTTTTCCTGTGTAATAAACCAATGAAAAAGTGCAAACAAAAGGACAGAGCTATTTAATGTATTTGAGTTTTATGGATCTACATTTGGGGATGTCCTCACCTTGGTATTTTGTGTTGATATTGCTTAAGTAAGATATAAGACTTTAATCTTGTGGTTCCTTGGTTGAGAGTTGTGTGGGATTGTGTCACTCCTATGAACAGTATTTTATGTTGTGTCTTTATTAGATCCTGCATATCAGGCAGGATGGCCAGTTTTCTTCATGTGATTGTTTAGGAAGGGGGCAATCTCAAACTCATGTTTATATCATTTTAACTGATATCCCTTTTGAAAAATCAGGTTAAATGGCAAATTGCAAGTAATCGCCCAAGGTTGCTCTGAGTATTTGAATACAGGGAAATGTGCTATTTGATAACAATTATTGAAACATTATAACACAAGAAATATGTATTTTATGTATTTTCCCCAGGAAAGCATTATACTTGAATTCCTCTACATTTACTTGCTGAAGAGCCACACCTGGCTCTTTTGTTTTGTTTGTTTTTTTGTCGGCAGTGGCGCTTAAACTCTGGGCCTATGCACTGTGCCCCAACTCTTCTGTTCAAAACAAGCAGCCATACCACTTAAGCCACAGTGCCATTTCTGGTTTTCTATTAGTTTATTGGAGATAAGAGTCTCACAGACTTTCCTGCCGAGGCTGGCTTTGAACAGCGATCCTCTGATCTCCAAATCCACAGTTGCTAAGATTATAGGCATGAGCCAATGGTGCTCTGCACCTAGCTACTTTTAATTGGGGAAGGAAAGGGAGAACAACAAAGGAGTGGGTAACAATGTTCAACAATAAATGTTCTCATTTCCTTACTCATGTAACTGTAACTCCTCTATACAGCACCTTTACAATAAAAATAAAATTAACAAAAAAAGAGAAAGGTTCTTGCTGATAGGCAATGATGACTCACACCAGTAATCCTAGCTACTCAGGAGGCTGAGAAATGAGAATCATGGTTCAAATTCAGCCTGGGCAGGAAAGCCCCTGAGACCCTTATCTACAATAAACAACTCAGAAAACTGAAAGTGGGACTGTGGCTCAAGTGATAGAGTGCTAGCCTTGAGCTGAAGAGCTGAGGGACTCAGCCCAGGCTCAGAGTTCAAGCCCCACCATGAACAACAACAACAAGAAAAGGTGTTGTCATCTTTCTTTTGCCCCATTAGACTCAAAGCCTGATGCTCATCTTTGCCTTCTGAGTAGCTGAGATTTCAGCCACCATGCCCAAAGCAAAGGAATGAAATGCATGGAAATAGACAACTGCAAATGTCCTTAAAGTTGCTGAAGCCTCTTGCATGGTGATTCATTCTCAAGATATCTTTTCTGTTTCCATGTCTGAAATGCTGTAATTTCTGTAATGAATGCTGAGAGCCACTTAGAATCATAAGCTCTGCCCCTAAGTTCCTTGTCAAGTATAGGCCTAAGTCAACTCTTGTTCCCACAGGCAACAAATATGTTCCTCGGGCCATCATGGTGGATGTAGAGCCTGGCACCTTAGACTCAGTAAGATTGGAACCATAGAGTTTCAGACCAGACACTTCATATTTAGTAGGTCAGCATGGTCCATGGAAAATGGCTAATAGGCACCCCTCCTTCCTAACATCCAGGCACACTCCAGTTCCCAGAGCTGAGCTGAGCCTTTATCCATCTAGATATCATCCTCACCTAACCTACCTATTTCAGTCCATGGGAGTCATGTCCCTGGCCACTCAATCAGCACAGATAAATGCCAGTCTGCAAACAGCCTCTGAAGGGAATGAACAGCGAGCAGGGAATGCCTCCAACAAGGTTTCAGCGCTGCTGGCCATTTCAAATACCTGGCAATAACAGGGAACCACTTCAGGACACCAGAAATCAAAGCACAGCTATGTATGAGCAAGGTGCAGACAAGTGCCTGCAGCTTAGCTTCCCTCTTACCATTCTGTTCTCCTGTTCCTCCTGTGAAAGTAAGTACTTTTCCATTATTGAGGCAGGCTCTGTTCATTTTTTTTTTGGTCGGTCGTGGGGCTTGAACTCTGGGCCTTAGCACTGTACCTCAGCTCTTCAGCTCAAGCAAGCACTCTACCGCTTGAACCACAGCATCTCTTCTGGCTTTTTCTGTTTATGTGGTGTTGAGGAATCAATCCCATGGCATTGTGCATGTGAGGCAAGCACTCTACCACTGAGACCCCTTCCCATCCCCAGGCTCTGCTCATTTTTAGAAGTACGCACGTGGTTTGGGTTAAAATGTATCTTCCTCCACATTGTCTTTACTTTCTTTAGAACCTGGGTGATTTGTAGGGTCCCAGACACATTGAAAACATTTCCTGAGGGCTAGGAAGGTGGCTCAGCAGTACAGTGCTTGCCTTGCATGCATGAGGCCCTGGGTTCGATTCCTCAGCACCATATAAGCAGGAAAAAAAAAGCCAGAAGTGGTGCTGTGGCTTAAGTGGTAGAGCACTAGCTTTGAGCTGAAGAGCTGAGGGACAGCGCCCAGGCCCAGAGTTCAGGCCCATGACTGGACCCAAAAAAAGAAAACATTTCCTTTATTTCACCAAAGTGTATCTAAAATAATAGCCAAAGTTGCTCAGAGGAGCCTATAGTCTTCACAATGCATATAACACAGTCATTATTCCTGGAGTATGTGTCTCATCATGTCTTTGTGTCTGATAGGCCAGAACAGGGCAGGCAATAACTGGGCCAAGGGCCACCACACAGAGGGAGCCGCGCTGGTGGAGTCAGTGTTGGAAGTGGTGAGCAGAAAGGTGTGGCTGTCTCCAGGGTTTCTAGCTGCACTACTCCCTGGGAGGTGGCACCAGGTCAGGCATGGGCACCCTGATTCTCAATAAGATCCGAGAGGAGTTCCCAGACAGCATCATGAACACCTTCAGTGTCATGCCCTTGCCCAAGATGTTGGACACTGGCACCTTAGACTCAGTGAGATCGGAACCATTTGGCCAGAGTTTCAGACCAGACAACTTCATATTTGATATGTCATCATAGTCCATAGGAGATGGCTAACAGGCACCCCTCCTCCCTAACATCCAGACACTAGTTCCCAGTGCTGGGCTGAGCCTTTATCCACCTAACCCTATCATCCTCACCTAACCCTACAACACCATCTTATCTGTCCACCAGTTGGAATATGCAGATGAAACATTCTACATTGACAACGAGGCCCTGTATGACATCTGCTTTTGCACCCTGAAGCTGCCCATGCCCACCTATGGAGACCTGAACCACCTGGTGTTGGCTACCATGAGCAAGGTCACCATTTGCCTGTGCTTCCCTGCCCAGCTGAATGCAGACCTGCGCAAGCTGGCTGTGAACATGGTGTCCTTCCCCTGCCTGAACTTCTTCATGCCTGGCCTTGCACCCTGTCCAGCCATGCCAGCCAGCAGTACAATGCTCTTTCAGGGCCCAAGCTCACCCAGCAGATGTTTGACACCAAGAACACGATGGTAACCTGTGATCCCCACCATGGCTGCTACCTGATAGAGGCTGCCATCTTCCGAGGCCGCATGTCCATGAAGGAGGTGGATGAGCAGATGCTCAACTTGCAGAACAAATAAGCAGCTACTTTGCAGAATGGATCCCCAACAACGTGAAGACACTTGTGTGTGACATCCCCCCACATGGCCTCACGATGTTGGCCACATTCATTGGTAACAACACAGCCATCCAGGAACCCTTCAAGCACACCTCAGAGCAGTTCAGTGCCATGTTGCAGCACAAGGCATTCTTGCACTGGTATACAGGCAAGGGTATGGATGAGACGGAGTTCACTGAGGCTGAGAGCAACATCAACAACCCGGTGTCCAAGTACCAGCAATGCAAAGATGCCACTGCTGATGAACAGGGGGAATTTGAAGAAGTCTTGTGGAAGAAGAGGTTTAAGACTTCCCATTGCTAGCAGTGCAACAGGAATGCCAGAGCCTGCCTACGGCTTCTCAAATAAATGGTGCTTTCCTGAGCTACTGTTGTCCTGCAGTGGGACCTTGCTATGTATCATCATGCTCAGCCTTCTCTGTCAGGAACTCACTGACGGTGAATGTAAAAATGCAGATTTCTTTTAAATATGATTGTTTT
Source organism: Dipodomys merriami (assembly GCF_024711535.1). Lineage (NCBI taxonomy): Eukaryota > Metazoa > Chordata > Mammalia > Rodentia > Heteromyidae > Dipodomys > Dipodomys merriami. The sequence continues at coordinate 2,401,197 of NW_027202727.1, forward strand.
AAAACCCTATTTGTATAAATAAAGAAGTATACATTTTATACCCTGAGCCCTTATTCTTCTTTAGAATCCTTTTTATTCTTTCAGTGTATTTGAAATATAAATTTGGCCAGAAGGATTTAATCTTAACAATATAGGACTGGTACTCAAGAGGAGTATTAAATTCATGGTTTTTCTGCTATTTTGAAGAGGAGGATGACAAGTGCCAATGTTGTTGTTTTTCCCCCTGGCCCAGTTTTATAGTTTTCAATCTCTCAAAAGCATGCAAGTAGCAAAAAAGCAGTTTGAAGAGAAAGAAAACTAGATCCAGATGCTACTTCTCCTTCAGACAACCACAGGTTCTTGTCTCATGTCCCATCAGAGGGATTTCAGTCACATTCCCCAGAAACAGTATCAGGAACACTGATCCCTGTGTTTAGAGTTCAATTGGCAATGAAGCAGCACTCACAGGATGAGTGCAAGTTCCTGGTTTCCAGGGTAGTTTCTCAAGGTGTCTGGAGCTTTAAGTACAGAAGTGACTCTAGCTGTTTGAGGGAGTGAGAGGCTGAGAAGCTGACTAGTCCCATAGTGTATACAGAACTGCTTGACACAGTACTTCCAAGTCAAGGAGAGGAGGGGAGACATGGCCTGTCCCAATGACCCATTCTCACGTTCATTTTTCCAGCAGTCAAAGCTGTCTGAGGCCCACAGGGTGTTGTAAGGATATAAGGGATGGATGGATCTAGCCTGTTGGGTATGTTTACTTTACGTGAGTGAAACAGAAATCTCAATTGCTTAGAACCTACAATAGCCAGGAAAAAGGTAAACACTTCTGTTTTCACTGGAGGCCAAATCAGTCACTGGTTCTTTTTGCCAGAATCTTTCACTCTTCTTTCAGTGAGGCTCCAGGCAGGTTGTCTGTGCCAAGCATTCCTCCATGGCCACCAATAACCTGTAAGAGCACCTTTTTCTTCAGAAACAGGGCTATGGGAATATGGCAAATTATAGAAAGCTCTAAGGAAAAGGTACTTCTGGGTGAGGTGCAAGTCCCTTGTTGCTAGTAAAGTAGGGAGATGGTAAGTTCCGTAAGTTTTCCTCTACCAGGCCTGAGGTTGGGGTAGGGTAGGGAGGGGTGGGATAGAGATCTTTAAGCCAAGCTGGTCTCACTCATTAGAAAGTAAAACTGTCCCAGAGAGTGATCTATGACTAGAAGGAGGTTTTGTGTCCTTGCCCCAGGGAGATCAAAGTGCAAATAGCTTCCATTGTGGGAGTCCTAGGGAGTAAGTGTTGACTCCCCTAGGACTCTAGTCCTAGAACTGACCAGGTTGGATGACCCCAAATCTTCTAAGGTTGCTGGGTCAGAACTGAAGGCAGGCCTGGCCAAGGAACTCTCATTCCTCAGTGGGTTAAGGATTGAGGCCAAGCTGTGATGGAGGCACCACCCATCCTATCTACCAGTGTTTGACTAAGAACATTATTGTTTTCTCTTAAGTACTCATTTATGAGTCTTTTCATGAGTCTTTTCTGGTGGCTTTGGCTTGTTTCTTTACACTTTTGAAGAAGTAGTTCTTGGTTCATAATTAATGACTCATGCCTCACTCCTTAGAAAACTCCTGTTGATAATTTTACCAGTAGACCACCATGTATTTTTCAGGCATGACTTTTGTTTTCTCCTAGCCAGAGCTCTGCATTCATTGCCACACAAGCTAATGTGGAGGTGATTCCTATAGATAGGTGATTTTTTGTCCAATTGCTAAGTGTAGCATCTCCCTTATTCTCATGTACCTTAGTAATTGTATCAAATACTTAATAGAGTTCTTGACAAGTATGATAAACAAAGTTCAGAGGTGAAGATGCAGCTCAGTGGTAGAGTACATCCCTGGCAAACACATGACTCTCAGTTCAGTCCCCAGCACCAAAAGGAGGAAAGGCAACAAATGTTAGGCTCAGGAGAGGATACATTAGGACTCATAGAAAAGCAGCACCCAGATTGGCAATGAGGAGTTGTGAAATGAGGGAACATTGGTAGAATATTTGTAGGGGGGAAGAAGAAAGCCCCTTGATGTGTGTACCCTTTTAGAAAGCAGAGGTAGAAACAGGGAATTAACCTCTGGTAGTCAGCCTAGGCCGTGGAAGGAAGAAGCCATGACATTTATGTTACTCTAATGGGACCAGAGTGTAAAGTGGCACCACCATACCAGGCCATGGCCTGACAAGAAGAGACATTCTTGCATTGGAGAGATGTCTTTTGACCACTTTGGCCATGTTAATGATATTTCCTTATGCTGTTTCCTTTTTCCTTCCAACTTGTCATACCTATAGCAGATCCTGTCCAGGAGACCCATTCTCTCTAATCTTATTCTCTAAAAGTCTCCTAGTTTATAGCTGCACATATCCTAGACCAAAAAAGTAGGGGGTAGATACTCTGTCAGACATAGATTGAAACTGAAAGGTATCTTTAAAGTAGACTTTGACAAGGTTCTGGTATTGACAGTCTTGTGTTGATATGTGCTGTGATTGCAACCAGCTTCTGGTCTAATTCTGAGATGACAGTGGGAGAGAAATGGTGATAGGACATCAAGGACCACTATGGTTTCAAACCCTTCACAGGTACATCTCCATTCATGGATGTGCTATCAGCCAACATACAGATGTCTGTTAAAGGGGTGATGGCTGGGAAAAGGAAATTTATTGGCCACAGATGAGACCAGCCTTTGGACAAGTGGTTGCATTTCAGTGTGAGGCAAAGAGTGCCTACCTATACAGAGATATTTTTCAGGAAGCAAGATGATTCACTCACATCTTCTTATCCACAAAATAATCTGAGAATAACTCTGGAATCCCAGAGGTGAGAGTCATGTGCTTTGCGTTTCTACATGACTGCTTTGCTTCATGGCTCTTTATGCTCTTCTGAAACCTCCTTCTGAGCTGGCCCACAATGTGCCCAGGAGGCAGGAATCAAAGGGGACTTGGAAGCTTGGCTGCTAATCACTCTGGCCACACTGACTTGGGGCTGTAGGCATGTGCTGGGCATCTGCTCTATTCTAATGGTATGGGCTCCAGTGGGAGCTTTGGTTCTTACCAGGAGAAGGTAACAGTGCCTCTGTTTTTGAGCCATCTCCCAGGTCAGGATGTCTTTATCTGCAAAGGCTTGAGCTTTGCCATATCTCTCATCATGACAGGTTTCTTTCTTTCTTTCTTTCTTTCTTTCTTTCTTTCTTTCTTTCTTTCTTTCTTTCTTTCTTTCTTTCTTTCTTTCTTTCTTTCTTTCTTTCTTTCTTTCTTTCTTTCTTTTTTCCTTCCTTCTTTCTTTTTCTTTATTTTGTTGGTCATGGGACTTGAACTCTAGGCCTAGGGGCTGTCTCTCTGTTCTTCAGCTCAAGTATAGCTCTCTATCACTTGAGCCACAGTGCCACTTCCAGTTTTCTGGTGGTTTCTTGGAGATAAGTGTCTCAAGGCCTATCCTTCCCAAGCTGGTTTTTTACTGGCATACTCAGATCTCTGCCTCCTGAGTAGCTGGGTTTATAGTCAAGGGCCACTGGCGCCCAGTTTGACAGGTTAATTGTTTGCTAAACATAACAATGGCTGCATTCTGTTCTGGGAAAAGTTTCCCTATCATCCTACAACACTGATGGTCTTAGTGTTGTGGCAGAGCACACAGCAAGGGGGCTTTCTATGTATGCATATTGACTAATACCTGAAAAGGCAGCTTGCAAAGGCCAAGGAGATTGTTGTTGAAGAGATTGTTTTTCAAAAGCCCCTAGTGCTAGGAAGGCTCTGGAAATGCATACATCTCAACTTGCACTGGGCATTTCCAAATTTTAAGTTCTAGTGTTGTTTCTTTTCCTTTGTACACAGCTTGAGTAGGTTGTTCCAGACAAGGAAAGCTACCTACAGAAGGTCTGTGTGCTAGCTACACTCATACAGAACAAGCAGTTCAGGGCTTGATTTTTGGTACATTTTTAGACTGCAATCTCTTCACTGGTGAGGTTTTTTAATGTTTCCAAGATCATTTTAAATGATTTTTTGCCCTCTCACCATATCATTTAGGTTTCTATCCTAAGCTAAATTAGCAACAACAATAACAAAAACAACAGACTGGACTCACTTGTAAAGTAGTTAAAAGTGCCACCTGCTGTTCAAACTGCAGAAATACCCATTTCTTGTAACCTTCAGAGAAACAAAGGCTTTCTTTTTATTATTATGATTATTATTGTGAAAATACCATACAGAGGGGTCTTTAAAATGCTTATAATAGTCTGTACCCAAAGTGGTCCTTATCATTGGAACTTATGGTGACTTCCTGGTGATAAAAGAAGTCCTGAGTGCCCTGAAAACAGCCACTGCCAATGACAGCAGGTCTATCTCAGTGCACCCGGCAGCATCTTCTATTGTGGCCTGGACTTAATTTACTTCATAGACCATCTCACCGATGATAGAAAGAGAAAAGGCACCAAGATGGCAGATGCAATCAGGTTTGCAGAGCCAATGTGTTTGCATCGGGGTTGGGGTTAGTTTTCCAAGTACTAGAACTGAAGATCACAGCCCTGCATAGGCTTCAATGTCAGTCATTTAAGTCAGTTGACTCAATTAACTCATCTGCTCTTTCTATGAGTCTGACATTAATGACTGCTTATCAGAGGCCAACAACTGAAACCCAGCAAGTGCTCGGCATGTTGGCTAAGAGTGCTGTATAGATAATGTACAGCTGCATGGTACTTGTGCTGTACACTTCTCCTATGCTTCCCCGAATTCTAAATATTTCTAGTAGAGAGGAAAAAAGCTGAATCAGCTAATGAACACATCTTACATCTGTTGGGTTGTTTTAATAGTATTATGGTTTGATTGGACTCAAAGCCTCATACATGCTAGGCATGCATTCAACCACACCTCCTGCCCCCATCTTGCTTTAAGTATTTTAAGTAATTTTTGGGCTTTGCTCTTCCCTCACATACACCTCCCACAGAGCTGGGATTTCAGGAATGAACCACCTAGCCAGAATAATTTGTTGAGATAAGGTCTGCTTGCTAAAACTTTGCCTAGACTAGCCTTGGATCTCAGTCCCCCCCATCTCTGTTATTCCCCAAAATAACATACCTATGGTTTGAAATATTATAATCCCATTATTATTCTGAGTTCTCAGATGTGGTGCTAGAAGGCATTGCCTTCTTACTTGACTTGAAATTATAAACCTTCATCAGTGGACATAATTCTGCTCTAGACTATCAGAACCTCATATCAAAGTGTAGACACTGCTCATTGTTAAATCATAGTTCAGGATATGTTGCATGTCTTTAAGCCTCACTTTTTACACACACACACACACACACACATATGCACACACATACACAGAAACACACACACATACCATTGTCTTCAGTGGTGACTTTGTACATCTTCTGTGAGACCACCTGAGTCCTCTCTTATGTATCTTAGAGCTTTTCTTACCAATCTTGCTGCTCTCCAGTCTTCTCCCTCCTCAGGTGTCCAGTCTCTGCCCTTGACAGTGGCTGAGGCTTGTAGTACTGGGATTAGAGAAAGAGAAAAGATAGATACAGATATTTAAGTAGAAACCTCATCTCATGCACTTTTAGGTGATTTTAGATGATTGTTTTCATCAGATCCTCACTCCTATTACTTCTCCCAGCCTCCCTATGCCATGTCCTTCTCCTAGATCCCACAGAAGGCTCAGCTGATATTATAGGAAACTGAAACATTGTGCTTCTGTGAAACCTGCATTGCTGCTGCTTTGAGTAAACGTATTTTTATCAGCGATAATTTTGCTTAATGGAATATGGGAGAATCAGAAAAAACTACTTATTTAAAGCAGTTTCACTTAACCTTTCTCTTACTCAGTTTATTTAAATTAACTTTATATGCCTATGAGGGACATTACACAAAACAATATTTCTATGTATTGTATTTTTGCTTGTTTCTGTGGTATCATGACTCAAATTCCTTAAACTTTTTGAGGCAAAGATCTTCATTGTGGCAAATATTCAGAATGGAAGGAAAGGGAAGTGATAATGGAAATCAATTAACATCTTACATCATCCACTGTCCAGGGCTGCTATTTCCACTATTGGAATTGATGATACCCAGTTTGCAGATTCATTGTCATGAAATGGCCCTTACATCATTGATAAAACTGAGTATCTTGGGTTCCCTTTATAGCATTGGACTTTTGATGTCTGCATACTATGTGTCTGAAGGACCCAAGAGCAAGCTTATCTCCACAGAAGTGAGGTCTCCTCTCATGATAGAGTGAGATAATGTGCAGACTTTCCAAAGGAAGAGGCTATTACTCAGCACTCCTATATTACAGGATTTGGAGAGAGAACAAAACAAACCCGTAAACTGGCCCTAGAACTTGACCTCTTCCTACTCATTCCTTTCTTCTTCAGATAATAAAGCTGAGTAAGCTGAGGAAGGAAGCACACTACCTCCTAATTCAAATTTTGTTGCCTGGTTTCCCCAGACAATTCCTACACCCTTCCATGAGGGTTTGACCTAATATCTGATCTTGTCAAGTGTCTTCTCAGAAGGAATTCTATTGAATAATAATGTCTTCAAAAACTAACTTTGTGGAAAATCTTTCCTTCCCTTCCATATCTAAGACAGCCTTTAACTCAGTTCACAGATAATCCAGTGGGAACAAATACAAATTGAGTATGCTGCATTGTACACCTATTAATGTTTATGGGCTTTAATATTAAGTTTTAAAAGATAAGTATAAAAACCAGGGGCCTGCTGGTTCATGCCTGTAATCCTAGCTACTCAGGGGGATGAAATCTGAGGATTGCAGTTTGAAGCCAGCTGAGACAAGAAAGTCCATGAGACTCTTATCTCCAATAAACTACTAAGAAAAAGCTGGAAGTGGTGTTGGGATTTAGTTGGTAGAACACTAGCCTTGAGCACAGAGAGGCTCAGAGACAGTGCACAGGCCCTATGTTCAAGCCCAATGGCTAGCAAACACAACCGCATGTATACTTAACAAAACTGTACACATTTCCTCTTTAGGTCCATCATGATTTCCTACCACTAGCCACACTGCCGCTGGATTTTTGTAGTTCATGATCATACAGCTTTGTGGACTGGAGAGGTCTCTCCTGACAGGTCATTTCTACAAAGATTTGGTGGGTGGCTGTGTTTTAACAAACTGAGTTTCTGTTCAACTCATGTTTACAAATGAGTTTACACATCATCATTGCACCCTTCCTCTGAGCAGGGCTGCTGATGAATTTAGCATGGACCTCTGAAATAGAGACATAATTTTATTTGACATTATTATCATTCCAGGCAAAAATTGAAATTCCAGTTATAAAACAATGTATCAATCCTATTGAAATCCTGGTATTGATTTTCCTCAAAGACTTTGAAACCAGAATTTTTTTTAATCTTGAAAATGTAGTACAGAGGGGTTACAATTACACGAGCAAGGTAATGAGTACATTTCTTTTTTTGGGGGGTGGGGAGTCCGGTCATGGGCCTGAACTCTGGGCCTGGTCGCTGTCCCTCAGCTCTTCACCTCAAGGCTAGCGCTCAACCACTTGAGCCACAGCACCACTTCCAGCTTTTTATTTCTGCTTCTGTGGTGCTGAGGAATCAAACCCAGAGCCTCATGCATGCAAGGCAATCTCTGTACCACTGAGCCACCTTCCCAGCCCAAATGAGTACATTTCTTATCAAGCATTGTTCCCTCCTCCTTTGTTTCCCCTTGCCATCCCGTCCCATCTCCCTCCCCATACCATGCCAGAGTTGTAAAATTCATTTTTTGACATAACGTCTTGTACATCTCATTGTTGCAATGGGTCCACCTGTATCCCTGTTTAAACAATTTGTTTTTTCCCTTCCCCTCCACAAATTATAGCAACATCAAATACAGTGAAAACAGGGATTATACTGAGGAGGAGGGACATAAAAAACCACAAAACAATCATCTTATAAATATGTTTAAAACAATAGCAAGAAAGAAAAAATATGAGTCCTTATCTTGGGATTCATTTCACCTAACATCAACTCCTCTGAACATTTCTGCTTGTCTCAGACATATACTAGTCATTGCAAATAAGGGAAACCATGGGACCTGTGTTTCTTTGGGCTTGAGATGAGAATTTTTTTATGTATGTACAAATATATCATGGGAGAAGCATGGAATCATGGACAGTTTTTTTATTCTTATGTTTTCATGTACCACAGCTTTATTGTTAAACTCCATTGTGAGCTTTCGAATAATGCCTTGGGCCATCTCATTTAGAAACCTTAGATATTAGTGTGGCTTATTCTTTTAAAGGATCAATTCTTGCATAATGCAAAACATTACTTACCTTGGGGACAATTGGCAAGGCTGAGATGAGGTTGGCCTCACCTAATGGACTACACCTCACACCAGTTGCTGGAATCTGCTGCATCTGCAAGCCCTGTTCTCCTGTGTTCCTTACAAACCTCCCAACCTCCCTCCTTACAATATAATCTAGCTGGAAGCAGTGACTCACATCTGTAATTCTAGCTACTCAAAAGTCTGAGATACATCCAGAGGATTTGTGTTAAGACCAGATCAATTAGAAAAGTCTGTTAAAATTGAGCCTCCAATGATTAGTACAAACAGGACTGAAAGTGTGATTCAAGTATTCAAGTGCCAGCCAACTAAGCAGAAGACCCTGAATTCAACTGCAGGACTTGCACGGGGGGGGGGGGGGGAAGGGAGGGGGAGGGGAGATGCAGCACTATATTCCATCTTGATAGTATTCAGAGGATGAGGAACTAGTAGGAAGTGCCTCAATAGCTGTTGTCAGTCAAGCTCTGGCTTAGAACTCTGTATATGAAAAGTTTTAGTTATTCTTCAAAGGTCAGGCTCAAACTACCTATAAAGAATCACTTTATATGTATGTAGGTATAAGTTTATGCTTTGATCTACTCTGTGAAATCAGAACAAGAGACTACCTCTGAAAACAGAATCAGCTGTATGGTGGGGAGGAAGAAGCAGATTCCCTATATAGTATAGCATCAACCTCCCTGGAACTACAAAGCCTATAAAACAAACTCCAGCACAGCATTGGTTGTGTTTTATGGCAAGGTCTTGTCCCCTGCAAAGGCCTCCCTCTCCCATGTCTGCTTTGCTCTCCAATTTCCTGTGGCAGTAGCATCCAACAACACATAATGGGATACAGGCATTGAGATGCTTGCTGATCTTTATTTCCAACCTTATGTCTTAAATTAGCTTATCTCCATGTCCATAAGTTAATTTAGTCCAGTTTATAAGACCTTAGAAAATACGTGTTTCCAATTCAATGTGTAAAGTCTCCTTGCAGGGGCAGGTTATATCCCTTAGTCAATAACCCTTCAGTCAGTACCAGACAATCTTAGTGCCAAGTTCACTCTGAATTTTCCCTTTTCTTGGATACAAGAACTCCCTAAAGTCAGTATGATCCTTGGGTCTTCAAAGAGAGAAAGTTGGAAATGCTATATGCAATAGTCAGAGTGGCCAAGAGCCACTGTAAATATGAAAGCCCTTCTGGCTATGTCACCTACAACTGGTGGTAGCAGCGACACCTGTGTAATATCCAGGCTGTAGGTAAGCCTTTACAATCTGCAGCAGGTAGATCCACAATCTACCTTTTCTGGGAGGAGGCTTTTTAAGAAATCTTAATTTTTATGATTTGCATAGTTTCTGCTTGGCAACTTCCAATCTAGAATAGATTTTTGTCATCTGCTCACATATGCAATGTTTTTACTTGTTCCCTGTGTACTTTTTTAACTTTAGAAACTTAGTGAATACTTTCATCCAGTTTAAGAAGCCTAATTTTGTAGCAGTAAAAGGCCCAGCCATTGGACTAGGAGCATCCACATGGCCTCTTTGTGATGTGGTTTGGACCAAGGAAAAGGCTTGGTTCCAAACACCTTGTACCCCCGTAGGACAGAATCCAGATGGCTGCTCTACTGATATCTTTCCCAAGGATATGGGAGGCACATCTGTGAGCACCTTGGTTAAAAACTTATTTTAGACAATGTCCTAAGAACCTGTGCTTTGGGTGTTGTTTCACTCAGGGTATCTTGTGTGTTCTCTGGGGACATTTCATCAAACCCACTTGGTTCATGTAGTGCTGTAATACTTCCCAGGAGAAGGCCTTTCCTCCCATGAGGAGCCTCCAGATTTACCTAAATCACACTGATACCCAGTTTTCAATCAAGAATTTTCTTTTACTTCACTTTAAAAGCTGCCCTTTTAAAGTGGCAGTGGGAGGCCATGCACTAGTGGCTCACACACTAGCCTTTTGGGAGGCTGATACCAGAATTGCAGTTTGAAGCCATTGTAGGCAGAGAAACCCAAGAGATTCTTATTGCAATTAGCCTGGAAAAAGCCACTAGGGATCAGTGGCTGGAATGGTAGAGTGCCAGCTTTGAACCAAAAAGAGCTAGGTTAAGAGCCAAAGGCCCTGAGTTCAAGTCCTATTATACACAATATCCCCCGCACCCGTACCCACACACCTTCCCCAACAAACACACAAAAGCAATTAGGGAGCAAACTTGCACAAATAAAAGAAGCAGGGAGAGGGGTTCAGTATAATTTTGTGGTTCATTTTTTCACTATTTAAATTGGTCCATTCATGATGAGAGATTGTGTTTGTGTTTTCTCAATTACATATACCTTGTTCCTTAGTTCTAGAGACAGACTGAGAGTGTTGGCAGAGAAGAGAATCCACAAAGATTGAATTCTGTTGAAGAGAGGGACTGGATGTCAGATTGGATAGGGGACAAGTGCAACTCCTCCAGCTCCACCACTGAGTGTCCCATAGTTTGACCTGGCCAATTGGCATGATGCTGTCTTTGTACCCATCAGTGTGGGGAGTGCAGGAAGACAATTGTGTCATGGAAAATGACTGTAGCTGAGGGAGTTGCAGAAGGAACTGACAGCCCACAGCTGAAGTAACAGGATCTCCCTTTGGGGTTCACAGCTAAGTTTACCTCCTCATGTAGAAATATCCAGTATCCAAGGGTATCACTTCCTTGGGGAGCCTACAATGAGGGGAGATAGTACAATTTCAGGCAATCTTTGGAGCAATTAGAGTACAATGAAGAAGAAAATGTGTGTCTCCTCTCTGAAATTCCAGAGGGTAAGAGTAACTGAGGAGAGGAAGCTGTCAGTCACTGCTGAGTTGGTAGGGTTGAGAAGGAAGGCACATTGGAGCTGGGAGTCACATGTGTAATCCTAACTATTTAAGATGCTAAGATTTGGATGATCATTATTCAGGGCCATCCCAAGCCAAAAACTGGGTGACATCTCCTCTTAAGCTATCAATTAATATCAACTTCACTACAACAGGAAGCTTAAAATAGGTGAGTCCAGGCCCAGGCATGTACCTGGATAGGAAGCAAGACCATAACTAAAAAATGACCAGCACAAAATAGGAATATAGCTCACCTACCTAGCAAGTACAATACTCTGAGTTCTAACACGAGTACCATGAACAAGGTTAAGCATGGTGACCTCGGTGCCCCAGTGTGATTCACTGAGATGGCTGCAGCATCTGTTGCTCTGTAGGCTCCTGCCAAAGAGGAACAGTCCATCGACATCCCTCAATCTATGCTTACCAAGACAGCAAATGCTGAGCAGAACCCCTCACAATGGCCAAGGATGGAGGTTTAGTTGGAACTTTGGCCCCTCAAAGGAGAGGAGAGCAACGATCTGCAGGACCAGATGGACTCCTGAGTGAGAGAAGGGCAGAAGGAGGCAATGTTGAGGTTGGTACGGGGTTTGTGTTTAATGACTACTATGGCTTCAGTGGAAATGTTCTGACTTTGATTAACATGTTTTATGACATGTGAATCAAGGGAGAGCTAGGGCAGTGAGGGAAACACACTTGTGTAAATTTTCCATAGGTTGAAACTTACTCTAAAGTCTAAGTTGTTTTTGAAAACTGAAATGTGGAGAAGTTGATAAAAGAGCACAGCTGCCCAGTACTGGCACTGTTCTCTGTAGATTTACCTGCCCTATCCATCCCTCTACTGGTGGGTACTTGTCCCCAGGGTGCCTCATACCTCATACCCATCCCAGTGTGCTGCTCAATCCAGAACAGCTGCTGTTGGGCAGGGAGGATCAGGAAGCCCTGATGCACTCATGTGCCAACAGTGCCTCCTTCCCTTGGAGGCACAACACAATCCAGAGCTCTGCAGCACCCTATCATTGCTATGAATTGGAGTCTCCAACACTTGGGCTTTGCCTGCATTATTCCCCCACACCTCCAGACCAGCCTTTTGGGGACTTCTGAGACCTGGAGGATAAGAAAGGGAGGCCTGGAGGCAGCTTCTCTTCCCATTGGAGCACTGAGTTTGCCACAAGGACCTAACAGGCTGAGAATCTTGGGAATGAACAATGCAGGGTGGCTAAACTTTGATACTCTCTGCTAACATGTCAGGCATTTACTGACATTTATATTCTAGCCCTCTGTGTCCACCAAACCATGGCCATTTGGGGTGTGTGTGTATGTCTGATAAGTCAGAAAGTGATTGCTAGCAAACAAGAATGACCAGTGCTAATGGGTTCATATGGTTGACTGTACTGGCCCTTTATGAGAGATCTCTGGTAGATCTGAATGTGATGTTGCAGTTGACAATTCTTTCCATCAACCCATCCCTCTATTTATCATTCAATTCACATCCTACTCCCTACTTTTCCAGCTCTCTGACCAGCAGTCCAGGTTAACACTCAGTACTGTTCAGCCCCAATACTTTGACATCAAGTAGATGACCAGTGCAGTCCCATTTGGGGTTATTTTCCTCTTCTTGTCACTATAGGATGATACTGTAAGGAAGTGGCCAGTCCCCTCCTTGGCTTGCATACCCACACTGTCTGACCACAACAAATCAATTTCTATAAGCTCATAAGTTCTTAGTAAGTATGAAGGTGTATTCTCAGAAATTGCATGCCACGTTTTAGGCTCCTGTCTTTCTTCACCTGTAGCCTAGCATACCTTCCTTGGGCAGATTACTGAGTTTTTCTGAAACTTTGCCAGCAATTTGAGAAGAGTAAGGGTTGGACTCAGGTCTCAGCCTCCTACTTTCCTGATATCCAGGAGTCCCACACGTACAAGAGAGTATTCTGCCCTCACCTGGGATGTCCATGTTTAGCACATGATGGTGTCGCATCAGGTCCCATAGTGGTCCACCTGGCATTGAAATGCTTTTTTGTCCATTTTACTATGCTGTGTCCACCTATCCCTACCTGATTAAGGGTAGATCTTTAAGCTCATTGTGAGTTATTACTGAAGAAGCTGACTTGCTAGCAATTAAATGCTAATTCTACCACTAAAGAATCCTTATTTCCAGGAAAATGTTAAGATCATTGTAAACAATAATCTGGGGGAATGTGTGGAGGTGCAATGGTATGGGAGGATGAGGGTCAACTAGAGGAAAGACTAAGTAAATATGGATAGGTAAACACCATCTAACCAAATGGCATTTTGGAAGTGGAATCTTTGTAATGAATGTTGACAGTGGTAGAATTCTTGATGGTTCATTGTGTTTGGAAAGATAAAAATTAGTTTGAAGTCTCTGCAACATAAGCACGTGCAACTTAATATTATCAGTGTACACAACAAGTGCATGAGTACGTGAAGTTGTACACATACACACACATACACAAAGTTGGAATTGAAGAGATGTTATTAGTACAGACCTGGGACTAAAGGACCTGTGCTACAAGCAGCACAAGGTGACCTATACTATGACAGCTCTTGCTCATATTGTATGCTCACCGTAAGCCATACTTCCAGACCTTCTTTTGCGATTATTTTGAAGGTGGGATCTCAAGACTTTTCTGCTTAGGCTGGTCTCAGAGCCACCATCCTCCAGATTTAAGCCTACCTATTAGCTAAGATCACAGGTATGAGCCACCAATCCTGGCCCACTGCTTGTGTGTTTAAGTGGAAAATGGTTAACAAGGGGCTGGGAAGGTGGTTCAGTGGTAGAGTGCTTGCCTTGCATGCATGAGGCCCTGGGTTCGATTCCCCAGCACCACATAAGCAAAAAGAAAAAAAGCCAGAAGTGGCTCTGTGGCTCAAATGGTAGAGCACTAGCCTTGAGCTGAAGAGCTGAGGGACAGCGCCCAGGCCCAGAGTTCAGGCCCTACAACCGGACCAAAAAAAAAAAGAAAGAAAGAAAAGAAAAGAAAAGAAAATGGTTAACAGCCTTGAATCAGTCATGTCATTCACACTCTTGGCAAAATTCAGGAACTCCTTTTATTGTCTTGCACATCCAGTCATTTGGAAAAGTGAAAAGCACAAGTCAGGAAAGACTCCCTAGTAACAAACAGATGTGTATGGAGCTAGCTGGGAAGATGGACCACCATGACAGTGTGCTGGCTAGAGACAGATGGCTCCAGTTAGACCAGATGGAGAGAACCAGATAAGGGCATGAATAGAATGTAATGGAAGAGAACGATGTTAGAGCTATTGGCTGACTTTCAAAGGGCAGAAAACAAAAAAGAAGTAATGAGACTAGGCATGGTGGTACATGCCTATGATCTGCATACAAAGGTAGCTTAGCCCAAAGTCCTACTTAGATTAGACCCTATCTCAAAAAAGAGAAGTTACTGAGAGAACAGAGTGGAACCACTATCACTGAGTTATCTGGACCTGAACATATTGGCATATACTATTGAGAATATACTTCTATTGGCTAGCAGGACTAGGCTGTGGCTTCCCTACTATATGTTGAGAAAGAAAATGATGCTCTAAGATGGGAAAATGCAGTGGTCCTAGGGCCCTTCTCCTTTATCCACTCTCACTTGTCTGCCTTGAAGAACTGACTTAATATAAAGAACAAGGTTTAGTGAGATTTCTGATAAATGTTTACTTATAGTAGATCCTTTTCCTCCAAGGACAGGCTGCTTAGTCAACCTGTGGATTAGCAGAACATTCCACACTCTTCAGATGCTTATGATCTGTCCAAGACTGTGCTCAAATGCCAGCCTCACTTAGGGTGATGTTCAGAACCTTGCAAGGCTTTCTGCTGAGGAACAGGTCCCCTGCCACTGTGTTCATCCTTCTTGCCTCTCTTGAAGGGTGGTGAGTCAGCCATACCTGTGCCCTCCAGCATTAGTTCGTGTGCTATGTGCACTGCGTGGAAGTAAAAAAGCAGTGGAAACTGTAGTGTCCTGTGGGCAATTTTCATGAAGATTTCATCTCTTGAGAAGGGAGACTCTACCCACTGCTTGTTTACCTGAAGCCCAGAAGCTCTGGGTCTGATTTTCAGCACTGCCAGGGAAACACAGAAGGAAGTCATCATTTCGACCCATTCTCCCCTCCTCACCCTTCATGAGCATCTGGGAGCCTGTTGTTGGAATGGTAAATCCAGACACTTTCCTCTGAAACCAAAATGAAAACCTGGGACAAAATTAAAGTCAGTGTAAAGTGATGTATCGATTTATACACTATTACATGTTGTAAAAACAAAAGAATGTTCACTTCCTTCATGCAGTCATTCGAAGTCATGTGTCAGACTCACTCAGCATGGCAATAATTTTGGGAACATCAAAGTCCTGGCTGCTTTGTCTCTTATAGTTATATCCACATGGTGAAATTTGATATCCAGCAGTAATAGCTCAGCCATTAGAACATGGGCTCTGTCTCAGGAACAAGTCACTTTTTGTAACTCAGAGAGGAAAAGAAACCCCAGACAGCCATTCTATGCCTGGCTCACTTCCATAAGATTAACAATTACTTGGCCTTATTTATGGCTCATTTTCTTGCATATGAAGAGTTCACACATGGGAGCTGACTTTAGAGGACAGAGTGCAGATAAAGGAAGTTAAAACAATAACCTCAAACACAAAGTAGACCTTTTCTAGTTCACATTTTTGGAGTCCATATGATTCTGAATGAGGTTATGTCTTTCTCATAATAGCTCAACCCATCTGCCCATTGGATCATGACTCTACACAATTCATAATTAGTGTCTACTAGCACATGTGCCACAGGATCTGGGGTTTGTGAGTAACCATCCTCATTGTTGACATTGGGGGATGAGGCTTCCTCTGTCTGCTTGCATCATGTTTCACATCTCAACACTCTCCTTCCTTTCAGGCCAATGAAATGATGCTCAGTGGTTGGAAGCTGACCTCACAGGAGACTTGTGGCAAAGGCCTGGTCTCCCAGGTTTCTGGCCAGGGAAGTCATGGTTCTAGTCATGGAGCTTGCCTCCTGTAATACAGTTGCTCATGTAGTTGTTTCTTTTACATGTTAGTTTTTTAAAAAATAAAATATTGGGTTGGGAAGGTGGCCTAGTGGTAGAGTGCTTGCCTAGCATGCATGAAGCCCTGAGTTTGATTCTTCAGTAACCACATATCCAGAAAAAGCTGGAAGTGTTGCAGTGGCTCAAGTGTTAGTATGCTAGCTTTAAGCAAAAAATGCTTAGGGACAGTGCACAGGCACTGAGTTCAGGCCCCAGGAATTGCAAAAGTGAACAAATTGTCGATCAGCTTTTACCACTTCAGGCCATAAAAAAGGGTAACAAGGCTCAGGACTGTTGCTACAAGAGTTCATGTCTTCCCACAAACAGAGGGATAAGGCTCCTGTCTCTCACTTTCCAGTACCCAGGAAACCCTAAAATGGTGAATGGATCAATAAAATGTGGTATACATGTATGAGGTTACATATATATATATATATATATGTATGTATGTATGAGGTTACATACATACATATATATGTATGTATGTATGAGGTTACATACATGTATACCACATTTTATATACATATATGTATATATAGATATAAATATATATACATATATGTGTGTATATGTACATATATACATATATACATATATATAAATGTATGTATGAACACACACACACACACACACACACACACACACACAAACAGAGAGAAATCCCACTCATCCGTCAGAGAGCATGATAGACTACCATTTGTAATAATGTGGAAAGACTGGGAAAGAATTATATTATGGGAAGTAATCCAGACCCAGAGAACACAAGCTGCATGGTTTCCCTTATTTGTGGCTGCTAGAATGTTCCAATAAACCCAAAAGCAAATACATTCAGTTGTATGCTAATAGTTACAGATGAATTAACTGAAGTATAGTAGACTCTATGAAGAGCAGAAATAGTGTGGTATTTTTTCCTCTAAAGAAATGTTTAATGGTCTGCCAAGAAAACAAAAACTCTCAAAGTTTGTCTGGCAATCCATTCACTTGTTAATAACTTAGTAATTAAGGATGCTCTCACCAGAGTGGGCAAGAGTAAACGTAGTAGTCAAACACATTTTAGTGACTAAAATTCCAAAGCTTACTGACATCACAAATAAATGTATCATGTTTAAAATTTTAATCTATTTCTATTTCCTGACTTGCCACACCAAGAATTATTGTCTTACAAGGGAATATGAAAATAAAAACATCCATTTGTGGAAATGAACATGAGATTAGTTGTTCTTTCTTAGAAGTTTGTCTCAATGAAAACAAAGAATTAAACTTAAATGCTGAGGAAAATAAATGTTATTACTTCATTATACCATAAAAGCATGTAAACTGTGAGCAATGTAAATATGACAGGCAAAAATAAGGCAAATAATAGAGTTTCAGTGAAGTAAATTTCTTTTTTCTCATTGCTATCTAAAACTCTCCATCTCTGTGTTCTTCTAGTACACAGCTGAGAATCTTGCAGACCTCTTAAGGACCAGAGCAGAATGGACAATCTCCACACAGGCCAGATGAACACAGTGAGTTGACAAGTACCCAAGGAGTGGGTGTTTCAATATGGGAAACTGTTGGAATAATTATTGTTTCCTCATAATCCAGACAAATGTTCACGCCAAGGTCCAAAAATGTCGAAATCAGGCTTATAAAGGCCACAGGTGAAAAAGAAATAATCTAACATGAAAGTTAAATGTTTCAAACAGGAATGTGGTAATGCATGACTGTTATCCTAGAACTCCGGAATGTGAGGCAGGAGGATCTTCACTTTTAGTCCAGCTAGGCAATAAAGTCAGGTCCTGCCTTAGGAAGCTCAGGTTTCCTACTATCACTTGCCAAAGAATAACTACTTGCACTAGAAGCACCATCTGAAATTTCCATGGCACCCTCTCCATCTTCACATTCATTGCCTTTACTGGTTTCTTCTCTGTCACTGTCCATTTTCTAGTCAATCAACTGCAGTTCATCTCCCTTGGCCCTATCTTCTTTCTGTACACAAATTGTTCCTGCCAATAGTGCCAATCCCATTGTTTCTCTGTATTTTAAACAGTGTCCTATCTTCATCTGATTGATCATTTTCACTGGATCTCCATGGTATACTTGTGAGCTCAATTACTAGATGTGGTTGTTTCTTTGGTCTTGGAGATAATTCAATATTTCAATAATTCAATATTTCAGATGTCCTGAAATCCCTCTCCAAACTTGAGCCATGCTTCAGAGAGGGAAGCATCAGCTGTGCCCACTCTCCTAAGACTTGTTCTTCTGACCTGTGGTGGACTCTTTTGGAAAGGATGGGTACTCTATGTCCCACTTCCCTTTCCACTTGGATCTGCTGGTGCCATCACCAGAGACATAGTATCAGCCTATGATAATAGACTTGTTTTGAGAGAATAAGACAAAAACCAATAAAGGAATCACAAGGAAAGTATATGGTGTTCAGTGTGAAAATAGAAAATTCATAGTGAAGCAAAACTTATGCAGGTCAAACCTCCATTTTCAGAGGCCATGAAGGTCAAGCCATCATACTAGTTCTTCATGTCTGTGTGTAACATATATCCTCATGCTCTTCTGTGGTCATGTAGATCATACTGACCACCAGGAGTCATTGGAAGTACAGGACACATTGGTGCAGGGGTGGAGGGGTTCTCCTGGAGGCCTTTTTTGGCACTGACAGGCCAGCGATGAGGGCAAGAAGGAGGCAGCAGTAGTTGCAGGGATTACTGCCAATTATTAGATATTAAATTATGTCTCCATTTAATGATGCGTCCCAGTTGAACAATTAATAAAGCATTAATTAATAATTACTCAATATCCCATTATTGTTTATCATATATGTACATATACACATATATATTTACATATTTTATAGAATGAGACAGATGTCTTATATAATTAAATTATGCATCATGTGTCACTACCTATAATTCGATATTTAATTATGTCTCCATGTAATTTTTATTCTGGTAATGCTTAATAAAATATTAATAAAACTTAATACACTTCCTATAATTGTTGCATCTAATTTAATCTAGAATGATTCACTAATTCAACCCTTTATCATTTATTGTAGTGACAATTATTCCACCTATGACATTTATTACATTTATGACATCCTATTACATAGCATATAGATTTGCATCCAAATTATACATCCTACCTGACACTGAGCACTTTCAAAGAAAAAGAAAACATGTCATGCTTAGCTTCTCACTCCAAGATTATACTTTTGGCAGTGCTGGGATCTAAATTCAGGGTCTAGAAGTTCATGAATGGGTGATAGTAAGCACAGCAGCCAATTCAGCTCCTAGCCAGTTTCCAGGCCCTGAAATAGAGCCCCATCTGTTGACTCAATATTGTGCTTAGTGTAGCTATTCATTAAATTTTTTGTTTCATTCATCTATTTGCCATTTATTTTATTGACTGTTATTACACATGGAATATTTATTACATTTATTACAGAGGATATAGATTTGCCTATGTATGAAACTTCACATCTGACATCCAGGACTTTCACAGAAAAGGAAAACATGTGTCACCATGGGCTTCTTACTCCACGATTCAATTTTTGTGAGTGCTGGCATCTGAACTCACAGCCTACAAGGCCCAATTCATGAATGGGTGAGTGTCAGCATGCCAGCCTGGTGCATATTGAGCCCACAAGTAGTTTCCCTCACCTGAGATCGAGCCCCAGGGTTTGAAAAATAAGAACAGATTAACATGTAGATGGTAGTGCACAAATAAATATAGATCTTTATAGAGTGCCAGAGATGTCTATACAATATTCAGTTATATATGCTACATTCCTACCAATTCTTGGGTACTTATTATGCCTCCATGTAATTAATATTGTTTTCATCCTTATTGAATTATTAATTAAATCAACCACTGTTCCAAAATAATTGCATCCATGTAATTAATAGTATTCTTTTAGTGTGCCAAAAATATTCATTAAACTCCATTGGCCTCCTAAAATCACTCTAACCTTGACATTCATAACCTTCCATCAGTATTCCTATGAATAGGAAAGAGACTTTTAGGATCTCCCACCATTGGTAAGGGTCAGGACCGGGCTTCCCACCCAGGGCCTATGTTGCCATGTTGGCCTATGGCTTCCCTGATAGCCCGCCAGCCTTCAGCAATGCTAGGTTACCAACACTTTTCAACTGTGTCATTCAGACCCAGGAAGGTCACCTTGCAAAGAAAACAAATGTAAAACTTGCAGCCATATGCAAGTTGCCGAGTTTTTTTTTTTTTCTAGTGTTTTTTTTTTTTTCTGTCAGCCTTTGGGGCCTAGGAACCCAGGTTTGGCTGTGGGTCCAGTGGCTGCACCCTAGCCTAGAGTGATTGAAGCTGAGGCAGAGTTGCTGCGACCTGAGTTCAAGCCCTGTGCTTGACAAAATAAAAATGCATACATATATACATACATACATACATACATACATACATACATACATACATACATACATATATGCATACATACATACATTAAAAATATCTAAAATATTTTTTGAGGCTCCTTGGCTTGGAATTCATGCCATTTTTTTCTGCCAGGCCTGGGATTTGAACTCAGGGTCTGGGTAAATCTGCAGCATTGTGGGGGAAGGGGGAGGTCATCATGCTGGAAGACAAGAAAATCAGGCCTGTCTCCAGAGCCTGAATTCAAGTCCTAGCACTCGTATACATTTTAAATACATGATTTATATTTACATACACATGTTTACTGCATATTGCAGTTAGTGTAGTTATTCATTTTATTTTGTTTTATTTATTATATATTTTAGTGAGTATGATTACACATATAATATTTTTTACATCCTATTACATAGGACATAAATTTGCCTGTGTATTAGACATCATTCCTGAGACCCCGGATTTTCACCAATTAGGAAATCAAGTGGGACAATTGGCTTCTTCCATCAGGATTAAGTTTTTGGCAGTTCTGTGGTTTGAACTCTGGGCCTAGAAGGCCCACTTTATGAATGGGTCAATATTAGCACACCAGTCTGATGCAAGTGAAGTTATCGGGCAACATTGAGGACCTGAGATCAAGCCCTAGGAGTGGCCACTATATAAACACATAGATGTGTAGATTTCAGTGTATGTGTGTATTTACGTATGTATATGCATCCATAAATGTATGCAGAGACAGATAGACATTTATGTAGATTCTAGTGTATAACTCTATATAAAGTGATGTCTATATTTTACTTTATATATTCTACTACTACCAATTATTTGGTCTAAAATTATGCCTCCATTAATTAATCACAGTACAAGACTTAATAAATATTAAATTAATCAATGACCTGTATTTATTGCATACAAACTTATAGAATGACTAGCTAATCAGTAATTCAATTAGTACATTTCAAACATCCTATTAGTGTTCCTATACATGGAACAATTTTCCTAGGATCTTCAGCAGTGTGTAGGTGCAAGTCCCAGAATCCAACTCAGGGCCTAGGTGTGTGAGTTGAGCTTCACTAACAGCCCACCAGCCTTCAGCCATGCAAGGTCACGTTCAATTTTCAAGCCAAGTCATTGAGACCCAGGATGGTCACAGTGCAAAGGAAACAAGGTAAAACAGTTATGTAAAACCTCCTGGTTTTTTCCTCCTAAATTTGTGTTGGTTTGATTTTTTTTTTTTTTACCAGTGCTGGGAGTTGAACTTGGGTCCTAGGATCCCTGGATCATCTGTGGGTGTAAAAGCTGCACCCCAGCCTAGAGTAATCATGGTTTAAGGCACAATAAAATGCTTCCTTGAGCAAAAAGAGCTCAGGGAAAATGTCTAGGTTCACAGTTCAAGCCTCAAGACCTGCAACACAAAAAAGAGCCAGTAACTCCATGTGTCTGTGTATGAATGCATGTATTTCTATTGGTGAACATCCAGATTCTCTATGAAGAAAAGCACCCAGCTAGGAAATTTGCTTTGAATAGAATGATTTCATAGCACAGAGAGGGCTTTCAAAACAGTGCATGTGCCGGGGCTCCCCTCACTGTTCCCAGTGTAGCCTGAATGTTTCTGTGCACCCCAGGCTGCTGGAGGAAGTCTGCCTCATTGTTGGAACAGGCAGACAAAAAGCCTCACTCCTGTACAGCTTTGTAACAATTCATCTGGGGGCAATTGGTGAGGATGAATGTGGGTGGGCTCTGAAGTCCAGGAGAAAAAGGTCTCTTTGTACCCCAAGGTCTTTCTCTCCCCAGTGCTGTGTTTTGACGGAAGCTTTCATTTGTGCCACCTCCCATGGCAGGCCTGGGTGATGTCTCTGAGCTCTTCAGCTCAAGCTCTACCACTTGAGCTACAGCACTCCTTCAGGCTTTCTGGTGGTTCACTGGAGATAACCATCTCAAGGAATTTCCTGCCCAGGCTGGTTTGGAATGTGATCCTCAGCTCTCTGCCTCCTGAGTAGCTAGGATGACAGGCACGAGTCAGCAGTGCTGGCTTCCACTTCAAGTTGCTAAGTGGTGAGTAGGAGATAATAGTCTCATGGGACCTTTTGTGTCCAGGATAGTTTTGAACCCAGATCCTCAGATCTCAGCTTCCTGAGTAGGCAGGATGACAGACCTCAGCTACAGATACCTAGGGTCCTTGGCTCTACATGATAGGGCACTACCCATGAGCCCAATAGGGAAGGGTCAGTGCCTAGACCCTGAGTTCAACATTCACAACCGAGAAAAATAATCCAGGAGAAAACTCATTAGAGTTCAATACATACATAATTTTGGCCCTGACATGGGGACATATTTGAGCCTCAACTTTCTCATGTGCACAATCATCTTACTTGTGGAGCTCTTACAAGGACCAGATGAAAGAATGCACCCCATGAAGGACTCAGCACAAAACACATCATGAAGGTCTCATCACATAGCTGTATCCCATAAGCTGTCATTAGAATTAGGGTGTTTTCATCAGTATCACCATTCTTTCAGAAACATGTCACAAACTGCACAAAGTTCACATCTAATGGTTTAAAGTGGTGGGGATTTTTGTGGGGGGGGGGAGTTAGCCATGGGGATTGCACTCAAAGTTGGGGCTACTGTCCTAAGATCTTTAGCTCAAGGCTAGAGCTCTAACACTTTGAGCCACAGCTCAGAGTTTCTCAGACTTCCTGCCAGGGCTGGGTTTTAAACCCACCAGTGTCAGATCTCAGACCCCGGGTATCTTAGATGACAGGAGTGAATGAGCCAGTAGCATCTGGTTCCATGGAGCTGGGTTGCAGTGGTTTATCTCTGGCTAAGTCAGGTTAGATGGCAGCTCTCAACACCAGACTGCCAGCTTGCTCTGTGGTGAGGTATTTGCAGTCCTATCCTTATATCATTGTGCTCAGAACATTCTTTTCTTTGGTGCCAGTCTTGGGTCTTGAGTAAGTGTCTAGACACAGTCCCTAAGCTTTTATGCTCAAAGCTAGTGCTCAACTGCTTGAGCGACAGCACGACTTCTGAATTTTTCTGTGCATGTGGTAGTGAGGAATAGAAACCAGGACTTTGTATGTACTAGGGAGCACTCTACCACTGAGCCCCAGGAGTGACAAGTGTATAAACAAATAAATGTGTAGATTGGTAGATAGATAGATAGATAGATAGATAGATAGATAGATAGATAGATAGATAGATAGATAGATAGATAGATAGATGTATATGTATAAAACAAGAGTGATGCCTGTATATTATGAAATTGCATATATGATATTACTACTAACTATTGGCAACTAAATTATTCCTTCCTTTTTTAAGTATCATGAATGAATACATAATAAAGTAGTAATTGAAAATTAGTTAATGTAGTATAATTGTGTATAATCTTATAATATGAAAATCATACACTAACTTCTAATTTAATTGTTGCTTTTATAACATTCCATTTGTACGGATGTATCATCAGAATGTATTTCTTTGAACCTCCCACCATTCATTAGTGGCAGTCCTGGGATTTGACCTCCAGGCCTAGGTTGCCAGTTTTGGCTATGGCTTCCCTAATAGCCCGCCAAACATCAGCAATGCAAGGTCATGTGCACTTTCTGGGCCTTGTCATTTAGACCCAGGATGGTCACAACACAAAGGAAAAAAATTAGTAAAACCTCCTCCTTGAACTTCTCAGTTTTATCCTTCTCCTTATTTTTTTTTTTTTTTGCCAGCCTCAGATTTGAACTCGGGTCCTAGGATCCCAGGGTCAGCTGTGGCAGAGGTGCCAAGACCTAAGTGCTTGGCCAAAAAAATAAAATAAAATAAATAAATAAATAAATAAATAAATAAATAAATAAATAAATAAATAATAAGGCCCTGGCTTGGAATTTACACCATTTTTCTGGCAGGCCTGGGATTTTCACTCAGGGCCTGGGTAACTCTGTGGCATTGTCCTTGAAGATAAGAAATTCAAATCAGGTCCCAGGGCCTGAATTCAAGCCTCAGCACTGGAAAAAATAATATTCATATGTGAGATCTATTTACATACATGGGTTTACTGAGTATGACGTTTACTACCCTTATTTATTTAGTATTGTTACACATATAACACTTCATTTATTACATCATATCACCT
The DNA here is from genome assembly GCF_024711535.1 of Dipodomys merriami. Taxonomy (NCBI): domain Eukaryota; kingdom Metazoa; phylum Chordata; class Mammalia; order Rodentia; family Heteromyidae; genus Dipodomys; species Dipodomys merriami. Next base: position 2,425,924 of record NW_027202727.1, read on the forward strand.
AGATTATATTTGCATATGGATTATATATTATACTGAGACCCAGGACTTTGACACAAAAGGAAAAAAAATGTGTCAAAGTTGACTTCTTACTCCACGAATAAATATTTGGCCATGCTGGGATTTCAACTCATGGCCTACAATGCCCAATCCATAAATGGGGTCACAGTCTTAGCACACCAGCCTCCAGAAAACCGAGCTGCCAGGAAGTTCTGAAGACCTTTGATCAAGCCACAGTAGTGCCCAATATATACATTAATAGATATGTATATGTATATATGTGTGTGTGTGTATATGTATGTATATAGATATAGATATATACTGAGAGAGAGGGAATGTGATGATATTAAATTATATATATAATTATCGATTATTTGTTATTACATTATGCCACCATTTAATGAAGTATCATGGTTGAACACTTATATACACATTACTTAAAAATTAGTCAAAATCCTTCAATTAGGGGAATCATACCATGGTGCTAGAATGGAAGATATAAATCCAATAATATTTGTGTGGCATTCTAAAATAGAATCATGAATTAACTGCAAATTTAATTATTACTTTTATAATATTTCATTAGCATTCACACGAATAGGAATGAGTTTGTCAGGATCTCCCTCCATTTGTGGGTGGCAATCCTAGCAATCGAACTCCAGGGTTGTTTACATCGTATGCAAACCATTGGAATGACACGGTGAAGATTTCATATTGTCATGGTTAAAAAAGAACAAGAAAAGAAAGCTAGGTGTCAGCGGCTTCTGCCTGTAATCCTAGCTCCTCAGGAGGCTGAGATGTAGAAAATGCCAACTTGAATTCAGCCAGGGCAGGAAAGTAGGTGACACTTACTTCTAAGAGATCACAGGGAAAAAAAAAACATGAGTGGGATCGTGACTCAAGTTGCAGAGTACTGCCCTTGAGCAAAAGGAACTCAGGGACAGGGCCTAGGTTCATAGTTCAACCCCAGACCTGCCCCCTGTCCAAAAAAGGCAGCAGTAACTCCATGTCTCTGTGTATGGATGGATGATGGGCATTCAGCAGGTTGTCCATGCTCAGCCCACCCAACTTGGGCAAGCTGGGACAAGCCCTCAGAGTTCCTAGGCTGTAGGAATGGTCGAAGGTTCTGGATCTATATTCTCTATCCTTCTGTAGTATGTGAGCCTAGAACTGTGGGGCCTGGTGGCTCTCATTCATTCATCATTGCTCATTGCCGAGTCACAGACTGGTCCCAAATCTCGGCAAAGATATGAAATAGTCAGCGATTTCTATGCCAAATGGGGTAAGCCAATAAATCCCACCCTCATAACTCCTGTTACAATTCAGCCTTGGGCTGCGAATGTGGCTTAGCGGTAGAGTGCTTACCTAGCACGCACAAAGCTCTGGGTTCGATTTCTCAGTACCACAGAAACAGAGAAAGACAAAAGTGGCACTGAGGCTAGCCTTGAGCAAAAGAAGCTCAGGAGCATGCCCAGACCCTGAGTTCAAGCCTGATGACAGGCAAAAAAAAAAAAAAAAAAAAAGTGAGCCTGGTGAGACATATTCTTCTGGGACCCAAGTGGTAGAGTGCTAGCCTTGAATGAAAAAAACTGAGGGACAGAGCCCAGGACCTGAGTTCAAGCCCTAGTACCAAGATGCACCCACACACACAGGAAGGTGGTAATGATGAGCTGAGTCAGAACTGGGGGAAGTCCTGAGGCATAGTCATAGTAAACTCTCAAGCCAGATCATGTGGTTTCTCCCTAAGTCTTTCTTGGGCTGAGGGGTCTGGGCCAAGGCAGTAAGTTCCAGGGAACCCGCCCCTCCATCCATGCATGGGGCCACAGGACCAAGGAAAAGAACACTTCAAATGCTCCTTTGTAGTTGGCCCATGATTGCAGACCTTCATTTGCCCCCAAACACTGGTGAGGAAAGAAGGGCTCTGAGTCCTGGGACTCCAGGTTGCTGCTAGAAGTAGCAGCTAGCTGGCTGTGGATTTGTAAGCACACAAGTCTTTCATGAGCCCAACTCAATATCCCCTCCCCCGAGGTGTGCCTGACAGATTTGCACTCTTGTGATCCCTGCATGAGCGGGGCATTACCTGCCCTGCCATATTGCAGCTTTTGCCCCTCCTGGCCCAGATCTCAGCCTCCTGAATAGCTAGGAAAATGAGAGCTTGAGCTATCACTATCCTTCTTGGCAAAAGACAGAGTACCTCTCTACCAGCCTAGCACCCATCTACAGTTATCACTCCTACTCCACCCCTACTCCTCCAGGCTGCAGAGGAGTCATATCCTTCCCTGAGGTCGAAGAAATATGATCAGGTTTGAGCTTTATGCTCTCCACATAGTCAGGGGCTTCTGGGAGCTGAAGTGTACTGTAGTTCAAGTGGTAGAGCACCAATCTTATGTAAACAAGCCAAAGGATACCACCTAGGCTCTGAGTTCAAGCCCTGGTAAATTCACACACACACACACACACAAACACACACACACACACACACACACACACACACACACACACACACACACACACAAAGCACACACAAAAACATCCTTAGTAGGTCCCAATGTCTTATACCAGCAATCCTAGCTACGTAAGAAGCTGAGCTCTTAGGATGGCAGCTTGAAGCCAGCCCAGGCAGGAAAGTCTGTGAGACTCTTCTCTCCACTAAACTACTAAAAAAGATGAAAGGTGAGCTGTGGTTCAAGTGGTAGAGTGTTAGCTTTGAGCAATGGAAGCTCAAGGACAGTGCCTAGGCCCTGAGTTACAGCTCTAAGATTTTTTTAAGACACCCTTTGCCCCCACTCCACCCCCAATCAGGCCATAAATCCAGATTTTGGGCACCCTGGATCTCACTTCCACTCCTGCCACTTTCACAGCACTGCCACAAGTGGTCGGTGTGGGGCCAGCACTGGATTAAGAAGTGAACTTAGCATTACAAAGAATTCTAAGAGGGGGGACACAACCTGAAGAAAGCAACCAGGAACTGGGGCCTGCCCCAAACAGGCGTTACTCAAAGTCTAACTGAGCAACCACAGGAGGAAAGGAAAGAAGAAAAACTTAGGAAAACGGAATGGCAGGGACAACAATGCATCTCTCTATACTTTCTCTTAATATAAATGGGCTGAATTCGCCAATTAAAAGAAAACGAAATGAGGACTGGATCAGAAAACAAGACCCATCCATCTGTTGCCTTCAGGAGACCCACCTCTCAGCCAAACATACAAACAAACTCAGAGTGAAGGGGTGGAAAAGGATCTACCAATCAAACGCCCCCAGTAAGAAAGCAGGTGTAGCTATCCTGATATCTGACAAAATAAACTTTTCATTAAAATCAGTACAGAAAGACAAGGATGGACACTACATATTAATAAAGGGAACAATCCAAGAGGAGGATATAACCATCATCAACTTATATGCCCCAAATATTGGTGCACCCAGATATGTAAAACAAATGCTCTCAAACTTACAGAATAAAATAGATCCCAATACGATAATACTAGGAGACTTTAACACACCACTCTCACCAAAGGACAGGTCTACCAAACAGAGGATTGGCAAAGAAGCCACCGAATGAAGAGAGGCCATACTCCAAGCGGAATTAACTGACACCTACCGAGTATTTCACCCTAAAACAACACAGTACACATTCTTCTCAGCAGCTCACAGAACTTTCTCCAAAATAGACCATATCATAGTTCATGCAAGGAACTTTAAGCAAATACAAAGGGATCGACATAATCCCCTGTATCCTATCTGACCACAGTGGAATCAAGCTAGCTCTCAATAACAAAGCATACCGCAGAAATTTCTCTAATACATGGAAATTGAACAGCACACTCCTTTACAATGCCTGGATAACAGAAGAGATCAGAGAAGAAATAAAGCATTTCCTACAACTCAATGAAAATGAAAACACCTCACAAAGAAACTTGTGGGACACAGCAAAAGCAGTCCTGAGGGGCAAATTTATTGCCCTCAGTGCCCACATCAAGAGAATGGAGACCAACCAAGTAAATAATCTCATGTTGCAATTAAAACAGCTAGAAAAACAAGAAAAAATGGGACCTAAAGCTACTAGACGAAGCCAGATAACCAAATTAAAAGCAGAGATTAACCAATTAGAAAATCAGAAAACCATAACCAAAATAAACCAAACAAAAAGCTGGTTCTTTGAAAAAATAAACAAAATTGATGGCCCATTGGCTAGATTAATTTAAAAAAGAAGAGAGGAAACCCATATTAATAGGATTAGGGATGGCACGGGAAACATCACAACACGTACCCAAGATATCCAAACAATTCTAACAGACTACTTTCAAAAGCTATACTCTCTAAAGGAAGAAAATCGGGCAGAAATGGATGCATTTTTAGAGAAATACAAGTTGCCCAAACTGAGCAAAGAAGAAGTTAACCAATTAAATAAGCCAATATCCTATAATGAGATACAGGAAGCTATCAAAAGTCTTCCAACAAAAACAAGCCCAGGACCAGATGGATTCACAACAGAATTCTATAAGACCTTTAAACAAGAACTAATACCCATACTCCTCAAGCTCTTCAGAGAAATAGAGAAGGAGGGAGTTATCCCAAACTCATTCTACGAAGCCAATATCACACTCATCCCCAAACCAGGCAAAGACCCAACCAAAAAGGAGAATTACAGGCCAATCTCCTTGATGAACACAGATGCAAAGATCCTTAACAAGATTCTAGCTAACAGAATCCAGAAACACATAAAAAAAAATAATTCACTATGACCAGGTAGGCTTCATCCCAGAGACACAGGGATGGTTTATCATACGTAAGTCAATAAATGTAATTCAACATATCAACAGAGCCAAGGTCAAGAATCACATGATTATCACCACAGATGCAGAAAAGGCCTTTGACAAAATTCAACATACATTCATGCTAAAATCTCTGGAGAAAATAGGAATAGAAGGAACACTTCTAAAAACAATAAAAGCCATTTATGACAGACCAATAGCCAATATTATACTTAATGGGGAAAAGCTACAACCAATTCTCCTAAAATCAGGAACAAGGCAAGGATGCCCACTGTCTCCACTCCTCTTCAATATAGTCCTAGAACCCTTAGCCAGGGCAATAAGGCAAGAAAAAGACATTAAAGGGATCCACATAGGGAAAGAAGAAGTTAAACTATCCCTTTTTGCAGACGACATGATACTATACCTCCACGATCCCAAAAACTCCATCCCCAAACTCTTAGAAATCATAAATCACTTCGGCAAAATAGCAGGATACAAAATAAACCCACAAAAATCAGTTGCCTTCCTATACACTGATAATGTACAGGAAGAGAGGGAAATAAAGGGAGCAACCCCATTCACGATAACCTCCCAAAAAATAAAATATTTAGGAATTAACCTGACCAAAGATGTAAAAGAACTCTTTAATGAGAACTATAAAAAGTTAAAGAAAGAAATTGCAGAAGACACTAGGAAATGGTAAGACCTCCCATGCTCCTGGATAGGCCCACTTAATATAGTAAAGATGGTAATACTTCCAAAACTAATATACAAATTCAACGCAATTCCTATTAAAATCCCAATGACGTACATCACTGAAATACAGAAAACAGTCCAAAAATTCATATGGAACAACAAAAGACCTAGAATAGCCAAAACAATTCTAGGGCATAAAGACAATATGGGAGGGCTATCCATGCCGAACTTCAAATTCTACTACAGAGCTATAATAACAAAGATAGCATGGTACTGGCACAAAAACAGACCCGAAGACCAATGGAACAGAATAGAAGATCCAGAAATAAATCCACAGGCCTACAGCCAGCTGATATTTGACAAAGGAGCCAAAGACATACAATGGAAGAAACACAGCCTCTTCAACCGCTGGTGCTGGGAAAACTGGGCAGCCACATGCAGAAAACTAAAAGTGGACCCCAGCCTATCACCATGCACCAACATCAACTCAAAATGGATTAAAGACCTTAACATTAAACCTGAATCTCTGAAACTACTGCAGGACAGAGTAGGAGGGACACTTGAACTAATAGGCACAGGAAGGAACTTCCTGAACAGAGTCCCAGGGTCACAACAAGTTGGAGAGAGACTCGACAAATGGGACTACCTTAAAATAAAAAGCTTCTGCACAGATAAAGCTATCGCAACCAAGCTAGAAAGACAAGCAACTAATTGGGAAAAAATATTTACCAGCAACATATCAGACAAGGGGTTAACATCCTGTATATAAAGGGAACTCAAGAAACGAATCCCTCCCAAACCTAACAAACCAATTACTAAATGGGCAAGGGAACTAAAGAGGGACTTCTCAAATGAAGAAATAAAAATGGCAAAGAAACACATGAGGAAATGTTCATCATCCCTGGTGGTGAAGGAAATGCAAATAAAGACAACCCTGAGATACCACCTTACCCCAGTCAGAATGTCCCACATCCACAAATCAGCCAACGACAAATGCTGGAGGGGATGTGGAGAACGAGGAACGCTATTACACTGCTGGTGGGAATGTACACTCATACAACCACTTTGGAAAGCAGTCTGGAGGGTCCTTAGAAAGCTAAAGATTGACCTCCCTTACGACCCAGTCATACCACTTCTAGGCATCTACCCTGAACAACAGGAACCAATATACAAGGACACGTGCACCTCCATGTTTATTGCAGCACTGTTCGCAATAGCTAGGATATGGAAACAACCTAGATGCCCCACCACAGATGAATGGATCCAAAAATTGTGGTATCTATACACAATGGAATATTATGCAGCCATTGGAAATGACAAAATAATGGCATTTGCCGGGAAATGGATGGAGCTAGAAGGAATCATGTTGAGCAAGGTAAGCCAAGAATGAAGAGACAAACAGTACATGGTCTTCCTGATAAGTGGATGCTAAATCCAAAATGTTAGGTGATATGACAAAACTAACAGGACTTAAGAAACAAATAACTCCCACTCAATTGGTTGAACCCCAACCAAATATCCCCATGCTGCTGATCACATATATGGTATATAACATGTGAGCACCGTTATATATTACAGACTGTGATAGACAATTTGCTCCAGGAAAGTTAGAATGAACTTGTGACTTTAAATGAGCATCATTATTCCACAATACTGTGAATTTCCGGAAATTATGTAATCACTTAATCACAATCAAAAAAAAAAAAAAAAAGAACCTCGGGGAAGGGAGGGAGGCAAGGGATGGTAGGGGGAAAATAATAGAGGGGGTAACAATGTTCAAGAAGAAGTGTACTCATTACCTCACTCATGTAACTGTAACCCTCTGTATAGTATCTTTACAATAAAAAAATTAAAAAAAAAAAGGAGTGAACGTACAACAAGGGGGGCATAGCCAGGTCAAGGCTAATGACCCAGAACATTGAGGTATTGGCCATACTAGTCTCTCATGCCCCAGTTCCCTGGACCTAGAATCTAAATGTGTGCATCTGTATTCTGGGCATCTAGAATTCTCTAGAAGGACCTGAGCAGCCAAGCTGTGGGGAGGGGGGGGGGGAAATAGACTTTCCTGTGACAAGGTATGTTGACATTTCCTAGACACTGACGGATACTTCCAAGCCACCTTGGCCTCACCTCACATGTAGCCCCGGATCCTCCTTGCTTGGATGGCCTTCAGTCAGCTATCAAGCTCGAGTTGGCCAGAGCCACCGGAAAACTTCCATCCCCCACTCTACTGCCAGCGTGCAGGGAGGGACGTGCAGCCAGAGACCCAGCTGAGGAAATGTCAAGACATCGCATGACTGAGGCCTCCCAGAGGCAGGAGAGACCCTATGCTAGCTGGCCATGCTGATCCAGAATCCAGAATCCCCTGGAGGTGCCCAAAGATTTGGACAGGCCGGACTTGGGCCCCAAAGAAAAACTGGAATGCAGGCCTCTGGCAATTTAGGACTCATTGTAGACCCTGATAGGGGGCTAAAGGGCAAGGTCAGTGTGGAGGAGGGGCACCATTCAAGGTCAGAAAGAGGCAGACAGGCACCCAGGAAGGAGACAGAGAGAGACGAAGGAAAAATACACACACAAACACACACACAGCCCAAGGCCTCAGCAGTCCCTGAGCACCCTGAACATCCCACACCCAAGAAGATGGCACTACCATCCTCAGACCAAGTGTAGACAAAACTCAGGACATCTCACACATCTGGAATGGCTCATAACACATCTTGGTATTTCCTAAATGTACATACCACTATGCAGAAAACTCAGCTACATTATTTTTGGTTGTCAGTCATGGGGTTTGAACTCTGGGCCTGCACGCAGTCCCTTAGATCTTGAGCTGCAGGTGGGCCCTCTACCACTGAAGCCACAGTACCACTTCTGGCTTTCTAGTGGTTCACTGGAGATAAAGCCAAACACATTTTCCTGCCCAAGCTGGCTTTGAACCATGATCCTCAGATCTCAGCCTCCTGAGTAGCTGCTATGACAGTTGTGAGCCACGGGCAACGACCGGCTTCAGCCACCTTCTAATACCAAGAGAAAACCCAACTCATCAAGACATAAACCACATGTAACCCTACACTTCAGACTTTGTCACCAGCATCCAAAACCATGAATGGAGAGCATATAATTGACACTGCCATCCCACGCCTGCTCCCATTCACCCACTCCCTGCCTGCCACAGGCCACAACCTCTGGAGTTCTTGGTAAGGCACCACCCACCCTGTTACAGCTTCATACTGGAGCAAACCCAGGGAGGCCAGCATCTGGTCTCCCAACCATAGCAACCCCACTGCTTCAACATCTCTTGCAAGCAAGGAAGGGATGCCTTTCTTTCTTTCCTGTTTTTTTTTTCTTTTATTTTTCTTCTTTCTTGGTTGAGGGGCTTGAACTCAGGGCTTGGATACTGTCCCTGAGGTCGATTTTTCTTCAAGGCCAGTACTCTACCACTTGAGCCACAGTGCCACTTCCAGTTGGATTGGAGATGAGCCTCTCATGGTACTTTCTTGCCTGGATTGGGAAATGAGATCCTCTGGATCTCAGCCTCCCGAGTGGCCAGGATGACAGGTGTGGGAGAAGAGGGGTGAGCGACTGGCTTAAGGTGTCTAGCCCTTCAGAATTTCCACCTACTCCTCCTAGAAGCTACCACCTAGACACCCCTCTACCTCCCTCAGGGACAGCAAAGGAAGGCTCAGAATCTGGGTGGGGCCATGAGGATTAAAGGGCCCCCTCACATCACTAGCCCTCTCTAAGCTCCCATCTACCTCCTCCTGATTGCCTGGTCTTCCAGGGCAGATCAGACCCACAAGGAGTTCTGGGGCCTGCCCTATATCCTCCTGCCCCACCCAACCGATACCTGAGGATTTCTAGGGCCACCTGCTCCATGTCCCGGTGGAAGACCTTGGGAGGGTTGCTGATAACCGGGCCCAGGGGTGCCCAGGGCAAAAGGAGTATCCATCTCCCCTCTGTCAAAGGAGACACAAAGCACAGATGGATCTCCTGAGAGCTTCAGGGCATAGCCATCCACCTGTCACCAAGGTCCCTGAGAGAACTGTTTTATGGTGACAGCCCTGGGGCCTGACATTGGGGCCCAGCGATGTCCCCGACTTTCTTTGTCTCAAGGGGAGTGCTCTTTCACCTGAGCCGTGGTGCCACTTCCAGCTTTTTCTGTGTATGCAGGACCTTGGAATCTAACCTGTGCTTTCCTGCGTGCTAGGTGAGCCCTCTACTTCTAAGATACAATCCCGGCCCTGGATAGCTATTCTTCTATGACCCCTCAGACCTATCTCGGGACAGTCTCACACATCTATACCAAGTCACACATCTATACCGAGTCTCTCACCAGCAGCCCTGGCTGGAAATGAGCATGCTCTGCTGTGTTGTCCATCATTTTCAACACTTTTGCTCTCTGTGCTTCCGGGCAGATCCTCCTTGTTAAGTGAGACCCCCTTTTCAAGTGCTGCCTCCAAGAAGACCATTCTGATCACCTTGGCAGAGCTGCCAGCCTTGTCAGGCTCTGCCTTCCAGCCAGTGTGGGTAGATAGTGCATGAAGGGAAAGGCGTGGATTCCATCACTGGATTTCTGAAGGCCCTGATACACCACCCAGGGACAGGTGTTGTATCACACTCCATGAGTGGGGGCTCGTGGCCAAGGCAATCTGTGGGCCATAAGATGGGGCCATTTCTCCATGTGGGCTTGAGCTGAGGATCTGGGAGCTGTCTCTCTGAGTTTTATTGTTCAAGGCTGGTGCTCTACTACTTGAGCCACAGCTGCACTTCTAGCTTTTTGGTGGTTCCATGGAAAGTAGAGTCCCACGGGCTTTCCAGCTTATGGCTGGCTTCAAGCTGTGATCCTCAGATCTCAGCCTCCTGAGTAGCCAGGATGACAGGCATGAGCCTGAGCCTCAGGTGATGGGCACCAAAGGCTTTTTGTTTTGCTCCTGTTTATCTCCTGTCAAGTAGCAAGCCCAATTTAAAATAATCAGTTACAGGGGATCAAAACTCTCTCCTAGGTCAGTTAATCCAAGGAGATAAAGTGTCTTTGAAAAAGGCTAGTCTGAGTTGGCTTAGGGGTGTTTGTGTGTTCGTATGTGTTTGTATGTGTGTGTGTGTATGTGTGTGTGTGTGTGTAAAAGTGTCCAGAATACCTACCCTCATCTCTGCGGTGCCTCATCCTCCTAGTAGGGAGTGCATCCAGGATCCTGACCCCAAGGAAGGGGGGGGCAGGGTACCTAAGGTCACATCCAGGGGGATGATCGGAATTCTGTCCTGCAGCCTAAGCCTGGACAGATAAAGGAGAAAAGGAGAGGTTTAGGGGAACAACAAGGGGAGCCCCTTACCTTTGGCTACAAGTACCAGCAGAAGACTGTATGCATCTTTCTTCGTAGTCAGATAAAAGGTGTACACTGTTCATTTATTTTATGATTGTGTTAGTCCTAGGACTTGGATTCAAGGCCTGCGTGTTATCCCTGAGCTTCTTTTGTTCACGGCTGAGGCTCTACCACTTGAGACACAGCACATCTGGATTATGTGTGGGTTTGGAGAGGGAGGTGGTTTATGGGAGATAAGAATCTCATGGACTTTCTTGCCCGGGCTGCTCTGAGTCACAACCATCAGACCTCAGCCTCCCAAAGAGCCAGGATGATGGGTCGGAGCCATGAGCTCCTGACTGCCACCATCCATTTATAATCCCTTAGGCCCAGGGCCGGGCCACCCACACTACACCTCCTTTGTGGGAGTAGGAAGCAGACATGAGTGGGTTTGATACTTCAACAGCCTACCTATCTTTGAGCATTGTTCTGGGTCAGTCTGATGGAGGCTTTATCCTTATCCACAGCAATGACTTGGCTCTGTCACAAGAACAAATGTCCCCTGGAAGGTGTCAGGTCTGGGGTATTTCCTCTGAACCCCTCCCCCCTAACCAAAATGACATTCTCCAGCAAAGGGTAGTACACACAGAGTGTTTTTATTGTCTTATAGCCAGGGTCTTGTCAGATAAGTGGTGGTATAGGTCAGAGGCCCGGGATTGTGCTGGGCAGGGGGACAAGTTGACACCTTCTCATGCACTTTCCTTCAATGGTGTAGCAGAGGGATGTGGGGAATGACTCATGAGATAGACAATGAATAACTGTCATGGTCTAGCCGGGGCATGGAGGGGCTTACCTCATGAAGCTGGTTCAACAGGCTGAGCAAAACAACTCCTGAATCACAGCCCACCCCCAGAATGAGAGGGTCACTGTGGGTTCCAGCCACATGGGGATGCTGGGCTACCTCCTCCAGCACACATTCAACCAGTTCCTGAGAGAGAGAAAGAGAGAGGGAGAGAGAGAAAGAGAAGGAGAGGGAGAGAGAGGGGGGAGGGGAAGATAGAGGGAGAGGGTGAGAGAGAGAGAGAGAGAGAGAGAGAGAGAGAGAGAGAGAGAGAGAGAGAGAGAGAGAGAGAGAGAGAGAGAGAGTACCAGAATTACATTTAAGCCAGGTGCCAGTGGCTCAGGCCTATAATCCTACCTACACAGGAGGCTGAGATGTGAAGATCATGGCTCATAGCTGGCCCTGGCAGGAAGATCTGTGAGACACTTATCCTCAAAGAACCAACAGAAAACCGGAAGTGATGCGGTGGCTCATGTGGTAGAGTGCTAGCCTTGATCTGAGGAGCTCAGGGACAGCATCCAGATCCAGAATTCAAACCCCACAAATGACAAGAAGTGGACTTTGCACGACAAGAAGTGGACTGAACAACACCCACTGTCCTAGGAAGCATGGCAGGTAAATCAGGCCAAGCTTCCTGTCAGCTGGAGGTCATGAGTAGTTCACCTGGCTTCACTATGACTCATTTTCCCCAGCTGCAAGACTGAATACAGTGAAGGATCCCCTTCCTCATGGGAATAGGGTAATGATGAAATACAGACATGTTTTGTTTCATATTCCCACACCTATGGCACTATTAAAAACAGACCCCATCTGAGTCCTTTCTGGTAACTTCCTGTCATATAATCACAGAATTGTTGAGAACTGTATCTGACACCTGCTCCCTCTGTGCCTGGCACTGCTCCGAATATCCCTCCTTATTTCCTCACAACTCTCCCGTGAGGAGACTGAGGGCTGATGGTCGACATCCAACCCAGAGCTTCACCTCTGGTGAAGAATCGGCTGCCGTGAACTAAGAGTTGGGACAATCCATCTAAAGTGATGACACACGCACACAAACACACCTCCACCATCCTTTTCAGGCAAAGATGTTTTACTTTTTTTCTTTTTGTTGGTTGTGGGGCTTGAACTCTGGGCCTGGGTGCTATCCCTGAGCTCTTCGGCTCAAGTCCAGCACTCTACTACTTGAGCCACAGCACCACTTCCGGTTTTCTGGTGCTTTATTGGAGACAAGAGTTGAGGGTCTTTCCTGCCCAAGCTGGATTTTACTCATGATCCTAAGATTCAGCTCCTGAGTACTTAGGATGACAGCCATGAGCCACTGGCACCCAGCCAAAGATGCTTTTCCATGCCTGTCATCCTATCCCCTCAGGAGACTGAGATCTGATGACTGCAATTGAATGCCACTCTTGGCAGCAAAGTCATTGAGAACTCTTATCTCCAATTAAACACCCAAAAACATTGCAAGTGGAGCTCTGGCTCAAATGGTAGAGTGCTAGCTTTGAGGATAAAACAAGGGATGGGACCCAGGCCCTAGTTTTAAGCTTTTTCTAGCATAGACCCACTCAAAAAAGGGAAGAAGGTGAGCACATGGGAGCTCAAAGCTCACACATAATACTACAGACTCACAGAATAGACACCATCCTGCTCTGTGTCTCTAGATTCTATGTCCTAGGTCATGGCAGTGTTAAACGGGACTGACCATGCACCAATTCAGGACATTCAAGTACGATCTCATACTGAGAATCCCGTGACCTCATCAAGGACTCAAGAACTCTCACTGTCCTGCCTTGACACTGGGCAGTCAGGTGAGATCTAGTTATCCAACCAAAGGATATAGGAATGAATGAATTTCTCAGCCAAGGAATGCAGACTGGAGGGCTCTAGGTCCCTCTCTCTTGGGAAGGAGAAAAGGGCTGATCCATCTCAGCAATATTCCTGGGTTTGAGTATCCTCAAAGAAACAACCCTGCTCAGAGCCCAGTGCCTCTGGTTTTCTCACCAGCCTCGACCTTCAGTCGACCTTCTCTAAATCCCACATATGCCCTCTAGACTAAAGGCTGAGCCAGCAAGGAGACCCACCTCTACCTCTGAGAATGGCAGTCACGGGGCCCTAGAGTCCCCTAGAAGAAGTCTGGGGGCAACACGGATCTGACTCCTGCCCTCACAGGCTGTCCTGTGCCAGTGGCCTGGATACCTCTGTCTCTGATCGAGGAATGAGCTCTGGGGGTGTCATCTTAAGATTGACCCAGCAAAAATTCCAGTCCCCAAGGATGTACTGCACAGGCATACTGCAGTGGATGACAGCAAGGTCGTCAACGGTGAACTCAGAGTGCCAGGACTTTTAATAGCCATGTGGCTGGGTCGAAAGCTCTATCACTGATGGTCTAGGTTATCAGGTGAGGTCATGGCTTCAATGGCCTGACACACCTGATCTGAGATTGTCGTCCCTCTTCATCTTCCTGCTTATCCCTTGCCACCCCCCTTTGGACACTCCCTCTCCCTATCCTCCCTAGCCTTTGGACACTTTCTTCTTATCTCATCAGAAAATAAACTCAGTGAGCCAGGGGAGATTGAAACTCCATGGCCCACCCTGGGCACTAGGGTCTACCCCAGGCTGTTTCCCTCTGCAGTCAGCAACCACTCAGATCCTGGATGCCATGAAGTTGCTGAGGGAACAGTGGCTTGCTCCTACATACTGGCTTTAGGCTCTGAAAATGTCCCCACAGAGATTGTGAATGGTTGGCTCCCTTGATCCAAGAACTCCAAACCAAGGCCTGCATGATCCCTTCTTCCTTCCTTTCCTCCTTTTCTCCCTCCATCCTTAACTCCTTTCTCTTTACTCTATTCGTGTCACTCCTGGGCATTAAAATCAGAGACTGGGTATTGTCCATGAGCCATTTTACTCAAGGCCAACAGTCTATGGCTTGAGCCACTCATCCACTTCTGGCATTTTCTTTTTGGTAGTTAGTTGGAGATAAGAGTCTTATAGGATTTCCTGTATGGGCTTTAAGCCTCAATCCTCCCATCTCAGCCTCCTAAGTAGCTAGGAGGACAGGAGTGAAGCAATGGTATCCAGCTCAAACCAAGATTTCTTCATGTGCTGTGGAACCAGCACTGGAACCTTTCATCCTGTATGATCCTCCTCCCCCCAGGCTTGGCACACACTATAACGGTTTGTTGGATAAATAAATGAGCATCTGTCTATGACAATACTACAGAAAAGTCCCGTCTAATTCAGGTAAGCATCCTGGGTGGGGGCAAAGCCTGATGTAGCTCTCCAACAGTTCTTCCTCCTCCCTCTTCCCACCCTCCTGGTGCCACCGCACTTAACTGTTTTGGTTCCAAGGACATGAGCCATGATGTCCTCCCTGGATTCCAGGGCCTCTGGGATGCTTATCTTCTTAAAGATCTCTGTCCAGCCACTGACCAGCTCTGTGGCACTCCATTCCCCACTCAGGTGTGAACAAGGTTGCTGAGAAGTAAACACCAGGCTCAAGGGACCTCCTCTCCACTCCCTGGGGCAGACAGGATGGTCCACTATATCCGGCCCCCAAGTTTCATGTTGCAGAGAAAGGATCCTTGAGGCATCCTAGGTCTCTGAATCTCCCAGATTCCAGTGCAGGTGCTGGGAATTCTCTGCTCTCAGCTGGCTGGCTGTGGATGGTGAGGTCACAATCTCTGCTCCCCAAGACATCCTCAACTGTGGTGGTCACCCTAGAGATAGCCGGGGGATAATCAGCAGCTGCTGGAGAAAGGTAGTCAAGGCACGACGTTCGTAGCAGGAAACCATCTGGCTCGGAAACTCTGCCTGTGCTGCTTTGAAAGTCATTGTTTGGTGGCTGAAATGGTCCATCTAATTTGACCCAGAATCCCCGGCGTTAGTAAAAATTGCCAGCTTCAAGAAAAAAACCTGGAAAAGCTGGCATTTCACTTGTCCCAATCAAACTTAATGAGTTCCAAAATCAGTAGTCCCCTTTTCCTTCAAGACAGCCTACAGCAGGTTACAGAAAATGGCATTCAGAGAGCCTTAGCTAACTGCCATGTCCTGATCCCAAGCAGGCTCCAGCAGGGGGAACACACTTGCCTACCATTGCCCAGCTGGAAACAGCTCAGGAGGGACACAGATTGGAGTCTGCAGGACTCCAGGGAGGACTGCCCACCAGTGCACTGCCCTGGGAGGAAATCCATGCCAACATTGGCAGCCCAACGCCCCCTGCTCTGATGCCCACGGACACCATCAATGCCATGGGTAAGATTCCCCTCTCATCCTCGGTCGGGGTGAACCATCTGCCATGTCACACCGTTCATCACTTTCTAGACCCTCGTAGCTTCACAGCCCCTGTCCTACTCCCCCTATCTCCTTCCCTATTTATGTTTGGCAGACACATTCCCAACTTTGAATTAGCTCCAACTATACACATGAGAGCAGACTCTCTGGCTGGAAGAGTGTGGCTGTGGTCACAGTAGCCTCATGAGCCTTCTGGCTAAAGACAGAAGGGCAGGTATCCACGCTGGTCTGCGGTTCACACAGGCCTCCTAGAAGAGACCCACGTAGGCCCAGCAGTTACTTTGGGCTGCAGGAAAGGGGGAGAAAGTGGTGGGAAGGAATATCTATTGAAACCTTCTCTAAAGGAGCCATGACACTGTGAAAGAGAAAACTAAAATTGTGGCTGGGCTCATAGTGGGCATAAATGAAAAAAGAACAACAAATACACACATGCCCAAAAATAAAATGCTTTCGCTTGGGCTAGAAAGGTGACTGTGTGGTAGAGCGCTTTCCTTGCATGTACGAGGCCCTGAGTTCGATTCCTCAGCACCACGTAAGCAAAAAGAAAAAGTCGGAAGTGGTGCTGTGGCTCAAGTGGTAGAGTGCTAGCTTGAGCTCAAGACCTGAGGGACAGGGCACAGGCCCAGAGTTCAGATCCCACAACCAGAACCCCCCCCCAAAAAAATGCTTTTGCTCTTTTTAGACATGCTGATTGTACAATGAGAAAGATGATCTCTCTCTCTCTGTCTCTCTCTGTCTCTGTCTCTGTCTCTGTCTCTGTCTCTGTCTCTGTCTCTGTCTCTGTCTCTCTCTCTCTCTCTTTCTCTCTCTGTCTCTCATACACACAGACTCAGAGCCGTGCCTCTCCTGAATTTGTTGGTTTCTCATCTAGGCAATATACCAGCTCAAGCACTGGGGTTCCCTTGTCAGAACCAGGGGCAACCACCCAAGGGGAATAATGCTCTAATAATGTAGAACTACCCTGCCTCCCCCTTTCTCCAGGGCCAGACCCTTCCCCTTGGGAACAACCAGCCTTCACTCCCCATTCACCAAAACCCTAGGCTAGGACTCTGGGTGAAGGAGTCCTGAGACACGTGGCTCCTCAGAGCCTGGACAGAAAACAAAGCAGGGGGTCATGGTGCCTCCAGAGAGGTATCTGACCTGGGGTGGGGGCGTTGTTGGGGACTTTAATGGGGTCCTAAAGGCTATAGACATGGATGGACTCCCTACTTCCAGCCTACATACTTCTGGGAGACTTGGCAGATTCTTGGGGAGGACAAGGAGACCAGATGGACTGGGAGCACTAGAAGAAGCTGGCAGAACTGGGAAATGTGATCACCCAGTCAGAACTGTTGACAGCTAGGGTTGGGGGTACAGGCCAGTTGTATGTGTGTCAGAGGGGGTGTGTTTTTCTCCCAAATATCCACCTTCTATTTGACCCCAGTGCCCTCACCTCTCTAGTGGGCTCTTCTGGGAATGTCCTCAGGTGAAAGGGTAACTGAGCACAGAAGACAAGGGCTCACACAGCAAGGGGGGCCTATCTTCTGTATCCAACACCCCCCTCCCCACCAAAAAGGAAAAGACCTAAGAAGGCAGATGTGGGGTGCTGCTCCCCACCTCTGACTAAAGCCCCCAGGTTCCCACCAGGGAGAGAAAGGATGCAGATGAAAGGCTGTGTGGCTCCCACTGCTCCAGGCCTGGGGCTCTGTGGTGCCCTCTCCTCACCCATCCCTGCAGCTCCCCTTTTCCGGGACACTGGCCACTAGGGATGAGAGTGGGATACCTGGGTGGACACCCACCTCCAAACCCCACCCTTGGGGTGCATTTTTGGCAGAGGCATGACATACTATGGCGCATGGGGGAGGCGCAGGCAGGACTGGACTGGGAGGGGAGAGGCAAGGGTCCAGGTCCGAGAGAGTGGGGAGGAAGGGTAGATTGGGGGACGGGGTTTACAGGGGGGGTCGTGGAATACGGGAGTGCAGGTCGGCCACTCATGTGAGCTGCTGCGAGAAGCTGTAGGCTGGGACTCCGGGTGCGGGCCGGGAGTCTGAGGGCCGATGGCTGGAATCAAGTCAGGGGCACAAGCAGGCCAGGGGTGCACCAGCTTGGCGGGTCCGAGCCAGCAGCGCCATGTTTGAAAAGCAGCGCGGGCTAGTGGTGGGGCTGCGCACAGACTCTGTTCCTCCTCAACTACCACCACAGCCTCAGTGGCCTCCTAACCTGTGGCCGCCGCTGCCTCAGCAGCCACTGCCTCTGCCGTGCTCCCCGCACCGGGACCTCAGATTCAGGGCCACCATGGCTGGGCGTCTCTGAGGGGCTGCGTGTGGCGATGTGCCTGCCTTGTAGGCTCCGCATGCTCTGCACTCCCAGCCAGGACCCACGCTATGATTGGAGCAGCCGTCAGCCACTGAAGCCATTTCCATTAGTGCTTGTGCTCAAGCTCGCACTTCTCCCAGCACTCTCTTGGACCCACACTCCTCTCCTGGGCCACCCCGCCCCTTTTGAGCACAGACCCCTGCCCCCTTGGGCTCCTGGCCATTGCTGCCAATAAAGTGCACTCCTGGGCCCCACCCCCTCCTCCTCTGGGCCCAGTCCCCCACCCCTGGCCACAATTGCAGCCCTGACTGGGCCCTGAGGCTTCTAGACCATGGCAATTGCAGCCTTACCTCAGCTAAGCACTAGCCCCCATCCCCAGTACCTGCTCAATGGATCCAATCTCCCCTCAGCCCCACCCCTCCATCCCCCTCCACTCCACACACCAAACAGGTGCATGGTGACACTCGTTTGTGTATTTGTGTTTGTGTTTGTGTGTGTGTGTGTGTGTGTGTTGGGGATAACCACCACTCAAGGACTCAGAACATAGCACCCTTTGGAATGACTCAACACACAGCACTCTTCCAAAATCAACACAAAGCACCCTGTGTAAATGACTCAGCACATAGCTCCCTTTGAAGGAATCAGCATGTAGTATCCTGTGTAGACTACTCAGCACACAGCACCCTTTGAAGGAGGGAGTCCATAGCCCCCAAGGTAAAGGACTCAGTGCATGGCATACTTTGAAAAACTCAGCACATAGCACTCTTTCCCAGGGACTCATCACACCCTGTGTTGACGCACGCTGTGTAAAACACCCAGTGCACAGCATCCTTCAAAAAACTCAGCACACAGAACAATTTTGAAGGACTCAGCACATACCACACTGTGGAAGCTCTCAGCACACAGCACCATTTGAAGGACAGTACAGAGCACCCTGTGTAAAGGACTCAGCACACAGCACTCCAAAAACACCTCATCCCTCTCTTCTCAAGGGCTCAGAACATAGCAGGAGCCTTTGGGATGTATTAGCACACCACACCTTTTGAAGGACTCAGCATGCAGTGCGTTGTGTAATGGATTCATCACACAGCACCCTTTGAAAAACCCTAGAAGGCCCACTCTTCTCAGGGACTCAGCACATAACACCCTTTGGGATGACTCACCAAACAGCACCTTGAGGACTCAGCACAAAACACCCATGTGGGAAGGACCCAGCAAATAGCGCCCTGTGAAGGACTCAGCACATAGCTGTATGTCACAAGTTCAGCTGTCATCAGAATTAGGGTGCTTTCTTCAGTATCACCATTCTTCAGAAACACTGCACAAATCCTACTAGTTCACATTTAGACAGCCTATGTTTTATGGGGTAAGGTCAGCTGGGGGTCTTGAACTCAAAGCTTGAGTGCTCTGTCTCTGAGCTCTTTGGTTCAATGCTAGAGCTCTACCACTTGAAGGCATAGCTCCAATTTTGTTTATTTGGAGTTATAGGTCTTATGGTGATAAGTAAGGCCAAGTTGGGGTATCCGTGAGAAAAGGCTCTTAGCTCAGCCTGGAGCTGACCTCTTCCTTCCTTGTGAACCTGGAAAGCTGGGCTTCCTGGAGCTCTCTTGGCCTAGGGTTGAACAGACCTGCTCTGGCATCAGCAATCAGGGTGAGCAAAAGTCAGCTTGGCCCTGGTCACTGCCCCAAATTGAACTCTAGGGGATAATGGCACCAGGCCGCATGTTCCGCGTGTGGCCACCAGGGGGCAAGAGTAGCCCACCATAGGGATAGTACTTGTGAGTTGTGTTTACTCTTGCTTCCCTGGGGCCCCCATTATGATTCAAAGCCACCCTGGAGAGGAAAGTCCTTGAGACTCTTACCTACAATAAACCATCAAAAAGCAAGTGGGGCTGTGGCTCAAGTGGCACAGCACTAGCCTTGAGCAAGAAAACTCAGGGATAGAGGGATAGAGCCTAGGCCCTGAGTTCTCTCTCTTTCTCTCTCTCTCTCTCTCTCTCTCTCTCTCTCTCTCTCTCTCTCTCTCTCTCTCTCTCTCTCTCTGCCTCTCTCTCTCTCTCTCTCTCTGTCTCTGTCTCTCTCTCTCTGTCTGTCTGTCTCTCTCTCTCTCTCTCTCTCTCTCTCTCTCTCTCTCTCACACACACACACACACACACACACACACACACACACACACACCACATGCATGCAAAATCAGAGATTTCAACACTACAGTCTTTGGGTATTCTCTACTTTTCCCCCACTAAGCCTGGTGGCTGCTGGCCTAGGTGTTTGGTGCATACAACATCACCTGGCATCTTCAATTTTGGGGGAACAGAATGGCTAGAAGGTCAACCTTCCCCCCTCCCAGCTCCTTGATTGGGTCATGGTCTATCCAGGCCCTTTGGGGCTCCTTTACAGACTCGCCAAAATGCCTTCAAAAGGCATCACATACTGGGCACTGGTGGCTCATGCTTGTTATCCTAGCTACTCAGGAAGCTGAGATCTGAGAATGTGGCGGATGATGACTCTCTATGTGACATACTGACTCTCAAAAGCCTTGGCAGCCACCAGAAATAGGAGGTCAAGTGGCTTTCTCTCAGGCCTCCATCTGTAGGGCAACGGGAAGGTTAAACTGGAGGTAGGGTAAGGCAGAGGCTGCAGGGAGTTGGCCCAAACTCAAGGGACATCTAATGGCCCATTGGTCGCCAGGAAAGAGGCCTGGCTAATCATTGTTCAGGATTATGGCTTCCCCAGTAGCCGGCAAGCCTTCAGCAATGCAAGGTGAAGTATCCTTTGGAGCCGGATCATTCAGACCCAGATGACCATGGTGGAAAGGAAGAAAATGTAAAAATGCTATCCCGCCACTTTTTTTCTGTGCATTCCTCACCCCCACCCCCCCAACCCCCGCACAAGGCCTGAAGTTCTAGGATCTCAGGATAGGCTGTGTTTCCAGCGGCAGCACCCCAGACTATGGTGATGAAAGCTGAGGCACGGTTGCCATGACCTGAGTTCAAGACCGTGTTTGGCAAAAAAAACAATATATATATATATATATATATATATATATATATATATATATATATATATATATATATATATATATATATATATATATATATATATATATATATATATATATATATATATATATATATATATATATATATATATATATAGCTCCCTGGCTTGGAATTCACGCCGTTTCTCCTACCTTTGAATTTGAACTTAAGGCCTGGGTAACTCTGAAGCACTGAGGATGAAGGGGAAGCTCACCATGCTTGAAGACAAGAAAGTAAGGCCTGATCCCTAGGCTTGAATTCAAGTACCCACCCAGGAAACATTCTATTTAATACATTATAAAGGTAGGATTTGTACTTATGTATAAATGGTCAGTCCATATCCTGTTTGTTGTGGTTATTTACTGCATTTTTGTTTCATTCATTTATTTTCCATTTTTTATTTTGCAAATACTGTACAGAGGGGTTACAATTACATGGGCAAGATAATGAGTACATTTCTTATCAAGCATTGTAGCCTCCTCCTTTGTTTCCCCTTCCCATCCCTTCCCATCCTCCTCCCAGCCCCCCCCACAATCCTCCCCGCTTCCCCCCTCCCCCCCACCTCTGCTGCACCAAAGTTTTAAAGTTCATTTTCGACATAATGACTTGTACATCTCAGTTTTGCAATGGGTCCTCTTGTATCCCTATTTAAACGATTTGTTTTTCCCCTTCCCCTCCACAAATTATACCTACATCAAATACAGTGAAAGCAGGATTTATACTGTGGGGAAGGGACATACAAAGCAACAAAGAAATAATCTTATAAATGTGTTAGAAACAATCTCAAGAAAGAAAAAAAACACATTTGAGTACATATCTTAGGGTTCATTTCCCTATCACCACCTTATCTGTCCTTTTCTGCTTGACTCAGACATACACTAGATATTACAAATAAGGGAAACAATGGGTTCATTTCCCTATCACCACCTTATCTGAACTTTTCTGCTTGATTCAGACATACACTAGATATTAAAAATAAGGGCAACAATGGGACCTATATTTCTTTGGACCTGGCTTACTTCACTTAATATAATTTTTTCCAAGTCTTTCCATTTCCTAATAAATGGGGCAATGTCATTCTTTCTGATGGAGGCATAGAATTCTATTGTGTATATATACCACATTTTCTTGATCCATTCATCTACTGAAGGGCATCTGGGTTGGTTCCATATCTTAGCTATAGTAAATAGTGCTGCAATAAACATAGTCGTGCTGGTAGCTTTAGTGTGGTCTTGTTTGTAAACATTTGGGTAAATGCCCAAAAGTGGGATTGCTGGGTCATAGGGGAGTTCTATGTGGAGTCTTTTGAGGAACCTCCATACTACTTTCCAAAGTGGTTGAACAAGTTTACACTCCCATCAACAATGTAGTAAGGTTCCCTTCTGTCCACATCCTCTCCAGCATCTTTTGTTATTAGAGTTCTTGATTATAGCCATTCTAACTGGGGTGAGGTGGTATCTCAATGTTGTTTTGATTTGCATTTCTTTTATGGCTATGGAGGTTGAGCATTTTTTCATGTGTCTATTGGCCATGCTTCTTTCCTCTTCAGAGAAATTTATCTTCAAGTCTTTAGCCCACTTATTTATTGGGCAGTTATTTCTTTGAGGCTTTGTTGTTGGGGGATTTAATTTTTTGAATTCCAAGTATATTTTAGATATGAGATTTTTTATTGACTGTGATGATACATATTACATTTATGATATTGATGACAACCCATCACATAATATCTAGATTTGTCGATGTGTTCTCCATCATGTCTGACACCCAGGACTCTCAGAGAAAAGGAAAACAGGTATCACACTCAGCTTCATACTCCATGATCCAATTGTTTGCAGTGCTGGGATCTGAACTCAGGTACTGGCAGACCCAATTCAGACCCTGAATGGATGTGTCAACACGGCAACCTCTAGCCAATGAAGCTGCCAGGGAATTTCCAGACCCTGAGATTGAGCTACAGGGGTGATCAAAATAGCCATACATGGGTAGACAGGTGGTAGAACACCAATAAATATATATTTGTACAGAGTGCCAGAGACATCTACCTAGGATTCAATGACATCAACTACATTCCTACTACCTCTTAGGTATTTATTATGCCACCATTGAAGGAACAGTATTCTTTTCATGCTTAATAAACCATTCATTAAGATGAATCATTGTCCAAGGATCATTATAATTTTGGACTAGACCAATACATGCAGAAACTTCTCATTCAATCATGAGTTTGCTAACATTTCATTGTTATTCCCATGCATAGGAACAAATATCTTGGAATCTCCCCCCATTGGTAGGTGTCAGGACCAAGATTCAAGCTCAGGGCCTATGTTGCCACATGGGCCTATTTCTTCCCTGATAGCCCATTAGCCTTCACCAATGCAAGGTGAAGTAGCCTTTGCAGCCGTGTAATTCAGACCCAGGATGGTCACCATGCAAAGAAGAAAATATAAAATATAAATATAAAAAAATCTATCCTGTGACATTTTTTCTGTCATTTTTCTGTCATTTGTTCCTGCAAACTTCAGAGCCTAGGATCTCAGGTCCATGGGAGCCCGCCAGCCTACGGTGATCGAAGCTGAGGCAGAGTTGTCATGAACTGAGTTCAAATCCCATGCTTGGCAATAATAATAATAATAATAATAATAATAATAATAATAATAATAATAATAAAAACAACACACCCTGGCTCAGAATTCTCACCATTTTTCTGCCACCTCTGAGATTCTAACTCAAGTCTGGGTAACATTGTTGCACTGTGGGGCAAGGTGAAGCTCACCATCCTTGAAGACTACAAGGTCAGGCCTAGTCCTAGGGCCTGAACTAAAGCCCCAGCACTGTCAAAAATCCTATGCTCACCTGCTTTACACATAAGATTTCTCTTTACATAGAGATGTGGAATGCATCATGCATTCAGTGTAGTTATTATTTTTATTGTGTGTCTTAGTCATGGATGCCCATTTTGTATTTTATTACATATGATGACAGCTATAACTGTGCTGACATGGATGGCAACTGATTCCCATGAATATAGAGTTGCGTATATAGCATACTGCATCCTAGCTGAGACCCAGTACTTTCACAGGACAGAAAAACAGATGCAACGATTGGCTTCTCACATCAGGATTCATCTTTTGGCAGTGCTAGGATCTGACCTCGGGGACTGGCAGGCCTAATAGGGTCCAGGTAAGTGTGGAGCACATGGGCAGCAAAGATGGCGCTGGGAGGGGGTTGAGTGGACAGAACCTAATTTACTGTAGAGCACATGGCCAGCCAAGATGGCTCTGGGAGAGAGTAGAGTGGGCAGACCCCAATTGACCTGCTGATCAGTGCCTAACCAGCCCATGAAGGCTCAGGTGAATGATAGGGTGTGACCTTGACAGTGATTGGTTCCTCTTCCTCCCTTACCATACCACCCACCCTTTTTGTCTTTAAAAGGGGCTGCTCACTGTTAATAAACGAGTTTTTCTACCTGCTGGATTTGGCTCCCTGCTGTGTCTGATTATCTCCTGGGCTGAGGGAGGCTAGGGAACGGGCGAGCGCTGCACTTACCTTTCCTCGGACCCCGTCTGTCTTGTGTGGGACGGACGAAGACCCAACATCTGGCGCCCAACGTGGGGCACGAAAGGAAAAGATACCAGCCGAGGCTAAGCGGTCTCTTGGGGTAAGTGAAACCCTAAATATGGGTAATGCTATATCACAGAAGGAGAAGGAAGAGGCAACATTAGGCCTAGAAGGGGTACAGGAGGACTTGGGAAGTGAGAAGGAAAAGGAAAGGGTCAAATCCAATCCAGAACGCACTGAGACGTGCACAGTAGAAGTCAAAACGAGGGTAAAAATTACCCCCTCTGACCCAGCTGATACTGACGGTCCTAGGCCCCCTCCCTATTCTCCTGATTGGAGGGGAGGTATGGTGCCCTACAGACCTGTGAGAGGGACTTGCAAGACCCAGACCCCTACCAGCCTTCTATGGAGGGGCCGAGGGCCGGGGAAGTAACCTCCTCGGAGACCTCCTCTGGAAAGGAAGGGCCACCAAAGAGCCCTGGAAAGGAAGGGCCACCCAAGAGCCCAGACTCTCGGCCACAGGATTCGCTTCCCCAAGCGTATCCAGTCAATCTGGCACCAGGAGCTAACAGGCCCTTGGAATGGTATCCATGGGAAGCTAAGGATCTTAAAGAGCTCCGCAATGTGGTGGCGGAGGATAGCCCAAACTCTCCCTGGGCCCAGACCCTATTCCAAGACATTGCCTATCACCCTTGTGTCCCTAAGGACTGGATGGATGTGGCCAAAGCCGTTCTTACTAGTTCTCAGTTTATTAAATGGTGTGCTTTCTTTAAGGAGGAATGCAGAGTGAGAGCAGAGAGTAACCGGCAGGCTCAACCTGCAATACCTATTACTTATACCATGTTAGCAGGGACGGGAGAAGCCTACTCCACCGGCGTGGAACAGGCTGCAATACCTGGCCCGTACCGTGACCAGGTGAGGCAGGCAGGACTTGCTGCGTGGTACAAACTAGATGATGGGCCTACTGAGTCCCCCATAGCAGGAGTGAGACAAAAACCGGGTGAGTCTCTACCTGATTTCATAGACCGAGTCCAACAGAGTGTTCACCGCAAGCTGCCAGCAGGGAACCTCCGAGATCAGTTTGTAAAGCTGCTGGTCTGGGAAGGGATGAATGCAGACCACCTCATGGCCTGCTCGGGATTGAGAGAGAGTTCCCTGAGCAGATGGGTGGTGGCCTCGCAGGATGTGGGAATGCAACAGCACCAGTCCCAATCACTAGCTTTAGCTTTACAGGCTCAGGCATTTGCAATGACTGAGGCTATTACTCAGGCGCTGGCAGCCCAGGGCCAAGGAACCCCAAGACTATCGGGAAGAGGGACTTGTTTTAAATGCAGACAGGAGGGGCACTTTAAGAGGGACTGTTTACAACAATCCCCCGCCAACCGGCCTGAGAGCAAACCACCCCCTACACCCTGCCCCAGGGGCATGGAGGGATACAAGTTTGATTTAGAGGGGAAGTCTTTAAACTTGGGGAGGGGCATCCTCTAGCCCCTTTAACTCAAGGAGGAACCCCCTCTGCTGTGAGGCCCAGGCAGCCTCATGGCGGGGTGACCCAGGCCCATTGTACTATCCCCTGGAGGACGGACTCCGCCCTAAAATGAGTATTCTCATAGGCGGAAAGAGGTTTCACTGCTTAATTGACACTGGGGCAGACCGAACCATACTCAGGGAGGAGGTAGTGCCCTTGGACTGGAAGCTTGCACCTGGGGCTCCGATATTGGGGGTAGGGGGCAACTCTGAGACCAAAGAAACGGTTGCCCTTTTGACATGGACTAGCCCAGATGGAGAACAGGGAAAGATACACCCTTTAGTGGCAAAGAACCTCACTGTCAATTTACTAGGGCAAGACATACTAAGACAAATGGATGTCGTGGTCACTACAGACCATCGAGCATCATATGATGATATCCTGGATGGAGAAAAAGCACAAAGGCTTAAACAGGAAGAACATAGGGGACCTTCTCAGGTGCACCCCCAATCCTAAAGGCCACTGCCCCCCAAGTACCTCCCATTAGGTGGAAGCCAGGAAGCCCAATCTGGGTGGCCCAGTGGCCATTGACCAAACCTAAACTTGAAGCCCTCCACCTTCTGGTGGAGGAACAGATAAGCCTCAGGCATATCGCCCTTCTATAAGTCCTTGGAACACACCCGTATTTGTTATTCAAAAAGCCTCCGGGGCTTGGAGGATGCTCCTAGATCTACGAAAGGTAAATGAAAGGATGGAGCTAGTAGGAAAGCCCCTAAAAGGCATGCCCTGGACTCCTGCTATACCTTCAGAATATACCTTGGTTGTGATTGATATTAAAGATTGTTTTTTTCTCTATCCCTCTGCATCCAGATGACTGCAAGAAGTTTGCTTTCTCTATACCTTCTCTTAATTTTTCCCAGCCTGATCGGAGGTTTGAATGGACAGTGCTGCCACAGGGTATGGCCAATAGCCCGGCCTTCTGCCAACAATACTCGGCCACACTTTTAGAGCCTGTGCTGGGTTCAGATAACTCCTTTGTCTATGCCTACATGGATGATATAATTCTGGGACACCGAGACCCAAGCTGCCTGGAAGGCCTTCTGGCCCAGGTTCTGGACATATTAAAAAAGGGGGGGAGTTCCGGGAAGATGGCGGAGGAGAAGCTGGAATCTGAACAAGCTCTCGCATAGAAAGCAGCTTTAGAGTTCCAGTGAACAGTCCTAAGCCAGAGAATCACACCAAGTGTGCCATCACAGGACAGAGAGTTAGACAAGAGAGGGGAAGCCAAGGCAAAAAGAAGCACCGAGTGGTCGCCAGCAGCCGCCACGGCGGCGGCGGCGGCGACAGGGTCGCAAGCGGCAGAGACCACAGCCGGGGGCCATACCTGAGCGCTCACACAGAGAGTCCGGGACGAAGGAGCCAGACGCAGCTTGCGAGCGGATTCTACTCAACACCAGCAAGAATCAACAAAGAGCGGACATCTTCACCCTGCAGCTTGCAGACCAGAGACGACCCAGGATCCAAGACTCGGCACCAGAGACGACCCAGGATCCAAGACTCGACGTGAGTACAAGCCCGACATCCTCACTCCTCAGGGAGCAGAGGAAGGAAGGCCACCCCTCCCCCCCCCAGCACCGGTGATCTCCATCTTGGATACCGACAAAGCTCGGAGTTGCTGCTAGCTCCAGCTCAGGCCTTGGAATAAAATGAGTCATTTAGCAGGTCACAAGAACTTAACGCCGAAGTGACCTGACAGACTCAGCTCCATCCAGGGAAAAGTCACCCAGCTCAGGCGCCAGCCTAACCTCACTGGGTAACCAGAGCCAGAGGCTGCCCCTCCCTCTAGCAGCCACCACAATCAATTGAAAAACAGAAACCCTGAGAATGGCTCCAGGCTGGGCGCTGTGAGCTTTATCATAAAAAAGCCCCAGGGAAAAGCTACTGTTTGTTGAAAGGCCTCAACGCTACCCAGAACCTAGCCTCATCACCACATCCCCCTCTTTTGTGACTCTCAAAGCAGACCACCCTCCCAGAAAACTAACATGGGAGGGGGATCTCAAAATTTTGGGTAAAGCAGAGCATTTTTCTGCCTCTTCCAACCAATCGACTTAAGAAACCAATCAAGCCACAGGACCTCAAGCTGACCAGAGACTCCAAGAGACTGGTTGCAGATAAAAGGGAGATACAGGATTCTTCCCACTCCTCCCCCCCCAAAAAAAAAAAAAATCAAAAGACTTTTTTTTTTCTTTTTTTCTTTTTTTCTTTTTTTTTTTTTTTCTTCTTCTTCTTTTCTTTTTTTTTTTTGCTTGTTTTTTGTTTTTTGTTATCTTATATATATATATATGTATATAAATTTTTTCCCTTCTAAAACTTTTATTAATCTTTAATTTTTGCCTCTTCTGAAAAAATAATTGTTTTCCAGTAACTTTTTTTTCTCATCTTATAATTTTTATTTCAGAATTACGTGAATGAGAGTTTTCCTTTCTTTTCTTGTCTTCTTTCTCTTTTTCTTTCTTTCTTAATTATCTTTTTGTTTTTTATCTAGCTCTACTGAACTTCTGATCTTTTCTTCTCCCTTAAAGCTTTTCACATCTCCTCAATGTCCCTCCCCTTCTCTGAACATATTCACATTCCTCTCTAAATAGATGGTCTTTTAACCTCTATAATAACATTAATTTTTACGTTTCTATTCTTTTTCTGGTCTCTCTTTATTCCCCTTTCCGTCTCTTCTTTTTCTCTCTCTCTCTACTTGCATCCTACCCAACCCATTTCCTGCACTGTGATTAGGACATAGTTAACTCTTCTTGTGCCTCCCAACACCAATCTATTCCGATTTTTTACCCACATCTCTCACTAATCCTAATAATTTCTGGTTTTCCAAATTCTTTTCTGCGGTTCGAAGTCCTTTAACATATAGTCGTTTGATGTTGAATAGATGTATCTGTTGAACTAGATTGTATCTGTAGACTATTGACTGTACAAATGCAAACTTTGGTTGATGGTTGCCTTAAGATAGTGTTCTAGCACAAAACTGGTGCAATCTTTATCTCAAATGGGCCGAGTAAGCCGGAAAAGCACAAGAAAAATGGCAAATCCGGGTATCTCAATTCCCAACCTTGATAATCAGGGATTAGAACAGATAAAGAATAATCCAGAGGAGAGTTCCCAAATAGCTCTACAAACACTAATAGCAAACATGATAAATGAGAAGTTTGACAATGTACAAAGGACTCTGTATGAGCGTGATAGGGAGAGAGAGGAGGCATCCCAGAAGTTTATACAGGAATATCATAAGCGTGAGGAAGCTTCTCAAAAACAGATACAGGATTTGCGTGAACAACTTGAGAATACTCAAAGAGAAAGGGAGGAATGGCGTGAGCAGGCAGAGAACACTCAAAGAGAACTGCAGGAATCCCACAGAAGGGAGGAAACTAATCAAAGAGTAATTCACGAATTAAGAGACCAGGTAGAGAATACACAAAGATCACTAAAGACATTCATGGAATCCATTAACAAAGAGCTGAAGGAAGTCAGGGAGACCACAAAGGGAATGCTGAATGGAACCCAACAGAAGGAATGGGAGTCCAAAGAAACCATAACCAATCAACTAAGTGATTTGAGAACAAACACTGAACACCAAATTAAGGAAGTAAAGAAATTCATACAAGACCTAAAACAGAGCTTCAACAAAGAACTTGAAGCCATCAAAGCTGACCAATTAGAAGGAAAAGAGATAAAAAACAAAGTAGAGAGTCTTGACAGCAGGTTAGACCATGCAGAAGATCGAATCTCAGGGATTGAAGACAGCCTAGATATTATAGAGAAAGAACATACAACCATCCAAGACAAGTCCAAGAAATATGATAGGTCTATCCAACACCTGGAGGACACCATCAGAAGGCCCAATTTAAGGATAATGGGTGTAGAGGAGCACCTAGAAACAGAAGTTAATGGTCTAGGAAATTTGTTTAACAGGATCCTAGCAGAGAACTTCCCAAACATACAAAAAGATAGGCCTATTCAGATACAAGAAGCTTTTAGAACCCCAAATAGACCAGACCAGAATAGGACATCTCACCGTCACATTATAATCCACACAGGATCAACCCAGACCAAGGAAAAGATCCTTAAAGCTGTCAAGGAGAAAAGGTTAATCACCTATAAAGGGAAACCAATTAGAATTACCTCAGATTTCTCAGAAGAGACAATCAAAGCAAGAAGAGCCTGGAATGACGTATGCCATGCCCTAAAAACAAACAACTATCAACCAAGAATACTGTACCCAGCTAAACTCTCCTTCATAACTGAAGGCCAAATAAAAACCTTCCATAGCAAAGAAAAATTGAAACAATACATCTCCACCAAACCAGCCCTGCAAAAGATTCTTAAAGATGTCCTACACATAGAAAACCAACAAGAACGCAACAAAGGCCAAGAAATTGCACACAAACTGAGAATCCAAGAACCTTAGGAAGAACCCAGTTTTCACAGCCCCCAAGAAGGAGGATAACATGGCAGGAACTCCCAAATACCTCTCAGTCCTATCTCTTAACGTTAACGGACTGAACTCTCCAATTAAGCGACATAGACTGTCTAGTTGGATTAAAAAACAAGACCCTTCTATCTGCTGCCTGCAGGAGTCACATCTTGCCCGTAAAAACAAACATATTTTCAGGGTTAAAGGCTGGAACAAAATCTACCAAGCAAACGGCCCTCATAAACAGGCGGGAGTTGCAATCCTAATATCAGATAAAATAGACTTCAAATTAAAATTCGTGAGAAGAGATAAAGAAGGTCGCTACATACTAATTAAAGGATTTCTCCTTCAGGAGGATATTACAATTCTAAATATCTATTCGCCAAACAATGGAGCACCCAAATTTATCAAAGAAACACTACTTTCCCTCAAATCCCAGATAGATCCAAAGACATTAATCGTTGGGGATTTTAACACACCACTCTCCCCACTAGATAGATCAACTCGGCAAAAACTCAACAGAGAAACCGCAGATCTAAACAGCTGCATAGATCAACTAGACTTAACAGACATTTACCGAACATTTCACCCAGCAGCATCAGAATACACGTTCTTCTCAGCAGCACATGGAACGTTTTCTAAAATAGACCACATTTTAGGCCACAAAGCAAACTTGTCTAAATTCAGAAACATTGAAGTTATACCTTGCATTCTCTCTGACCACAAGGGAATAAAATTAGAACTCAACACCAAAAGCCACCAAAGAAAGTCCGGTATCACATGGAGGCTGAACAACACACTGCTGAATCATGAGTGGGTCATGGAAGAGATTAGAAAGGAAATTCAAATGTTCATGCTATTCAACAAAAATGAACACACAAATTACCAGCTCCTCTGGGACACAGCAAAGGCAGTACTCAGAGGAAAGTTTATAGCTCTGAGCTCCTACATCAACAAATTGGAGAGATCGGAAACTAACAATTTAATGACACATCTAAACCTCCTTGAAAAAGAGCAGCAAGATAAACCCCAATCCAGTAGACGGAAAGAAATAATCAAAATTAAATCAGAATTAAATGAATTAGAATCCAAAAAAACTATAGAAAGAATCAACAAAACAAAGAGTTGGTTCTTCGAAAAACTTAACAAAATTGACAGACCCTTAGCAAACCTTATCAGAAAAAGGAGAGAGCACACCCAAATTAATAAACTCAGAGATGAGAATGGAAACATCACCACGGAAACAACCAAGATTCAGAACATTATAAGGGAATACTTCTCAAAACTTTATGCTAATAAGTTTGAGAACTTGACAGAAATGGACCTTTTCCTAGCAAATATTGACATGCCAAAACTAAACCAAGATGAGTTAAACCAGCTTAACAGGCCCATATCAAGCATTGAAATAGAAACAGCAATAAGAGACCTCCCAGCTAAGAAAAGTCCAGGACCAGATGGTTTTACAGCGGAATTTTACAAGGCCTTCAAAGCAGAGCTCACACCAATACTCCTCCAACTCTTCAATGAAATTGAAAGAGAAAGCTCACTACCGAACACATTCTATGAAGCCATCATAACCCTCATCCCAAAACCAGGCAGGGACTCATCAAAGAAAGAAAACTATAGACCCATTTCTTTGATGAACATTGATGCAAAACTTCTCAACAAAATTTTGGCCAATCGACTTCAACAATTCATCCAAAAAATCATACACCATGATCAAACAGGATTCATTTCAGGGATGCAAAGCTGGTTCAATATACGCAAATCAATTAATATTATTCATCACATCAACAGGAGCAAGAATAAGAACCACATGGTTATCTCAATAGATGCAGAAAAAGCATTTGACAAGATCCAACACCCCTTTATGATGAAGGTTCTGGAAAAATTAGGAATCCATGGAACATTCCTCAATACAATAAAGGCTGTATATGACAAACCTACAGCCAGCATTATACTCAATGGTGAAAAACTAAAGCCATTTCCTCTTAACTCAGGAACAAGACAAGGATGCCCACTCTCTCCACTTCTCTTCAATCTAGTATTAGAATGCCTAGCTACAGCAATAAGGCAAGATGCAGACATAAAGGGGATCCAAATAGGGAAAGAAGAAATAAAACTTTCCCTCTTTGCAGATGACATGATCTTGTATTTAAAGAATCCCATAGACTCCACTCCCAAACTACTCAAGCTGATTCAAAACTTTGGCAAAGTAGCAGGTTATAAAATTAACCCCCAAAAATCAATGGCTTTTCTATATGCCAACAATGAGAAATGTGTGGCTGAAATTAGGAAAGCAACTCCATTTGTAATAGCCCCACAAAAAATAAAATACTTAGGAATTAACTTAACCAAAGAAGTGAAGGACCTCTATGATGAAAACTTTAAAATCTTGAAAAAGGAAATCAACACAGAACTTAAAAAATGGCAAAACCTCCCATGCTCCTGGATTGGCAAGATTAACATCGTGAAAATGGCAATACTTCCCAAGGCTATCTACAAATTCAACGCGATACCTATCAAAATTCCACCCTCATTCTTCAAGGAAATAGAGGAGGCAATCCAAAAATTCATATGGAACAATAAAAGACCCCGAATAGCAAAAACGCTCCTCAACGGAAAGAACACTGCTGGAGGAATATCAATACCAAATTTCAAACTCTACTATAAAGCCATAGTAATCAAAACAGCTTGGTATTGGCATAAGAACAGACCTCAGGACCAATGGAATAGAATTGAAAACCCAGAAATGAACCTACAGACCTATAGCCATCTAATCTTCGATAAGGAAGCT
Source organism: Dipodomys merriami (assembly GCF_024711535.1). NCBI lineage: Eukaryota > Metazoa > Chordata > Mammalia > Rodentia > Heteromyidae > Dipodomys > Dipodomys merriami. The sequence continues at coordinate 2,459,435 of NW_027202727.1, forward strand.
AAAACAATAGAATGGAAGAAAGACAGCCTCTTCAGTAAATGGTGCTGGCAAAATTGGTTAACTACATGTAGAAAACTAAAGCTAGATCCTTATATATCACCCTGCACCAGAATCAACTCCAAATGGATCAAAGACCTTGAACTCAAAGCAGACACTCTGAAAACATTACAGGATGGAATAGGAGAAACCCTAGGTCTCCTTGGCTCAGGTCGAAATTTTCTGAATAGAGACCCGGAAGCACAACAAATCAAAGAAAGGTTGGACAAATGGGATTGCATAAGGTTGCAGAGCTTCTGCAGGGCAAATGACATAGCTGGCAAGATCAATAGAAAGCCCACCGATGGGGAGAAGATCTTTACTAGCCATACAACGGACAAGGGTCTCATATCTAAAATATACTTGGAACTCAAAAAATTAAACCACCCAACAACAAATCCTCAAAGAAACAACTGCCCAATAAATAAGTGGGCGAAAGACTTGAAGAGAAGCTTCTCTGAAGAAGAAAGAAGGATGGCCAATAGACACATGAAGAAATGTTCAACATCCCTAGCCATAAAAGAAATGCAAATCAAAACAACATTGAGATATCACCTCACTCCAGTTAGAACAGCAAAAATCAAGAACTCTAATAACAACAGATGCTGGAGGGGATGTGGACTGAAAGGAACCTTACTTCATTGTTGGTGGGAATGTAAACTTGTTCAACCACTTTGGAAAGCAGTATGGAGGTTCCTCAAAAGACTTCACATAGATCTCCCCTATGATCCAGCAATCCCACTTTTGGGCATTTACCCAAATGTTTACAAACAAGACCACACTAAAGCTACCAGCACAACTATGTTTATTGCAGCATTATTTACCATAGCTAAGATATGGAACCAACCCAGATGCCCCTCAGTAGATGAATGGATCAAGAAAATGTGGTATATATACACAATGGAATTCTATGCCTCCATCAGAAAGAATGACATTGTCCCATTTGTTAGGAAATGGAAAGGTTTGGAAAAAATTATATTAAGTGAAGTAAGCCAGGCCCAAAGAAGCATAGGTCCCATGGTTTCCCTTATTTGCAATATCTAGTATAGGTATGAGTCAAGCGGAAAAGGCCAGATAATGTGATGTTAGGAAAATGAAACCTTAAATATGTATTTTAATGTTTTCGTTTCTTTCATGCATGTGTTTCTAATGCATTTATAAGATTATTTCTTTGTTGCTTTGTATGTCCCTCCCCCACAGTGTAACCCCCGCTTTCACTATATTTGATGTTAGTATAACATGTGGAGGAGATGGGGACAAACAAGTCGTTTAAGGATTCAGGTGGACCTGTTGCAACAATGAGAAGTACAAAATGTCATGTCAAAACCAGCTTTACAATTTCGGTGTGGGGGGGGAGGGGGGTATAATTGGGTGGGGGGAGGGGGGTAAAATTGGGTGGGGGGAGGGGGGAGGCGGGGAAGGGAAGTGAAGGGTAAACAAAGGAGGAGGCTGCAATGCTTGGTAAGAAATGTATGCATTATCCTGCCCATGTAATTGTTGCCCCTCTGTACAGTATGTTCTCAAATAAAATAAAATACAATTAAAAAAAAAATTAATAAAACCAGAAAAAAAAAAAATGGGCAGAATCAGGCAATATAAAATACCTGTAGGAAAAAAAAGCTTTTAAATGAATCAATACATTTGTAAATTAAAAAAAAAAAAAATAAAATAAAAAAAAATAAAAAAGGGGGGTTTTACCATAGCCCTTAATAAAATTCAAAAGGTAGCTCCTTTTAAGGTGCTCGGGACCCACTTTACCTTGACTCAGGCCAGCCCCCTTAAGCCTTTGCTGGATATTCCGGCCACTCTAACCTTAACCCAACTTCAGAGTCTTTTAGGGGAAATAAATTGGCTGTTGCCATGGGTTTCTGTCCCTAAAGATAGTCTTGTGCCCTTATTTGCCCTGCTAAAAGACAGGACGCCACAAGAAGTTATTACAATTACAGACAGCCATAGGGCAATATTTTTGCAGTTCCAAAAAGCCCTGGATAAAGTTTCTCTAAAGAGGTATTCTATTAGTGAGCCCATTTCCCTTTGGTTGTTTGCAGGGGTCACATTAATATCTGCAGTTTTAACTCAAAGTGGGGAGCCATTAGAGTGGGTTCACACTCCCCTGCGGGCACGCCTCGGGTATATTCTCAAGCAGACCAACTTGCAGATGCTATTGTGAAGGGAAGGACGCAAGCCCAAAGGCATTATGGCCTCGACCCTCACTCCATTGTTTTTCCTTTTCGGATGGCAGGCGTTGAGTGGCTCACTCGAGCCAATGCTCATCTTGCTCTCTCCTTGGACGGGTTTCTAGGCCAAATTGACTGCCATTATGGGCCATCCAAATGGACTGTCATGTTATGGCGGCTTCCCCTCAAAATACCATCTCTATTTTCTCCTACGCCTATTCCTGGCACCCTTCATGGTTTTACTGACAGAGGTAAAGCAGGCTCTGCATATGCAGCCTTTGAGGAACAACAAAAGACCCCGAGCCAACAAAGATTTCAACCTTGTCAAGGGTCAGCACTATATAAAGAAATGCTGGCCATAATTATGGCTCTTCAGGACATTCAAAAACCCTTTAATTTGTATTATGATAGCCTATATATGATTAACTTGCTCCCTCATATTCCCCAGGCACATATTAAGCTGGATGAAAACCCTATTTCCCCCCTTATGGTTACCCTTAAGGGCCTATTAGAAGGGCGGGGAGCCCCTATTCATATTCAACATTTGAGAGGGCATTCAAAACTTCCTGGGTTTTTTCCCCTACGCAATAAGTGGGCAGACCAGTTGGCTACTGGCCCACAAGCATTAACATTACAAGAGGCTACCTGTTTGCATGATTTAACCCATATTAATTGGAGAGGTCTTCAGCATAGATTTCCTCAGATTACTGTAAAGGACCTTAAAAGGATAGTACATACCTGTAAAACATGCCAGCCTTTCTTAAAAGTACCCCGTTACAACCCCCGGGGTAAATCCCAGAGGCCTTAAACCTAACGTCCTCTGGCAAACGGATGTCACTCATTTCCTGGCCTTTGATAAGTTTAAATATATCTTTGTCTCTATAGATACCTACTCAGGAGAATGCTGGGCCACAGCACATACAGGAGAAAGAACTAAACATTCACAAGCACATTTTCTTCAATTCTTTGCCACCTTGGGTCTACCAGCACAAGTTAAAACCGATAATAGACCCTCTTTTGTTAGCAAAGCAATGTCAGAGTTTTTTGACAAATGGCATATTAATCATACTACAGGAATTACCTATAATCCCCAAGGCCAAGCAATTATAAAAAGAAATCATCAATGTCTTAAAGAGCAATTATTAAAACAAAAAAGGGGGAGTTAGCCCCCATATACAGTTACAGATAGCTTTGTTTTTAAATTTGTCAAAAGGGGCAACTGAATCTAGATTTCAAAAGCACTGGGGACAACTAAACCCTAAGCCCCAAGTGAAAGTCAGGTGGAAGGACCCCCTGACACAACAATGGAGAGGACCTGACCCCCTAGTTACTATGAGCAGGGGATTTGGATGCGTTTTTCCCATAGGGGAGTACACTCCCATTTGGATCCCTGCCAGGAACCTAAGTTTTTACCCATTTCCTCTATACAGGAGGATGCCCAAGAATAAGCTAACCAACAAGGAAAAAAAAATGGCCATGGCCGAGGCTTATGTTTTAAAGACAAAAGCCAAAAAGACAATTATTAACCATCCCCAAGGGCAACCAGCAGATGGCAATACTCCAGCTGTCCTGACACTCCAGCTGTTGGCTGTCCTGACTCTCCTGCTCCTGTGAACGGCCGTATGGAATCTGCCTCAACCTCGACAAGTGACCTGGGCAGTGGTCAATGCTGGCAATGCAGAAATCATCAGGAGCACCACAAGAGAAGCTGTCCTTTCGACCTGGTGGCCTGACCTTCATTTTGATCACTACCCTATGGACTGCTTAATATTTTTGTAGGAGTTAATTATTTTAATGTTACCTGCTTTAATTGTTCTTTTACTAATTGCTTGTATAGCAGCATTGAATCCATACTTAATTGTTAAACAACCACCTTTTGTTATGCTTCCAGCTTAGATTTTGTCCAACCCCACAGGCAAATAGCTGGATTAGAACAATCCCCACCTCTGGACTCTGAAGTGGCAAAGACTGCTATCCCATCCTTCACTAAGGTTAAAGGACTAGTAGTGACATTTCCTGGCCTGGGAATGCTTTTGCTGATGGTTTTTCTATGCCTTCCTTGCATTATACGTGTGCCGCGGACCGGGTTCTGTCGGGACGATGGAGGATACCTAGGGGAGGAACCTGGAATAGGATGGGGAGATGGCAAACAGACAACTCACACACATTAGGAGTGGATGCTGAGTGCTGAGTGCTGAGTGCAATTTAATGCAGAGGATAACAAACTTTTATAACAGAAGTCTTCATAAGAAAAAGGGGCAAAAGGTTACACAATCTTGCTGCAAGGCTTCGTTCTTGGATGGTCACCAGCTGGTCGCCTGAAAGGGCAAAAGTTTACACAATCTTGCTGCAGGGCTTCATTCTTAGGTGGTCACCAGCTGATCGCCTGAAAGTCACTTGTTTCTGGCTTATCTCTAAGAAATATAATGGGTTTCGACGTTTGTCACCATCTCACCATTACCTTATTTCTATAGAGGCCTTAATTATAAGGTTACGGCGGCCTAGATCTAGCAAGTCTCTTAGTAAATGAGAGTACCAGGAAGTTCTTTCTCCTAAGTAGTTATCTCAGCAACTGCCATACATTCCTTCTGTTCTAGCCGCGCATACAGCTTCTTGTAAATTTCTTACAATTCCTTCTGCTGGAGTGACTTTCTTAAACCCCCAATACTTTTATATTTGCTTATAACTTGTCTACTAGCCTCCATAAGAGGGGTTTCAGGGTAGCACTTAACTCTGGTGAGTTAGTCATATTTTTAAGACACTCATCAGATATTGGAGTCGTCAACACTCTTAAGAAAGAGCTTTGAATAAGGGAACGTTGACAATGAGTAAGTACAATGAACAGCAGAAACAGTAAAAGATTGATAGGCACTCTTATGAGGAGAAGAAAGACAGAAACACATCTTTTCCCAGGGGGTTTTCCAGCCTTTTCCCAGGAGTAGGCCTCTTAGAAGCCCTATTCTCCGAGGTAGACTTCGGTGAAGTCCCAAAACTTGGAGATAGGTTTCTGTAAAGCCCCATTCTCTGAGGTAGACTTCGGTGAAGTCCCAAAACTCAGAGATAGGTCTCGAGGCCCCTATCATGGTCTGATAGATGGTTTCCCATGCTAAGCAGACTCTACTGGGGTCGGCATGGCATACGTGCACTGCAAAACTCTTATGAGCTTAGCCAGCCAGTTAACAAGCTCCAAATGAATGAATTCCCCTCCCAGAGGAATCGCAGCCAGAGACGGGTAAGAGGGGGTGTCAGTCTGACCAACCTAAGACAGGGCCTTCAGCTTCGCTCTGAAGAAGTTCCCAATGATGGGCAAGGCAGACAAGGCGATCCACCCAACCTAAGACAGGCGGGTTCACTTCTTTAAGCAAAGACAGGGGGAGATGATGTTGGGAGCAATTGGGAGCTGACAGTAAAGCTCAAAGGTCATCTGGACTCCTGTGCTAGCTTAAAGACACGTACAAGGAACTGGCTTACTTAAACGACACCAGGTGCCCAGGTATTAATTGAACTGCTTTGGACATTTCTAACTGTGGTGGGACTGATGTTTATTACTGTGCTAGGTGGGTCAGCCATTAAAAAAAAAAAAAGGGGGGGGAATCTGTGGAACACATGGGCAGCAAAGATGGCGCTGGGAGGGGGTTGAGTGGGCAGAGCCTAATTTACTGTAGAGCACATGGCCAGCCAAGATGGCTCTGGGAGAGAGTAGAGTGGGCAGACCCCAATTGACCTGCCGATCAGTGCCTAACCAGCCCCTGAAGGCTCAGGTGAATGATAGGGTGTGACCTTGACAGTGATTGGTTCCTCTTCCTCCCTTACCATACCACCCACCCTTTTTGTCTTTAAAAGGGGCTGCTCTCTGTTAATAAACGAGTTTTTCTACCTGCTGGATTTGGCTCCCTGCTGTGTCTGATTGTCTCCTGGGCTGAGGGAGGCTAGGGAACCGGTGAGCGCCACACTTACCTTTCCTCGGACTCCGTCCGTCTTTTGTGGGATGGACCAAGACCCAACAGGTAAGCACACCAGCATGTGAGCCACTAAGAAGCTAGGCCATTCCCAGGACCTGAGATTGAGCCCCGCAGTGATGGCGACCAGTGATGGAATCCAAACTACCTTGTGACTAACGATTCTTGGATCTGCCCCTATGCCTCCATTTCATGACTGTGATGATTATGGTCATGTTTCATCAACTCTTCATTAAAAATAATCGATACCCCATGAGTCTTGCCTATGATTTTCTACTCATATCAAGCAAGAACTACTCATTCAAGGATGAGATTGATTGCATTCCACGACTCTTCCAAGGTCTGGAAACAAGTGTCCTAGGATCTCTAGCCATTCCCTCATCGTCACAGGGCTGACTGGGATTCGTCCTCAGGGCCTTCACTGTCTGGTAAGCCTGTGGCTCCCCCAAAAATCAGCAGGCCTTCAGCCATGCCAGGTCAAATTCACTCTGCAGGCAGCCATGTTTGGACCCAGAATGGTCACCATGCAAAGGAAAATAAACATAAAAGAGCCAGGTAGAATTTCCTCTGCTTTTTTTCCCCTCGAAGGTTTTTTTTTCCCCAGCAAACCCCAGAGTCCAAGGGTTCTAGGACTTGATGTGGGTCCAGAGGCTGCAGCCTAGGATGATCAGAGCTAAGGCAGAGTTGCCACGACTTGAGTTCAAGCCCCAGATCTGGTAAAAGAAAAAAGAAAAAAGAAAAAACTATGAAGGAAGAAACCTAGCTCAGAATTTGTGCCATTTTACAGTGAGAGCTGGGATTTTAACTCAGGTTTGGGTAACTCTGTTGCACTGTGGGGGAAGGTGAAGCTCACCGTCCTTGAAGACTAAAAGGTTAGTCCTGGTACTGGGCCTGACTTGAAGCCCCAGCACTGGACAAGCCCACCTCCTTTAAACCTAGGATCTCTACATACGGGTGTGGTATGCACCTTGTTTTCAGTGTAGTTAATCTTTTTATTTTGTGTCTAATTCATCTATGTATTGTGTATTTTACTGAGTATAGGATGACATATATAACTGTACTCACATGGATGACAACCTTTTCCCATGGGTATAGAGCTGCCTATGCTTTCTAGATCCTAGCTATGACCCAGGACTTGCACAGGATAGGAAAACATCTACAAGGTTTGGCATCTCACATCAGGATGAACCTTTTGGCAGTGCTGGAACTTGAACTCAGGGCCTAGCAGAACCAACTGCCAAATGGGTCCACATGAGCACACCAGCTTGTGAGCCACTAAGGAGCTAGACCATACCCAGGACCTGAGATCTAGCCCTGTGGTGGGGGTGGAGAACCATATTCACCCATTCTTAAGCTAAAATTAATATGCTAATAAAGGCCTGTTTGTAGAGAGTTGGAGATGTGGTGAGCTGTGTTGGAATCCTATCTTCCATGTGACTACCGATTCTTGGATCTTTCCCACTGCCTCGATTTCCTAAATGTAATTATTATTGTCACACTTCATGCAGTCTTAATTAAGATCATTTCCTATGCAAATCATGCTTGAACTTCTCAACTCTTCCCTAGGCCTGAATTCAAGTACCAGTACTGAAAAACATAACATTTATAGACATTTAAAATATTGGAGTTATATCTCTATATTCATTTTAAATCATGTTTGTTGGAGTGATTCATTATATTTTATTATTATTGATTCATTGATTGATTTAGCATTTATTTTATGGACTGTGAGTACACCTATAACATTTATTACATTTGTTCCAATCTATTCCATAGCATATAGCTTTGCAGAGATAATATGTACATCATACCTGACACGCAACACTTGCACAGAAAAGGAAAACAGTTGTCACACATGGAATCTTACTCCAGGAAGAAGATTTGGAAATGATGGGACCTTGACTGAGGGACTAGTAGGCCCAATTCATGAAGGGGTGAGTGTCAGCACGGCAGCATCTAGCCCATGCAGGTGCCAAGTGGATCCCAAGACCTGGGAACAAGTTTCAGATTTGGCCAAATTAGCAAAAATGTTCTATGCAGATGATGGTATACAAATAAATATAAATTTAGACATTTACATACTGCCAGAAATGTCTATTTAGTGTTCAATGACACATACTACGCTCCTACAGATTCTCAGGTCTTTAGTGAGGACTCCATTTAATCAATAGTATTCTTTTAGTGCATAATAATCTATGAATTAAAATCAGTCTGTGTCCTGTGATTATTGGGTGTAATTTTCTGCTAGACTGATTGATGAACTACTCATCCAACCGTGACACTGTTCACATTCTTCTGGTGCTCCTATGGATAGGCAATAGTTTCTTAGGCTCCCCAGCCCTTTGTAAGTGGCATGAACGGGATTCAAACTAAGGACCTAGGTGTTCAGGTTGGCCTATGGCTTCACTGACAACCTGAAAGCATTCAGCAGTGCCAAGTGACCTACAGGTTGCAGCCGTGTCATTTGGACCCGGATTGGTCACCATGCAAGGAAGGAAAACCAAGAAACCGCCGACCATCCACAGATGGCGTTTTTTTCGGTGCTGTTTTCAATTTGTTTTCTTGTCAGTCCCTGAGGCGTACCATCCCCTGATCGGCTGTGGGTCCAGAGGCTGCACCATCCCAGCCTAGGGTGATGGAATCTCAGGCAGTGTTGCCACAACCTCAGTTCAAGTACAGTGATTGGCAATCAATCAATCAAAAAATATTAAAATATTAAAAATAGCCGGGCGCTGATGGTTCACACCTGTAATCCTAGCTACTCAAGAGGCTGAGGATTGTGGTTCAATGCAACCCAGGCTGTAAAGCCCATGAGATTTTTATCTCCAATAAAGCATTGGAAAACCAGAAGTGGTGCTGTGGCTCAAGCGGTACTGCACTCGCCTTCAGCTGAAGAGCGCAAGGACAGAGCCCAAGGCCAGAGCTCAAGCCCCACGAAAAAAAAATTGTAAAAATACTAATGAAGCTCACCAGCTTGACATTCGTGCCTTTTTTTTTTTTTCCTGTCAGGCCTGGGATTTGAACTCAGAGTCTGGGTAACTCTAATGCAATATGGAGGATGGGGAAACTCACCGTCTTTGAAGACAAGCAATTCAGGCCTGTTCCCTAGGCCTGAATTCAATCCCCAGCCCTGTTAAAGTAATATTCATCCACATTTGAAATAATGAGTAATATCTACATACTTATGTTTACCGCATATTATTTTACTGTTTATTTATTTTATTTTTTGCACTATTCATTCATTCATTATTTATATTAACTATTATTACACTTATAACTTGTATTAAATGGATTACATCTTAGGAGAACTATACAGATTAGCATATGTATTATATATCTTACTTCAGACCCAGGACATTCACAGAAATTCTATAGTAGATGATCCCATGCTTAGAAAAACAGAAAGAATACACCCACCAAAGTCGAATTCATCCCTAAGCAACCCAGTGGCTCACATCTGTAATCCCAGCTACTCAAGAGGTGAGAACTGGAAGATGAAGTTTCAAAGCCAATCTAGGCAGAAAAGCCTGAGAGACGACATCTCCAATTAACTGGCAAAAAGCCAGGCTACAGGTATGGCTGAAGTGGTAGAAAATCAGCTATGAACAATCAAGCCAAGAAAGAGCAAGCTGCATTCAAGTGCAGAGAGAGGGGAGTAGGGGAAGAAAGCAGAGAGAAATCCTCCAAAAACAGAGAACAAAACAACAGTACACACATCCCACCTAATTTATGGCACCAACAAACTGAAAATAAAAAAATCAAGCAGTTGTATAACTTTACATGAGCACACATGCTTTTAGGTACACTTCAAAGCTATGTTTTAATAATATACATGTAGATATATTAAATATATATATATATATTTAAATAAACTAAGAAACTAGCCAATGAATAAATACTTCTGAATTAGTGCCTTAAGGATGACATTATAAATTATTTATATTAAAAGTGTATTCCAAGTTTCATTCCTCAGAATCAATCTTTGATAAATTTGTTCAAGTTTCATTCCTCAGAATCAATCTTTGATAAATTTGTTCCTGCGCTGGGTGTTGGTTGCTCATTCCTACAATCCTAGCTACTCAGGAGGCTGAGATCTGAGGATGGCGGTTCAAAGCCAGCCTGGAAAGGAAAGTCCATGAGACTCTTACCTCTAATAAACCGGAAACGGCACTGTGGCTTATCTCCAACAAACTGGAAATGGCACTATGGCTCAAGCTGTAGAGCACTTGCCATGAGTTGAAGAGCTGAAGGTGGGCAGCCAAGCCCAGCGTTCAAGCCCCACCATCAAAAAAAAGAAAGAAAGAAAGAAAGAAAGAAAGAAAGAAAGAAAGAAAGAAAGAAAGAAAGAAAGAAAGAAAGAAAGAAAGAAAGAAAGAAAGAAGGAAATTTGTTCATACAGATCATAAAATTCTAACCTTCTGAGCTTTAGGAAACTTGTCTTCGTTTTCTTCCAGGGTCTTATGCTCTTTAAGCAAGTACTCCACTACTGAGCTACATTCCAGTCCCAATGTTTCAGTTTCTCATTTTAAAATTCACTTTATTCCCATAATGCTTACAAGTACCTACTGTCCTCACAGAAGTGAGTTTTTATTCAGAAACCCAACCTTTTGTGGTATGAGGACTCCTCTAGTGTATTTTGTGGTAGGCACTGAGGAAAACACACACGATACAATTGCAGAGAGTTTATAGTTACAGAAATAACTCTAAATAGAATTAACATGAACTGTCCCTCTAGGGAGGAAGGATGTACTGATTTTAATTCTCACTTTTCATGGCAGATGGTCAAAATGGAAACACCAATGTGCTATGCTGAAATGTAAACGTTTAAACCCCTTTTTGAAAAACTCTCTTGTTATAAAATCAAAATATATCAAATAAAGGCCAAGTGAACTTTAAAAAATATGAGAAATGCTAATGAAGCTCCCTGGCTTGGAATGTATGCTATTTTTTGTCTGCAAGGCCTGCGATTTGAACTCAGGGTCTGGGTAACTCTGTTGCACTCTGGGGGAAGGGGAAGGTCTCTGTGCTTGAAGATCAGAAAGTCAGGCCTCTTCCCTAGGCCTGAATTCAGGCCCCAACCCTGGAAAACGTAGTCCTTACATGTATTTTAAAGATAGGATTGAACTTCGAGACAGGTGTTCAGTCTATATTATGTTTGGTGTGGTCATTCATTTTACTTTTTGGTTTATTCATTTATTTACCATTTATTTTATTGACTATGATGACACCTAACTTTGTATTACATTGTTTACACCCTATCACATAGCATTTAGATTTGTTGACTCGTTCTCCATCATGCCTGACATCCCGCACTCTCACAGAAAAGAAAAACAGGTGTCACACTTGGCTTCTTACTCCAGTATGACATTTTTGGCAGGCTCTGAGATCGAACAAAATAGCTATACATGGATAGACAGGTGGTACTACACCAATAAATACATATTAGTACAGAGTGCCAGAGCTGTGTATATAGTATTCAATGACATCTGCTACGTTCCTACCAAGTCTTAGGTAGTTATTATGCCTCCATTGAAGGAATATTATTCTTTTCATGCCTAATTAACCATTAATTGAGTTCAATCAGCATCCTAGGATTATTTCATCTAATTTGAGTCCAGACCGCTGCATGAACTATTCAATCATGAGTTGCATACCATTCCATTGGAATTTCTATGCACAAGGAGGAGTCTCTTAGGATCTCCTGCCATTGGTAGGTGACAGGACCAGGATTTGAACTCAGGGACTATGTTGTGAGGTTGGCCTATAGCTTTCCTGACAGTCCGCCAGCCTTCAGCAATGACAGGTCACCTGTGCGTGGTATCCATGTCATTCAGACCTAGGATGGTCACCATGCAAGGAACCAAAGCCAAGAAACCGCCTACCATGTTCAGCTTGATGCTTGTTTTAATGTCATTTTCATTTTGTTTTCCTGTCAGACATCAGGTCTTAGGATTCCAGGATCGGCTTTGGTTCTGGAGGCTGCACCCCAGGCTAGTGTGATGGAAGAAGAGACAGAGCTGTCATGATCTGAGTGGTATACAATTAATACATATTGGTAGAGTGCCAGAGCCATCTATCTGACTGAATGATGCCTACTACATTCCTACCAACTCTTAGGTATTTATTATACTGCCTTTGAAGTAATATTATTCTTTTCATGCTTAATAAACTATCAATTAAAATCAATCAGCATACTAGGATTATTACATCCACTTTTAGATTTGACTGATGCACGAACTACTCTTTCAATCAGTATTTCTATGCATAGGAATGAGTCTATTGTGATGTCCTGCCATTGGTAGGTGTCAGGACTTAGATTTTTAACCCAGTGCCTATGTTGGCAGGTTTCGCCTATGGCTTCCCTGATGGCCCACCAGCCTTCAGGAATGGCAGTTCAGTTCCACTTTGCAGCCGTGTCATTCAGACTCAGTATGATCAACCTGCAAAGAAAAAAATAACGTAAAACCACCAGTCCTCTGCAGCTGGACACTTTTTGTGCTGTCCCACTTTTTTTTTTCTTCCTGCAAGCTCTCAGGGTCTAAGATCCCAAGATTGACTATGGGTGAGAGGCTGCAGCCTAGTCTAAGGCAATCGAAGCTGAGGTAGACTTGCCATGGCCTGATTTCAAGCTCCATGGTTGGCAAAATAAAAAAGAATAAATAAAAAAATTAATTAATTGTTGAACTAAATTGAAAAAAATCCCCCTGGTTTGGAATTTCTGCCAGTTTTCTTTCCTAGCCTGGGATTTGAACTCAGGATCTTGGTATATCTGTAGCAATGTGAGGGAAGGTGCAGAGTTTCTACTACTTGAGTTCAAATCCTGTGCCAAGACAAAAACAAAAAATTAAGTCACTGACCTCAGCTGGGGGGAGGGGGATAGCTGTGGAGCTGGGAGGGAAGGGAAGGCAAGGGGAAAACAAAGGAGGAGGCAACAATGCTCAATAGTAAATGTACTCATTACTTTGCTCATGTAACTGTAACCCCTCTATACCACATTTTTACAACAAAAAATATACAAAAAAGGAAACAATTTAGAGCTCAGAGAAGCACTTTGCAGGTAAGGGAAGGATGTCTGAATAGCTGTACAAATTATACACTGCAGTTTTTAAAATGTTCAGTATGAAATTGAATAAAAATAACTCCTTCCATTAAAAATAATTAACTGACTGTCTTGGAACTGGGGCTAGTATTTCTGCCACTGCTGGGATTTGATCTCACCATCCGGGTAACTCTTTTGCATCGTAGGTGAAGGGGAAGCTCACTGTCCTTGAGGAAAAGAAATTCAGGGTAGAGTTCCCAGGGCCTGAATTAAGTCCCTATAATGGAAAATAATATTTATGTACATGTGTAATATATGTGACGTATTACATGTGTATGTTTATTACAAACTATGATTTTTATTATTGTATTAGTATCATTATACACATAATATTTATTACATTTTGCACATCTATTATAAAATTATACACATCAATTTAGGACATTGACTCATTTTTCATTAATACTTTATTAAGTGTTGAAACGTGATACATAATTAAATGGAGGCATTTGTCACAGCCTTCACATGTTTGGAGTCACTCCCAAATATGAGCTGTGTCTTGTTTATCTTTAACAACTTCCTACACGGATTTTTTAGATGATTTATACTCAGAAGTCTTTCCTTGAGGATAGGCAAGTTGAGGGATAATATTGTAAGGGTGGGACTGGGAATGTGGCTTACTGGTAGAGAGCTCGCTCAGCATGCGTGAATGCCAGGGTTGAATCCTCAGTGCCACATACTCAGAAAAAGCCAGAAGCTGTGGAGTGCTCAAGTGGTAGAGCACTAGCCTTGAGAAAAAGAAGCACGGAGACAGTACCCAGGCCCTAAGTTCAAGCCCCAGCACTGGCAAAAACAATAGGCCCGATTCCAATGGCTCACACCTGGGACCGTTCTTCTCAGGAGGCTGAGATCCGAAGACCACAGTTCAAAGACAGCCTAGGCAAGGAAAGCCTGTTAGATTCTTATTACCAATGAGCCACCAAAAGACCCCATGTGGCACTGTGGCTCAAGTGGTAGCTTGTTCGCCCTGAGAGGAAGAGCTCAGGGACAGTGCCCAAGCTTGAGTTCGAGACACACAATGGGAAAAAGTGAAGGTTAATCAAAGTACTTTTCCTATTTGCTAATTAGGAGAACATTCTCTGAAAAAATGAAAGCTGATATACACCAGAATTGGAGTTAGAGCTCAAGGTTCAAGTTTAGCAGATCCATATGCCCAGCCTCTCAGACTCTAGAATTATAACCTTGTGTCCTACAGGGTTCGGAAAGGTCCATTGTTGAAAGGCTTAATATGTTCCCCAAGCCCTTTGTGATAAGCAGTTGACTTGTATTGTCAATGTCATTACACTTCTGGCCTAGCAGAGCACCAGTAGCTAAGGCCCATCCCCTAGCTCAGGAGGCTGAGGTCTGAGGATTACATGGTGAAGCCAGCCAGGGCAGGAATGTCTATGACAATCTGAATTCCACTTCTGAAAGGCAGATGTTCAAGAGCTTCCTGGGTTTCCTTTGGTGATGAGAAGTTACTTGTACTTGAGTTGAACTCAAGGCCTGGGCACTGTCTCTAGCACTCTACTACTTGAGCCACAGCACCAATTCTGGCTTTTTCTGTGCATGTGCTACAGAGGGATCAAACTCAGGGCTTCTTGCATGCTAGGCAAGCCCTCTCTCACTAATCCACAATCCCAGTCCTCTCATCTTTTTCTTAATGGTAGTTTCTACCTAAGTATGCTACCATTTTACATCCCCCAAGTTTAATTTTCTGAATACCAGTTATTTCAAAAACCCTGATCTTCCCTTCTCCTACCTGATTTGTGACTGCTCCTGCCTTGGCCTCATAATAAAATGTAAAAAAGGCTGCTGAGATCTTAAGTGTGCACCCTATAAGGAACCAGGCCTGGAACTCTGGAAGAGAAAAGCCACGGGCCTGAAAAAAAAAGAATGATGCAGTATGTGCAACAAGCCTATCTGAAAAATAAATCTGTACATAAAAGGAGAAGCATTGCATACAATCTGTTTGCACTCAGGGAGGTAATATACACACATAAGTAGGTAGGACAATCATACATAAACTTGGCCTTCTCTTTTTGAGTTTTTATGGTGGCCATCCCGTGCTTAAACTCAGGGCCCTATGTGTTCCTCAGCCGTTTTGCTCAAGGCTGAGACTCTACCACTGCCACAGCTCCACTTCCAACCATATGGTTGTTAATTGGACATAAGCGCCTGCCAGGCTTTCCCGCCTGGTCTGGCTTGTATCTCCTGTTCGGCTTTCTTTCTCAAAGCTGGAGCTCTACCCTCTGGGCCTCTGATTCACTTCTGGTATTCTGGTGGTTTATTGAAATAAGAGTCTCGCAGACTTTCCTGCTTGGGCTGGCTTTGAACAGAGATCTCCTGAGGAGACTTCAAGTGGCTTTCCACAGGGATTCGCCGAGGATCTGCTCCACACAAACCCTTAGTCTAAATCTTGAGAGGTACTAGAACAAAAGGGAAACATGATGATGCTTCTAGTGTGTTCTAGATACTTAAGTTGGAGACACAAAACACTCATAATTATAGATAATTTTATAAGCCTAAGGAGCAATGCAGACAGTATGATGAACGCTCCAGCTTTTGGTCCTCTCATCCTGAGACAGTAAATTCACTGCAGCTCAATGCTAAGTGACTGAACTGGCATGTCCTGTGGACATTTGCTGCCAAAATCATGTGACACTCATTTCTCACTTTTGGCTTCAAACCTGTGACCAGAGGAAAAGATGAGGAGAGAAATTCCTTCTCAGAGAAAGCACCTATAAAGAACATTGGGTAGTTTACTTATAAATTCAAAGCACTGGAATGATGCTGTTAAGTAGTCAGATTGTCCAGATTAAAAAATGAAGAAGAAAAGAAAGGCAGGTGCCACTGGCTGCTGACTGAAATCCCAGCTCCTCAGAGGATGAGATGTAGAGAATCTGAGTTTGAATCCAGCCCGCATAGGAAAGTCCATGACACTGTTATTTCTAAGAGATCACAGAAAACCCAGAAGTGGGGCTGTGGCTCCAGGTTAATGCACTACTCTTGAGCAAAAGTAACTCAGGGACAATGCCTATTCTCAGAGTTCAACCCCAGGACCTGCTTCCATGTCTTTGTGTATGTGTGGATGTATTCCTATAGGTGAAGCTCCAGAGTAGCTATGATGAAAGGCACCAAGCTAGAAAATTGGTTTTCAATACAATGATTTCGTAACACGGAGACTGCTTTCAGGACAGTGCATGTTCCTGGGTTCCCCTCACAGTTTCCAGTGCAGCCTGAGGGTTTCTCTGCCTCCCAGGACTGTTGGAAGAAGTCTCTCTCATGGTCTGGACAGGCAGACAAAAGGCCTCAGTCCTGTACAGCTGTGTAACAAACAACTCCATATGGGACAATTAGTAAGGAGGAGTGTGGATGGGCTCTGAAGGTCAGGACAAAAAGGCCTCTTTGTACCCCAAGCTATCTCTCTCCCCAGTGCTCCATTTTAACAGGAAGCCTTCATTTGTGCCATCTCCTTTGGCAGGCCAAGTTATCAGCACTAATCTTGCCTTTGTAAGACTGTATTCTGGTGATCAGATACAGTGCTCAATATAATTCAGGAGTCCTTCTGGCAGACAACTAGGGCACTTAACCTCAAGAAATGTTTCATTGAGGGAGATGATAGGCCTATGATGCCTCTGCTAGGTTTCCGGAAGCTTTAGAAATCCAATCACATGTCTGATCTCACCATGCTTCCTGTCATCTAGGACTGCTGAAGCACATTAGGTTTTGAAACCTTTGACCTCTCCTAGTTGATCCCTGGGTGGCAAAGTTTTGGGGTTGAACACAGTGCCTGGGTGCTGACCATGAGGTCAGTGAAGGAGCCCAATGCTTTAACATTTTGTGTCACAGCTTTTACTTCTGGTATGTGTGTGGGTGTGTGTGTGTGCAAGCTTGCACAAATACACCAGTCCTGGAGCTTGAACTCAGGACCTGAACACTGTACCTTATTTCCCTTGTACAAGAATAGTCCTCTCCCACTTGAGCCACAGAGCCACTTGAGGATTTTTTCTAGTGATGTGTTCCTGAGAAATCAAGTCCAGAGTTTCATAGATGCAAAGCACCCAACCCCTAAGGCACATACCCATCCCTCTACTTCAGGTTTGTTATTTTGTTTCTTTTTTGTTGTTGTTGCTTGTAGGAGTTGAAGTCTGGGTCTGGGTGATGTCCCTCAAGTCTTGTGCTCTACCACTTGAAGCAAAGCACCATTTCAGGTTGTCTCATGGTTCATTGGAGCTAAATGTCTCGGGGACTTTCTTGCCTAGGCTCGCTTTGAACCATGATTCTCAGATCTCATCCTCCTGAGGAGCTAGGATGACAAGCATGAGTGACAAGCATCCAGCTTCCACTTCAGGTTTCTTAGTGGTGAATTGAAGATAATAGTCTCATGGGACCTTTTGTGACTGGCATAGTTTGGAAACCAGATCCTCAGATCTCAGCTTCCTGAGAAGGCAGGCTGACAGACTTCAGCTATAGACCCCTAGACTGTGGCACTCTACTGCAAGGGGGTCCTTGGCTCCACATGGTGGAATGCTAGCCATGTGCCCAAGAGGTAAGTGTCAGTGCCTATGCCACGAGTTCAAGGTTCATGACTGAGAAAAAACAAAACAAAACAATTGTCTGCAGTAGACAACTCACCCACTCTTCAGTAATACATAATTTTGTCCCTGCTATGGGGACATATCTGCATCTCAATATTCTTGTCTGCATAATCATCTCAGTTTTGTAGCTCTTACAAGGACCATATGAAAGAATGCACTCTGTGAAGGACACAGCAGATGGCACTCTTTGAAGGACTCAGCACACAACATCCTGTGAAGAAATAGCACCCAGCACCCAATGCAGGACTCAGCACACTGCACCCTGTGCCAGACTCAGCACAGAGCACCCTATGAAGGACTCAGCACATAGCTCTATTCCACAAGCTGTCATTAGAATTAGGTTGCTTTCATCAGTATCACCATTGTTTGAAGAACATTTCACAAATCACACAAGTTCACATCTAATGGTTTAGTGGGGTGTTTTTTTGGGGGGCAGTCTACCCATAGGGCTTGAACTCAATGCATGGGGATACTGTTCTAATAACATTTGCTCAAGGCTAAGGCTCTACTACTTAGAGCCACATCTCCAAGGGTCTCACATACTTCCTACCAGGGCTTGGTTTTAAAGCTCTCAAGCAGCCAGGATGATGGGGGTAAGCCAGCAGCATCTGCTTCTGTGGAGCTGGGTTGCAGCTGTTTACATATGCCTAAGTCAGGTTAGGTGGCAACTCTCAGTGCCAGACTCCTAGCTTGTTCTGTGATGTGGTATTTGAAGTCCTGTCCTTCTATAATTGCAGTTAGAACATTCTACCTTTTTTTGGTGGCAATGCTGGGGCTTGAGTAAGGGCTTAGACACTGTCCCTAACCATTTGTGCTCAAGGCTAGCACTCAATTGATTGAAAGACAGCAGAACTTCCAAGTTTTCTGCTTAGTGGCACTGAGGAGTCGAACCCAGGGCTCATGCTTACTAGGGGAGCACTCAATCACTGAGCCCCAGGAGTAAAGGAGGTATAAATAGATAGATTGTTGTATATAAATATTATATAGACAAAAGAGAGATGTCTATATTATTACATTTTAGATAATATTGTTATCAATTATTAGGTATTAAATTATATCTCCATTTAATGATGTGTCCCAGCTAACAATTAATAAAGCATTAATTAATACTCAATATCCTGTTATTGTTTATCATATATGTACATACATCCATACATATAATTAAATATTTTAGAGAATGAGACAGGTGTCTATACATTCTTAAATTATGCATCATGTGATACTACCAATAATTAGGTATTTATGTCTCTATGCAATTTTTATTCTGTTAATATTAATAAAATATTAATTAAACTTAATCCACATCCTATAATTACCACATCTAGTTTTATCCTAGAATGATTCATTATTAATTCAATCTGTTTATCATTTATTGTAGTGACAATTCTTCCACCTATGACTTTTTTTAACTTTGTGACATTCTACTTACATAGCATATTGATTTGCATCCAAATTATACATCCTACCTGACACTGAACACTTTCAAAGAAAAGAAAATCATGTGTCATGCTCGGTTTCCCACTCCATGATTACATTTTTGGCAGTGCTGGGATCTAAACTCAGGGCCTAGAAGGCTCAATTCATTTATGTGTGGCTGTCAGCACAGCAGCCTCTAGCCAATTCCGCTGCCAGGTTGTTCCCAGGCCCTGAGATCGAGCCACATATATTGACTCCATATTGTGCTTAGTGTAGCTATTCATTTTTTTTGTTTTATTCATTTATTTACCATTTATTTTATTGACTGTTCTTACACATGGACTATTTATTACATTTATTATATAGGATACATTTGCCTATGTATGAACTTCACACCTGACATCCAGGACTTTCACAGCAAAGGAAAACCTGTGTCACCAAGGGTTTCTTACTCTATGAATCAATTTTTATGAGTGCTGGCATCTGAACTCACAATCTACAAACCCCAATTCATGAATGGGTGAGTGTCAGTATGCCAGCCTGGGGCATATTGAGCTGACAAGCAGTTTCCAGCACCTGAGATCGAGCCCCAAGGGTTGAGAAAATAAGAACAGATTGACATGCAGATGGTAGTACACAAATAAATATAGATCTTTATAGAGTGCCAGAGATGTCTATACATTATTCATTTAAATAGGCTACATTCCTACCAATATTTGGGTATTTTTAATGCCTCCATGTCATTTATATTATTGTTTTCATCCTTAATGAATTGTTAATTAAATCAACCACTGTCCCAAAACCATTGTGTCCATGTAATTAATAGTATTCTTTTAATGTGTCAAAAATATTCATGAAAATCCATCGGCTTCCTAAAATCACTCTAATTTTATAGCAGCATCATTCAGGAACAACTAATTCAACCTTGACATTCATAACCTTCCATCAGTATTCCTATGAATAGGAAGGAGACTATTAGGATCTCCTGCCATTTGTAGGGGTCAGGACCAGGCTTTGAACCCAGAGCCTATGTTGCAGTGTTGGCCTATGGCTTCCCTGGTAGCCCTCCAGCCTTCAGCAATGCCAGGTTTCCAACACTTTTCAGCCATGTCATTCAGACACAGGAAGATCACCTTGCAACGAAAACAAATGTAAAACCGGCAGCCATCTGAAAGTTGCAGGTTTTTATTCTTTGTTTCTGTGTTGTTTTATGTATTTATTTTTCCTGTCAGCATTTGTGCTCTGGGAACACAGGTTTGGCTGTGGTTCCAGTGGCTGCACCCTAGCCTGGAGTGATCGATGCTGAGGCAGAGTTGCCATGCCCTGAGTTCAAGCTCTATGCTTGACAAAAAATAAATAAATAAATAAATAAACACATTAAAATATTTTAAAAGTTATGAGGCTGCTTGGCTTGGAATTCATGCCATTTTTTTCTGCCAGTCCTGGGATTTGAACTCAGGGCCTAGGTACATCTACAGCACTGTGGGAGAAGGGGAAGCTCACCGTGCTGGTAGACAAGAAAGTCAGGCCAGTTCCTTGGGACTGAATTCAAGCCCTAGCTCTTGCAAAAATAATATTTGTATTCATTTTAAATACAGGATTCATATTTACATACACATGTTTACTGCATATTGCAGTTAGTGTGGTTATTCATTTTATTTTGTGTTTTATTTATTTCCTATGTATTTTAGTGAGTATGATTACACACATAATCATTTTTACATCTTATTATATACAACATAGATTTGCCAATGTACTATACATCATTCCTGAGACCCAGGACTTTCACTGATAAGGAAGACAAATGGGACATTTGGCTTCTTCCACCAGGATTACTTAAGTTTTGGCAGTTCTGTGATTTGAATTCAGGGCCTAGAAAACCGACTTCATGAATGGGGCATGGGTCAATGTTAGCACACCAGTCTGATGCAAATGGAGTTTTCGGTCAAATTTGGCCCTAGGAGTGGCCAAGATATAAACGCAGAGATGTGTAAAATGCAGTGTGTGTTTAATTACATATGTATATGCATCTATAAACATATGCAGAGGGAGACAGATAGACATTTATGTAGATTCTAGTGTATAACTCTATATAAAGAGTGATGTCTATATCTTACTTTTATATATTCTGTTGATACTAATTATTTGGTCTAAAATTATTCCTCCATTAATTAATCACAGTAGAAGATTTAATAAAATATTAATTAAACTAACCAATGACCTATATTTAATGCATACAATTTTATATTAGAAAGACTAGTTAACTAGTAATTCAATTAGCACATTTCAAACATTCTATTAGTGTTCCTAGAGATAGGAACCAGTTTCCTAGTATCTTCAGCCATGTGTATGTGGGAGTCCCAGGATCGAACTCAGGGCGCAGGTGTCAGGGTTAACCTCAGGCTTCACTGACAGCCCACCAGCTTCAGCCATGCAAAGTCATGTACAATTTTCAAGCCAAGTCAGTGAGACCCAGGATGTCGACTGTGCAAAAGAAACAAAGGTAAAACTGTTGTGTAAAACTTTCTGGTTTTTCCTCTTCCATTTTGATTTGTTTGTTTGTTGGCCAGTGCTGGGAGTTGAAATTGGGTGCTAGGATCCTTGGATCATCTGTGGGTGTAAAACCTGCAACACAACCTAGGGTAATCAAGGCTGAGGCAGAGTTGTGACAAACTGAGTTCAAGCCCCGTGCCTGCCCCCCCCAAAAGTTAAGGTCCTGGCTTGGAATTTGGGACATTTTATCTGCCATACCTGGGATTTGAAATCAGGGCCTGGGTAACTCTATTTTGCTGTGGGTAAAGTGGAAGCTCACTCTCCTTGAATAAAAGAAAGTCAAGAGCATTTCCTTGGGCATGAATTCTAGACCCAGGACTAGCAATATTATATTTATATACATTAATAATATACATCATATATATGTATTTGCATAGGTATTATATATTGTACCTAGGAAACAATATTTTCACAGACAGCAGAACAGGTCAATATTGGTTTCTTACCCCACCTATTGTCTTTGGCACTGCTGGGATTTGAACTCAGGGCCTTGAATGCCCAACTCATCAAGGGATCAATGTAAGCACTGCAGCCTCAAACAAATTCACTGCCAGGGAGTTCCCAGGACCTAAGTTTAACCTCCAGGAGTGGCCAATATATAAATAGATAGATGCATAAATTGCTGCAAATACATATATATGCATGGAGAGTGTGAGAGAGAGATGTATACGTATATCACAGTGTATTTTTAAATATATAAATATATTTATAGAATGTGAGATGTCTATATATCATTAAATTAAATGTAATATATTACTAATAATTATTAGGTATTAAATTATGCCTTCATTTAATGATGTATCATGGTTTAAGGCACAATAATGTGCTTCCTTGTGCAAAAGGAGCTCAGGGACAATGTCTAAGCTCACAGTTCAAGCCTCAGGACCTGCACCAAAAAAAATAAATAAATAAAAAAGAGCCAGTAACTCCATGTGTCTGTGTATGTGTGAATGTATTTCTATTGGTAAACATCCAGAGTTGCTATGAAGAAAGGCACCCAGCTAGGAAATTTGCTTTGAATAGAATGACTTCATAGCCCAGAGGGTGCTTTCAAGACAGTGCATGGTCCAGGGCTCCCCTCCCTGTTCCCAGTGTAGCCTGAGGGTTTCTTCACACCCCATGCTGCTGGAGGAAGTCTGCCTCTTTGTTAGAACAGGCAGTCAAAAGGCCTCACTCCGGTACAGCTCTCTAACAAACAACTCTATCCGGGCCAACTAGTTATGATGAGTGTGGGCAGGCTCTGAAGACCAGTAGAAAAAGGCCTCTTTGTACCCCAAGATATCTCTCTCCCCAGTGCTCTGTTTTGACAGGAAGCATTCATTTGTGCCACCTCCAGGGACAGGCCAAGTTCCCTGCACTTATCCTGTCTTTGTTAGAATATGTTCCAGTGTTGAAACAAATGGCTACAATTAATTCAAGATTTATTCTGGCAGACAACAACTAGGGAGCTGAACCTAATGCAATGATTCATTATTGGCAATGGTGCCTCCCCAGGTTTTCCGATGCTTGCTACATCTAAGCACATTTGCAAAATCACAATGTTCCCTGTTATGTAGGGCTGGTGGAGCTCATCAGGTTTGGAAACCTTTGACCTCTCCTAGTTGGGCCTTGGGTGACTAGGTTTCCAGGTTGAACACAGGGCCTGAGTACTGACCATGAGCTCAGAACAGAAGTTCAGTGTGTAGTAGGAAGACTCCTACTCAGTCAGGCAAACCCACCTATTCCTCTGGAGTGACAGAGCCCACCGCAGCAAAGTTAGTAACAAAGAAGCAACTTTATTGAGAAGGTTCCTACACTGACCGGCCAGGGCCACAGCACAGGCTAAGGAGCTGATACTGCCACCCTGAGCAGCCCTGACTCAGCACACAGCACTCCATGAAGGACCTAGCACCCCAGGAAGGAATCTTCATAGAGCTGTATCCCACAAGCTGTCATTAGAATTAGGATGTTTCCATCAGTATCACCATTCCTTCAGAAAATTGTCATGAACCACACAAGTTCACATCTAACAGTTTAGAAGGGTGGTTAGTCGGGGTGGGGGAGGAGGGTCATCAGACTCAGGGGTGGCACTCATAGGGTTGTGGGTACTGTCCTAAGATCTTTTCCTCAAGGCTAGAGCTCTACCACTTTGAGCCAAAGCTCAGAGTCTCACAGACTTCCTGCCAGGGCTGAGTTTTCAACCCACCAGTGTCAGATCTCATCCCCTGAACAGCTAGGGTGAGCAAGCAGCATCTGGTTCGATGGAGTTGGTTTGCGCTGTTAACCCCTGGCTGTTGGTTTGCAGCTGTTAACCTCAGGATAGATGGCAGCCGTCATCTTCAGATTCCCAGCTTGCTCTGTCATGACGTATTTAAAGTCCTGTTCTTGTATAGTTGCAGTTAGAACATTCTAACTTTTCTTTGGTGCTTGAGTGACAGCAGCACTTCCGGCTTTTTCTGTGCATGTGATAGTGTGGAAACTAATCCAGGGCTTTATACATACTAGGCAAGCACTCTACCACTGAGCCCCAGGAGTGACAAGTGTAGAAATATATATGTACAGATATATATGTATAAAATAAGAAAGATATCTGTATATTATTAAATTACACATACTATATTACTATCAATTATCCATAATTAAATTATTCCTTCATTTCTCATTGTTGAAAATACAATATTTATTGAAAATTAGTCAATGTACTATGATTATTGTTTTTAAGTTTAAAATATAATCATATACTAACTACTAATGTAATTGTTACTTTTAAACATTCCATTCATATGGATGTATGTCAGAATGCATTTCTTAGGATCTCCCGCCATTCGTAGGTGGCGGTCCCAGAATTTGAACCCTGGGCCTAGGTTGCTGGTTTTGGCTATGGCTTGCCTGATAACCCACCAAACTTCAGCAGTGTAAGGTCACATACTCTTTCCGGGCCCTTTCATTTAGACCCAGGATGGTCACAATGCAAAGAAAAAAAACAAAGTAAAGCCACCTTCTGGAACTTCCCAGTTTTATCCTTATTCTTCCCCCCCCTTTCTCTTTTTTTTCTTTTTTGTTGGTTGTGGGGCCAGAAATCTGGGTCTGGACACTGTTCCTCAACTATTCAGCTCAAGACTAGTGTTCTACCACTTGAGTCATAGCACCACTTCCAGCTTTTTGTTTATGTGGTGCTGAGGAATCGAGACCAGGGCCTTATGCATGCAAGGAAAGCACTCTACTACTGGGCCATCTTCCCTGCCCTTCTCCTTTTTTTTTTTTTATCAGTCCAGAGATTTGAACTTGGGTCCTAGGATCTCAGAATGGGCTGTGGGTCCATGGGCTACACCCCAGCCTAGGGTGATAGAATCTGAGGCAGAAAGGCCACAAGCTGAGTTCAAGCCCCGGGCCTGGAAAAAATAAATTAAGGCCGTGACTGGGAATTTGCTCCATTTTTCTGACAGGCCTGGTATTTGAACTCAGGGTCTGGGTAACTGTGTGACACTGTGGAGGAAGGGAAGTTCACTGTTGTTGAAGACAAGAATTTCAGACCAGTTTCCAGGATGAATTTAAGCACCAACACTGGGAAAATTAATATTCATATATGTGATCTTTTTACACACATGGGCTTACTCCATTTGACATTTATTACACTTATTTATTCATTATTTATTTATTTAGTATTATTACATATATAACATTTATTTCATTTATTACATCTTATCACATGCATATATTTGCATATGGATTATACTTCATACTGAGACTCAGGATTTTTACAGAGAAGGAAAAAAAATGTGTCAAAGTAGGCAGGATGACAGATATCAGCCACAGATGCCTAGACTGTAACACTTTTGTATGGGTGTCCTTGGGTCCCGTTAGTAGGGTGCTAGCCATGAGCCCAACAGTGAAGAGTCAGTAGCTAGGCCCTGAGTTTAAGGTTCATGACCGAGAAAAATAAACCAAAACAATTGTCTGCAGGAGAAAACTCACTAGAGTTCAGTACATACATCATTTTGGCCCTGACATGGGGACATATCTGAGCCTCAAGGTTCTCATCTGCACAATAATCTGTGGAGCTCTTACAAGGACCAGATGCAAGAATGCACTCAGTACACCATTCCTCATATAAGACTCATGACATAGCTGTATCCCACACACTGTCATTAGAATTAGGATGCTTTAATCAGTGTCACCAAACTACACAAAGTTCTAATGATTTAGAGGGGTGGGTTTTTTGTAGGGCGGGCGGTGAGTCAGCCACGGGGATTCCACTGAAAGTTTGGGGGTACTGTCCTAAGATCTTTTGCTCAAGGCTAGAGCTCTAAAACTTTGAGCCAAATCTCAGAGTTTTGCAGACTTCCTGTCAGGGCTGGATTTTAAAACCACCAGTGTCTGATCTCAGCCCCCCAGTATCTTGGATGACAGGGCTGATTGAGCCAGAAGCATCTGGTTCCGTGTAGCTGGGTTGCAGCAGTTTACCTCTGGCTAAGTCAGGTTAGATTGCAGCTCTCAGCACCAGACTCCTAGCTTGCTCTACAATGATGTATTTGCAGTCCTATTCTTATATCTTTGCAGTCAGAACATTCAATTGTTTTGTTTTGGTGCCAGTCCTGCATCTTGAGTAAGTGTCTAGACACAGTCCCTAAACTTTTATGCTCAAAGCTAGTACTCAACTGCTTGAGCAACAGCATGACTTCTGGATTTTTCTGTGCAACTGGTAGTGAGGAATGGAACCCAGGACTTTGTACATACTCAGTGAGCACTCTAACACTGAGCCCCAGGAGTGACAAGTGTATAAACAGATAAATGTGTAGATTGGTAGATAGAGATAGATAGATAGATAGATAGACAGATAGATAGATAGGTAGATAGATAGATAGATAGATAGATAGATAGATAGATAGATAGATAGATAGATAGATAGATAGATAGATAGATAGATAGATAGATAGATAGATAGATAGATATAAAACAAGAGATGTCTGTATATTATGAAACTGCATATATGATATTACTACCAATTATTGGCAATTAAATTATTCCCTCCTTTTTTAAGTATCATGATTGAATACATAATAAAGTATTAATTGAAAATTAGTCAATGTAGAGTAATTGTTGTGTATAATTTTAGAATATAATCATATCCTAAGTACTAATTTAAATGTTACTTTTATAACATTCTATTTGTACGGATGTATATCAGAATGCGTTTCTTAGAACCTCCCACATTCATTAGTGGCAGTTCCAAGATTGGACCTCCAGGTCTAAGTTGCTTGTTTCAGCTATGGCTTCCCTAATAGCCCACGGAACATTAGCAATGCAATGTCATGTACACATTCTGGGGCTTGTCATTTAGACCCAGGATGGTCACAATACAAAGGAAAAAAAAAAAGTAAAATCGCCTTCTTTAACTTCTCAGTTTTATCCTTCTCCTTTTTATTTATTTATTTTTTTGCCAGCTCTGAAATTTGAACTAGGGTGGTAGGATCCAATGATCAGCTGTGGCAGAGATGCGAAGACCTGAGTTCAAGCCCTGTGCTAGGCCAAAAAAAAATTTTTTAGCAGGCCTGGGATTTGAACTCAGGGTCTGGGTAACTCTGTGACACTATGTGTGAAGAGGAAAGCTCACCATCATTA
The DNA here is from genome assembly GCF_024711535.1 of Dipodomys merriami. NCBI lineage: Eukaryota > Metazoa > Chordata > Mammalia > Rodentia > Heteromyidae > Dipodomys > Dipodomys merriami. The sequence continues at coordinate 2,486,856 of NW_027202727.1, forward strand.
TAGACAAGAAATTCATGGGGCTGGGAAGTTGGCTCAGTGGTAGAGTGCTTGCCTTGCATGCATGAGGCCCCTGGTTCAATAACTCAGCACCACATAAGCAGAAAAAGCTGTAAGTGGCACTGTAGCTCAAGTGGTAGAGCGTTCACTCACCTTGAACTGAAGAGCTGAGGGACAGTGCTCATGCCCAGATTTCAGGCACCATGACTGGCAATGAAAAGTAAAGAAAAGAAAAAAAAGAAAAAAGAAATTCAGACCAGTTCCCAGGGTCTGAATAGATGCCCCAGCACTGGAAAAAATAATATTCATATATATGAGATCTATTTACATACATAGGTTCTACTGCATATGACATTTATTACTCTTATTTATTTAGTATTGTTACACATATAACATTTCCTTTATTATATCATATCTCATAGGATATATTTGCATATGGATTATACATCGTATTGAGACCCAGGACTTTCACAGAGAATGAACAAAAAGTGTAAAATTGGCTTCTTACTCCACAAATAAGTTTTTGGCCATGCTGGAATTTCAACTGAGCCTACATTGCCCAATCCATAAATGGGGTACAGTCTTAGCACACCAGCCTCCAGCAAACTGAGCATCCAGGAAATTCTAAGGAACTGTGACCAAGCCACAGTAGTGCTCAATTGATAAATGTGTAGATTGATATTATATATATATATATATATATATATATATATATATATATATATTTATACCTGCAGCTATATGTATATATATATTTACACACACTTACAAAGAGGGAATGTGAAGATGTTATTAAATTATATATATGTTATAACCAATTATTAGTTACTAAATTATGACTCCATTTAATGAAGTATCATAGTTAAATACTTACAACAGCATTAATTAAAAATTAGTCAATATCCTTAATCATACCTTGGTGCTAGAATGAAGATATAAATCCAATAATTTTTGTGTGGCATTCTAAAATACAATCATGAATTAACGACAAATTTAATTATTACTTTTATAACATTCCATTAGCATTCACATGAACAAGAATGAGTTCATCAGGATCTCCCTCCATTTGTGGGTGATAGTCATAGCACTCGAATTCCAGGCCTGGGTAGATTACTTTGAATGCAAAACATTGGAATGACACTGTGAAGATTTCAGATTGTCACGATTAAAATAAAGAACAACAAGAAGAAAAGAAAGCCAAGTGTCAGTGGCTCCTGCCTATAATCCTAACTCCTCCTGAAGCTGAGATGTAGAGAATGCCAATTTGAATGCATCCAGGGTAAAAAAGTCCAAAACACTCTTCTTTCTAAGAGATCACAGGGGGGAAAAAAAACCATGAGTGGGGCTGTGGCTCAAGGGCAGAGTGCTATCCTTGAGTAAAAGGAGCTCAGGGACAGGGCCTAGGCTCATAGGACAACCCTGGACCTTCCTCAACACCCCCCCCCCAAATAAAGGAGGCAATAACTCCATGTCTCTGTGTATGGATGGATGATGGGCATTCAGCAGGTTGCTCATGTCCATCCCCCCAACCTGGGCAAGTCCTCAGAGAGTCCTAAGTCTGAGCCAGCACCTTGAACAAAGCATCCTTCTCTGCCATTTAATAACTGAAGCTCCCCCGGCTTTGCCTGGGCAGTGCAACAAGTGCCTTATGTTCTGGTTGAGATGTCCCATCGGGACACCTAGCAGCCAGCCACTGCCTCCAGGGAGACCACAGTTCCTAGGCTGTAGGAGTTGTCAAAGTTTCTGGCTCCATATTCTCTATCCCTCTGTAGAATATGTGAGCCTACTTCTCTGGGGCCTGGTGGCTATCCCTCATTCACCATTACTCATTGCCGAGTCACATCCTGGTCCCAAATCTTGGCAAAGATATGAAATAGCCAGCGAATTCTGCACCAAAAGGGGTAAGCCAATAAAGCCCACCCTCATAGTTCCTTTCAGAAGTGAGCCTTGGGCTGCGAATGTGGCTTAGTGGTAAAATGCTTACTTAGCACGCACGAAGCCCTGGGTTTGATTCCTCAGTATCACAGAAACAGAAAAAGCCAAAAGTGGCACTGTGGCTTAAGTGATAAGAGTGCTAGCCTTGACAAAAAGAAACTCAGGAACATGCCCAGACGCTGAGTTCAAGCCCCAAGTCTGGCAAAAAAGTGAGCCTGGTGAGACATATTCTTCTGGTACTCATAGGAGAGCCAAGGTTAGAGGTAAGAGGTAGGGTAGAAGACAGTTGCTGGTGGCTCACACCTGTAATCTTAGCTACTCAGGAGGCTGATATCTGAGGATCACAATTGCAAGCAGGAAAGTCTATATGAGACACTTATCTCCAATTAATCACCCAAAAGTCAGAAGTAGAGCTGTGGTTCAAGTAATAGAGTGCTAGCCTTGAGCACAAAACCTCAGGGATAGTATCCAGGCTATGAATTCAAACCCTAGGACTGGCAAACACACACACACACACACACACACACACACACCAAGCTAGAGCATTTGCCAGTCAGCCTCACAAGTTCCATCTCTAGCAACACACACACACACACACACACACACAGACACACACACACACACACACACACACACACACACACACACACACACACACACACACACACACACACACCAAGCTAGAGCATTTGCCAGTCAGCCTGCACAAGTTCCATCTCTAGCAACTCAATATTAAAAAAAGAGGGAGAAGGGAAGGAAAGACTGGCTCCTGGAGGTGATATAACTAGTGCCAAAATTCCACAGGAGTTCTAAGATGTGGAACAAGATAGAGAGCCTCAGGCAGAAGGTACAATATGCACAAAGTTTCCTGAGGTGTGGTGTAGAATAGGTGGTGTGGGTGGAATGAAGGTTCTGTGGCTTCACACAAGTCCTGCAGGACATTCAAGGCTGGGTCAAGGTTTGTACTTGAGCCACAGGGAGGGCAGAGGGTGGAGGTCCCAGAATGGGGCTAAGGGGGAAGATGAGCTTGGCTTTTCACCATGGATCCCAGCAATTTCCTGTGGCTGGAAGACTATTTTTCACAGCTCCTTACCCTCAGGCCTCCTTTTCATGGAGGAGTCAGGGCAAATGCAGGGAAGAACACTTGCTTAAGAAAAGCTTCTAGCCCAATGCTACCGGTGGCTCAACCCCTGTAAATCCTAGCTACTGAAAAGACTGAGATCAAAGTCATGGGTCAAAGCCAGCTCAGGGGAGGAAAGTTAGTGAGACTCTTCTTGCCGATGGACTACCAAAAGCCAGAAATGGAGCTGTGGCTCAAGTGGTAGAGTGCCAGACTTGAAGCAAAAATTAAAGAGACCGGAGCCCAGACCCTAAGTTCAAGCCCCAGTACTGGCATAGAAAAAATAAAGAAAAGCTTTCAGGAGCTCCTAGTCCACTGTGGTGAAAGTCCAAATCAGTTGGGTGCTGCTGGCTCATGTTTATCCTTCTAGCTCCTCAGGAGGCTGAGATCTGAGGATCATGGTTCAAAGCCAGCCTGGGCAGGAAAGTCCAGGAGACTCTGATCTCCAATGAATCACAGGAAAACTGGAAGTGGTACTGTGGCTCAAGTGGTAAGCTGAAAAGCTGAAGGGACAGTGCCCAGGCCAAGAGTTCTAGCCCCATGAGCAACACCTGTCCTGCTTGAACCTCACTCTGTGGCTCTAGGCAGAGTAATTTCCAGTGGGCCCCTAAGGGTCTCCCAATATCTACATGTCTTACAAGTCTTGAAAGCACCACTCTTTGGGAACCTTTGCCTACAGAGCAGGCCAAAGTATCAGAGAAGGATTTAGCCTTGGGGCACGGAGGACATGGGCCAGAATAGCATCAGAATGGCAACTGTCATGGGTGCAGTGTGGATCTGAGCAGTAAGTCAACATTTCACACCAGGTTTCTGGGCCAGGAGGGGCAAGATCTGCAAGATGGCACAGCAGGTAATGCCTACTCACGGGGGCAAATTTGTCAAGCACACCTTGGGTGGGTGTTGAGTTGGGCTCATGAAAGACTCGTAGGCTCAGGAATCCACAGGTGGCTGGCTGCTGCTTGTAGCAGTGGCTATCCCAAGAGTCCCAGGGCTCAGAGCCCTGCTTTCCTCAACAATGTTCAGCGGCAGATGAAGGTCTGCAATCATGCACCGAGTAAAAACGTGTTCTTCCCTTGGTCCTGTACCCTATGCATGGATGGAGGTGCTGGTTCCATGGAATTTACTGCCATGGCCCAGACCCCTCAGCCCGAGAAGGAGTTGGGGAGAAATAACTTATGTGTCCAAAATTTACTATGACTGTGCCTCTCGACTGCCCCCAGTTCTAGCTCAACTCATCATTACAACCTACCTGTGTGTGTGTGTGTGTGTGTGTGTGTGTGTGTGTGAGTGTGTGTGTGTGTGTGTGTGTGTGTGTGTGTGTGTGTGTGTGTGTGCATGGGCACATCTTGGTACTAGGGCTTGAACTCAGGACCTGGGCTCTGTCCCTCACTTTTTCATTCAAGGCTAACAACTCTACCACCTGAGGCAGAGCTTTTCTTCCAGCTTTCAGGTGGTTATTGGGAAAGGAGAGTCTCACACACTTTAGAAAAGTGAGCTGGTGATAAGAAATGTACTCATTACCTTGCCCATGTAATTGTAACCCCTCTGTACAGTATTTTAACACACACAAAAAGATCCTACTGATACCAGAAGAAAAAAAAGAAAAGAAAAGTGAGCTGGGCTGCCTCTGAATGCCAATCCTTAGATCTCAGCCTCCTGAGGAGCTAGGAATATGAGAGCATGAGCTATTAACATCTGGCCACATTTTCCTTCTTGGCTAAGACAGTGTACCTCTCTCCCAGCCTAGCTCCCATCTACAGCTAACCTTCTTCCTCCTCCCCCTTCTCCTCCAGGCTTCAGAGGAAACATACCCTCCGGTGAGAACATAGTAATAGGATATTTGGCAGGTTTGAGCTTTATGTTCTCCACACAGTCAAGGGCTGCTGGGAGCTGATGTGGAGATCAGAGATCTAGGCCAGGGCAAGTAGACAGCTGTTAGAACAGAAGACAGTATGAAGAGACATCCTTGCAGCTGGATGCCAGTGGCTCATGCCTATAATCCTAGCTACTTAAGGCTGACACATGAGGATCAAGCAAGATTCAAAGCTAGCTTGGGTGGGCAGACTCTTATCTCCAATGAATCACCAAAAAGCTGAGAAGTAGAGCTACTGTAGTACAACTGGTAGAGCATGAGCCTCCCGCAAACAAGCTAAAGGATACCACCTAGGCTCTGAGCTCAAGCCCTGGTAAACACACACACACACACACACACACACACACACACACACACACACACACACACACACACACACACTAACATCCTTAGCAGGTGCCAGTGTCTCATACCAGCAATCCTAGCTACTCAAGAGGCTGAGCTCTTAAGATGGCAGCTTGAAGCCAGCCCAGGCAGAAAAGTTCGTGAGACGCTTATCTCCACTAAACTACTAAAAAAGATGAAATGTGAGCTCTGGTTCAAGTGGTAGAGTGTTAGATTTGAGCAAAGGAAACTCAGTGCCTAGGTCCTGAGTTCCACCTCTTAGAGATTTTTTTTTAAAAGACACTTTCACCTCCCCCCCGCCCCCGCCGTCAGGCCCTAAATCCAGATATTGGTCATCCTAGATCTCACTTCCACTCTTGCCACTTCTACAGCCCCACCACAAGTGGCCTGTTTCTGGCCAGCTCTGGGTTAAGATGTGAACGTACACAATGGGGGCCTACCAAGGTCAAGGCTAATGCCCAGAACATTGAGGTATTGGCCATACCAGTCTCTCCTACCCCAATTCCCTGGCCCTGGAATCTAAAGTCTGTGCCTCAGTGTTCTGGGCATCCAGAATTCTCTAGAAGGATTTGAAAGGCCCAGCTAAGGCTGGAAGATTGACTTGCCTGCGATAATGTATGTTGACATTTCCTAGACACCAACAGACACTTCCAAGCCATCTTGGCCTCACCTCCAATGTAGCCCGGAATCCTTCTTGCTTGGGCGGCCTTCAGTCCCCTATGAAGCTGGAGTTGGCCAGAGCCACTGGCAACTCCCTTCCCCCACTCACTGCCAGCCTGCTGAGAGGGACATGCAGCCAGAGGTCTAGAAGAGGAAAAGGGCAGGACATCCCATGTCTAAGTTCCCCACCCACAAACAGGCAATACTTTATTGCAGCTGGCCTGGCTGACCCAGAATCCCCTGCAGGAGGCCAAAGATTTGGACATCTGGACTTGGGCCCCAAAGAAAAGTTTGAACTCAGGTCTCTGGCAATTTAGGACTCATTGTAGACCCAGATAGGAGGCTATAGGCAAGGGTGGTGTGGAGAAGGACCACCATCCGAGGTCAGAAAGAGGCAGACAGTCACCCAGGAAGCGGACAGAGAAAGATGAGGAAAACACACACACACACACACACACACACACACACACACATATACACACACACACACACATACACACACACACACACATACACACACACACACACACACACACAAATATGGCACTGGTGTCTCACACCTGTCATCCTAGCTACTCAGGAGGTTGAGGTCAAAGCCAGCCAGCCAGCACTGAAATGTCTGTGAAGCTCTTATCTCCAATGAACCAACAAATAGCCAGAAATGAGCTGTACCTCAAGTGTTAGAGCACCAACTTTGAGCACAGAAGCACAGGAACTTCACCTAGGCCCTGAGTTCAAGACCCAGGTCTTCTACATCCAAACACACAGACACAGACACACACAGACACACACACGAACACACAGACATACACACTGGTAGCCCAAACCCTCAGCAGTCCCTGAGCACCCTGAATATTCCACCCCAGAGATGATGGCACTACCATCATAGACCAACTGTAGACAAAACTCAGAGCCTCTCACATGTCTGGAATGGTTCACAACACATCATGGCATTTCTACTGTACAGTTATGCAGAAAATTCAGCTACCTTTTGTTTGGTTGTAGGTTATGGAGTTTGAGCTTTGGGCCTGCCAGCAGGGCCTCAGCTCTTCAGATGAAGTTGTGTGTTCTACCACTGGAGCCACAGCACCACATCCAATTTTCTGGTGGTTCATTGGAGATAAAGTCTCACAGCCTTTCCTGCCCAAGCTGGCTTTGAACCGTGATCCTTAGATATCAGCCTCCTGAGTAGCTAGGATGACAGTTGTGAGCCACTGGCTGTGCCCGGCTACAACCAACTTCTTTTTTTTTTTTCAGCTTTCTTTCTTTCTTTTTTTATTGTGAAAATACTGTACAGAGGGGTTACAATTACATGGGCAAGATAAGGAGTACATATCTTATCAAGCATTGTAGCTTCCTCCTTTGTTTCCCCTTCCTATCCCTTCCCTGCTTTCCCCTATCCCTTAACCAACCCTTCCCCCCGCCCCCACGAAAGTTGTAAAGTTCTTTTTTGATATGACAACTTGTACTTCTCATTGATGCAAGGGTCAGCCTGTATAATTACTTAAATGACTTGTTTTTTCCCCTTCCCCTCCACAAATTATACCACAATTAAATACAGTGAAAGCAGGGGTTGTACTGTGGGCAAGGGACATACAAAGCAACAAAGAAATAATCATATAAATGCATTAGAAACAAATGCTTGAAAGAAAAAAAAACATTTAAATATAAACCTTAGGGTTCATTTTCCTAACATCACCTAATCTAACCTTTTCTGCTTGACTCATATATATACTACATATTGCAAATAAAGGAAACCATGGGACCTAAGTTTCTTTGGGCTTGGCTTACTTCACTTAATATAATTTTTTCCAAGTCTTTCCATTTCCTAACAAATGAGGCAATGTCATTCTTTCTGATGGAGGCATAGAATTCCATGGTGTATATATACAACATTTTCTTGATCTATTCATCTACTGAGGGGGATCTGGGTTGGTTCCATATCTTAGCTATGGTAAATAATGCTGTAATAAACATAGTTGTGCTGGTAGCTTTAGTGTGGTCTTGTTTGTAAACATTTGGGTAAATGCCCAAAAGTGGGATTCGTGGGTCATAGGGGTGATCTATGTGGAGTCTTTTGAAGAACCTCCATACTACTTTCCAAAGTGGTTGAACAAGTTTACACTCCCACCAACAATGAAGTAAGGTTCCCTTCTGTCCACATCCCCTCCAGCATCTGTTGTTATTAGAGTTCTTCATTTTTGCCATTCTAACGGGTGAGGTAGTATCTTAAAGTTGTTTTGATTTGCAACCCTACTACTATCTCTTGCAAGCAAGGAAGGGGTATCTTTCTTTCATGTTTGGTTTTTGTTTTTTATTTTGGTTGAGGGGCTTGAACTCAGGGCTTGGTTACTGTCCCTGATGTCTAATTTTCCTCAAGGCCAGTGCTCTACCATTTGAGCCACAGTGCCACTTCCAGTTAGAGATTGGAGATGAGTATCTGGAGGGACTTTCCTGCCTGGCTGGGAAATGAGATCCTCTGGATCTCAGCCTCCTGAGTGGACAGGAAGACACGTGTGAGATGACAGGTGTGAGCCATCGGCTCCTGGTTTAAGGTGTCTGAAGGACTAGACACCTTAAGCCAAAAATGGCAAAAACTCCCATTCTCTTGGATTGGAAAAATTAACATTTTGAAAATGGCAATACTTCCCAAGGCTATCTACAAATTCAATGTGATACCTATCAAAATTCCAACCTCATTCTTCAAGGAAATAGAAGAGGCAATCCAAAAATTCATATGGAACAATAAAAGACCCCGAATAGCAAAAACGCTCCTCAACAGAAAGAACCCTGCTGGAAGAATATCAATACCAAATTTCAACCTCTGCTATAAAGCAATAGTAATCAAAACAGCTTGGTACTGGCACAAGAACAGACCTCAGGAACAATGGAATAGAATTGAAAACCCAGAAATGAACCTAAAGAACTACAGCTATCTAATCTTTGATAAGGGAGCTAAAAAAATAGAATGGAAGAAAGACAGCTAAAAAAATAGAATGGAAGAAAGACAGCCTCTTCAGTAAATGGTGCTGGCAAAATTGGTTAACTACTTGTAGAAAACTAAAGCTAGATCCTTATATATCACCCTGCACCAGAATCAACTCCAAATGGATCAAAGACCTCGGAGTCAAAGCAGACTCTCGGAAAACATTACAGGATGGAATAGGAGAAACCCTAGGTCTCCTTGGCGCAGGCCAAATTGTTCTTAATAGAGACCCAGAAACACAACAAATCAAAGAAAGGTTGGAGAAAAGGGATTGCATGAAGTTGCAGAGCTTTTGCATGGCAAAGGACATAGCTAGCAAGACCAATAGAAAGCCTACGGATTGGGAGAAGATCTTCACTTAGCCATACAATGGACAAGTGTCTCATATCTAAAATATACTTGGAACTCAAAAAATTAGATCCCCCAACAACAAATCCTCAAAGAAACAACTGCCCAATAAATAAATGGGATAAAGACTTAAAGAGAAACTTTTCTGAAGCAGAAAGAAGTATGGCCAATAGACACATGAAGAAATGCTCAACCTCCCTAGCCATAAAAGGAGTACATTTCTTATCAAGCATTGTAGCCTCCTATGCAGCCACCTTCTTATACCAAGGGAAAACCCAACTCATCAAGACACAAACTAAATGTAAACCTACACTTCAGACTTGGTCACCAGCATCCAAAACCATTCTTCCATGGGTGGAGAGCATATAATTGACACTACCATTCCACCCCAGATCCCATTCACCCACTCCCTGCCTGCCATAGCCATAACCTCTGGATTTCTTGGTAAGGCACCACCTACCCTGCTTTGGCTTCACACTGGGGTAAACCTGGGGACTTATTAGAAATGTCTGTACTGTGAGGTCAGCATCTGGTCTCAGAACCACAGAAACACTACTACTTCACCATCTCTTGCAAGCAAGGAAGGGGTGTCTTTCTTTCTTGTTCGGTTTCTGAATTTTTTTTTTTTTTGGTTGAGGGGCTTGAACTCAGGGCTTGGGTACTGTCCCTGATGTCTAATTTTCCTCAAGGCCAGTGCTCTAACACTTGAGCCACAGTGCCACTTTGGGTTGGAGATTGGAGATGAGGCTCTGGAGGGACTTTCCTGCCTGGCTGAGAAATGAGATCCTCTGGATCTCAGCCTCCCGAGTGGGCAGGATGACAGGTGTGGGATGACAGGTATGAGATGACAAGTGTGAGCCACTGGCTCATGGCTTAAGGTGTCTAGTCCTTCAGAATTTCCACCTAGTCCTTCTCTAGACACTACCACCTAGACACCCCTCTACCTCCTTCAGGGAAAGCAAAGGGAGGCTAGAATCTGGGTGGGGTCATGGGGATTAAAGGGCCCACTCCACATCACTAACCCCCTCTAAGCTCCCATCTGCCTCCTCTGGATTGCCTGGTCTTCCAGGGTGGATCAGACCCACAAGGAGTTCTGGGGCCTGCCCTATGTCCCCGTGCCCCACCCAACCGATACCTGAGGACTTCTTGGGCCAGCTGCGCCATGTCCCGGTGGAAGACGTTGGGAGGGTTGCTGATAACCGGGCCCAGGGGTACCCAGGGCAGAAGGAGTGTCCAGCTCCCCTCTGTCAAAGGAGACACAAAGCACAGATGGATCTACTAAGAGATTCAGTGCATCTACCTGTCACGAAAGGTCCCTGGGAGAAGTGTTTTATGGTGACAGCCCTGGGGCCTGACCTCAGGGCCCGGCACTGTCCTTGACTTTCTGTGTCTACAGGGGAGTGCCCTTTCACCTGAACCATGGTGCCACTTCCAGCTTTTACTGTGTATGCAGGACCTAGGATTTGAACCCATGCTTTCCTGTGTGCTAGGCAGCTCTACCTCTAGGATGCAATCCCAGCCCTGGATAGCTGTTCTTCTGTGATCCCTCGGGCCTGTCTTGGGACAATCTCACACATCTATACCAAGTCTCTCACCAGCAGTCCTGGCTGGAAATGAACACGGTCTGCTATGTTGCCCATCATCTGTAGCACCTTTGTTCTCTGTGCTTCCTACAGATCCTCCTTGTTAAGCAAGACCCCTTTTCAAGTGCTGTCTCCAAGAAGCCCTTTCTGATCACTGCCACGCCGACCCCAGTAGAGTCTGCTTAGCATGGGAAAACATCTATCAGACCATGATAGGGGCCTCGAGACCTATCTCTGAGTTTTGGGACTTCACCGAAGTCTACCTCAGAGAATGGGGCTTTACAGAAACCTATCTCCAAGTTTTGGGACTTCACCGAAGTCTACCTCGGAGAATAGGGCTTCTAAGAGGCCTACTCCTGGGAAAAGGCTGGCAAAACCCCTGGAAAAGATGTGTTTCTGCCTATCTTTTCCTCATAAGAGTGCCTATTAATCTTTTACTGTTTCTACTGCTCATTGTACTTACTCATTGTCAACGTTCCCTTATTCAAAGCTCTTTAAGAGTGTTGACGACTCCAATATCTGATGAGTGTCTTAAAAATATGACTAACTCACCAGAGTTAAGTGCTACCCTGAAACCCCTCTTATGGAGGCTAGTAGACAAGCCATAAGTAAATATAAAAGTATTGGGGGTTTCACAAAGTCACTCCAGCAGAAGGAATTGTAAGAAATTTACAAAAAGTTGTAGGCGCGGCTAGAACAGAAAGAATGTATGGCAATTGCTGAGATAACTATTTAGGAGAAAGAACTTCCTCATTTACTAAGAGACTTGCTAAATCTACATCTCCTTGGTGCTTACTATTAAAGAAGGAACAGGAAAGATCTTAATGGGACAGTTAAGGCCTCTATAGAAAAAAGTATAGATCTAGGCCTCCCTGACCTTACTATTAAAGAAGGAACAGGAAAGATCTTAATGGGACAGTTAAGGCCTCTATAGAAAAAAGTAGTGGTTAATTGGTGACAATCATCGAAACCAATTGTATTTCTTAAAAATAGAGGTAAAGCCGGAAACAAGTGCCTATCAGGTGACCAGCTGGTGACCGCCCAAGAATGAAGCCCTGCAGCAAGATTATGTAACCTTTTGCCCTTTCTTATGGAGACTTTTTGCTATAAAAGTTTGTTATCCTCTGCATTAAATCGCACTCAGCACTCAGCATCCACTCCTAATGTGTGTGAGTTGTCTGTTTGCCATCTCCCCGTCCTATTCCAGGTTCCTCCCCTAGGTATCCTCCGTCGTCCCGACAGAACCCGGTCCGCGGCAGATCACCTTGGAAAAGCTGGAGCCTCTCCACTGTGCAGGCTGCCAGCCTTGTCAGACTCTGCCCTCCAGCCAGTGTGTGTTGAGAATGCATGAAGGGGAAGGCCTGGATTCCACCACCGGATTTCTGAAGGCCCTGATACACCACTCAGGGGCAGGTGTTGTATCACACTCCGTGAGAGGGGCCTCGAGGACTGGGCAACCTGTGGGCAACATGACAGGGCCATTTCTTTTTGTGGGCTTGAACTGAGGATCTGGGAGCTGTTTCTCTGAGTTTTATTGCTCATGGCTGGTGCTCTACCACTTGAGCCACAGCTCCACTTCTGGCTTTTTGGTGGTTCCATGGAGAGAAGTGTCTCTCTCGCTTTCCAGCTTATGGCTGGCTTTGATCCTTGATCCTCAGATCTCTGCATCCCAAGTCACCAGGATGTCAGGCTTGACCCTGAGCCAGAGGTGACGGGCACCAAAGGCTTTTTAGTTTTTGTTTGCTTCCGTTTATCTCCTGTGAACTAGCAAGCCCAAGTTAAAATAATCAGTTACAGGGGATCAAATTCCTCCCCTAGGTCGGTTAATCCAGGCAGATAAAATGTCTTTGGAAAAGGCTAGTCTGAGTTGGCTTAGGGATGTTTGTGTGTGTATGTGTGTGGGTGTTAGAGATACCTACCCTCATCTACGTGATGCCTCCTCCTCCAAGCAGGGAGTGCATCCAGGATCCTGACCCCAAGGGAGGTGGATGAGGGAGGGTACCTAAGGTCACATCCAGGGGGATGATCCGAATTCTGTCCTGCACTGATAAAGCCTGGACAGATAAAGGAGAGAAGGAGAGGGTTATTGGAACAAGAAAGTGAGCCCCTACCTTTGGCTACATGTACAAGCAAGAAAACTGAATACATCTTTCTTGGTAGTCAGAAAAAAGATGTACACTATTCATTTATTTTATGTTTGTGTTAGTCTTAGGGCTTGGATTCAGGGCCTGGGTGTTATCCCTTAGCTTCTTTTGTTCAAGGTTGAGGCTCTACCACTTGAGCCTCAGCACCACATCTGGCTTTTTTGTGTGTGGTTTTGGGGAGCTAGGTGGTTTATGGGAGATAAGAATCTCCTGGACTTTCCTGCCCGGGCTGCTCTGAGTAACATCCATCAGATATCAGCCTCCCAAAGAGCCAGAATGATGGGTGGGAGCCATGAGCTCCTGACTGCCACCATCCATTTATAATCCCTTAGGCCCAGAGCCAGGCCACCTATACTACACCTCCTTGTTGGGAGTAGGAAGCAGACATGAGTGGGTTTGATACTTCAACAACCTACCTATCTTTGAGCATTGTTCTGGGTCAGTCTGATGGAGGCTTCATCCTTATCCACAGCAATGACATGGCTCTGTCACAAGAACAAATGTCCCCCCGGGAGGCGTCAGGTCTGTGGTCTTTCCTCTGAACCCCGCCACCCTAACCAAAACGACACTCCCCAGCAAAGCGTAGTACACACAGAGTGTTTTTATTGTCTTATACCCAGGGTCTTGTCAGATACGTGGGGGTATAGGTCAGAGGCCCGGAATTGTGCTGGCAGGGGGACAAGGCGACACCTTCACATCCACTTTCCTTCAACGGTGTAGCAGAGGGATGTGGGGAAGGACTGATGGGATAGACAATGAATAACCATCACGGTCTAGCCAGGGCACAGAGGGGCTTACCTCAAGGGGCTGGTTCAACAGGCTGGGCAAACAGCTCCTGACCCACAGCCCACATCCAGAGTGAGAGGGCCACCTTGGGTTCCAGCCACATGGGAATGCTGGGCCACCTCCTCCAGCATTCTACCAATTCCTGCGAGAGAGAAAGAGAGAGGGAGAGAGAAGAGACAGAGAGGGAGAGAGAGAGACAGAGGTCCAGAATTACACTTAAGCCAGGTGCCGGTGGCTCGGACCTATAATCCTACCTACACAAGAGGCTGAGATGTGAAGATGGTGGTTCATAGCTGGCTCCAGAGGAATGTCTGTGAGACTCTTATCCTCAAAGAACCAACAGAAAACCCGAAGTGATGCTGTGGCTCAGGGGGTAGAGTACTAGCCTTGTTCTGAGGAGCTCAGGGATAGCATCCAGGCCCAGAATTCAATCCCCACAAATGACAAGAAGTGGACTTCCCACACAAGATGGGACTGAATAACACACAGGGTCCTAGGAAGCATGGCAGAGAAATCAGGCCAAGATTCCTGTCAGCTGGGGTCATGAGTAGGTCACCTGGCTTCTCCATGACTCATTTTCCCCAGCTGGAAAAATGAATAGAGTGAAAAATCCCTTCCGCATGGGGACAGGGTAATGATGAAAGGCAGCCATGTTTTGTTTCATAATCCCACACCTGTTGCTTGATTAATAACAGACCCCATCTGAGCCCTTTCCCGGCAACTTCCTGTCATATGCTCACAGAATTGTTGAGAACTGTATCTGACACCTGCTCCCTCTGTGCCTGGCCCTGCTACAGAGACACCTCTGTATTAATCCCTTATTTACTCACAATTGTCCCATGAGGAGACTTAGGTCCCATGGTGGACATCCAACCCAGAGCTTCACCTGTGGTCAAGAATCGGCTGCCGTGAACTAAAGGTTTGGGACAATCCATCTAAAATGATGACTGAGCAGGGCACTAAATGTCTACCACCACCACTACCTCCCCCCCCCCACATACACACAAACACACCTCCACCATCCTTTGCAGGCAAAGATGTTTTACTTTCTTTCTTTTTGTTGGTTGTGGGGCTTGAACTCTGGGCCTGGGTTCTATCCCTGACCTCTTCAGCGCAAGTCCAGCACTCTACTACTTGAGCCACAGCACCACTTCCGGTTTTCTGGTGCTTTATTGGAGAGAAGAGCCTGAGGGTCTTTCCTGCCCAAGCTGGCTTTTACCCATGATCCTAAGATTCAGCTCCTGAGTACTTAGGATGAGAGCCATGAGCCACTGGCACCCGGCCAAAGAGGCTTTTCTATGCCTGTCATCCTATCCCCTCAGGAGACTGAGATCTGAGGACTTCACTTGGATGCAACCCTTGGCAGCAAAGTCATTGAAAACTCTTATCTCCAATTAAACACCCAAAAACATTGCAAGTGGAGCTCTGGCTCAAATGGTAGAGTGCTAGCTTTGAGCATGAAACCAGGGATGGGACCCAGGCCCTAGTTTTAAGCTTTTTCTAGCATAGACCCACCCAAGAAAAGGAAGCAGGTGAGCACACGGGAGATCAAAGCTCACACACAATACTCAAGACTCACAGAATAGACCCCATCCTGGTCTGAGTCTCTAGATTCTATGTACTAGATCATGGCAGGCTGAGATGGGACTGACCATGCACCAAGTCAGGACATTCAAGTACAATCCATACTGAGGATCCCATGACCTCATCAAGGACTCAAGATCTCTCAATGTCCTGCCTTGACACTGGGCAGTCAGGTGAGATCTAGTTATCCAAACAAAGGATATGGGAATGAATGAATTTCTCAGCCAAGGGATGCAGACTGGAGGGCTCTAGGTCCCTCTCTCTCAGGGAGGAGAAAGGGGTGATCCATCTCAGGAATGTTCCTGGGTTGTGAGTATCCTCAAAGAAACAACCCTGCTCCCACCCCAGTGCCTCCTGATTTCCCACTAGCCTCAACCTTCAGTCGGCCCCTCCCACATCTGCCATCTAGACTAAAGGGTGAGCCAGCAAAGAGACCCACCTCTACCTCTGAGAATGGCAGTCAGGGGGCCCTAGAATCCCCTAGAGGAAGTCTGGGGGCAACACGGGTCTGACTCTTGCCCTCATTCCCTGGGTGTCCTGTTCCAGTGGCACGCTTACCTCTGTCTCTGGTCGAGGAATGAACACTGGGGGTGTCATCTTCAGATTGAGTCAGCAAAAGTGCCAGTGCCCATGGGTGTACTGCACAGGCATCCTGCAGTGGACGACAGCCAGGTTTTCAATGGTGAAACCAGAGTGCCAGGACTTTTAATAGCCATGTGGCTGGGTCGAAGATTCTATCACTGATGGTCTAGGTTGTCAGTTGAGGTCATAGCTCCAATGGCCTGAGTCACTGGATCTGGGATTGTCCTCCCTCTTCATCTTCCTGCTAATCCCTTGCCACCCCCCTCTGGACACTCCCTCAGCCTATACCTCCCTAGCGCTTGGACAGTATCTTCTTATCTGACCAGAAAATAAGCTCCATGAGCCAGGGGAAATTGAAACTCTGTGACCCACCCTGAGCCCTAGGGTCTACCCGAGGCTACTTCCCTCTGCAGTCAGCGACCACTCAGATTTGTATGTCATGAAATTGCTGATGTCATGAATGGGTCAGTGGCTTGGTCCTCCACACTAGCTTTAGGCTCTGGAACTGTCCCCACAGAGATTGTGAATGGTTGGCTCCCTTGATCTAGGGACTCCAAACCAAGGCTTGCATGCTCCCTTCTTCCTTCCTTTCCTCCTTTTCTCCCTCCATCCTTCCCTCCTCTCTTTCTCTTTCTTTTCTTTGTGTCACTCCTGGGCATGAACTCAGAGCCTGGGTGCTGTCCCTGAGCCTTTTTACTCAAGGCCAACAGTCTACAGCTTGAGCTGCTAATCCACTTCTGGCATTTTCTTTTTGGTAGTCAGTTGGAGATAAAGAGTCTCAAGCCTCCTAAGTAGCTAGGATGACAGGTGTGAGGCACCAGCATCCAGCTCAAACCAAGATTTCTTCATGTGCTGTGGAACCAGCACTGGAACCTTTCATCGTGTATGACTCCAACTCTCTCTCCCCCAGGAACTGGCACACACTGTAACGTTTTGTTAAATAGATGAGCATCTGTCTATGACAGTACTACAGAAAAGTCCCATCCAACTCAGGTAAGCATCCTGGGTGGGGGTAAAGCCTGATGTAGCTCTCCCACAGTTCTCCCTCCTCCCTCTTCCCACCCTCCTGGTGCCACCGCACTTAACTCTTTTGGTTCCAAGGACGTGAGCCATGTACTCACTGTATTCTGGGGCCTCTAGGATGCCTATCTTCTCAAAGATCTCTGTCCAGCCACTGACCAGCTGTATGGCACTCTATTCCCCACTCAGCTGTGAACAAGGTTGTCCTGAGTTGAAAGCTTGGCTCAAGGGGCCTCCTCTGCACTCCCTAGTGCCAGACTGGATGGTCCACCATATCCAGCTCCCAATTTTCATGTTGTAGAAAAGGATCCCTGAGGCATCCTGGGTCTCTGAATCTCCCAGAGTCCAGTACAGGTCCTGGGAATTGTCTCTGCTCACAGCAATCAGGCTGCAGATGGCAAGGTCACAATCTCTGCTCCCCACAACATTCTCGAATGTAGTGATCACCCTAGAGAGAGCCGGAGGAGAATTGGCAGCTGCCGGAGAAAGGCAGTCAAGGCACGGCGTTCATATCAGGAGACCATTTGGCTCCGCAACTCTGCTTGTGCTGCTTGAATATCATTGTTTGGTGGCTGAAATGGTCCTTCTCATTTGACCCATTATCCCAAGCATTAGTAGAAATTGCCAGCTTCAAGGAAAAAACCCTGGAAAAGCTGGCATTTCACTTGTCCCAATCAAACTTAAAGGGTTCCAAAGTCAGCGGTCCCCTTTTCCTTCCAGGCAGCCTACAGTAGGTTACAGAAAATGGCATTCAGAGAGCCCTAGCTAATTGCCATGTCCTGATACCAAGCAGGCTCCAGCAGGGGCAAACACTTGCCTACCATTGCCTAGCTGGAAACAGCCCAGGAGGGACACAGATTGGAGACTGCAGAACTCCAGGTAGGACTACCCACCAGTGCACTGCCCCTAGAGTGAATCCACGCCACCACTGGGGGCCAAGAGCACCCTCCCCAGATGCCCACTTACATGGTCAATACCCTGGGTAAGATTCTCCTCTCATCCTCAGTCGTGGTGAACCATCTGCTATGTCACACCGTTCATCACTTCCCAGACCCTCCTAGATTCACAGCCCCTGCCCTACTACCTCCCATCTAATTCCCTATTTATGTTTGGCAGACTCATTCCCAACCTTGAATTAGCTCCAACTATACACACCAGAGCAGACTGTCTGGCTGGAAGAGTGCGGCTGTGATCACAGTAGCCTCATGAGCCTTCTGGCTAAAGAAGAAGGGCAGGTGTCCACTCTGGTCTGCGGTTCACACAGGCCTCCAAGAAGAGACCCACGCAGGTCCAGCAGCTACTGTGGGCTGCAGAAAAGGGGAAGAAAGAGGTGGAAAGGAACATCTACTGAGACCTTCTCTAAAGGAGCCATGAAACGGTGAAAGAGAAAACAAAAATTATGGCTGGGCTCATACCGGACATTAATTGAAAAAGAATAACAAATACACACATACACACAAATAAAATGCTTTTGCTCTTTTTAGACAAGGTGACTGTACAATGAGAAAGATGATCTCTCTCTCTCTCTGTCTCTCTTTATCTCTCTCTCTCTGTCTCTTTCTCTCTCTCTCTCTCTCGCACGCACACACACACACACATACACACACACACACACACACAGATTCAGAGCAGTTTCTCTCCTGAGTTTGTTGGTTTCTCACCTGGGCAATGTACTAGCTGGAGCACAGGGGTTCCCTTGTCAGAACCAAGGGATCTCACCCAAGGGGAACAATGCTCTCATAATGCAGAAGGGCCAGACCTTCCCATTGGTAACAACAAGCCTTGACTCCCCATTCACCAAAACCCTAGACCAGGATGCTGGGTGAAGGACTTCCGAGACACGTGGCTTCTCAGAGCCTGGACAGAAAACAAAGCAGGTGCCTCCAGAAAGGTGTCTGACCTGGGGTGGGGGCGTTGTTGGGGACTTTGATGGGGTCCTAAAGGCTATATACATGGATGGACTCCCTACTTCCCTCCTACATACTTCTGGGCAACGTGGCAAATTCTTGGTGAGGACTAGGAGACTAGATGGACTGGTAGCACTAGCAGAAGCTGGCAGAACTGGGAAATGTGATCACCCAGTCAGAACTGTTGAATGCTGGGGTTGGGGTACAGGCCGGTTATATGTGTGTCAGAGGGGGTGTGTTTTTCTCCCAAATACCCACCTTCTATCTGACCCCAGTGCCCTCACCTCTGTAGTGGGCTCTTCTGGGAATGACCTCAGGTGAAAGGGTGACTGAGCGCAGAAGACAAGGGCTCACACAACAACGGAGTCTATCTTCTGCATCCAACCACCCCTGCCCAGCAAAAGGGAAAAGAACCGAGAAGGTAGGTGTGGAGGTGCAGCTCCCCACCTCTGACTAAAGCCACCAGGTTCCCACCAGGGAGAGGAAGGGTGCACATGCACAGCTGTGTGGTTCCCACTGCTCCAGACCAGGGGTTCTGTGGTCTCCCCTCCTCCTCATCCCTGCAGCTCCCCTTTTCCTGGAACACTGGCCACTAGGGATGAGGGTGGGATCCCCAGGTGGACACCCACCTCCACCCCCCACCCCTGGGGTGCATTTGTGGCAGAGCCAGGACAGACTGTGGGGCACGGTGGAGGCACAGACAGGGCAGGATGGGGAGGCAAGAGGCAAGGGTCCGGGTCCGCGAGGGTGGGGGGAAGGGTAGAGTGGGGGATGGGGTTTACAGGGGGGGTTGTGGAGTGCAGGAGCTCAGGTCGGCCACTCACGTGTGCTGCTGGAAGAAGCTGTAGGCTGCGACTCCGCGTGGCGCCAGAAGTCTGAGAACCGAGGGCTCGAACCAAGTCAGGGCCACCAGCAGGCCAGGGGCGCAACATCTCCGCCAGGTGACTGCTATAGGCTCCACGGGTCCCAGCCAGCAGCGCCAGGTTTGAAACCCAGCGCGGGCGCGTGGTGAAGCTGTGCGCAGCCTCTGCTCTTCCTCAGCCACCACCGCAGCCTCAGCGGCCTCCTAACCTGTGGCCGCCGCCGCCTCAGCAGCCACTGCCTCTGCCGTGCTCCCCGCACCGGGACCTCAGACTCAGGGCCACCATGGCTGGGCGCCTCCGAGGGGCTGCGTGTGGCGATGTGCCTGCCTTGCAGGATCCGCATGCTCTGCGCTCCCGGCCAGGCCCCACACTATGATCGGAGCAGCCTCCAGCCATTGAAGCCATTTCCACGGGTGCTAGTGCTCCTGCTCGCTCTTCTCCCAGCTCTCCCTGGGCCCCACACTCCTCTCCTGGGACACCCCGCCCCTTCTGCGCACACACCCCTGCCCCCTTGTGCCCCTGGCCATTGCTGCCACCAAAGTGTGCTCCTGGGCCCCGCCCCCTCCTCCCCTGGGTCCCACCCCCCACCCCTGGCCACAATTGCAGCCCTGACTGGGCCCTGAGGCCTCTAGACCTTGGCAATTGCAGCCTTACCTCAGCTCAACATTACCCCCACCCCCAGTACCGGCCCAGGGGATCGAATCTCCCCTCAGCCCCACGGCTGGAGGAGACTCTCCTCCATCCCCCTCCACTCCACACACCAAGCAGTTGCATGGTGACACTCCTGTGTGTATGTGTGTTTGTGTTTGTGTCTGTGTGATTGTTGGGGATAACCACCTCTCAAGGACTCAGAACATAGCACCCTTTGGGATGACTCAGCACACAGCACACTTCCAAAATCAGCACAAAGCACCCTGTGTAAATGACTCAGCACACAGCTCCCCTTGAAGGACTCAGCATGTAGTATGCTGAGTACTCTACCCAGCACCCGTTGAAGGAGGGAGTCTATAGCCCACAGTGTAAAGGACTCAGTGAATGGCACCCTTTGGGATGACTCAGCAAACAGCATCTTTTTAAGGACTCAGCATATAACTCCCATGAGGGAAGGACCCAGTAAATAGCACCCTGTGAAGGACTCAGCACATAGCTGTATGTCACAAGTTCAGCTGTCATTAGAATTAGGGTGCTTTCTTCAGTATCACCATTCTTCAGAAACACTTCACAAATCCTACCAGTTCACATTTAGACAAGCTGTGTTTTATGAGGGAAGTCAGCTGGGGGTCTTTAACTAAAAGCTTGGGGGCCCTGTCCCTGAGCTCTTTGGTTCAATGCTAGAGCTCTAACACTTGGAGGCACAGATCCAATTTTGTTTTTTGGGGTTTTTCTTTGACAGGTCTTATGGTGATAAGTAAGGCCAAGTTAGGGTATCCGTGGGCAAAGGCTCTTAGCTCAGCCTGGAGCTGACCTCTCCCTTCCCTGTTGCCCTGGAAAGCTGGGCCTCCTGGAGCTCTCTGGGCCTAGGGTGGAACAGACCTACTCAGGCATCAGCAATCAGGGTGAGCAAAAGTCAGCTTGGCCCTAGTAACTTGCCCATTTTGAACTCTAGAGGATAATGGCATGAGACCGCATGTTCCGTGTGTGGCCACCAGGGGGCAGGAGTGGCCCACAATAGGGATTGTACTTGTCACTTGTGTTTACTCTTGCTTCCCTGGGGCCCCCAATCATGATTCAAAGCGACCATGGACAGCAAAGTCCTTGAGACTCATACCTACAATTAACCATCAAAAAGGAAGTGGGGCTGCACACACACACACACACACACACACACACACATACACACACACACACCACATGAATGCAAAATCAGAGATTTCTACACTGCAGTCTTTGGGTATTCTCTACTTTTTCCCCCAGTAAGCCTGGTGGCTGCTGGCCCAGGTGTTTGGTGCATACAACATCACCTGGCATCTTCAATTTTGGAGGAACAGAATGGCTAGAAGGTCAACCTTCCCCCATCCCGGCTCCTTGATTGGGTCATCGTCTATCCAGGCCCTTTGGGACTCCTTTACAGACTCGCCAAGATGCCTTCAAAAGGCATCACATACTGGGCACTGGTGGCTCATGCCTGTCATTCTAGCTACGCAGGAATCTGAGATCTGGAGGATCATGGTGCCAAGCCAGTCTGGGCAGGACAGTGTATGAGACTCTTATCGATGAACCATCAGAAAACAAAAATGGCATTGTGGCTCAAGTGGTAGAGTGCCAGCCTTGAGAAAAAGAGCTCAGGGACAGCCTTCATGACCAACAACAACACGGAGAGGCATTGCATGATGTCTTTGGGATTGGCATGGGCCAAATGTAATTGGAATTAATTATAATTGGAATTAATCAAGTCCTCCAAGACAAAGCAGTACCTCCTTTAATCCTGTGCTCCTCCATCGTCTCACCCCCTGGCCTTGTTCGTGCTTTGGGTCAGCATGGTTCTGGCTGGATGGGAGGGCTCCAAGGAAGATCCCAGAGCAATCACCCCACCTCCTTCTGCCCTGCTCACCCTGATGCTTCTGCTCTTTGCCATAGACCTTCTTCCTGGAATCCATCCATGAGGTCATCACCACCATCATAGTGGTGAGTGGTGGGTGTGGCCTAACTAGGGGCAGTCAGAGGTGGAAGTAGGTCTGGGACTAGGAGCTTCCACTTTGGGTGTGGGCTGAGGCCTGGGCTGACTTTTATTTCATCCTGACCCTTGCAGTGGTGGGGAGACAGTGTAGACTTCACATTGAGTCAGGTAAGATTGGAATCTGGAGGACCACTTGTGTGGGGAAGGATGTGGGACTCAGGGGGCCACTGTTGTTGGTATTTTCTTGGGACTCCCCCCTCCCTCTCTCATCCCTCAATGGTAGAAGAAAAACTTCAACTCAGGGTGTGGGAAGAGGGGGCAGGGGAATATTTTGGGTTGAACCAGACTTGTGCTTCATATTCATCCTAGCCCCTACTTCCTATTTATCTGAGGAATGGCCATATGGGTTTGGGAGGGGGAAAAATCATCCTAGCTGAGAATGTGGATCAGTGGTAGAGTGTTTGCCTAGCATGCCAGAAGTCACCAATGGGCCACCAATAGGCCATTAGATGTCCCTTGAGTTTGGGCCAACTCCCTTCAGCCTCTGCCCTACCCTACCCCCAGTTTAACCTTCCCGTTGCCCGGCAGATGGAGGCCTGAGAGAAAGCCACTTGGTCATCTACTTCTGGTGGCTAACGCTTTTGAGAGTCAGTATGTCACATAGAGAGTCGTCATCTACATCAGTCTACCGGAGAAAGTGAGAAAGCACTCCTCACTTGAGCCTGGAAGCTGTGGGCAGATCTGGATGTGGGGCATCTGGGGCAGGACCTGCTCCTTGGGGGAATCCACTATGGGGTCGGGAACACTGACCTCTCCTCTGGCAGTTTCCATGCTGTCTTCAAGTTGCTTCTGAAGCAGTGTTGGGGAGGGGGATGGGAGGCTCAGCCTGTGCTGGCATCTGGAAACTGCTGTCTGTGCTTTCCCTGACTAGGAGTGACAGCAGCTCCTCAACACTCTCCTCTTCTCGATCTTCTCCTGAGACAGCCAGTGCATGCACTGGGCTTTTTCCCAACATAGCTCATTCAGGAACAACATCTGCTTTTTACACACCATGAGGGACTCCTTGATAGTTTGGATGTGTGCCAAAAGCTGGCTGCATCAATGCTGGAGCTCACCTGCTGGACTCTGGAAGTCCACCTCATCAGGCAGGTCATGGATGAGGGTCTGTGGCTCCAGCTCAGTCTGGCACTGAGCTGCTGGGTTGGCCATGGGGTGCCTGAAGCTAGCCCACCATTCTTGGGTCAGGAGTTTCCCCCTGTGGATCTCATCCTCCAAGAGCACTCTCAGAGCCATGTCACTCTTGGTCTGGGGAACCTCTCCATCCTGTGTGATGGTCACATGGGGTGGGGGGGATTCACCTCGTTACCTTTTGCTTCTCCAGGGCTCATCCCTTCCCCTTCCCCAGGGAAAGCCAGGAAGCTCAGCTGGGCTTGCAGGCATTCCTCCTGTGATCTGGTGGCTTCCAGGCACTTGAGAGTGTCCTGCCACTTCGGGGACACCACCTGGTCCCTCCAGTTTGTTGAGCCCTTCACTTGCATCAGCTGCTCCAGCAGCTGGATCTGCCTCTCTAAGTGCTGCTGCAGGGCCTCCTTCTCAGACCACAATCGCTCATTGGAGACAATGTGCCATTCACAGGAGGTTCTGAACTCCTGCACTGGCCCAGGGACTGCTCCTGCTGCTCCTGAGCTGCTTGGCTCTCTCTCTCTCAGCCACCACTATCCATTTCTCTATCTTCTTCTCTGAGCAGTCCTACTGCTCCCGCAGATGTTTCTTCATCTGCTGCTTTGTGTCCAGGATGCTGGCAAGCTCCTCCTTCTCACTACTCATCCGGTGGAGAGTGTCCCACAGCAGGGCCAGCTTTTCCTCCGGTTGTCTATCCCACACACATGCACATCGTGGGGTCTCAGGGGTCTCCTGCTGATCCTAGGCTTTCTCCTCCAGTCTCTGCAGTTGCTCCTACTGCTCCACGTTCTGAAGACGGAGACTGGTTTTCCTGGACCTGGATATGAAGTTGTTCCTCCAGGTTATTCAACTCCATCTTCAGTACCTAATGCCCTCCAGCGCTTGTTGGAACTTGCATATTCTCTTCTTCATGTTGCTCCTCTGTACCTACAGCACTTCCACCTTCTGCTGCAACTCTGTGTTCACTTGCTCCAGGTCATCAAAGTTTCTGGTATTTTCCTCGAGCTGAAGGATCACATCATTCAGCTGTTTGAGGAACATTTTGGTCTTCTCCTTTGCAGCAGTGACCAGAGAAGCCACTATCTCCAGCTCTGCCACACCCCACTCTGTAGCTTGTAGGCAGCTGGTGAGAGCTTCATGCTCCCTTTCTCTGTCATCAGCGGCCTACTGCACTTGGGCCAGTGCACATTGTAAATCGCTTTCTGCCGAAACCAACCACTGTATGGGTGCCTTTTGGATTTCTACCTCCATTTTTGGTGCTGCATGTATCTGGTCTATCTTCTCCCTCTCTTACTCCCATTGACCCTGCGGGTCTGTCTCCCTACTTCAGTGGTTGGATCTTGGCACAGAGTGCCTGGTTTCTTCTTTTCTGTGGTCCAGGGTGGGCATCATATGCAGGTAGCATCTCTGTGGATCCTTGGTGGGATTGGGACCCTTGACACTCTGGACCCTGGTGGCTGTGACTGAGTCCAAAGGCAGGGTAGGCCCATGGTCGGCATCACCTTTCGCTGGACTCTCCATACAATCTCGCTCCCCAGTGGTGTTTGTCTTGGGGATCCCTCCCTTTTTCGTGTTCTTTGTTTTCTTGAATGTTTCAGGTCTGTCGGGAGGATACTGCTGGTGTTCTTGTGGCAGCTTTTTGCCCACAGTTCTCTCATTGATTCTTATTGTTTCAGACATCTGAGCGCCAGGACGGGAAAGTTGGGCTGGCTACATTCCCAGGCTCTAGAAAATCTTCTATTCTCCCACTCACTGACTAGGACATCGTTTCCTACTCTACCTCAAAGTCACCTGGAGTCTCTTGCTCACCACTCAGCGACCTCTACATTCCTCAACTGCTGATAGTGGTGTCACCCAACAGAGGGATTCCAGGTGCTACTGGGAAGCATGTAATATGGGCATGTCCACTATTCTTGGATCCCATTGGTGAAAAAGAACGATGAAAAAATGGGGGTGTGCCTGGAATCCTGGGATGCAGACCAAGTGGGCCTAGTCAACATGACAGCAGCTCCTTTACCAGGAAAGTCTGTCCAATCCAGTTGGGGACAAGAGGGAGACCTGCTTTAGCCAGATGGCTGCACAGATTGTTGTGTATGTCTGTTTTTGCCAGTCCTGGACCTTGAACTCAGCATCTGGTCACAGTCCATGAGGTGTTCTTGCTCAAGATTAGCCCTCTACCACTGGAGCCACACAGCTCTACTTCTGGCTTTGTTGGCATTGAGGTTGGACAGGTGTCTCAAGGACTTTCCTGCCTAGGGTTACTTTGACCATGATCCTCCTATCACAGCCTTGTAAGTATCAAGGAGGACTGGTGAGAGCCACTGGTGCTTGGCTAATCATTGTTCGGGATTATGGCTTCCTCAGTAGCCTGCAAGCCTTCAGCAATGCAAGGTGAAGTATGTTTTGGAGCCAGATCACTCAGACCCAGATGGCCATACTGCAAAGTAAGAAAATGTAAAAATGCCATCCTGCCACTTTTTTCTGTGCAATTCCCCCGTTGCACAGGGCCTGAAGTTCTAGGATCCCAGGATAGCTTGTGTTTCCAGCGGCTGCACCCCAGCCTATGGTGATGAAAGCTGAGGCACGGTTACCATGACCTGAGTTCAAGACCATGCTTGGCAAAAAAAGCAAAAAAGCAGAAAAAAATTAGCTCCCTGGCTTGCAATTCACGCTGTTTCTCCTACCTTTGATTTTGAACTTAAGGCCTGGGTAACTCTGAAGCACTGTGGACGAAGGGGAAGCTCACCATGCTTGAAGACAAGAAAGTGAGGCCTGGTCCCTAGGCATGAATTAAAGTCCCAGCCCTGGAAAAATTCTATTTATATATATTGTAAAGGTAAGATTTCTACTTACATATAGATTTTCAGTCCATGTCCTGTTTGTATTGGTTATTTATTGTATTTTTGTTTTATTCATTTATTTTCCATTTTTTAATTGTGAAAATACTGTACATAGGGGATACAATTACATGGGCAAGATAATGAGTACATTTCATATCAAGCATTGTAGCCTCCTCCTTTGTTTCCACTTCCCATCCCTTCCCATGTTCCCTCTCACCCCCCCAACCAATCCTCCCTGCTCCTCCCCCGCACTCCCCCTGCACCAATGTTGTAAAGTTCATTTTTGACATAACGACTTGTACATCTCATTGCTGCAATGGGTCCACCTGTATCCCTATTTAAACGATTAATTTTTCCTGTTCCCCTCCACAAATTATACCGACATCAAATACAGTGAAAGCAGGTGTTATACTGTGGGAGAGGGACGTACAAAGCAACAAAGAAATAATATTATACATGTGTTAGAAACAATCACAAGAGAGAGAAAAATCATTTGAGTACATATCTTAGGGTTCATTTCCCTAACATCACCTTATCTGACCTATTCTGCTTGACCCAGACATATACTAGATATTGCAAATAAGGGAAACCATGGGACCTATGCTTCTTTGGGCCTGGCTTACTTCACTTAATATAATTTTTTCCAAGTCTTTCCATTTCCTAATAAATGGGGCAATGTCATTCTTTCTGATGGAGGCATAGAATTCCATTGTGTATATATACTACGTTTTCTTGATCCATTCATCTACTGAGGGGCATCTGGTTTGGTTCCATATCTTAGCTATAGTAAATAGTGCTGCAATAAACATAGTCGTGCTGGTAGCTTTAGTGTGGTCTTGTTTGTAAACATTTGGGTAAATGCTCAAAAGTGGAATTGCTGGGTCATAGGAGAGTTCTATGTGAAGTCTTTTGAGGAACCTCCATACTACTTTCCAAAGTGGTTGAACAAGTTTACACTCCCACCAACAATGCAGTAAGGTTCTCTTCTGTCCACATCCCCTCCAGCATCGGTTGTTATTAGAGTTCTTGATTATAGGCATTCTAACTGGTGTGAGGTGGTATCTCAATATTGTTTTGATTTGCATTTCTTTTATGGCTAGGGAGGTTGAGCATTTCTTCATGTGTCTATTGGCCATGCATCTTTCCTCTTCAGAGAAGTTTCTCTTTAAGTCTTTTGCCCACTCTTTTATTGGGCAATTGTTTCTTTGAGGATTTGTTGTTGGGCGATTTAATTTTCTGAGTTCCCAATATATTTTAGATATGAGATTTTATATTGACTCTGATGACACACATTCCATTCATGATATTGATGACAACCCATCACATAGTATCTAGATTTGCACATGTGTTCTCCATCATGTCTGACACCCAGGACTCTCAGAGAAAAGGAAAACAGCTATCACACTCAGCTTCTTACTCCATGATCCAATTGTTGGCAGTGCTGGGATCTGAACTCAGGGCCTAGCAGACCCAATTCAGACCCTGAATGGGTGTGTCAAAACTGCAACCTCTAGCCAATGAAGCTGCCAGGGCATTTCCAGACCCTGAGATTGAGCTGCAGGAGTGGACAAAATAGCCATACATGGATAGACAGGTGGTAGAACAACAAAAAAAAATATTTGTACATAGTGGCAGAGATATCTACCTAATATTCAATGACATCAACTACATTCCTACTAACTCTTAGGACTTTATTATGCCACCATTGAAGGAATAGTATTCTTTTCATGCTTAATTAACCATTCATTAAGATGAATCATTGTCCTAGGATCACTGCCTCTAATTTTGGACTTGACCAATACACGCAGAAACTTCTCATTCAATCATGCGTTTGCTAACATTTCATTGTTATTCCCATGCATAGGAACAAGTATCTTGGGATCTCCCCACACTGGTAGGTGTCAGGACCAGGATTCAAGCTCAGGGCCTATTTTGCCGCATGGGCCTATGGTTTCCCTGATGGGCCGTTAGCCTTCTCCAATGCAAGGTGAAGTACCATTTGCAGCCGTGTAATTCAGACCCAGGATGGTCACCGTGCAAAACAAGAAAATATAAAAAATCCATCCTGCGACATTTTTTCTGTCATTTTTCTGTCATCTTTTCCTGTCATTTTTCTGTCAGTTTTACCTGCAAAGTTTTAGAGCCTAGGATCCAAGGATCGGCTACAGGCCCATGGGAGCCCACCAGCCTGAGGTGATCGAAGCTGAGGCAGAGTTGTCATGAACTGAGTTCAAGTCCCATGCTTGGCAATAATAATAATAATAATAATAATAATAACAATAACACACCCTGGCTCAGAATTCTCACCATTTTTCTGCCACCTCTGAGATTCCAACTCAGGACTGGGTAACTTTGTTGCACTGTGGGGGAAAGTGAAGCTCACCATCCTTAAAGACTACAAGGTCAGGCCTAGTCTCAGGGCCTGAACTGAAGCCCGAGCACTGGCAAAAATCATATGCTCACCTACTTTATACATAGGATCTCTCTTTACATAGGGATGTGGAATGCATCATGCATTCAGTGTAGTTATTCTTTTTATTGTGTGCCTTAGTCATGGATGCATTTTGTATTTTATTGTATAAGATGACAGCTATAACTGTGCTGACATGGATGGCAACTGATTCCCATGAATATAGAGTTGCCTATATAGCATACTGCATCCTAGCTGAGACCCAGGACTTTCACAGGACAGAGAAACAGGTGCAACGATTGGCTTCTCACATCAGGATTCATCTTTTGGCAATGCTGGGATCTGACCTCGGGGAATGGCAGGACCAATAGGCGAATGGGTCCAGGTAAGCACACCAGACTGTGATACACTAAGGAGCGAGGCCATTCCCAGGACCTGAAATTGAGCCCCGCGTGGGCGTGGGGCAGGGCGGAGAAGGGGAGCACAACAGTCATCCTTTCATAATCTAAAGGTAGTATGTAAATAAGTACATATTTGTATAGAGTAGGATGGCGACCAGTGATGGAATCCAGTCTACCTTGTGACTAATGATTCTTGGATCTTCCCCAATGCCTCCATTTCATGACTGTGATGATTATGGCCATGTTTCATCAGCTCTTCATTAAAAATAATCTATACCCCATAAGTCCTGCCTATCATTTCCTACTAGCATCAAACTGGAACTACTCATTCAAAGATGAGATCCATCGAATTCCATGACTCTTCCTAGGTCTGGAAATGAGTATCTCAGAATCTCCCACCATTCCCTCAATGCATGGGGGCTGACCAGGATTCGACCCCGGGGCCTACGTTGCTGGGTCGGCCTCTGACTCTTCTGATGGCCAACAGGCCATCAGCCACACCAGGTAACCTTCACTCTGCAGGCCACCGTGTTTGGACCCTGCATGGTCAGCATGCAAAGGAAAATAAATGTAAAAGTGCCAGGTGGAACTTTCCACCGCTTTTATTCCCCCTCGGGGCTTTTATTTTTCCAGCAAGCCCCTGGATCTTAGGGTCCGAGGTCTGTGGGTCCAGAGGCTGCAGCCTAGGATGATCAGAGCTGAGGCAGAGTTGCCATGACTTGAGTTCAAGGCCCGGCTCTGGCATAAAAATAAATAAATAAAAAATTATGAATGAAGCACCCTAGCTAAGAACTCACACTGTGATACTGCTAGAGCTGGGATTTAAACTCAGGTCTGGGTAACCCCATTGCACTGTGGGAGAAGGGGAAGCTCACCATCCTTGAAGACTAGAATGTCAGGCCTGGTCCAGGGCTTGATTTGAAGCCCAAGCACTGGACAAAATAACAAGCCCAACTCTTTTACATATAGGATCTCTATTTACATACAGGTTTGGTATGCATCTTGCATTCAATGTAGTTATCTTTTTTTTATTTTGAGTCTTATTCATGGATGTATTGTTTATTTTATTGAGTATGGTGACAGGTATATCTGTGCTGACATGGATGACATCCTATTCCCATGGCTATAGAGTTGCCTATATACCATTCTCCATCCTGGCTGAGGCCCAGGACTTTCACAGGACAGGAAAACAGGTGGATCGATGCGCTTCTCACATCAAGATGAATCTTTCGCAAGTGCTGGGATTTGAACTCAGGGCCTAGCTGGCCCAATTGGTGAATTGGGTCAATTTGAGCACACCAGCCTGTGAGCCACTATGGAGCTAGGATGTACCCAGGTTCTGAGACTGAGCCCTGGAAGGGAGGATCAATATAATCATGAATTCATCGTTTAAGTACAGGATCTATATTATCATACATGGATGGGTGGCATCTTGCATTCAGTATACTCGTTCTCTTTATTTTGTGTCTTATGCTTGGATGCAATGTGTATTTTATTGATTATGATGACAGATATAACTGTGCTGACATGGATGGCAACCCACTCCTTTGGGTATAGGGTTGCCTATGTAGTAATCTCCGTCCTCCCTGAGACCCAGGTCTTTCTCAGGACAGGAAAACAGATGGATCGATAGGCTTCTCACATCAGGATAATCTTTTGGCAGTGCTGGGATACAAACTCAGGGCCTAGCAGGCCCAATTGGTGAATGGGCAAAAGTGAGCACACCAGCTTGTGAGCCACTAAGGAGGTAGGCCAGTTCTAGGACTTGAGATACAGCCCTGGGAGAAGGGGATTAGGAGGGGGGAAAATAGTCATGCATTTGTAAGTGCAAGTTAGTATGCAAATAAGTACATATTTTTATAGTGTAGAAGAGATGGAGACCTGTGATGGGATCTACCTTGTGACTACCAATGCTTGGATCTTCCCCGATGCCTCCATTTCATAACTGTGATGATTATGGTCATGCTTCATCAATTCTTCATTAAAAATAATCAATATCCCATGAATCTTGCCTATCATTTCCTACTCACATCAAGCAGGAACTACTCATTCAAAGATAAGATTGATTGCATTCCAGGACCCTTCCTAGGCCCAGAAACCAGTGTCCCAGGATCTCCAGCAGTTCTCTCATAGTAAAAGGGCTGACTGGGATTCATCCTCGGGACCTCCATTGTCTGGTTAGCCTGTGGCACCCCAAAAAACCAGCAGGCTTTCAGCCATGTCAGGTCACCTTCATTCTGCAGGCAGCCATGTTTGGACCCAGAATTGTCACCATGCAAAGGAAGCCCCAGCACTGGACAAGCCCACCTCTTTTAAACATAGGATCTCTATTTACATAACGATGTGGCATGCACCTGGTTTTCAGTTAATCTTTTTATTTTGTGTCTTATTCATCTATGTATTGTGTATTTTATTGAGTATAGGAGGAAATATATAACTGTGCTCACATGGATGACAACCTATTCCAATGGGTATAGAGTTTCCTATGCTTTCTATATCCTAGCTGCGACCCAGGACCCAGCATAGGAAAACATCTGCAAGGTTTGGCATCTCACATCAGGATGAACCTTTTGGCAATGCTAGAAGTAGAACTCAGGGCCTAGCAGAACCAACTGCCAAATGGGTCAACATGAGCACACCAGCTTGTGAGCCACTAAGGAGGTAGGCCATACACAGGACGTGAGATCTAGCCCTGAGGTGGGGGTGGAGCACCATATTCATCCATTCATAAGCTGAAATTAATATGCTAATAAAGGCCTGTTTGTATAGAGTAGGAGATGTGGTGAGCTGTGTTGGAATCCTATCTTCCATGTGACTACCAATTCTTGGATCTTTCCCAATTCGTCAATTTCCTGAATGTAATTATTATTGTCACACTTCATGCAGTCTTAATTCAGATCTTACCTATCATTTCCTATGTGAATCATGCATGCACTTCTCAACTCTTCCCTAGGCCTGAATTCAAGCACCAGTACTGAAAAACAAAACATTTATAGACATTTTAAATATTGGAGTTATATCGCTATATTCATTTTAAATCATGTTTGTTGGAGTGATTCATTATATTTTATTATTATTAATTGATTGATTGAGTTAGCATTTATTTTATGGACTGTGAGTACACCTATAACATTTATTACATTTGTTCCAATCTATTCCATAGCATATAGCTTTGAATACATAACATGCACATCATACTTAAAACCCAGCACTTGCACAGAAAAGGAAAACAGGTGTCACACATGGAATCTTACACCAGGAAGAAACTTTGGCAATGATGGGACCTTGACTGAGGGACTAGGAGGCCCAATTCATGAAGGGGTGAGTGTCAGCATGGCAGCATCTAGCCCATGCAGGTGCCAAGTGGATCTGAAGACCTGGGATCGAGTTCCAGGTTTGGCCAAAATAGCAAAAATGTTCTATGCAGATGATGCTATACAAGTAAATATAAATTTAGATACTTACATACTGCCAGAAATATCTATTTAGTGTTCAATTATACATACTACGCTCCTACGGATTCTCAGGTCTTTAGTGAGGACTCCATTTAATCAATAGTATTCTTTTAGTGCATAATGAACTATGAATTAAAATCAGTCGGTGTCCTGTGATTATTGGGTCTAATTTTCTGCTAGACTGATTGATGAACTACTCATCAAACCATGACATTGTTCACAGTCCTCTGGTGCTCTTATGGAAAGGCAATAGATTCTTAGGCTCCCCAGCCCTTTGGAAGTGGCATGACCGGGATTCAAACTCAGGACCTAGGTGTCCAGGTTGGCCTATGGCTTCGCTGCCAGCCTGCCAGCCTTCAGCAGTGCCAGGTAACCTACAGGTTGCAGCCATGTCATTTGAAACCAGGATGGTCACCATGCAAGGAAGGAAAACCAAGAAACCGCCGACCATCCACAGATCGCGGGTTTTTTTGGTGCTGTTTTCATTTTGTTTTCCTGTCAGCCCCTGAGGCGTACCATCCCATGATCGGCCGTGAGTCCAGAGGCTGCACCATCCCAGCCTAGGGTGATGGAATCTCAGGCAGTGTTGCCACAACTTCAGTGCAAGCCCCGTGATTGGCAACCAATCAATCAATCAATAAAATTTTAAAATATTAGAAATATCTGGGCGCCGGTGGCTCACACCTGTAATTCTAGCTACTCAAGAGGCTTAGGATTGTGGTTCAATCCAACCCAGGCTGTACAGCCCATGAGACTCTTATCTCCAATAAAGCACTAGAAAACCAGAAGTGGTGCTGTGGCTCAAGCGGTAGTGCACTCGCTTTGAGCTGAAGAGTGCATGGACAGTGCCCAAGGCCAGAGCTCAAGCCCCACGAAAAAAAATTGTAAAAATACTAATGAAGCTCCCCAGCTTGGCATTCAAAACTTTTATTTTTCCTTTAAGGCCTGGCATTTGAACTGAGAGTCTGGGTAAATCTAATGCACTGTGGGGGATGGGGAAACTCACCATCTTTGAAGACAAACAATTCAGGCCTCTTCCCTAGGCCTGAATTCAATCCCCAGTCCTGTTAAAGTAATATTCATCCACATTTGAAATAATGATTAATATCAACATACTTATGTTTTGCCGCGGACCGGGTTCTGTCGGGACAACGGAGGATACCTAGGGGAGGAACCTGGAATAGGACGGGGAGATGGCGAACAGACAACTCACACACATTAGGAGTGGATGCTGAGTGCTGAGTGCGATTTAATGCAGAGGATAACAAACTTTTATAGCAAAAGTCTCCATAAGAAAGGGCAAAAGGTTACATAATCTTGCTGCAGGGCTTCATTCTTGGGTGGTCACCAACTGGTCGCCTGATAGGCACTTGTTTCCAGCTTTACCTCTATTTTTAAGAAATACAATGGGTTTCTATGATTGTCACCAATTAACCACTACTTTTTTCTATAGAGGCCTTAACTGTCCCATTAAGATCTTTCCTGTTCCTTCTTTAATAGTAAGCACCAAGGAGACTTAGATTTAGCAAGTCTCTTAGTAAATGAGGAAGTTCTTTCTCCTAAGTAGTTATCTCAGCAATTGCCATACATTCTTTCTGTTCTAGCCGCACCTACAACTTTTTGTAAATTTCTTACAATTCCTTCTGCTGGAGTGACTTTGTGAAACCCCCAATACTTTTATATTTACTTATAACTTGTCTACTAGCCTCCATAAGAGGGGTTTCAGGGTAGCACTTAACTCTGGTGAGTTAGTCATATTTTTAAGACACTCATCAGATATTGGAGTCGTGAACACTCTTAAGAAAGAGCTTTGAATAAGGGAACGTTGACAATGAGTAAGTACAATGAGCAGTAGAAACAGTAAAAGATTAATAGGCACTCTTTATGAGGAGAAGAAAGACAGAAACACATCTTTTCCCAGGGGTTTTGCCAGCCTTTTCCCAGGAGTAGGCCTCTTAGAAGCCCTATTCTCCAAGGTAGACTTCGGTGAAGTCCCAAAACTTGGAGATAGGTTTCTGTAAAGCCCCATTCTCTGAGGTAGACTTCGGTGAAGTCCCAAAACTCAGAGATGGGTCTCGAGGCCCCTATCATGGTCTGATAGATGGTTTCCCATGCTAAGCAGACTCTACTGGGGTCGGCGTGGCAATGTTTACCGCATATTATTTTACTGTGTATGTATTTTATTTCTTGCACTATTCATTCATTCATTATTTATATTGACTATTATTACACTTATAACATGTATTAAATTGATTACATCTTATGAGAACTATACAGATTAGCATATGTATTATATACCTTACTACAGACCCAGGACATTCACAGAAATTCTATAGTAGATGATCCCATGCTTAGAAAAACAGAAAGAATACACCAACCAAAGTCGAATTCATCCCTAGGCACCCCAGTGGCTCACATCTTTAATCCCAGCTACTCAAGAGGTGAGAACTGGAAGATGAAATTTTAAAGCCAATCCAGGCAGAAAAGCCTGAGAAACGACATCTCCAATTAACTGGCAAAAAGCAAGGCTACAGGTATAGCTGAAGTGGTAGAAAATCAGCTATGAACAATCAAGCCAAGAAAGAGCAAGCTGAATTAAAGTGCAGAGAGAGGTGGATAGGGGAAGAAAGCAGAGAGAAATCCTCCAAAAACAGAGAACAAAACAACAGTACACACATCCCACCTAATTTATGGCACCAACAAACTGAAAATAAAAAATCAAGCTTGTACAGTTGTATAACTTTACATGAGCACATATGCTTTTAGGTACACTTCAAAGCTATGTTTTAATAATATCTGTAGATATATTAAAAATGTATGCGTATATATATATATCTTTAAATAAACTAAAAAACTAGCCAATGAATAAATACTTCTGAATTAGTGCCTTAACCATGGCTTTATAAATTATATATATTAAAAGTGTATTCCAAG
Organism: Dipodomys merriami; assembly: GCF_024711535.1. Classification (NCBI taxonomy): domain Eukaryota; kingdom Metazoa; phylum Chordata; class Mammalia; order Rodentia; family Heteromyidae; genus Dipodomys; species Dipodomys merriami. The sequence goes on from NW_027202727.1 coordinate 2,522,428, forward strand.
TTCCTTTCCTCAGAATCAATCTTTAATAAGTTTGTTCATGCACCAGGTGACAGTGGCTCACACCTATAATCCTAGCTACTTAGGAGGCTGAGATCTGAGGATGGGAGTTCAAAGCCTGCCTGGGCAGGAATGTCCGTGAGACCCTTATGTCCAATAAACCGGAAATGGCACTGTGGCTCAAGCATTAGAGGACTTGCCATGAGTTGAAGAGCTGAAGGTGGGCAGCGAACCCTAGAGTTCATGCCCCACCACCGACAAAAAAAAAAAAAAAAAGAAGAAAGAAGTTTGTTCGTATGGATCATAAAATTCTAACCTTCTGAGCTTTAGGAAACTTGCCTTCCTTTTCTTCCACGGTCTTATGCTCTTTAGGCAAGTACTCCAATACTGAGCTACATCCCAGTCCCAATGTTTTTGTTTTTCAATTTATAATTCACTTTATTCCCAAAATGCTTACAAGTACCTACTGTCCTCACAGAATTAGTATTCATTCAGAAACCCAACCTTTTGTGGTATGAGAACTCTCCTACTGTATTTTGTGGTAGGCACTGAGGAAAACTCACACGATGCAATTGCAGAGAGTTTATAGTTATAGAAATAACTCTAAATAGAAATAACATCAACTGTCCCTCTAGGGAGGAATGATGTACTCATTTTCATTCTCACTCTTCATGGCAGATGTTCAAAATAGAAACACCAATGTGCTATGCTGAAATGTAAACGTTTAAACCCCTTTTTAAAAAACTCTCATGTTATAAAATCAAAATGTATCAAATACAGGTGAACCTTAAAGTGAACTTTAAAAAATATGAAAAATGCTAATGAAGCTACCTGGCTTGAAATGTGTGCTATTTTTTTGTCTGCAAGGCCTGGGATTTGACTCGGGGTCTGGGTAACTCTTGCACTCTGCGTGAAGGGGAAGTTCTCTATGCTTGAAGATCAGAAAGTCAGGCCTCTTCCCTAGGCCTGAATTCAGGCCCCAACCTCGGAAAACGTAGTCTTCACATGTATTTTAAAGATAGGATTGAACTTCCAGACAGGTGTTCAGTCTATATCATGTTTGGTGTGGTTATTCATTGTACTTTTTGTTTTATTCATTTATTTACCGTTTATTTTATTGACTGTGATGACACCTAACCATGTATTACATTGTTTACACCCTATCACATAGCATTTAGATTTGCAGACTTGTTCTCCATCATGCCTGACACCCCGCACTCTCACAGAAAAGGAAAACAGGTGTCACACTTGGCTTCTTACTCCAGGAGGAAATTTTTGGCAACCTCTGAGATTGAGCCCCAGGGCGGGCCAAAATAGCCATACATGGATAGGCAGGTGGTAGTACACCAATAAATACATAATAGTACAGAGTGCCAGAGCCATGTATCTAGAATTCAATGACATCTGCTACATTCCTACCAAGTCTTAGGTAGTTATTATGCCTCCATTGAAGGAGTATTATTCTTTTCATGCCTAATTAACCATTAATTAAGTTCAATCAGTGTCCTAGGATTATTGCATCTAATTTGAGTCCAGACTGCTGTACGAACTATTCAATCATGAGTTGCATACCATTCCATTGGAATTTCTTTCTTTTTTTTTGGGGGGGGGGGTTGCAGGCATGGGGCCTGAACTCTGGGCCTTGGTGCTGTCCCTCAGCTCTTCAGCTCAAGGCTAGTGCTCTACCACTTGAGCCACAGCGCAACTTCTGGCTTTCTTCTTTTTGCTTATGTGGTGCTGAGGAATCGAACCCAGGGCCTCAGGCATGCAACCCAAGCACTCTACCACTGAGCCACTTTCCCAGCCCCTCCTTCGGAATTTCTAAGCGCAGGCAGGAGTATCTTGGGATCTCCTGCCATTGGTAGGTGCCAGGACCAGGATTTGAACTCAGGGCCTGTGTTGCAGTGTTGGCCTATGGCTTTCCTGACAGTCTGCCAGCCTTGAGCAATGACAGGTCACCTGGGCGTGGCATCCATGTCATTCAGACATAGGATGGTCACCTTGCAAGGAACCATAGCCAAGAAACCGCCTACCATGTACGGCTTGCGGATTTTTTTACTGTCATTTTCATTTTGTTTTCCTGTCAGACATCAGGTCTTAGGATTCCAGGATCGGCTTTGGTTCTGGAAGCTACACCCCAGGTTAGTGTGATGTAAGCTGAGACAGAGCTGTCACAATCTGAGTTGAAGTCACGTGCATGGTCAAAAACAAACAAAAAAATTAAATTAAAAAAATTAAAACAATTTAAAAAATTTTTAAAACAATTATTTATCTCCCTGTTTTGCAATTCGTGCCATTTTTTCTGCCAGGCCTGGGATATGAACTCAAGATCTGGGTAAATAGGCAGCACTGTGGGGCTAGGGGAATCACACCATACTTGAAGTCAAGAAAGTCAGGCCTGTTCCTAGGCCTGAATTCAAGCCTCAGTCCTGCAAAGCATACTCCTTATATCATTTTATTTACATTTTAAAGACAGGATTTATACTTCCATATAGTCAGACAATATCATGTTTGGTATGGTTATTCATTTCATTTCTTGTTTTATTCATTTATTTACCATTTATTTTATTGACTCTTTGAGCCCTATATGGTTTATTACATTGTTTACTTCCTATCACATAGCATCTAGATTTGTAGATGTGTTCACTATAATGCCTGACACCCAAGACTCTCTCAGAAAAGGAAAACATGTGTCACATTTGGCTTCTTACTCCAAGATTAAACTTTTGGCAGTGCTGGGATCCGACCTCCGGGCCTAGCAGGCCCAATTCATGAATGGGTAAGGGTGAGCACGGCAGCCTCTAGCCAATGAAGCTGTGAGGTGGTTCCCAGGCACTGAGATGGAGCCCCAGGTTTGGCCAAAACAGTGATAAATGGATTGGCAGATGGTGGTATACAATTAGTACATATTGATAGAGTGCCAGAGCCATCTATCTGACTGAATGACGCCTACTACATTCCTACCAACTCTAAGGTATTTATTATACTGCCTTTGAAGTAATATTATTCTTTTCATGCTTAATAAACTATCAGTTAAAATCAGTCAGAATCCTAGGATTATTATATCCACTTTTAGGCTCGACTGATGCACGAACTACTCTTTCAATCAGTGTTCCTATGCATAGGAACGAGTGTCTTGTGATGTCCTGCCATTGGTAGGTGTCAGGACTTAGATTTTTAACCCAGGGCCTATTTTGACAGGTTGGCCAATGGCTTCCCTGATGGCCCACCAGCCTTCAGGAATAGCAGTTCAGCTCCACTTTGCAGCCATGTCATTCTGACTCAGGATGGTCACCCTGTAAAGAAAAGAATAACGTAGAACCCCCAGTCTTCTGCAGCTAGGGACTTTTTGTGCTGTCCCACTTTTTTTTTTCTTCCTGCAAACCCTCTGGGATCCCAGGATTGACTATGGGTGAGAGGCTGCAGTCCAGTCTAAGGCAATCAGAGTTGAGGTATATTTGCCACAACCTGAGTTCAAGCTCCATGGTTGGCAAAAAAATAATAATAAATAAATAAATAAATAAATTATTTAAATAAATTGAAAATAATCCCCCTGGTTTGGAATTTCTGCCAGTTTTCTTTCCTAGCCCGGGATTTGAACTCAGGATCTTGCTAAATCTGTAGCAATGTGAGGGAAGGTGCAGAGTTTCTACTACTTGAGTTCAAATCCTGTGCCTAGCCAAAAACAAAAAATTAAGTCACTGACCTCATCTGGGGAGTGGGAGGGTAGCTGTGGAGGTGGGAGAGAAGGGATGGCAAGGGGAAAACAAAGGAGGAGGTAACAGTGCTCAATAGTAAATGTACTCATTACTTTGCTTATGTAATTGTAATCCCTCTATACAATATTTTTCAATAAAAAATGTACAAAAAAGGAAACAACTTAGAGCTCAGATAAGCACTTTGCAGGTAAGGGAAGCATGTCTGAATAGATATACAAGATTATACACTGCTGCTTTTAAAATATTCAGTTTGGAACTGAATAAACATAATTGCATCTATTAAAAGTAATTCTCACTGTCTTGGAACTGGGGTTAGTATTTCTGCCACTGCTGGGATTTGATCTCACCATCCGGGTAACTCTTTTGCATCGTAGGTGAAGGGGAAGCTCACTGTCCTTGAGGAAAAGAAATTCAGGGTACAATTCCCAGGTTCTAAATTAAGTCCTTATAGTGGAAAATAATATTTATGTACATGTGTAATATATGTTACATTTTACATGTGTATGTTTATTACAAACTGTGATTTTTATGATTGATTTTGTATTTCTGTATTTCCAATTTTTTTCATTTACTTATTGTTTATTGTATTAGTATTATTATACACATAATATTTATTACATTTTGCACATCTATTATATAATTACACACTATAATTTAGGACATTGACTCATTTTTCATTAATACTTTATTAAGTGTTGAAACCTAATACAAAATTAAATGGAGACATTTGTCACAGCCTTCACATGTTTAGAGTCTCTCTCAAATATGAGCTGTGACTTGTTTATCTTTAATACCTTCCTATAGGGATTTCTTTAGATGATTTATACTCAGAAGCCTTTCCTTGAGGATAGGCAAGTTGAGAGATAAAATTGTAAGGGTGGGACTGGGAATGTGGCTTAGTGGTAGAGAGCTTGCTCAGCATGCATGAATGCCAGGGTTTGAATCCTCAGTGCCACAAACTCAGAAAAAGCCAGAAGCTGTGGAGTGCTCAAGTGGTAGAGCACAAGCCTTGAGAAAAAGAAGCATGGAGACAGTACCCAGCCCCTAAGTTCAAGCCCCAGCACTGGCAAAACCAATAGGCCAGATGTCAGTGGCTCATACCTGGAACCCTATCTTCTCAGGAGGCTGAGATCTGAAGACCACAGTTCAAAGACAGCCTAGGCAAGGAAAGCCTGTTAGAATCTGATCACCAACGAACCACCAAAAGGCCCCACGTGGCACTGTGGCTCAAGTGGTAGTGTGTTCGCCTTGAGATGAAGGGCTCAGGGACAGTGCCCAAGCTTGAGTTTGAGACACACAATGGGAAAAAGTGAGAGCTAATCAAAGTACTTTTCCTATTTGCTAATTAGGAGAACATTCTCTGGAAAATGAACTCTGATGTACACCAGAATTGGAGTCAGAGCTCAAGGTTCAAGTTTAGCAGATCCATCTGCCCAGCCTCTCAGACTCTAGCATTATAACCTTGTGTCCTGCAGGGTTCTGAAAGGCCCATTGTTGAAAGGCTTAATATGTTCCCCAAGCCCTTTGTGATAAACAATTGACTTGTATTGTCAATGTCATTACACTTCTGACCTAGCAGAGCAACAATAGCTAAGAGCCATCCCCTAGCTCAGGAGACTGAGGTCTGAAGATCACAGGGTGTAGCCAGGCAGGGCAGGAAAGTCTATGACACTCTGACTTCCACTTCTGAAAGGGCAGATGTTCAAGAGCTTCCTGGGTTTCCCTTGGTGATGAGAAGTTACTTGTACTTGAGTTGAACTCAAGGCCTGGGCAATGTTTCTAGCACTCTACTACTTGAGCCACAGCACCAATTCTGGCTTTTTCTGTGCATGTGCTACAGAGGGATCAAATGCCGTACTTCTTGCATGCTAGGCAAGCACTCTCACACTAATCCACATTCCCAACCCTCTCATCTTTTTCTTAATGGTAGTTTCTACATAAGTATGCTACCATTTTACATCCCCCAAGTTTAATTTTCTGAAAACCAGTTATTTCAAAAACCCTGATCTTCTCTTCCCCTGCCTGATTTGTGACTGTTCCTGCCTTGGTCTCATAATAAGATGTAAATAAAGGCTGCTGAGATCTTAAGTGTGCACCATATAATGACACAGGCCTGGAACTCTGGAAGAGCAAAACCATGGACCTGAAAAAAAGAGAATGATGCAGTATGTGCAACAAGCCTATCTGAAAAATAAATCTGTACATAAAAGGAGAAGCATTGCATACAATCTGTTTGCACTTAGGGAGGTAATATACACATATAAGTAGGTAGGTCACTCATACATAAACTTGGCCTTCTCTTTTTGAATTTTTTTGGTGGACATCCCAGGGCTTAAACTCAGGCCCTATGTGTACCTCAGCTGTTTTGCTCAAGGCTGAGACTCTGCCACTGCCACAGATCCAATTCCGGCCATCTGGTCGTTAACTGGACATAAGCGTCTGCCAGGCTTTCCTGCCTGGATTGGATTGTATCTCCTGCTCAGCTTTCTTTCTCAAAGCTGGAACTCTACCCTCTGGGCCACTGATTCACTTCTGTTTTTCTGGTGGTTTATTGGAAATAAGAGTCTCATAGACTTTCTTGCTTGTGTGGGATTTGAACTGAGATATCCTTAGGAGACTTCAAGTGGCTTTCCTCAGGATTCACCAAGGATCAGCTCCACACAAACCCTTAGTCAAAATCTTGAGGGGTACTAGAGAAAAACGGAAACATGATGATGCTTCTAGTGTGTTCTAGATACTTAAGGTTGGAGACAGAAAACACTCACACTTATTAGAAAATTTCATAGGCCTAGGGAGCAATACAGAAAGCATGAGGATCACTCCAGCTTTTGGTCCTCTCATCCTGAGACCGTAAATTCACTGCAGCTCAATGCTAAGTGATTGAACTGGCATGTCCCGTGGACATTTGCAGCCAAAATCATGTCACACTCTTTTCTCACTTTTGGCTTCAAACCTGTGGCCAGAGGAGGAGGAGAGAAAATCCTTCTCAGAGAAAGCACCTATAAAGAACATTGGGTAGTTTACATATAAATTCAAAGCATTGGAATGATGCTGTTAAGTACTCAGATTGTCCAGATTAAAAAATGAAGAAGAAAAGAAAGGCAGGTGCCAGTAGCTGCTGACTATATTCCTAGCTCCTCAGGAGGCTGACATATACAGAATCTGAAATGTAGAGAATCTGAGTTTGAATCTAGCCAGCATAGGAAAGTCCAAGACACTGTTATTTCTAAGAGATCACAGAAAACCCAGAAGTGGCGCTGTGGCTCAAGGTTAATGCAATACCCTTGAGCAAAAGTAACTCAGGGACAATGCCTATTCTCAGAGTTCAACCCCAGGACCTGCTTCCATGTCTTTGTGTATGTGTGGATGTATTCCCATAGGTGAAGCTCCAGAGTAGCTATGATGAAAGGCACCAAGCTAGAAAATTTGTTTTCAATACAATGATTTCATAACACAGAGACTGCTTTCATGACAGTGCATGTTCCTGGGCTCCCCTCACAGTTCCCAGTGCAGCCTTGAGGGTTTCTCTGCCTCCCAGCCCTGCTGGAAGAAGTCTCTCTCATTGTCTGGACAGGCAGACAGAAGGCCTCAATACTGTACAGCTGTGTAAGAAACAACTACATCTGGGCCAATTAGTGAGGATGAGTGTGGACAGGCTCTGAAGGTCAGGACAAAAAGGCCTCTTTGTACCCCAAACTATCTCTCTCCCCAGTGCTCTGTTTTAACAGGAAGCCTGCATTTGTGCCACCTCCTTTGGTAGGCCAAGTTCTCAGCACTAATCCTGCCTTTGTAAGACTATATTCTGGTGTTCAGATACAGTTCTCAATATAATTCAGGAGTCCTTCTGGCAGACAACTAGGGCACTTAACCTCAAGAAATGTTTCATTGAGGCCGATGATGGGCTTATGATGCCTCTGCTAGCTTTCCGGAAGCTTTGGAAATGCAAGCACATGTATGATCTCACCATGCTTCCTGTCATCTAGGACTGCTGAAGCACATTAGGTATTGAAACCTTTGACTTCTCCTAATTGACCCCTGGGTGGCAAGGTTTTGGGGTTGAACACAGGGCCTGGGTGCTGACCATGATCTCAGTGTAGGAGCCCAGTCCTTTACCATTTTGTGTCACAGCTTTTACTTCTGGTCTGTGTGTGGGTGTGTGTGTGTGCGTGCGTGCACACATATACCAGTCCTGGAGCTGGAACTCAGGACCTGAGCACTGTACCTAATTTCTCTTGCACAAGAATAGCCCTCTCCCTCTTGAGCCACAGAGACACTTCATGCTTTTTTTACTGATGTGTACCTGAGAAATCAAGTCTAGAGTGTCATAGATGCAAAGCACTCTACCCCTAGGCACATTCCCAGCCCTCTTCTTCAGGTTTGTTATTTTCTTTATTGTTGTTGTTGGTTGTAGCAGTTGAAGTCTTAGCCTCGGGGCTGTCCCTCAAGTCTTGTGCTCTACCACTTGAGCCAAAGCACCATTTCAGGTTTTCTCATGGTTCATTGGAGCTAAATGTCTCGAGGACTTTCCTGCCCAGGCTAGCTTTGAACCATGATCCTCAGTTATCATCCTCCTGAGGCGCTAGGATGACAAGCATGAGTGACAAGCATCCAGCTTCCACTTCGGGTTTCTTAGTGGTGAATTGGAGATAATATTCTCATGGGACCTTTTGTGACTGGCATAGTTTGCAAGCCAGATCCTCAGATCTCAGCTTCCTGAGAAGGCAGGCTGACAGACTTCAGCTATAGAACCCTAGGCTGTGACACTCTACTGCAAGTGGGTCCTTGGCTCCACATGTTGGAGTGCTAGCCATGTGCCCAAGAGGTAAGGGTCAGTGCCTATGCCGCGAGTTCAAGGTTCATGACTGTGAAAAAACAAAACAAAACAATTGTCTGCAGTAGACAACTCACCCACTCTTCAGTAATACATAATTTTGTCTCTGCCATGGGGACATACCTGCATCTCAATATTCTTGTCTGAATAATCATCTCAGTTGTGTAGCTCTTACAAGGACCATATGAAAGAATGCACTCTGTGAAGGACACAGCAGATGGCACTCTTTGAAGGACTCAGCACACAACATCCTGTGAAGACTTAGCACCCAGCACACAATACAGGACTCAGCACACTGCACCCTGTGAAGAACTCAGCACACAGCACCCTATGCCAGACTCAGCACAGGGCACCCTATGAAGGACTCAGCACATAGCACTATTCCACAAGCTGTCATTAGAAATAGGATGCTTTCATCAGTGTCACCATTCTTTGAGGAACATTTCACAAATCACACAAGTTCACATCTAATGGTTTAGTGGGGTGGTTTTTTTTGGGGGGGGGCTGGCTACCCATCGGGCTTGAACTCAACGCATGGGGATGCTGTTCTAATAACATTTGCTCAAGGCTAAGGCTCTACTACTTAGAGCCACATCTCCAAGAGTCTCACATACTTCCTACCAGGGCTTGGTTTTAAAGCTCCCAAGCAGCCAGGATGATGGGGGTAAGCCAGCAGCATCTGCTTCTGTGGAGCTCAGTTGCAGCTGTTTACATATTCCTAAGTCAGGTTAGGTGGCAACTGTCAGTGCCAGACTCCTATCTTGTTCCGTGTTGTGGTATTTGAAGTCCTGTCCTATAATTGCAGTTAGAACATTCTACCATTTTTTGGTGGCAGTGGTGGCGCTTGAGTAAGGGCTTAGGCACTCTCCCTAAGCATTTGTGCTCAAGGCTAGCACTCAATTGATTGAAAGACAGCAGAACTTCCAGGTATTCTGCTTATGTGACACTGAGGAATCAAACCAAGGGCTTCGTGTTCACTAGGGGAGCACTCAATCACAGAGCCCCAGGAGTAAAGGAGTTATAAATAGATAGATTGTTGTATATAAATATTATATAGACAAAAGAGAGATGTTTATATTATTACATTATAGATAATATTGTTATCAATTATTAGGTATTAAATTATATCTCCATTTAATGATGTGTCCCAGCTAACAATTAATAAAGCATTAATTAATACTCAGTATCCTGTTATTGTTTATCATATATGTACATACATCCATACATATAATTAAATATTTTATAGAATGAGACAGATGTCTATGTGTTATTAAATTATGCATCATGTACTACTACCAATTATTAGGTATTTATGTCTCCATGCAATTTTTATTCTGTTAATACCTAATAAAATATTAATTAAACTTAATCCACATCCTATAATTCCCGCATCTAATTTTATCCTAGAATGATTCATTACTAATTCAATCTGTTTATCATTTATTGTAGTGACAATTCTTCCACCTATGACTTCTTTTACCTTTGTGACATTCTACTTACATAGCATATTGATTTGCATCCAAATTATACATCCTACCTGACAATGAGCACTTTCAAAGAAAAGAAAATCATGTGTCACACTCGGCTTCCCAGTCTTTGATTACATTATTGTCAGTGCTGGGATTTAAACTCAGGGCCTAGAATGCTCAATTCATTTATGTGTGGCTGCCAGCACAGCAGGCTCTAGCCAATTCAGCTGCCAGGTTGTTGCCAGGCCCTGAGATTGAGCCCCAAATATTGACACCATATTGTGCTTAGTGTAGCTATTCATTTTTTTATTCATTTATTTACCATTTATTTTCTTGACTGTTCTTACACATGGACTATTTATTATATTTATTACATAGGATCGATTTGCCTATGTGTGAAACTTCACACCTGACAGCCAGGACTTTCACAGCAAAGGAAAACCTTTGTCACCAAGAGTTTCTTACTCTATGAATCAATTTTTGTGAGTGCTGGCATCTGCACTCACAACCTACAAGGCCCAATTCATCCCTGAGCTTCTTTTGTTAAGGCTGAGGCTCTACCACTTGAGCCACAGCACATCTGACTTATGTGTGGGTTTGGGGATGGAGGTGGTTTATGGGAGATAAGAATTACATTTAAGCCAGGTGCCAGTGGCTCAGGCCTATAATCCTAACTACACAGGAGGCTGAGATGTGAAGATCATGGTTCATAGCTGGCCCTGGCAGGAAGATCTGTGAGACACTTATCCTCAAAGAACCAACAGAAAACCGGAAGTGATGCAGTGGCTCATATGGTAGAGCGCTAGCTTTGATCTGAGGAGCTCAGGGACAGCATCCAGATCCAGAATTCAAACCCCACAAATGACAAGAAGTGTACTTCCCACCACAAGTAGTGGACTGAATAACACCCACAGTCCTAGGAAGCATGGCAGAGAAATCAGGCCTAGCTTCATGTCAGCAAGGGGTCATGAGTAGGTCACCTGGCTTCTCCATGACTCATTTTCCCCAGCTGGAAAAATGAATAGAGTGAAGGATCCCTTCCTCATGGGAATAGGGTAATGATGAATGACAGACAGGTTTTGTTTCATATTCCCACACCTGTTGCACTATTAAAAACAGACGCCATCTGAGCCCTTTTTGCTAACTTCCTGTTATATAATCACAGAATTGTTGAGAACTGTATCTGACACCTGCTCCCTCTGTGCCTGGCACTGCTCCAAAGATCCCTCTGTATTAGTCTCTTATTTCCTCACAACTGTCCCATGAGGAGACTGAGGTCCGATGGTCGACATCCAATCCAGAGCTTCACCTGTGGTCAAGAATCAGCTGACATGAACTAAGAGTTTGGGACAATCCATTTAAAACGATGAATGAGCAGGGCGCTAAATGTCTACCACACCCCCCACATACACATACACACACAAACACACCTCCAACGTCCTTTGCAGGGAAAGATGTTTTACTTTCTTTCTTTTTGTTGGTTGTGGGGCTTGAACTCTGGGCTTGGGTGCTATCTCTGAGCTCTTAGGCTCAATTCCAGCACTCTACTACTAGAACCACAGCACCACTTCCGGTTTTCTGTTGCTTTATTGGAGAGAAGAGTCTGAGGGTCTTTCCTGCCCAAGCTGGCTTTGAACCGTGATCCTAAGATTCAGCTCCTGAGGACTTAGAATGACAGCCATGAGCCACTGGCACCCTGCCAAAGATGCTTTTCCATGCCTGTCATCTTATCCTCTCAGGAGAATGAGATTTGATGACTGCAATTGAATGCCACTCTAGGCAGCAAAGTCATTGAGAACTCTTATCTCCAATTAAACACCCAAAAACCTTGCAAGTGGAGCTGTGGCTCAAATGGTAGAGTGCTAGCTTTGAGCATGAAACAAGGGATGGGACCCAGGCCCTAGTTCTAAGCTTTTTCTAGCATAGACCCACCAAAAAAAGGGAAGCAGGTGAGCACACGGGAGCTCAAAGCTCACACATAATACTACAGACTCACAGAATACACTCCATCCTGCTGATTCTCTAGACTCTATGTCCTAGATCATGGCAGTCTTAGATGGGACTGACCATGAACCAAGTCAGGACATTCAAGTACGATCTCATACTGAGAATCCCATGACCTCATCAAGGAGTCAAGATCTCTCACTGTCCTGCCTTGACACTGGGCAGTCAGGTGAGATCTAGTTATCCAAACAAAGGATATTGGAATGAATGAATTTCTCAGCCAATTGATACAGACTGGAGGGCTCTAGGTCCCTCTCTCTTGAGAAGGAGAAAAAGGCTGATCCATCTCAGTAATATTCCTGGGTTTGAGTATCCTCAAAGAAACAACCCTGCTCAGAGCCCAGTGCCTCTGCTATTCTCACCAGCCTCAACCTTCAGTCGGCCCTCTCTAAATCCCTCATCTGCTATCTAGACTAAAGGCTGAGCCAGCAAGGAGACCCACCTCTACCTCTGAGAATGGTAGTCACGGGCCCTAGAGTCCCCTAAGAGGAAGTCTGGGGGCAACACGGGTCTGACTCCTGCCCTCATTCCCTGGCTGTCCTGTGCCAGGGGTCTGGTTACCTCTGTCTCTGGTCAAGGAATGAACACTGGGAGTGTCATCTTCAGATTGAGCCAACAAAAGTTCTAGTCCCCAAGTATGTACTGCACAGGCATCCTGCAGTGGACGACAGCGAGGTCGTCAACGGTGAACCCAGAGTGCCAGGACTTTTAATAGCCATGTGGCTGGGTTGAAGGCTCTATCTCGGATGGTCTAGGTTGTCAGGTGAGGTCATGGCTTCAATGGCATGACACACCTGATCTGGGATCATCCTCCCTCTTCATGTTCCTGCTTATCCCTTGCCACCCCCCTCTGGACACTCCCTCACCTTATCCTCCCTAGCCTTTGGACAATTTCTTCTTATCTGACCAGAAAATAAACTCAGTGAGCCAGGGGAGATTGAAACTCGGTGATCCACCCTGAGCCCTAGGTTCTACCCCAGGCTGTTTCCCTCTGCAGTCGCCGACAACTCAGATCCAGGATGTCATGAAGTTGCTGAGGGGACAGTGGATTGGTCCTACATACTGGCTTTAGGCTCTGAAAATGTCCCCACAGAGATTGTGAATGGTTGGCTCCCTTGATCCAGGGACTCCAAACCAAGACTTGCATGCTCCCTTCTTCCTTCCTTTTCTCCTTTTCTCCCTCCATCCTTCCCTCCTCTCTTTTTCTTTCCTCTCTTTGTGTCACCCCTAGGCTTTGAAATCAGAGCCTGGGTGCTGTCCCTGAGTCTTTTTACTCAAGGCCAACAGTCTATGGCTTGAGCCACTCATCCACTTCTGGCATTTTCTTTTTGGTAGTTAGTTGGAGATAAGAGTCTTATAGGATTTCCTGCATGGGCCTTAATCCTCAATCCTCCCATCTCAGTTTCCTAAATAGGTAGGATGACAGGAGTGAAGCAATGGTATCCAGCCCAAACCAAGATTTCTTCATGTGCTCTGGAACTCGCACTGGAAACTTTCATCTTGTATGACCCCCCCCCCTCCCGCCCCGGGCTTGGCACATGCTGTAACTGTATGTTGGATAAATAAATGAGCATCTGTCTATGACAATACTACAGACAAGTCCCAACTAATTCAGGTAAGCATCCTGGGTGGGGGCAAAGCCTGAAGTAGCTCTCCAACAGTTCTCCCTCCTCCCTCTTCCCACCCTCCTGGTGTCACCGCACTTAACTGTTTTGGTTCCAAGGACATGAGCCATGATGTCCTCACTGGATTTCAGGGCCTCTGGGATGTCTATCTTCTCAAAGATCTCTGTCCAGCCACTGACCAGCTCTGTGGCACTCCACTCCCCACTCAGGTTTGAACAAGGTTGCTGTGAGGTGAACGCCAGGCTCAAGGGGCCTCCTCTCCACTCCCTGGGGCAGACAGGATGGTCCACTAGATCTGACCCCCAAGTTTCATGTTGCAGAGAAAGGATCCTTGAGGCATTCCAGGTCTCTGAATCTCCCAGATTCCAGTGCAAGTGCTGGGAATTGTCTCTGCTCACAGCTGACAGGCTGCGGATGGAGAGGTCACAATCTCTGCTCCCTAAGACATCCTCAACTGTGGTGGTCACCCTAGAGAGAGCCGGAGAAGAATCAGCAGCTGCTGGAGAAAGGCAGTTAAGGCACGATGTTCGTAGCAGGAAACCATCTGGCTTGGGAACTCTGCCTGTGCCGCTTTGAACGTCATTGTTTGGTGGCTGAAAGGTCCACCTAATTTGACCCAGAATCCCAGGTGTTAAGTAGAAATTGCCAGCTTCAAGAAAAAACCCTTGCAGGGCGCTGGTGGCTCACGCCTAAAATCCTAGCTACTCAGTAGGCTGAGATCTGAGGATCGCGGTTCAAAGGCAGCCCGGGCAGGTGAGGCCATGAGACTCCTATCACCAATAAAACCACCAGAAAACCGGAAGTGTCACTGTAGCTCAAGTGGTAGAGTGCTTGCCTTGAGCTAAACAGCTGAGGGACAGCTCCCAAGCCCAGAGTTCAAGCCCCACGACTGACAAAAAAAAAAAAAAAGAAAAAAGAAAAAAACCCTGGAAAAGCTGGCATTTCACTTGTCCCAATCAAACTTAATGGGTTCCAAAGTCAGGGGTCCACTTTTCCTTCCAGACAGCCTACAGCAGGTTACAGAAAATGTCATTCAGAAAGCCTTAGCTAACTGCCATGTCCTGATCCCAAGCAGGCTCCAGCAGAGGGAACACACTTGCCTACCATTGCCCAGCTGGAAACAGCTCAGGAGGGACACAGATTGGAGTCTGCAGGACTCCAGGGAGGACTTCCCACCAGTACACTGCCCTGGGGGGAAATCCATGCCACCATTGGGGGCCTGGAGCCCCCTGATCAGATGCCCATGGACACCGTCAATGCCCTGGGTAAGATTCCCCTCTCATCCTCAGTCGTGATGAACCATCTGCCATGTCTCACCTTTCATCACTTCCCAGACCCTCCTAGTTTCACAGCCCCTGCCCTACACCCCCTATCTCATTCCCTAATTATGTTTGGCAGACACATTCCCAACTTTGAATTAGCTCCAACTATACACATGAGAGCCGACTGTCGGGCTGGAAGAGTGCGGCTGTGGTCACAGTAACCTCATGAGCCTTCTGGCTAAAGACAGAAGGGCAGGTATCCACACTCGTCTGTGGTTCACACAGGCCTCCTAGGAGAGACCCACACAGGCCCAGCAGTTACTGTGGGCTGCAGGAAAGGGGAAGAAAGTGGTGGGAAGGAACATCTAATGAAACCTTCTCTAAAGGATCCATGACACTGTGAAAGAGAAAACAAAAACTGTGGCTGGGCTCATACTGGGCATTAATGAAAAAAGAACAACAAATACACACATGCACACAAATAAAATGCTTTTGCTCTGGCTACGAAGGTGGCTCAGTTGTAGAGCGCTTTCCTTGCATGGACAAGGCCCTGGGTTTGATTCCTCAGCACCACATAAGCAAAAGAAAAAAGTCGGAAGTGGCACTGTGGCTCAAGTGGTAGAGTGCTAGCCTTGAGCTGAAGAGCTGAGGGACAGCACACAGGCCCAGAGTTCAGACCCCACAACCGGACCCCTCCCCCCAAAAATGCTTTTGCTCTTTTTAGACATGCTGACTGTACAATGAGAAAGATGATCTCTCTCTCTCTGTCTCTCTCTCTCTGTCTCTCTCTCTTTCTCGCTTTCTCTCTCTGTCTCTCTGTCTCTCTCTCTCTCTTTCTCTTTCTTTCTCTCTCTCTTTCTCTTTCTCTCTCTCGCTCATACACACCTAACACACAGACTCAGAGCAGTGCCTCTCCTGAATTTGATGGTTTCTCATCTGGGCAATGTACCAGCTCAAGCACTGGAGTTCCCTAGTCAGAACCAGGGGCAACCACCCAAGGGGAACAATGCTCTAATAATGCAGCACCAACCTGCGTCCCCCTTTCTCCAGGGCCAGACCCTTCCCCTTGGGGACAACCAGCCTTCACTCCCCATTCACCAAATCCCTAGGCCAGGACACTGGGTGAAGGAGTCCCGAAACACATGGCTCCTTAGAGCCTGGACAGAAAACAAAGCAGGGGGTCATGGTGCCTCCAGAGAGGTGTCTGACCTGGGGTGGGGGCGTTGTTGGGGACTTTGATGAGGTCCTAAGGGCTATATACATGGATGGACTCCCTACTTACAGCCTACATACTTCTGGGCAACTTGGCAGATTCTTGGGGAGGACAAGGAGACCAGATGGACTGGGAGCACTAGCAGAAGCTGGCAGAACTGGGAGATGTGATCACCCAGTCAGAATTGTTGGCAGCTGGGGTTGGGGGTACAGGACGGTCGTGTGTCTGTCAGAGGGGGTGTGTTTTTCTCCCAAATACCCACCTTCTATCTGACCCTAGTGCCCTCACCTCTCTAGTGGGCTCTTCTGGGAATTTCCTCAGGTGAAAGGGTAACTGAGCACAGAAGACAAGGGCTCACACAGCAAGGGGTGCCTTTCTTCTGTATCCAACACCCCCCTCCCCAGCAAAAAGGAAAAGACCTAAGAAGCGAGGTGTGGGGTGCTGCTCCCCATCTCTGACGAAAGCCACCAGGTTCCCACCAGGGAGAGAAAGGATGCAGATGCAAGGCTGTGTGGCTCCCACTGCTCCAGGGTAGGGGCTCTGTGGTGCCCACTCTTCACCCATCCCTGTGGCTCCCCTTTTCCTGGGACACTGGCATCTAGGGATGAGGGTGGGATCCCCGGGTGGACACCCATCTCCACTCCCCACCCCTTGGGTGCATTTGTGGCAGAGCCAGGACAGACTGTGGGGCACGGGGAGGCGCAGGCAGGACTGGACTGGGAGGGGAGAGGCAAGGGTCTGGATCCGCGAGGGTGGAGAGGAAGGGTACAGTGGGGGACGAGGTGTTACAGTAGTGGGGGTTCATGGAGTGCGGGAGTGCAGGTCGGCCACTCACTTGAGCTGCTGGGAGAAGCTGTAGGCTGCATCTCTGGGTGTGTGCCAGGAGTCTGAGGACCTAGGGCTGGAACCAAGTCAGGATCACAAGCAGGCCAGGGGCGCACCAGCTCCGCCAGGTGACTGCTAGAGGCTCTGCGGGTCCAAGCCAGCAGCGCCATGTTTGAAATGCAGCTTGGGCGTGTGGTGGAGCTGCACACAGCCTCTGCTCCTCCTCAGCCACCATCCCAGCCTCAGCGGCCTCCTAACCTGTGGCCGCTGCCGCCTCAGCAGCCACTGCCTCTGCCGTGCTCCTTGCACCGGGACCTCAGACTCAGGGCCACCGTGGCTGGGCACCTCCGAGGGGCTACATGTGGCAATGTGCCTGCCATGCAGGCTCTGCATGCTCTGCACTCCCACCCAGGACCCACACTATGATCGGAGCAGCCGCCAGCCACTGAAGCCATTTCCACGGGTGCTAGTGCTCATGCTCGCACTTATCCCAGCTCTCTCTGGGCCCCACACTCCTCTCCTGGGCCACCCTGCCCCTGCTGAGCACACACCCCTGCCCCCTTGGGCTCCTGGCCATTGCTGCCACAAAAGTGTGCCCCAGGGCCCCTTGCCTGCTCCCCAATGCCCCGCCCCCACCCCTGGCCACAATTGCAGCCCTGACTGGGTCCATAGGCTCCTAGACCATGGCACTTGCAGCCTTACCTCAGCTCAGCACTACCCCCCACCCCCAGTACCAGCCTATGGGATCGAATCTCCCCTCAAACCCACCCCTGGAGGAGAGTCTCCTCCATCCCCCTCCACTCTCGTGTGTGTATGTGTGTTTGTGTTGGTGTAGGTGTGTGTGTGTGTGTGTGTGTGTGTGTGTGTGTGTGTGTGTGTGTGTGTGAGATGGGGATAACCACCTCTCAAGGACTCAGAACATAGCACCCTTTGGGATGTCTCAGCACACAGCACTCTTCCAAAATTAGCACAAAGCACCCTGTGTAAATGACTCAGCACACAGCTCCCTTTGAAGGACTCAGCATGTAATATGCTGGGTAGAGTACTCAGCACTCAGCACCCTTTGAAGGAGGGAGTCCATAGCCCCCAGTGTAAAGGACTCAGTGCATGGCATGCTTTGAAAAACTCAGCACATAGCACTCTTTCCCAGGGACTCATCACACCCTGTGTTGAAGAACGCTGTGTAAATCACACAGTGCACAGCATCGTCCAAAAAACTAAGCACACAGAACAATTTTGAAGGACTCAGCACATACCACACTGTGGAAGCACTCAGCACATAGCACCACTTAAAGGACAGTACAGAGGACCCTGTGTAAAAGACTCAGCACACAGCACTCAAAAAACACCTTGTCCCTCTCTTCTCAAGGGCTCAGAACATAGCAGGACCCTTTGGGATGCATTAGCACACCACACCTTTTGAAGGATTCAGCATATAGTACGTTGTGTAATGGACTCAGCATACAGCACCCTTTGAAAAACCCAGAATGGCCCAAACTTCTCAGGGACTCAGCACATAGCATCCTTTAGGATGACTCAGCAAAGAGCACCTTTTTGAGGACTCAGCACAAAACTCCCATGTGGGAAGGACCCAGCAAATGGTGCCCTGTGAAGGACTCAACACATAGCTGTATGTCACAAGTTCAGCTGTCATTAGAATTAGGTTGCTTTCTTCAGTATCACCATTCTCCAGAAACACTGCACAAATCCTACTAGTTCACATTTAGACAAGCTGTGTTTTATGGGGGAAGGTCAGCTGTGGGTCTTGAATTCAAAGTTTGGGTGCCCTGTCTCTGAGCTCTTTGGTTCAATGCTAGAGCTCTACCACTTGGAGGCACAGATCCAATTTTTTGGGGGGGGTTGTTCTTTCACAGGGCTTATGGTGATAAGTAAGGACAAGTTGGGGTATCCATGGGCAAAGGATATTAGCTCAACCTGGAGCTGACCTCTCCCTTCCTTGTGTCCCTGGAAAGCCAGGCTTCCTGGAGCTCTCTTGGCCTAGGGTTGAACAGACCTGCTCTGGCATCAGCAATGAGGGTGAGCAAAAGTCAGCTTGGCCCTAGTAACTTGCTCAAATTGAACTCTAAAGGATAATGGCATGGGGCTGCATGTTCCGTGTGTGGCCACCAGGGAGCAGGAGTAGCCCACAATAGGGATAGTACTTGCAAGTGGTGTTTACTCTTGCTTCCCTGGGGCCCCCATCATGATTCAAAGCCACCTTTGAGAGGAAAGTCATTGAGGCTCTTACCTACAATTAACCATCAAAAATCAAGTGGGGCTGTGGCACAAGTGGCAGAGCACTAGCCTTCAGCAAGAAATCTCAGGGATAAAGCCTAGGCCCTTAGTTCACACACACACACACACACACACACACACACACACACACACACACACACACACACAAACACACACGACATGCATGCAAAATCAGAGATTTCTACACTGCAGTCTTTGGATATTCTGTACTATTTCCCCAATAAGCCTGGTGGCTGCTGGCCTAGGGGTTTGGTGTATACAACATCACCTGGCATCTTCAATTTTGGGGGAACAGAATGGCTAGAAGGTCAACCTTCCCCCATACCAGCTCGATTGGGTCATGGTCTATCCAAGCCCTTTGGGGATCCTTTACAGACTCACCAAGATTCCTTCAAAAGACATCACATACTGGGCACTGGTGGCTCATGCCTGTTCATCCTAACTACTCAGGAAGCTGAGATCTGGAGGATCATGGTGCCAAGCCAGTCTGGGCAGGACAGTGTATGAGACTCTTATCGATGAACCATCAGAAAACAAAAGTGGCATTGTGGCTCAAGTGGTAGAGTGCCAGCCTTGAGAAAAAGAGCTCAGGGACAGCACTCACGGCCAACAAAAAGGAGAGGCATTGCATGCAGCCTTTGGGATTGGCATGGGCCAAATGTAATTGGAATTAATTATAATTGGAATTAATCAAGTCCTCCAAGACAAAGCAGTACCTCCTTTAGTCCTGTGCTCCTCCATCTCTTCTCACCCCTGGCCTTGTCCGTGCTTTGGATCAGCATGGGTCTGGCTGGATGGGAGAGATCCAAGGAAGATTCCAGAGCAATATCACCAACTCTTTCTGCCCTGCTCACCCTACTGCTTCTGTTCTTTGCCATAGACTTTCTTCCTGGAATCCATCCATGAGGTCATCACCACCAACATAATGGTGAGTGGTGAGTCTGGCCTAAATAGGGGCAGTCAGAGGTGGAAGTAGGTCTGGGACTAGAAGCTTCCACCTTGGGTGTTGGCTGAGGCCATGGCTGACTTTTATTTCATCCTGAGCCTTGCAGTGGTGGAAAGACAGTGTAGACTTCACATTGAGTCAGGTAAGATTGGAATCTGGAGGACCACTTGTGTGGGGAAGGATGTGGGACTCAGGGGGCCACTGTTGTTGGTACTCTCTTGGGACTCCCCTCTCCCTCTCTTATCACTCAATCTTTGAAGAGAAACTTCAACTAAGGGTGTGGGAAGAGGGGGCAAGGGAATATTTTGGTGTGAACCAGATTTGTGTTTCATATTCATCCTAGCCCATACTTCCTATTTATCTGAGGAATGGCCATATGGGTTTGGGAGCGGGGAGAATCATCCTAGCTGAGAATGTGGCTTAGTGGTAGAGTGTTCACCTAGCATGCTTCAAGCCCTGGGTTCTATTCCACACAGAAAAAGCAGAAGGGGAGGTGGGACCAGCCTTGATCAAAAAGAGCTCAGGGAGAGTGGCCAGGCCCTGAGTTCAAGCCCCAAGGCTGGAAGAACAAATATTTGTTTTTAGGCTTTTTTTTTGTTTGAAAACAATTTATTCCTTGTGATAAGCATAACATGGGTCTCTTTCCTGGCCACCAATGGGCCATTAGATGTCCCTTGAGTTTAGGCCAACGCCCTGCAGCCTCTGCCCTACCCTACCCCCAGTTTATCCTTCCCTTCACCCGGCAGATGGAGGCTTGAAAGAAAGCCACTTGGTCACCTATATCTGGTGGTTGCCAAGGCTTTTGAGAGTCAGTATGTCACATAGAGAGTCATCATCTGCATCAGTCTACAGGAGAAAGTGAGGGAGCATTCCTCCCCTGAGCCTGGGAGCTGTGGGCAGATCTGGATGTGGGGCATCTGGGGCAGGATGTGCTCCCTGGGGTAGTCCACTATGGGGTCGGGAACCCTGACCTCTCCTCTGACAATTTCCATGCTGTCTTCAAGTTGCAATTCTTCAAAACCTCTCTGCTCCTCCCTCATTTCACCCACCAGAGGCCCTGAGGCGTCTGAAGCAGTGTTGGTGGTGGGGGCTCAGCCGGTGCTGGCATAGGGAGACTGCTGTCTGTGCCTTCTTTTGGGAGGAGTGACAACAGCTCCCGCAGAACTCTCCTCTTCTCCAGCATCTCCTAGGACAGCAAGTGCATGCACTGGGCTTTCTCCCAACACAGCTCATTCAGGACCAGCATCTGCTCTTTACATACCATGAGGGACTCCTCATAGTTCGGATGTTTGCAGCAATGACCGCAGAAGCCGCTATCTCCAGCTCTGCCACATGCCACTCTGTAGCTTGCAGGGAGCTGGTGAGAACTTCGTGCTCCCTTTCTCTGTCATCAGTGGCCTGCTGCACTTGGGCCAGTGCACATTGTAAGTCGCTTTCTGATGAAACCAACCACTGTATGGGTGCCTCGTGGGTCTCTACCTCCATTTTTGGTGCTGCATGTATATGGTCTATCTTCTCCCTCTCTTACTTCCATTGATCCTGTGGGTCTGTCTTTCCCTGCTTCAGTGGTTGGATATTGGCACAGAGTGCCTGGTTTCTTCTTTTCTGTTGTCCAGGGTGGGCACCACATGCAGGTAGCAACTCTGTGGATCCTTGGTGGTATTGGGACCCTTGACTCTCTGGACCCTGGTGGCTGTGACTGTGTCCAAAGGCAAGGTAGGCCCATGGTCGGCATCACCTTTGGCCTGACTCTCCATTCAATCCGGCTAGCAAGTGGTGTTTGTCTTGGGGATTCCTCTCTTTTTCGTGTTCTTTGTTTTCTTGAATGTTTCAGGTCTGTCGGGAGGATACTGCTGGTGTTCTTGTGGTAGTTTCTTGCCCACAGTTCTCTCATTGATTCTTATTGTTTCAGACATCTGAGCGCCAGGACGGGAAAGTTGGGCTGGCCACATTCCCAGTCTCTAGGAAATCCTCTATTCTCCCACTCACCGACTAGGACATCATTTCCTACTCTACCTCAAAGTCAACTGGAGTCTCTTGCTCACCACTCAGCCACCTCTACTTTCCTCAACTGCTGGTAGTGGTGTCACCCAACAGAGGGTAACCCTGGTGCTACTGGGAAGCATGGAATGTGGCCACTATTCTTGTATCCCATTGGTCAAAAAGAACCATGAAAGAATGGGGGTGTGCCTGGAATCCTGTGATGCAGACAGAATGGACAGAGTCAAGATAACAGCAGCCCCTTTACCAGGAAAGTCTGTCTAATCCAGTTGGGGACAAGAGGGGACCTGCTTTAGCCAGATGGCTGCACAGAACGTTGTGTATGTCTGTTTGTTGCCAGTCCTGAAACTTGAACTCAGGATCTGGGCACAGTCCATGAGCTGTTCTTGCTCAAGATTAGCTCTCTACCACTGGAGCCACACAGCACTACTTCTGGCTTAGTTGGCATAGAGGTTGGACAGGGGTCTCAAGGACTTCCCTGCCTAAGGTGACTTTGACCATAATCCTCCTATCACAGCCTTGTAAGTATCAAGGAGGACTGGTGAAAGCCACTGGTGCCTGGCTAATCATTATTTGGGATTATGGCTTCCTCAGTAGCCTGCAAGCCTTCAGCAATGTAAGGTGAACTATCCTTTGAGCCGGATCACTTAGACCCAGATGGCCACGGTGCAAAAGAAGAAAATGTAAAAATGCCATCCCACCACTTTTTTTCTGTGCATCTCCCTTCCCCCTTCCCCCCCCCCTCCGCACAAGGCCTAAAGTTCTAGGATCCCAGGATAGGCTTTGTTTCCAGCGGCTGCATCCCAGCTAATGGTGATGAAAGCTGAGGCACGGTTTCTATGACCTGAGTTCAAGACCGTGTTTGGAATAAAAAAAAAAAAAATAGCTCCTGGCTTGCAATTCACGCTGTTTCTCCTACCTTTGAATTTGAATTTAAGGGCTGGGTAACTGTGAAGCACTGTGGATGAAGGGGAAGCTCACCATGCTTGAAGACAAGAAAGTAAGGCCTGGTCCTTAGGCATGAATTAAAGTACCTACCCAGGAAACATTCTATTTATATACATTTTAAAGGAAGGATTTGTACTTACGTATAGATGGTCAGTCATCCTGTTTATTGTGGTTATTTATTGTATTTTTGTTTTATTCATTTATTTTCCATTTTTTTATTTTGAAAATACTGTACAGAGGGGTTACAATTACATGGTCAAGATAATGAGTACATTTCTTATCAACATTGTAGCCTGCTCCTTTTTTTCCCCATCCCATCCCTTCCCATCCTCCTCCCAGCCCCCACCCACAATCCTCCCCGATCCACCCCCTGGCCGCCTCCGCACCAAAGTTGTAAAGTTCGTTTTTGAAATAACGACTTGTACATCTCATTGTTGCAATGGGTCCACCTGTATCCCTATTTAAACGATTTGTTTTTCCCTTTCCCCTCCCCAAATTATACCTACATCAAATACTATGAATGGAGGGGATATACTGTGGGGGAGGGACATACAAAGCAACAAAGAAATAATCTTATAAATGTGTTAGAAACAATCACAAGAGAGAGAAAAATCATTTGAGTACATATCTTAGGGTTCATTTCCCTAACATCACCTTATCTGACCTTTTCTGCTTGACTCAGACATATACTAGATATTGCAAATAAGGGAAACAATGGGACCTATGTATCTTTGGACCTGGCTTACTTCACTTAATATAATTTTTTCCAAGTCTTTCCATTTCCTAACAAATGGGGCAATGTCATTCTTTCTGATGGAGGCATAGAATTCCATTGTGTATATATAGCACATTTTCTTGATCCATTCATCTACTGAGGGGCATCTGGTTTGGTTCCATATCTTAGCTATAGTAAATAGTGCTGCAATAAACATAGTCGTGCTGGTAGCTTTAGTGTGGTCTTGTTTGTAAACATTTGGGTAAATGCCTAAAAGTGGGATTGCTGGGTCATAGGGTAGTTCTATGTGGAGTCTTTTGAGGAACCTCCATACTACTTTCCAAAGTGGTTGAACAAGTTTACACTCCCAACAACAATGCAGTAAGGTTCCCTTCTGTCCACATCCCCTGCAGCATCTGTTGATATTAGAGTTCTTGATTACAGCCATTCTAACTGGGTGAGGTGGTATCTCAATGTTGTTTTGATTTGCATTTCTTCTATGGCTAGGGAGGTTGAGCATTTCTTCATGTGTCTATTGTACATGCTTCTTTCCTCTTCAGAGAAAATCTCTTTAAGACTTTAGCCCACTTATTTATTGGGCAGTTGTTTCTTTCAGGATTTATTGTTGGGGGATTTAATTTTTTGAGATCCAATTGTATTTTAGATATGAGATTTTTTTATTGACTGTGATGACATATTCCATTTATGATATTGATGACAACCCATCACATAGTATCTAGATTTGTAGATATGTTCTTCATCATGTGTGACACCCAGGCCTCTCAGGGAAAAGGAATCACACTCAGGTATCACACTCAGCTTCTTACTCCATGATCCAATTGTTGGCAGTGATGGGATCTGAACTCAGGGCCTGGCAGACCCAATTCAGACCCTGAATCGGTGTGTCAACATGGCAACCTCCAGCCAATGAAGCTGCCAGGGAATTTCCAGACCCTGAGATTGAGCCACAGGGGTGGACAAAATAGCCATAGATAGGTAGACAGGTGGTAGAACATCAATAAATATATATTTGTACCGAGGGCCAGAGACATCTACCTAGGATTCAATGACATCAACTACATTCCTACTACCTCTTAGGTATTTATTATGCCACCATTGAGGGAATAGTATTCTTTTCATGCTTAATAAACCATTCATTAGGATGAATCATCATCCTAGGATCATTGCATCTAATTTTCGACTAGACCAATACACGCAGAGACTTCTCATTCAATCATGAGTTTGCTAACATTTCATTGTTATTCCCATGCATAGGAACAAGTATTTTGGGATCTCCCCCAGTGGTAGGAGTCAGGACCAGAATTCAAGCTCAAGGCCTATGTTGCCGCATGGGCCTATTTCTTCCCTGATAGCCCATTAGCCTTCCCCAATGCAAGGTGAAGTACCCTTTGCAGCCATGTAATTCAGACCCAGGATGGTCACCGTGCAAAAGAAGAAAATATAAAAAATCCATCCTGAAACATTTTTTCTGTCATTTGTTCATGCAAATTTAAGAGCGTAGATCAAGATTGGCTACAGGCCCAAGGGAGCCCACCAGCCTAAGGTGATCAAAGCTGAGGTAGAGTTGTCATGAACTGAGTTCAAATCCCATGCTTGGCAATGATAATAATAATAATGATAATAATAATAATAACACACCCTGGCTCAGAATTCTCACCATTTTTCTGACACCTCTGAGATTCCATCTCAGGTCTGGGTAACTTTGTTGCACTGTGGGGGAAGGTGAAGCTCACCATCCTTGAAGAATACAAGGTCAGGCCTAGTCCCAGGGCCTCAACTGAAGCCCAAGCACTGGCAAAAATCATATACTCACCTACTTTACCCATAGGAATTCTCTTTACATCATGCATTCAGCGTAGTTATTCTTTTTATTGTGTGTGTCAGTCATGGATGCATTTTGTATTTTATTGCATATGATGGCAGCTATAATTGTGCTGACATGGATGGCAACTGATTCCCATGAATATAGAGTTGCCTATATAGCATACTGCATCCTAGCTGAGACCCCCGGACTTTCACAGGACAGAAAAACAGGTGCAACGATTGGCTTCTCACATCAGGATTCATCTTATGGCAGTTCTGGGATCTGACCTCTGGGATGAGCAGGCCCAATAGGCAAATCGGTCCAGGTAAGCAAACCAGCCTGTGAGCCACTAAGGAGCTAGGTCGTTCCCAGGACCTGAGATTGAGGCCCGTGGGGGAGGGGGGGAGAGAAGGAGGAGCACAATAGTCATCTATTTATAACCTGAAGGTAGTAAGTACATATTAGTATAGAGTAGGATGGGGACCAGTGATGGAATCCAATCTACCTTGTTACTAATGATTCTTGGATTTTCCCCAATGCCTCCATTTCATGACTGTGATGATTATGGTCATGTTTCATCAACTCTTCATTAAAAATAATCAATACCCCATGAGTCTTGCCTATCATTTCCTACTCACATCAAGCAGGAACTACTCATTCAAGGATGAGATTGATTGCATTCCATGACTCTTCCTAAGTCCGGAAACGAGTGTCCCAGAATCTCCCGCCATTCCCTCATCGTAACAGGGCTGACTGGGATTCGTCCTCAGGGCCTTCATTGTCTGGTTAGCCTGTGGCTCCCCTCAAAACCAGCAGGCCTTCAGCCATGCCAGGTCACCTTCACTCTGCAGGCAACCATGTTCGGAGACAGAATGGTCACCATGTAAAAGAAAATAAACGTAGAAGAGCCAGGTGGAATTTACCGCCGCTTTTTTTCCCCTTGAGGGTTTTTTTTTTCCAGCAAACCCCAGAGTCCAAGGGTTTGTGGACTGGCTGTGGGTGTAGAGACTGCAGCCTAGGATGATCAGAGCTGCGGCAGAGTTGCCATGACTTGAGTTCAAGCCCCGGTATGGTTAAAAAAAAAATGAGAAAACTATGAATGAAGAACCCTAGCTCAGAATTTGTGCCATTTGGGTAACTATGTTGCACTGTGGGGGAAGGGAAGCTCACCATCTTTGAAGATTAAAAGGTCAGGCCTGGTACTGGACCTGATTTGAATCCCCAGGACTGGAAAAGCCCATCTCTTTTAAACATAGGATCTCTATATACATACAGGTGTGGTATGCACCTTGTTTTTAGTGTAGTTAATCTTTTTATTTTGGGTCTTATTCATCTATGTATTGTGTATTTTATTGAGCATAGGATGGCATATATAACTGTGCTCACATGGATGACAACCTATTCCCATGGGTGTAGAATTGCGTATGGTTTCTAGATCCTAGCTGTGACCCATGACTTGCACAGGATAGGAAAACATCTGCAAGGTTTGGCATCTCACATCAGGATGAACCTTTTGGCAGTGCTGGAAGTTGAACTCAGGGCCTAGCAGAACCAACTGCCAAATGGGTCCACATGAGCACACCAACTTGTGAGCCACTAAGAAGGTAGGCCATACCCAGGACCTGAGATCTAGCCCCAGGGTGGGGGTGGAGCAACATATTCATCCATTCATAAGCTGAAATTAATATGCTAATAAATGCCTGTTTGTATAGAGTAGGAGATGTGGCCACCTGTGTTGGAATCCTATCTTCCATGTGAGTACCGATTCTTGGATCTTTCCCAATGCTTCGATTCCTTAATGTAAGTATTGTCACACTTCATGCAGTCTTTTTTTTTTTTTTTGGTCGGTCGTAGGGCTTGAACTCTGGGCCTGGGCGCTGTCCCTCAGCTCTTCAGCTCAAGGCGAGCGCTCTACCACTTGAGCTACAGTGCCACTTCCACTTCATGCAGTCTTAATTAAGATCTTGCCTATCATTTCCTATGTGAATCATGCATGCACTTCTCAACTCTTCCCTAGGCCTGAATTCAAGCACCAGTACTGAAAAACATAACATTTATAGACATTTTAAATATTTGAGTTATATCTCTATATTCATTTTAAATCATGTTTGTTGGAGTGATTAATTATATTGTATTATTATTGATTGATTGATCGATTTAGCATTAATTTTATGGACTGTGAGTACACCTATAACATTTATTACATTTGTCCCAATCTATTCCATAGCATGTAACTTTGCAGACATAATATGTACATCATACGTGACACCTAGCACTTGCACAGAAAAGGAAAACAGATGCACACATGGAATCTTACACCAGGAAGAAACTTTTGGCAATGATGGGACCTTGACTGAGGGACTAGGAGGCCCAATTCATGAAGGGGTGAGTGTCAGCACGGCAGCATCTAGCCCATGTAGGTGCCAAGTGGATCCCAAGACCTGGGATCGAGTTCCAGGTTTGGCCAAAATAGCAAAAA
This sequence comes from Dipodomys merriami, assembly GCF_024711535.1. Taxonomy (NCBI): domain Eukaryota; kingdom Metazoa; phylum Chordata; class Mammalia; order Rodentia; family Heteromyidae; genus Dipodomys; species Dipodomys merriami. The sequence continues at coordinate 2,550,543 of NW_027202727.1, forward strand.
TGTTCTATGCATATGATGGTATACAAATAAATATGAATGTAGATATTTATGTACTGCCAGAAATGTGTATTTAGTATTCAATGACACATACTATGCTCCTACAGATTCTCAGGTCTTTAGTGAGAACTGCATTTAATCAATAGTATTCTTTTAGTGCATAATAAACTATGAATTAAAATAAGTCGGTGTGCTGTGATTATTGGGTCTAATTTTCTGTTAGACTGATTGATGAACTGATTGTAACTGGCGTGACCAGGATTCAAACTCAGGACCTAGGTGTCCAGGTTGGCCTATGGCTTCGCTGACAGCTTGCCAGCCTTCAGCAGTGCCGGGTAACCTACAGGTTGTAGCTTTGTCATTTGGACTCGGGATGGTCACCATGCAAGAAAGGAAAACCATGAAATCGCCAACCATCCACAGATTGCGGATTTTTCAGTGCTATATTCATTTTGTTTTCCTGTCAGCCCCCGAGGCCTACCATCCCATGATAGGCTGTGTGTCCAGAGGCTGCACCATCCCAGCCTAGGGTGATGGAAGCTGAGGTTCCAGCCCTGTGATTGGCAATCAATCAATAAATCAATACAATTTTTAAAATATTACAAATAGCTCGGTGCCGGTGGCTCACTCCTGTAATCCTAGCTACTCAAGAGACTGAGGATTGTGGTTCAAATCCAACCCAGGCTATAAATCCCATGAGAATCTTATCTCCAGTGAAGCACTAGAAAATCAGAAGTGGTGCTGTTGCTCAAGCAGTAGTGCGCTTGCCTTGAGCTGAAGAGCACAGGGACAGCTCCCAAGGCCAGAGCTCAAGCCCCACGGAAAAAAAAAATTGTAAAAATACTAATGAAGCTCCCCAGCTTGGCATTCGTGCCTTTTTATTCTCCTGTCTGGTATGGGATTTGAACTCAGAGTTTGGGTAACTCTAATGCACTGTGGGGGATGGGGAAACTCACCATCTTTGAAGACAAGTAATTCAGGCCTCTTCCCTAGGCCTGAATTCAATCCCCAGTCCTGTTAAAGTAATATTCATCCACATTTGAAATAATGATTGATATCTACATACTTATGTTTATCGCATATTATTTTACTGTGTATTTATTTTATTTTTTGCACTATTCATTCATTCATTATTTATATTGACTATTATTACACTTATAACATGTATTAAATTGATTACATCTTATGAGAACTATACAGATTAGCATACGTATTCTATATCTTACTTCAGACCCAGGACATTCACAGAAATTCTATAGTAGATGATCCCATGCTTAGAAAAACAGAAAGAATACACCAACCAAAGTCGAATTCATCCCTAGGCACCCCAGTGGCTCACATCTGTAATCCCAGCTACTCAAGAGGTGAGAACTGGAAGATGAAGTTTCAAAGCCAATCCAGGCAGAAAAGCCTGAGAGACAACCTCTCCAATTAACTGGCAAAAAGCCAGGCTACAAGTATGGCTGAAGTGGTAGAAAATCAGGTATGAACAATCAAGCCAAGAAAGAGCAAGCTGAAATTAAGTGCAGAGAGAGGGGAGTAGGGGAAGAAAGCAGAGAGAAATCCTCCAAAAACAGAGAACAAAACAACAGTACACACATCCCACCTAATATATGGTACCAACAAACTGAAAATAAAAAATCAAGCTTGTGCAGTTGTATGACTTTACATGAGCAAATATGCTTTTAGGTACACTTCAAAGTTATGTTTTGATAATATATATGTATATATATAAAAATGTATATATATATATATATATATATATATATATATATATATATATATTTAAATAAACTAAGAAACCAGCCAATGAATAAATACTTCTGAATTAGTGCCTTAACCATGGCATTATAAATTATTTCTATTAAAAGTGTATTTCAAGTTTCTTTACTCAGAATCAATCTAAGTTTGTTCATGCTCTGGGCATCGGTGGCTCATGCCTATAATCCTAGCTACTCAGGAGGCTGAGATCTGAGGAAGGAGGTTCAAGGCCAGCCTGGCAGGAAATTCCTTGAGACTCTTATCTCCAATAAACTGGAAATGGCTCTGTGGCTCTAGCCGTAGAGCACTTGCCATGAGTTGAAGAGGTGAAGTCAGGCAGCCAAGCCCAGAGTTCAAGCCCCACCACTGACAAAAAAAAAAAAAAAAAGAAAAAAGAAAGAATGAAGGTTGTTCATACAGATCAAAAAATTCTAACCTTCTGAGCTTTCGGAAACTTGCCTTCCTTTTCTTCCAGAGTCTTCTGCTCTTTAGGCAAGTACTCCACTGCTGAGCTACATTCCAGTCCCAATGTTTTCGTTTCTCATTTTACAATTCACTTTATTCCCAAAATGCTTACAAGTACCTACTGTCCTCACAAAAGTGAGTTTTTATTCAGAAACCCAACGTATTGTGGTATGAGGACTTCCCTAGTGTATTTTGTGGTAGGCACTGAGGAAAACTCACACGATACAATTGTAGAGAGTTTATAGTTATAGAAATAACTCTAAATAGAAATAACATCAATTGTCCCTCTAGGGAGGAATGATGTACTCATTTTCATTCTCACTCTTCATGGCAGATGGTCAAAATGGAAACACCAATGTGCTATGCTGAAATGTAAACGTTTAAATTCCTTTTTGAAAAACTCTCATGTTATAAAATCAAAATGTGGCAAATGAAGGCCAAGTGAACTTTAAAAAATATGAAAAATGCTAATGAAGCTTCCTGTCTTGGAATGTGTGTTATTTTTTTGTCTGCAAGGCCTGGGATTCGAACTCAGGGTCTGAGTAACTCTTGCAACTAAGGAAAGGGGAAGGTCTCTATGCTTGAAGACCAGAAAGTCAGGCCTCTTCCCTAGGCCTGAATTCAGGCCCCAACCCTGGAAAACATAGTCCTTACATGTATTTTAAAGATAAGATTGAACTTCCAGACAGGTGTTCAGTCTATATTATGTTTGGTGTGGTTATTCATTGTACTTTTTGGTTTATTCGTTTATTTACCATTTATTTTTTTTGACTATGATGACACCTAACCATGTATTATATTGTTTACACCCTATCACATAGCATTTAGATTTGTTGACTTGTTCTCCATCATGCCTGACATCCCGCACTCTAACAGAAAAGGAAAACAGGTGTCACACTTGGCTTCTTACTCCAGGAGGAAATTTTTGGCAACCTCTGAGATCGAGCCCCACTGGTGGCCAAAATAGCCATACATGGATAGGCAGGTGGTAGTACACCAAAAATACATATTAGTACAGAGTGCCAGAGCCGTGTATCTAGTATTCAATGACATCTGCTACGTTCCTACTAAGTCTTAGGTAGTTATTATGCCTCCATTGAAGGAGTATTATTCTTTTCATGCCTAATTAACCATTAATCAAGTTCAATCAGCATCCTAGGATTATTGTGTGTAATTTGAGTCCAGACCACTGCACTAACTATTCAATCATGAGTTGGATACCATTCCATCGGAATTTCTATGCACAGGCAGGAGTCTCTTGGGATCTCCTGCCATTGGTAGTTGTCAGGACCAGGATTTGAACTCAGGGACTGTGTTGCGGGGTTGGCCTATGGCTTTCCTGACAGTCCACCAGCCTTGAGCAATGACAGGTCACCTGTGCGTGGCATCCATGTCATTCAGACCTAGGATGGTCACCATGCAAGGAACCAAAGCCAAGAAACCGCCTACCATGGGCAGCTGGCGGCTTGTTTTAGTGTCATTTTCATTTTGTTTTCCTGTCAGACTTCGGGTCTTAGGATTCCAGGATCGGCTTTGGTTCTGGAAGCTGCACCCCAGGCTAGTGTGATGAAAGCTGAGACAGAGCTGTCACAATCTGAGTTCAAGCCATTTGCATGGCCAAAAACAAACAAAAAAATTAAATTAAAAAGTAAAACAATTAAAAAATTAAAACAATTTAAACAATTATAAAAGTTATTTATCTCCCTGTTTTGCAATTCGTGCTATTTTTTCTGCCAAGCCTGGGATTTGAACTCAAAGTCTGGGTAAATAGGCAGCACTGTCAGGCTAGGGGAATCACACCATACTTGAAGCCAAGAAAGTCAGGCCTCTTTCTTAGGCCTGAATTACAGCCTCAGTCCTGAAAAACATACTCCTTATATGCATTTTATTTACATTTTAAAGACAGGATTTATACTTCCATATAGTCAGACAATATCATGTTTGTTGTGGTTATTCATTTCATTTCTTGTTTTATTCATTTATTTACCATTTATTTTATTGACTCTGATGACACCTATACCATTTTTTACATTTTTTTTACTTCCTATCACATAGCATCTAGATTTGTAGATGTGTTTGCTATCATGCCTGTCTCCCAGGACTTTCTCAGAAAAGGAAAACATGTGTCACACTCAGCTGCTTATTCCAAAATTAAATTTTTGATAGTACTGGGATATGAACTCGGGGCCTAGCAGGCCCAATTCATGAATGGGTAAGGGTGAGCACGGTAGCCTCTAGGCAATGAAGCTGTGAGGTGGTTCTCAGGCACTGAGATGGAGTCCAGGTTTGGCCAAAACAGTGATACATGGATTGGCACATGGTGGTATACAATTAATACATATTAGTAAAGAGTGCCAGAGCCATCTCTCTGACTGAATGACACCTACTACATTCCTACCAACTCGTAGGTATTTATTATACTGCCTTTGAAGTTTTACTATTCTTTTCATGCTTTATAACCTATCAATTAAAATCAATCAGCATCCTAGGATTATTACATCCTCTTTTAGATTTGACTGATGCACGAATTACTCTTTCAATCAGTATTCCTATGCATAGGAATGAGTCTCTTGTGCTGTCCAGCCATTGGTAGGTGTCAGGACTTAGATTTTTAACCCAGGGCCTATGTTGACAGGTTGGCCTATGGCTTCCCTGATGACCCACCAGCCTTCAAGAATAGAAGTTCAGCTCCACTTTTACAGCCATGTCATTCAGACTCAGGATGGTCACTCTGCCAAGAAAAAAATAACGTAAAACCCCCAGTCCTCTGCAGCTCGCCACTTTCTGTGCTGTCCTACTTTTTTTTTTCTTCATGCAAGTCCTCTTTGCCTAGAATCCCAGGATTTACTAAGGATCAGAGGCTGCAGTCCAATCTAAGGCAATAAGAGCTGAGGTATATTTGCCATGACCTGAGTTCAACCTCCATGGTTGTCAAAAAAATAAAATCCCCTGGTTTGGAATTTCTGCCAGTTTTCTTTCCTAGCCTGGGATTTGAACTCAGGATCTTGGTAAACCTGTAGCAATGTGAGGGAAGGTGTAGAGTTTCTACTACTTGAGTTCTAATCCTGTGCCAAGACAAAAACAAAAAACTTAAGTCACTGACCTCAGCTGGGGGTTCAGGAGATAGCTCTGGAGGTGGGAGGGAAGGGATGGCAAGGGGAAAACAAAGGAGGAGGCAACAATGCTCAATAGTAAATGTACTCATTACTTTGCTCATGTAACTGTAACCCCTATATACAACATTTTTACAACAAAAAATGTATAAAAAAGGAAACAATTTAGAGCTCGGAGAACCACTTTGCAGGTAAGGGAAGGATGTCTGAATAGATATACAAACTGCTGTTTTTAAAATGTTCAGTATGGAACTGAATAAAAATAACTGCTTCCATTTAAAATAATTAAGTGACAGTCTTGGAATTGGGGCCAGTATTTCTGCCATTGCTGGGATTTGATCTCACCATCCGGGTAACTCTTTTGCATCGTAGGTGAAGGGGAAGCTCACTGTCCTTGAGGAAAAGAAATTCAGGGTAGAGTTTCCAAGGCCTGAATTAAGTCCCTATAATGGAAAATAATATTTATGTACATGTGTAATATATGTTACATATTACATGTGTATGTTTAATAAATATTATGATTTTTTATTATTGATTTTGTATTTCTGTATTTCTATATTTTATTCATTTACTTATTGTTTATTGTATTAATATTATTATTCATATAATATTTATTACATTTTGCACATCTATTATAGAATTATGCACAATAATTTAGGACATTGACTCATTTTTCATTAATACTTTATTATAAAGTGTTGAAACATGATACATAATTAAATGGAGGCATTTGTCACAGTCTTCACATGTTTAGAGTCTTTCTCAAATATGAGATTTGACTTGTTTATCTTAACACCTTCCTATAGGAATTTCTTTAGATGATTTATACTCAGAAGACTTTCCTTGAGGATAGGCAAGTTGAGGGATAAAATTGTAAGGGTGGGACTGGGAATGTGGCTTAGTGGTAGAGAGCTCGCTCAACCTGCATGAATGCCAGGGTTTGAATCCTCACTGCCACATACTCAGAAAAAGCCAGAAGCTGTGTAGTGCTCAAGTGGTAGAGCACTAGCCTTGAGAAAAAGAAGCATGGACACAGTACCCAGGCCCTAAGTTCAAGCCCCAGCACTGGCAAAAACAATAGGCCAGATGCCAGTGGCTCACACCTGGGACCCTATCTTCTCAGGAGGCTGAGATCCGAAGACCACAGTCCAAAGACAGCCTGGCAAGTAAAGCCTGTTAGACTCTTATCATCAATGAACCACCAAAAGGCCCCATGTGGTGCTGTGGCTCAAGTGGTAGGGTTTCGCCTTGAGATGGAGGGCTCAGGGACAGTGCCCAGGCTTGAGTTTGAGACACACAATGGAAAAATGTGAGGGTTAATCAAAGTACTTTTCCTATTTGCTAATTAGGAGAACATTCTCTGGAAAATGAACTCTGATGTACACCAGAATTGGAGTCAGAGCTCAAGGTTAATGTTTACCAGATCCATTTGCCCAACCTCTCAGACTCTAGCTTTATAACCTTGTGTCCTAGAGTTCTGAAAGGTCCATTGGAGAAAGGCTTAATATGCTCCTCAAGTCCTTTGTCATAAGTAGTTGACTTGTATTGTCAATGTTTTTACAGTTCTGACCTAGCAAGCCCCAGTAGCCAAGGCCCATCCCCTAGCTCAGGAGGCTTGAATCTGAGGATCACATGGTGAAGCCAGCCAGGTCAGGAAAGTCCATGACACTCTGACTTCCACTTCTGAAAGGGCTGATGTGCAAGAGCTTCCTGGATTTCCCTTGGTGATGAGAAGTTACTTGTACATGAGTTGAACTCAAGGCCTGGGAACTGTCTCTAGCACTCTACTACTGGAGCCACAGCACCAAATATGGCTTTTTCTGTGCATGTGCTACAGAGGAACGAACCCAGGGCTTCTTGCATGTTAGGCACTAATCCACATTCCCAGCCCTCTCATTTTTTCTTTATGGTAGTTTCTACATAAGTATGCTACCACTTTACATTCCCCAAGTTTAATTTTCTGAATACAAGTTATTTCAAAAACCCTGATCTTCTCTTCCCCTGCCTGATTTGTGACTGTTCCTGCCTTGGCCTAATAATAATAGGAAATAAAGGCTGCTGAGATCTTAAGTGTGTATCATATGAGGACACAGGCCTGGAACTCTGGAAGAGAAAAGCCATGGGCATGAAAAGAAGAGAATGATGCAGTACGTGCAACAAGCCTATCTGAAAAATAAATCTGTACATAAAAGGAGAAGCATTGCATACAATCTTATTCCACTCAGAGAGGTAATATACACACATAAGTAGGTAGGACACTGATACATACACTTGGCCTTCTCTTTTTGAATTTTTTTGGTGGACATCCCAGGGCTTAAACTCGGGGCCCTATGTGTTCCTCAGCTGTTTTGCTCAAGGCTGAGACTCTGCCACTGACACAGCTCCACTTCCAGACATCTGGTCGTTAATTGGACATAAGCGCCTGCCAGGCTTTCTTGCCTCATCTGTCGTGTATCTCCTGCTCAGCTTTCTTTCTCAAAGCTGGAGCTCTACCCTCTGGGCCACTGATTCACTTCTGGTTTTCTGGTGGTTTAATGGAAATAAGAGTCTCACAGACTTTCCTCTCGGGCTGGCTTTGAACAGAGATCTACTGAGGCGACTTCAAGTGGCTTTCCTGAGGGATTCACTGAGGATCTGCTCCACTCAAAACCTTAGTCTAAATCTCGAGAGGTACTAGAGAAAAAAGGAAACATGAAGATGCTTCTGTTGTGTTCTAGATACTTAAGGTTGGAGACACAAAACATTCATAAGTATTAGATAATTTTATAGGCCTAAGGAGCCATTCAGACAGTATGAGGATCGCTCCAGATTTTGGTCCTCTCGTCCTGAGACAGTAAACTCATTGCAGCTCAATGCTAAGTGATTGAACTGGCATGTCCTGTGGACATTTGCTGCCAAAATCATGTCACACTCATTTCTCACTTTTGGCTTCAGACCTGTGACCAGAGGAGAAGATGAGGAGAGAAAATCCTTCTCAGAGAAAGCACCTACAAAGAACATTGGGTAGTTTACTTATATATTCAGAGCATTGGAATGATGCTGTTAAGTAGTCAGATTGTCCAGATTAAAAATGAAGAAGAAAAGAAAGGCAGGTGCCAGTGTCTGCTGACTGTAATCCCAGCTCCTCAGGAGGTTGAGATATAGAGAATCTGAGTTTGAATCCAGCCAGCATAGGAAAGTCCATGACACTGTTATTTCTAAGAGATCACAAAAAACACAGAAGTGGGGCTGTGGCTCCAGGTTAATGCACTACACTTGAGCAAAAGTAACTGACGGACAACGCCTACACTCATAGGTCAACTCCAGGACCTACTTCCATGTATTGTGCATGTGTGCATGTATTCCTATAGGTGAAGCTCCAGAGTAGATATGATGAAAGGCACCAAGCTAGAAAATTTGTTTTCAAAACAATGATTTCATAACACAGACACTGCTTTCATGACAGTGCATGTTCCTGGGATCCCCTCACAGTTCCCAGTGCAGCCTGAGGGATTCTCTGCTTCCCAGGCCTGCTGGAAGGACTCTCTCTCATTGTCTGAACAGGCAGACAAAAGGCCTCAGTCCTGTACAGCTGTGTAACAAACTGCATCTGGGCCAATTGGTGAGGATGAGTGTGGATGGGCTCTGAAGGTCAGGACAAAAAGGCCTCTTTTTACCCCAAGTTATCTCTCTCCCCAGTGCTCCGTGTTGACAGGCAACCTTCATTTGGGCCACCTCCTGTGGCAGGCCAAGTTCTCAGCACTAATCCTGCCTTTGTGAGACTATATTCTGGTGTTCAGATACAGTGCTCAATATAATTCAGGAGTCCTTCTGGCAGACAACTAGGGCACTTAACCTCAAGAAATGTTTCATTGAGGCCGATGATGGGCCTATGATGCCTCTGCTAGGTGTCCGGAAGCTTTGGAAATACAAGCACCTGTCTGATCTTATTTCCTGTCATCTAGGACTGCTGAAGCACATTAGGTTTTGAAACCTTTGACCTCTCCTAGTTGAGCCCTGGGTGGCAAGGTTTTGGGGTTGAATGCAGGGCCTGGGTGCTGACCATGAGCTCAGCGCAGGAGCCCAGCGCTTTACCATTTTGTGTCACCACTTTACTTCTGGTGTGTGTGTGTGTGTGTGTGTGTGTGTGTGCGTGCGTGTGCACACATACACACCAGTCCTGGAGTTTGAACTCAGGACATGTGTGTGTGTGTGTGTGTGCGCGTGTGCACACATACACCAGTCCTGGAGATTGAACTCAGGACCTGAGCACTGTACCTAATTTCTCTTGTACAAGAATAGCCCTCTCCCACTTGAGCCACAGAGTCACTTCAGGCTTTTTTCTAGTGATGTGTTCCTGAGAAGTCAAGTCCAGGGTTTCATAGATGCAAAGCACTCTATCCCTAAGGCACATTCCCACCCCTCTACTTCAGGTTTGTTATTCATGTCATATTTTTCTGCCAGTCCTGGGATTTGAACTCAGGCCCTAGGTACACCTACAGCACTGTGCGAGAAGGGGAAGCTCACTGTACTGGTAGACAAGAAAGTCAGGCCTGTTCCCAGGGCCTGAATTCAAGTCCTAGCTCTTGCAAAAATAATATTCGTATGCATTTTAAGTACAGGATTCATATTTACATACACATGTTTACTGCATATTGCAGTTAGTTATTCATTTTATTTTATGTTTTATTTATTTCTTATGTATTTTAGTGAGTATGATTACACACATAACCTTTTTTACATCTTATTACATAGGACATAGATTTGCCAATGTACTATACCTGATTCCTGAGACCCAGGACTTTCACCGATAAGGAAGACAAATGGGACATTTGGCTTCTTCCCCCAGGATTACTTAAGTTTTTGGCAGTTCTGTGGTTTGAACTCAGGGCCTAGAAAGCCCACTTCATGAATGAGGAGTGGGTCAATGTTAGCACACCAGTCTCATGCAAATGAAGTTGTCTGGCAAATTTGGTCCTAGGAGTGGCCAATATATAAACACATAGATTTGTAAAATGCAGTGTGTGTGTATTTACATATGTATATGAATCTATAAACGTATACAGAGACAGATAGACATTTATGTAGATTCTAGTGTATTACTCTATATAAAGAGTGATGTCTATATCTTACTTTTGTATATTCTATTACTACTAATTATTCGGTCTAAAATTATTCCTCCATTAGTTAATCATGGTAGAAGACTTAATCAAGTATTAATTAAATTAATCAATGACCTATATTTAATGCATACAATCTTACATTAGAAAGACTAGTTAATTAGTAATTCAATTAGTACATTTCAAACATTCTATTAGTGTTCCTAGAGATAGGAACCAGTTTCTTAGGACCTTCAGCCATGTCTATGTGGCAGTCCCAGGATCGAACTCAGGGCGCAGGTGTCTGGGTTAACCTCAGGCTTCACTGACAGCCCACCAGCCTCAGCCATGCAAAGTCATGTACAATTTTCAAGCCAAATCAGTGAGACCCAGGATGGTCACTGTGCAAAAGAAACAAAGGTAAAACTGTTGTGAAAAACTTTCTAGATTTCCTCTTCCATTTTGGTTTCTTTGTTTGTTTGTTGGCCAGTGCTGGGAGTTGAAATTGGGTCCTAGGATCCCTGGATCATCTGTGGGTGTAAAAGCTGCACCCCAGCCTAGGGTAATCAAGGCTGAAGCAGACTTGTGACGACCTGAGTTCAAGCCCCTTGCCTGCCCCCCCCTCAAAAAAATTAAGGTTCTGGCTTGGAATTTGGGACATTTTATATTCCATACCTAGGATTTGAAATCAAGGCCTGGCTAACTCTATTTTGCTGTGGGTAAAGTGGAAGCCCACCCTCCTTGAATAAAAGAAAGTCAAGAGCAGTTCCCAGGGCATGAATTCTAGCCCCAGGACTGGCAAAATAATATTTATATACATTTATAATGTACATCATATATATGTATTTGCGTAGGTATTACATCTTGTACCTAGGAAACAGTATTTTCACAGACAGCAGAACAGGTCAACATTGGCTGCTTAATCCACCTATTGTCTTTTGCACTGCTGAACTCAGGGTCTAGAATGCCCAATTCATCAAGGGATCAATGTAAGCGCAGCAATCTCAAAAAATACATTGCCAGGGAGTTCCCAGGACCTAAGTTTAACCTCCAGAAATGGCCAGTATATAAATAGATAGATGCCTAATTGCTACAAATACATATATATGCATAGAGAGTGAGAGAGAGAGATGTATATGTATATTCCAGTATATGTTTAAATATACAATATATTTATAGAATGTTATATGTCTATATATCATTAATTTACACGTAATATGTTACTAATAATTATTAGGTATTAAATTATGCCTTCATTTAATGATGCATCATGGTTTAAGGCACAATTAAGCACTTCCTTGTGCAAAATGAGCTCAGGGACAATGTCTAAGCTCACAGTTCAAGCCTCAGGATCTTTACCAAAAAAAAAAAAAAAATAGAGCCAGTAACTCCATGTGTCTGTGTTTGTGTGAATGTATTTCTATCAGTGAACCTCCAGAATGGCTATGAAGAAAGGCACCCAGCTAGGAAATTTGCTTTGAATAGAATGATTTCATAGCACAGAGGGTGCTTTCAAGACAGTGCATGTTCCAGGGCTCCCCTCCCTGTTCCCAGTGTACCCTGAGGGTTTCTCCACACCCCAGGTTGCTGGAGGAAGTCTGCCTCTTTGTTGGAACAAGCAGACAAAAGGCCTCACTCCTGCACAGCTCCGTAACAAACAACTCTATCCAGGCAAACTAGTGATTATGAGTGTAGGCAGGCCCTGAAGACCAAGAGAAAAAGGCCTCTTTGTACCTCAAGATATCTTTCTCCCCAATGCTCTGTTTTGACAGGAGGCCTTCATTTGTACTATCTCCCAGGGCAGGCCAATTTCCCTGCACTTATCCTATCTTTGTTAGACTGTGTTCCAGTGTTGAAACAAACTGCTACAATTAATTCAAGATTCCTTCTGACAGACAACAACTAGGGAGCTGAACCTAATGATTCATTATTGGCAACGGTGCCTCCCTAGGTTTTTGGAAGCTTGCTACATCTAAGGCAAGCACTCTACTACTGAGCCACCTTCCCTGCCCTTCTCCTTTTTCTTTTATCAGTCCCGAGATTTGAACTCAGGACCTAGGATCTCAGGATGGGCTGTGGGCCATTGGCTGCACCACATCCTAGGGTGATCGAAGCTGAAGCAGAATTGCCACAATCTGAGTTCAAGCCCCGGGCCTGGAAAAGGCCCAAGGCCATGACTTTGAATTTACTCCATTTTTCTGGCAGGCCTGGGATTTGAACTCAGGGTCTGGGTAACTCTGTGACACTGCAGGGGAAGGGAAGCTCACCGGTGTTGAAGACAAGAATTTCAGTTTCCAGGCCTGAATTTAAGCGCCAGCACTGGAAAAATTGATATTCATATATGTGATCTTTTTACATACATGGGCTTACTCCATATGACATTTATTACCCTTATTTATTCATTATTTATTTTATTTAGTATTATTACATATATAACGTTTATTTCATTTATTACATCTTATCACATGCATATATTTGCATATGGGTTATACTTCATACTGAGACCCAGGATTTTTACAGAGAAAAAAAAATGTGTCAAAGTAGGCAGGATGACAGATATCAGCCACAGATGCCTAGACTCTAACATTTTGTATGGGTGTCCTTGGGTCCCCTTGGTAGGGTGCTCGTCATGAGCCCAACAGGGAAGAGTCAGTGGATAGGCCCTGAGTTCAAGGTTCATGACCAAGAAAAATAAACCAAAAAAATTGTCTGCAGGAGAAAACTCACTAGAGTTCAGTACATACATCATTTTGGCCTTGACATGGGGACATATCTGAGCCTCAAGGTTCTCATCTGCACAATAATCTCTGGAGCTCTTACAAGGACCAGATGCAAGAATGCACTCAGTACACCATTCCTCATATAAGACTCATGACATAGCTGTATACCACACGCTGTCATTAGAATTAGGGTGCTTTCATCAGTGTCACCATACTACACAAATTTCACATCAAATGATTTAGAGGGGTGGGTTTTTTGTAGCGAGGGGGCGGTGAGTCAGCCACGGGGATTCCACTGAAAGTTTGGGGGTACTGTCCTAAGATCTTTTGCTCAAGGCAAGAGCTCTACCACTTTGAGCCACAGCTCAGAGTTTTGCAGACTTCCTGTCAGGGCTGGATTTTAAAACTACCAGTGTCTGATCTCAGCTCCCCAGTATCTTGGATGACAGGGCTGAGGAAGCCACAAGCATCCGGTTCCATGTAGCTGGTTTGCAGCAGTTTACCTCTGGCTACATCAGGTTAGATGGCAGCTCTCAGCACCAGACTCCTAGCTTGCCTTACAATGAGGTATTTGCAGTCCTATTCTTATATCTTTGCAGACAGAACCTTCTATCGTTTTGTTTTGGTTCTAGTCCTGCATCTTGAGTAAGTGTCTAGACACAGTCCCTAAACTTTTATGCTCAAAGCTAGTACTGGACTGCTTGAGTAACAGCATGACTTCTGGATTTTTCTGTGCAAGTGGTAATGAGGAATGGAACCTAGGACTTTGTACATACTCAGTGAGCACTCTATCACTGAGCCACAGGAGTGAAAAGTGTATAAACAGATAAATGTGTAAATTGGTAAATAAAGATAGATAGATAGATAGATAGATATAGATAGATAGATAGATGTATATGTATAAAACAAGAGATGTCTGTATATTATGAAACTGCATATATGATATTAATACCAATTATTGGCAATTAAATTATTCCTTCCTTTTTAAATATCATGATTGAATACATAATAAAGTATTAATTGAAAATTAGTCACTGTAGAATAATTGTGTATAATTTTAGAATATAATCATATACTAACTACTAATTTAAATGTTACTTTTATAACATTCCATTTGTATGGATGTATATCAGAATGAATTTCTTAGAACCTCCCACCATTCATTAGTGGCAGTTCCAAGATTCGACCTCCAGGCTAAAGTTCCTGGTTTCAGCTATGGCTTCCCTAATAGCCCACTAAACATTAGCAATGCAGTGTCATGTACACATTCTGGGTCTTGTCATTTAGACCCAGGATGGTCACAATACAAAGAAAAAAATACGTAAAACCACCTTCTTGAACTTCTCAGTTTTATCCTTATCCTTTTTATTTTTATTTTTTGCCACCTCCAAAATTTGAAGTAGGGTCCAATGATCAGCTGTTGCAGAGATGTGAAGACCTGAGTTCAAGCCCTGTGTTAGGCCAAAAAACAAGTAATAATAACAGTAAGACCCTGGCTAGGAAATTGCACCATTTTTCTAGCAGGCCTGGGATTTGAACTCAGGGTCTGGGTAATTCTGTGACACTGTGTGTGAAAAGGGAAGCTCACAGTCCTTGAAGACAAGAAACTCATGGGGCTGGGAAGGTGGCTCAGTGGTAGAGTGCTTGCCTTGCATGCATGAGGCTCTTGGTTCAATAACTCAGCACCACATAAGCAGAAAAAGCTGGAAGTGGCACTGTAGCTCAAGTGGTAGAGTGCTCACCTTGAACTGAAGAGCTGAGGGACAGTGCCCAGGCCCAGAGTTAAGGCACCATGACTGGAAAAAAAAAGAAAAGAAAAGAAATAAAGAAAAAAGAAATTCAGACCAGTTCCAAGGGCCTGACTTGAAGCCCCAGAACTTGAAAAAATAATATTCATATATATGATATCTATTTACATACATGGGTTCTACTGCATATGACATTTATTACCCTTATTTATTTAGTATTATTACACATATAACATTTCCTTTATTATATCATATTTCATAGAATATATTTGCATATGGATTATACATCATATTGAGACCCAGGACTTTCACATAGAATGAAAAAAAAGTGTAAAATTGGCTTCTTACTCCACAAATAAATTTTTGGCCATGCTGGAATTTCAACTCAGCCTACAATGCCCAATCCATAAACGGGGTACAGTCTTAGCACACCAGCCTCCAGCAAACTGAGCATCCAGGAAATTCTGAGGACCTGTAATCAAGCCATAGTAGTGCCCGATAGATTGATGTGTAAATTGATATTATATATATATATATATAATATATACATACATATATATCTGCATATATATGTATATATTTATATATACACACACATACAAAGGGAGAATGTGAGGATATTATTAAATTATATATATGTTCTTACCAATTATTAGTTACTAAATTATGACTGCATTTCATGAGGTATCATGGTTGTGTACTTATAAAAGCATTAATTACAAATATAGTCAATATCCTTAATCATACCCTGGTGCTAGAATGGAAGATATAAATCCATTAATTTTTGTGTGGCATTCTAAAATAGAATCATGAATTAACTGTAAATTTAATTATTACTTTTATAACATTCCATTAGCATTCACATGAACAAGAATTAGTTCATCAGGATCTCCCTCCATTTGTGGGTGTTAGTCATAGCATTCGAATCTCAGGCCTGGGTAGAGTACTTTGAATGCAAACCATTGGAATGACACCATGAAGATTTCAGATTGTCATGATTTTAAAAAAGAACAACAAGAAGAAAAGAAAGCCAGGTGTCAGTGGCTCCTACCTATAACCCTAACTCCTCCTGAGGCTGAGATGTAGAGAATGCCAATTTGAATTCATCTGAGGCAGGAAAGTCCAAAACAATCTTCTTTCTTAGAGATCATAGGAAGAAAAAAAGTCCATGAGTGGGGCTGTGACTCAAGAGCAGAGTGCTATCCTTGAGCAAAAGGAGCTCAGGGACAGGGCCTAGACTCATAGTACAACCCTGAACCTGCCTCACCCCCCCCAAAAAAAGGAGGCAATAACTCCATGTCTCTCTGTATGGATGGATGATGTATGGATGATGGGCATTCATCAGGTTGCCCATGTCCATCCGCCCAACCTGGGCAAGACCTCAGAGAGTCCTAAGTCTGAACCAGCAGCTTGAACAAAGCATCCTTCTCTGCCATTTAATAAATGAAGCCCTGCAGGGTTTGCATGGGCTGTGCAACAGGTGACTTATATCCTGGCTGAGATATCCCATTGGGACACCTAGCAGCCAGCCACTGCCTCCAGGGAGACAAGAAGTCATCGGTCAGGTCATCAGAATGGCATCTGTCATGGGTGCAGTGTGGATCTGAGCTGTAAATCAGCATTTCAGACCAAGTTTCTGGGCCAGGAGGGGCAAGGGCTGCAAGATGGCACAGCAGGTAATGCCTACTCACTGGGACTAATTTGTCAGGCACACCTTGGGTGGGTGTTGAGTTGGGCTCATGAAAGCCTTGTAGGCTCAGGAATCCACAGCTGGCTGGCTGCTGCTTGTAGCAGTGGCTTTCCCAGGAGTCCCAGGGCTCAGAGCCCTGCTTTCCTCACCATTGCTAAGCGGCAGATGAAGATCTGCAATCATGCACCGAGTATAAATGAGCATCCATCGTGTTCTTCCCTTGGTCCTGTACCCTATGCATGGATGGAGGTGCAGGTGCCATGGAACTTACTGCCATGGCCCAGACCACTCAGCCAAAGAAGGAGTTGGGGAGAAATAACTTATGTGTCAAGAGTTCACTATGACTGTGCCTCTAGATTGCCCCCAGTTCTAGCTCAGCTCATCATTACCAACTTCCTCTGTGTGTGTGTGTGTGTTTGTGTGTGTGTGTGTGTGTGTGTGTGAGTGTGTGTGTGTGTGTGTGTGTGTGTGTGTGTGTGTGTGTAGGTGTTCATGCGCACATCTTGGTACTAGGGCTTGAACTCAGGACCCAGGCTCTGTCCCTCACTTTTTTCATTCAAGGCTAGCAACTCTACCACTTGAGCCACAGCTTTTCTTGCAATTTTAGGTGGTTATTGAGAAAGGAGAGTCTCACACACTTTAGAAAAGTGAGCTGGTGATAAGAAATGTACTCATTATCTTGCCCATGTTACTGTAACCCTTCTGTACAGTATTTTCACAATAAAAAAAGATCCTACTGATACAAAAAAAAAAAAAAAAAAAAAAAAAAAAAACAAGAAAAGTGAGCTGGGCTGTCTCTGAATGCCAATCCTTAGATCTCAGCCTCCTGAGGAGCTAAGAATAAGAGAGCATGAGCTGTTAACATCTGACCACACATTCCTTCTTGGCTAAGACAATGTACCTCTCTCCGAGCTTAGCACCATCTACAGATAACCTTCCTTCCCCTCCCTCTACTCCTCTAGACTTCAGAGGAAACGTACCCTCCCCTGAAGACATAGAAATAGGATACTTGACAGGTTTGAGCTTTATGTTCTCCACACAGTCAAGGGCTGCGGGGAGCTGATGTAGAGATCAGAGATCTAGGCCAGGGCAAGTAGACAGCTGTTAGAACAGAAGACAGTATGAAGAGGCATCCTTGCAGCTGGATGCCAGTGGCTCATGCCTATAATCGTAGCTAGTCAAGGCTGACACATGAGGATCAAGCAAGATTCAAAGCTAGCCTGGGCAGACTCTTACCTCCAATGAATGACCAAAAAGCTGGGAAGCAGAGCTACTGTAGTTCAAGTGGTAGAACACCAACCTTGTGCAAACAAGCTAAAGGATACCACCTAGGCTTTGTGTTCAAGCACTAGTAAAGACACAAACACACACACACACACACACTAACATCCTTAGCAGGTGCCAGTGGCTCATACCAGCAATCCTAACTACTTAAGAGGCTGAGCTCTTAAGATGGCAGCTTGAAGCCAGCCCAGACGGAGAAGATCGTGAGAATCTTATCTCCACTAAACTACTAAAAAAAAATGAAATGTGAGCTGTGATTCAAGTGGTAGAGTGTTAGATTTGAGCAAAGGAAGCTCAGTGCCTACGCCCGGAGTTCCAGCTCTAAGAGTTTTTTTAAGACAACTTTTGTCCCCCTCCTTCCCTCAGGCCATAAATCCAGATGTTGGTCATCCTAGATCTCACTTCCACTCCTGCCACTTCCACAGAACCACAAGTGGGTGTTACTGGCCAGGTCTGGGTTAAGAAGTGAACGTACACAAGTAGGGGCATACCCAGGTCAAGGCTAATGCCCCAGAACATTGAGGTATTGGCCATGCCAATCTCTCCTCCCCCAATTCCCTGGCCTTGGAATCTAAAGTCTGTGCCTCTGTATTCTGGGCATCCAGAATTCTCTAGAAGGATTGGAGAGGCCCAGCTGGGGCTGAAAGATAGACTTGCCTGCGATAAAGTATGTTGACATTTCCTAGACACCAATAGATATTTCCAAGCCACCTTGGCCTCACCTCCAATGCAGACTAGAATCCTCCTTGCTTGGGCGGCTTTCAGTCCACTATCAAGCTGGAGTTGGCCAGAGTCACCGGCAACACCCTTCCCCCACTCCACTGCCAGCATGCTGAGAGAGACATGCAGCCAGAGGTCTAGCTGAGGAAAAGGGCAGGACATCCCATGTCTGAGTTCCCCACCTAAAGGCAGGCAAGATTCTATTTCAGCTAGCCCTGCTGACCCAGAATCCCCTGCAGGAGGCCAAAGATTTGGACAGCTGGACTTGGGCCCCAAAGAAAAGCTTGAACTCAGGTCTCTGGCAATATAAGACTCATTGTAGACCCTGATAGGAGGATAAAGACAAAGTCGGTGTGGAGGAGGAGCACCATCCAAGGTCAAAAAGAGGCAGACAGGCACCCAGGAAGGGGACAGAGAAAGATGAGGGACACACACACACACACACACACACACACACACACACACACACACACACACACACACAAATATGGCACTGGTATCTCACAACTGTCATCCTAGCTACTCAGGAGGCTGAGGTCAAAGCCAGCCAGTACTGAAATGTCTGTGAGGCTCTTATCTCCAATGAACCACCAAATAACCAGAAATGGAGCTGCAGCTCAAGTGTTAGAGCACTAGCTTTGAGCACAGAAGCATAGGAACTTCACCTAGACCCTGAGTTCAAGGCCGTAGTCTTCTACATCCAAACACACAGACACAGACACACACAGACAAAAGACACATGAACACACAGACACACACAGTGGTAGCCCAAAGCCTCAGCAGTCCCTGAGCACCGTGAATATTCCACCCCAGAGATGATGGCACTACCATCATCAGACCAACTGTAGACAAAACTCAGAGCCTCTCACATGTCTGGAATGGTTGACAACACATCATGGCATTTCTACTGTACACACTGTTATGCAGAAAATTCAGCTACCTTTTGTTTGGTTGTAGGTTATGGGGTTTGAACTTTGGGCCTGCCAGAAGGTCTTCAGCTCTTCAGGTGAAGGTGTGCTCTCTACTACTGGTGCCACAGCACAACATCCAATTTTATGGTGGTTCATAGGGGATAAAGTCTCAAAGACTTTCCCGCCCAAGCTGGCTTTGAACCATGATCCTCAGATCTCAGCCTCCTGAGTAGCTAGGATGACAGTTATGAGCCACTGGCAGCGCCCGGCTACACCCAACTTCTTTTTTTCTTCAGCTCTTTTCTTTCTTTCTTTTTTTATTGTGAAAATACTATAAAGAGGGGTTACAATTACATGGGCAAGATAAGGAGTACATTTCTAATCAGGCATTGTAGCCTCCTCAGCAGCCACCTTCTTATTCCAAGGGAAAACCCAACTCATCAAGACACAAACCAAATGTAACCCTACACTTCAGACTTGGTCACCAGCATTCAAAACCTTCTTCCATGGATGGAGAGCATATAATTGACACTACCATTCCACCCCTGCTCCCATTCACCCACTCCCTGCCTGCCATAGCCATAATCTCTGGAGTTCTTGGTAAGGCACCACCCACCCTGCGTTGGCTTCACACTGGGGTACACCTGGGGAGTTATTAGAAATGTCTGTACTGTGGGGCCAGCATCTGGTCTCACAACCTCAACCACCCCAATACTTCACTATCTCTTGCAAGCAAGGAAGGGGTATCTTTCTTTCTTGTTTGGTTTTTTGTTTTTGTTTTTTTTGGTTGAGAGCCTTGAACTCAGGGCTTGGGTACTGTCACTGATGTCTAATTTTCCTCAAGGCCAGTGCTCTACCACTTGAGCCACAGTGCCACTTCTGATTGGAGACTGGAGATGAGGCTCTGGAGGGACTTTCCTGCTAGGGCTGGGAAATAAGATTCACTGCATCTCAGACTCCCGAGTGGCAAGGATGACAGGTGTGGGATGACAGGTGTGAGCCAGCGGCTCATGGCTTAAGGTGTCTAGTCCTTCAGAATTTCCACCTAGTGCTCCTCTAGAAGATACCACCTAGACTCCCCTCTACCTCCCTCAGACACAGCAAAGGAAGGCTAGAATCTGGGTGTGGCCATGGGGATTAAAGGGCCCCCTCCACATCACTAACCTCCTCTAAGCTCCCATCTGCCTCCTCTGGATTGCCTGGTCTTCCAGGGCAGATCAGACCCACTAGAAGTTCTGGGGCCTCCCCTATTTCCCCCTGCCCCACCAAACTGATACCTGAGGACTTCCGGGGCAAACTGGTCCATGTCCTGGTGGAAGACCTTGGGAGGCTTGCTGAAAACTGGGTACAGGGGTGCAAAGGGCAGGAGTGTCCAGCTCCCCTCTGTCAAAGGAGACACAAAGCACGTATTTATCTACTAAGAGCTTCAGGGCATAGCCATCCACCTGTCACCAAGGTCCCTGGGAGAACTGCTTTATGGTGACAGCCCTGGGGCCTGACCTCAGGGCCCCGGTACTATCCCTGACTTTCTTTGTCTCCAGAGGAGTGCTCTTTCACCTGAGGCACAGTGCCACTTCCAGCTTTTTCTGTGTATGCAGGACTTAGAAATCGTGTGTGCTAGGCAAGCCCTCTACCTCTAAGACGCAATTCCAGCCCTGGATAGCTGTCCTTCTGTGACCCCTCAGGCCTGTCTTGGGACAGTCTCGCACATCTATACCAAGTCTCTCACCAGCAGCCCTGGTTGGAAATGAACATGCTCTGCTATGTTGTCTCCAAGAAGCCCTTTCTGATCACCTTGGCATAGCTGGAGATTCTCCGCTGTGCAGGCTGCCAAACTTATCAAGCTCTGCCTTCCAGCCAGTGTGAGTTGAGAATGCACAAAGGGGAAGGCCTGGATTCCACCACCAGATTTCTGAAGGCCCTGATACACCACCCAGGGGCAGGTGTTGTATCACACTCCGTGAGAGGGGCTCGAGGCCTGGGCAATCTGTGGGCAACAAGACAGGACCATTTCTTTGTGTGGGCTTGAACTGAGGATCTGGGAACTGTCTCTCTGAGTTTTATTGCTCAAGGCTGGCTCTACCATTTGAGCGACAGCTCCACTTCTGGCTTTTTGGTGGTTCCATGGAGAGTAGATTTTCATGGGCTTTCCAGCTTATGGCTGCCTTCAAACTGTGATCCTCAGATCTCAGCCTCCCAAGTAGCCAGGATGACAAGCATGAGCCTGAACCCCAGGTGATGAGCACCAAAGTTTTTTTGGTTTTTGTTGGCTCATGTTCATCTCCTATCAACTAGCAAGCCTAAGTTAAAATAATCAGTTAGAGGGGATCAAATTCCTCTCCTAGGTCAGTTAATCCAAGGAGATAAAGTGTCTTTGGAAAGGGCTAGTCTGGGTTGCCTAAGGGATGTTTGTGTGTTTGTGTGTGTGTATGTGTGTGAGTGTTGGGGATACCTACCCTCAGCTCTGTGGTGCCTCATCCTCCCAGCAGGGAGTGCACCCAGGATCTTGACCCCAAGGGAGGTGGATGGGAGAGGGTACCTAAGGTCACATCCAGGGGGATGATCTGAATTCTGTCCTGCAACCTAAGCCTGGACAGATAAAGGAGAGAAGGAGAAGGTTGGGGGAACATCAAAGTATCCCGTTACCTTTGGCTGAATGTACCAGCGAGAAAACTGAATACATCTTTCTTGGTAGTCAGCTAAAAGGTGTACAGTGTTCATTTATTTTATGATTGTGTTAGTCCTAGGGCTTGGATTCAGGGCCTGGGTGTTATCCCTCAGCTTCTTTTGTTAAGGCTGAGGCTCTACCAGTTGAGCCACAGCACCACATCTGGATTTTTTGTCTGTGGTTTTGGGGAGGGAGGTGGTTTATGGGAGATAAGAATCTCCTGGACTTTCCTGCCCGGGCTACTCTGAGTCACAGACATCAGACCTCAGCCTCCCAAAGAGCCAGGATGATGGGTGGGAGCCATGAGCTCCTGATTGCCACCATCCATTTATAATCCCTTAAGCCCAGGGCCAGGCCACCCATACTACACCTCCTTGTTGGGAGTAGGAAGCAGACATGAGTGGGTTTGATACTTCAACAGCCTACCTATCTTTGAGCATTGTTCTGGGTCAGCAATGACATGGCTCTGTCACCAGAACATATTTCCCGCCCCCCCGGGACGTGTCAGGTCTTGGGTCTTTCTTCTGAGCCCCACCATCATAACCAAAATGACACTCCCCAGCAAAGGGTAGTACACACAGAGTGTTTTTATTGTCTTATAGCCAGGGTCTTGTCAGATAGGTGGGGGTATAGGTCAGAGGTCCTGGATTGTGCTGGGCAGGGGGACAAGGTGACCCCTCCTCATCCACTTTTCTTCAATGGTGTAGCAGAGGGATGTGGGGAGGGACTCATGGGATGGACAATGAATAACCGTCAGGGTCTAGCCAGGGCACAGAGGGGCTTACCTCATGAAGCTGCTTCAACAGGCTGAGCAAAACAGCTCCTGACCCACAGCCCACCTCCAGAATGAGAGGGCCACCTTGGGTTCCAGGCACATGGGGATGCTGGGCCACTTCCTCCAGCACTCATTCAACCAATAACTGAGAGAGAAAGAGAGAGGGAGAGAGAGAGAGAGAGACAGAGAGAGAGGAGGGAGAGAGAGAGCAGGGGAGAGAGAGAGAAAGACAAAGGTCCAGAATTACAGTTAAGTCAGGTGCCGGCGGCTCAGACCTATAATCCTACTTATACAGGAGGCTGAGATGTGAAGATTGTGGTTCATAGCTGGCTGGGGAGGAATGTCTGTGAGACTCTTATCCTCAAAGAACCAAAGGAAAACCCGAAGTGATGCTGTGGCTCAGGGGGTAGATTACGAGCCTTGTTCTGAGGAGCTCAGGGATTGCATCCAGGCCCAGAATTCAATCCCCACAAATGACAAGAAGTGGACTTCCCACCACAAGAAGTGGACTGAATAACACCCACTGTTCTAGGAGGCATGGCAGAGAAATC
Organism: Dipodomys merriami; assembly: GCF_024711535.1. Classification (NCBI taxonomy): domain Eukaryota; kingdom Metazoa; phylum Chordata; class Mammalia; order Rodentia; family Heteromyidae; genus Dipodomys; species Dipodomys merriami. Next base: position 2,574,024 of record NW_027202727.1, read on the forward strand.
AGGCCAAGATTCTTGTCAGCTGGAGGTCATGAGTAGATCACCTGGCTTCTCCATGACTCATTTTCCCCAGCTGGAAAAATGAATAGAATGAAGGATCCCTTCTTCATGGAGACAGGGTAATGATGAAAGACAGCCATGTTTTGTTTCATAATCCCACACCTGTTGCATGATTAATAACAGACCACATCTGAGCCCTTCCCAGGCAACTTCCTGTCATATGCTCACAGAATTGTTGAGAACTATATCTGACACCTGCTCCCTCTGTGCCTGGCCCTGCTCCAGAGATCCCTCTGTATTAATCCCTTATTTACTCACAAGTGTCCCATGAGGAGACTTAGGTCCAATGGTTGACATCCAACCCAGAGCTTCACCTGTGGTCAAGAATCGGCTGCCGTGAACTAAGAGTTTTGGACAATCCATCTAAAATGATGACTGAGCAGGGCGCTAAATGTCTACCACCACCACCCCCCCCACACACATACACACAAACACTTCTCCACCATCCTTTACAGGCAAAGATGTTTTACTTTCTTTCTTTTTTTGGGTGTGGGGCTCGAACTCTGGGCCTGGGTGCTATCCTTGAGCTCTTCAGCTCAAGTCCAGCACTCTATTACTTGAGCCACAGCACCACTTCTGGTTTTCTGGTGCTTTATTGGAGAGAAGACTCTGAGGGTCTTTCCTGCCCAAGTTGGCTTTCACCCATGATCCTAAGATTCAGCTCCTGAGTACTTAGGATGAGAGCCATGAGCCAATGGCACCCGGCCAAAGAGGCTTTTCCATGCCTGTCATCCTATCCCCTCTGGAGACTGAGTTCTGAGGACTGCAGTTGGATGCCACCCTTTGCAGCATAGTCATTCAGAACTCTTATCTCCAATTAAACACCCAAAAACCTTGCAAGTGGAGCTGTGGCTCAAATGGTAGAGCACTAGCTTTGAGCATGAAACAAGGGATGGGACCCAGGCCCTAGTTTTAAACTTTTTCTAGCATAGACACACCCAAGAAAAGGAAGTAGGTGAACACACGGGAGCTCAAAGCTCACACATAATATTCAAGACTCACAGAATAGACCCCATCCTGCTCTGATTCTCTAGATTCTATGTCCTAGGTCATGGCAGGCTGAGATGGGACTGACCATGCACCAAGTCAGGACATTCAAGTACAATCTCATACTGAGGATCCAGTGATCTCATGAAGGACTCAAGATCTCTCACTGTCCTGTCTTGACACTGGGCAGTCAGGTGAGATATAGTTATCCAAACAAAGGATATGGGAATGAATGAATTTCTGAGCCAAGAGATGCAGACTGGAGGGCTCTAGGTCCCTCTCTCTCAGGGAGGAGAAAAGGGCTGATCCATCTCAGTAATATTCCTGGGTTGTGAGTATCCTCAAAGAAACAACCCTGCTCAGAGCCCAGTGCCTCTGGTGTTCTCACCAGCCTCGACCTTCAGTCCACCCTCTTTAAATCCCACATCTGCCATCTAGACTAAAGGCTGAGCCAGCAAGGAGACCCACCTGTACCTCTGAGAATGGCAGTCACAGTGCCCAAAGTCCCCTAGAGGAATTCTCAGAGCAACATGGGTCTGACTCTCGCCCTCATTCCCTGGGTGTCCTCTTCTAGTGGCATGCTTACCTCTGTCTCTGGTTGAGGAATGAACACTGGGGGTATCACCTTCAGATTGAGCCAGCAAAAGTGCCAGTCCACAAGTATGTACTGCACAGGCATCCTGCAGTGGATGACAGCCAGGTTGTCAAAGGTGAACCCAGAGTGCCAGGACTTTTAATAGCCATGTGGCTGGGTTGAAGATTCTATCACTGATGGTCTAGGTTGTCAGGTGAGGTCATGGCTCCAATGGCCTGACACACTGGATCTGGGATCATCCTCCCTCTTCATCTTCCTGCTTATCCCTTGCCAGCCCCATCTTGCCACTCCCTCACCCTATACCTCCCTAGCCCTTGGACAGTTTCTTCTTATCTGACCAGAAAATGAACTCCATGAGCCAGGGGAGATTGAAACTCTGTGACCCACCCTGAGCGCCAGGGTCTACCTGAGGCTGTTTCCCTCTGCAGTCAGCGACCACTCAGATTTGGATACAATGATGTTGCTGATGCCATGAATGGGTCAGTGGCTTGGTCCTACACAGTATCTTTAGGCTCTGAAACTGTCCCCACAGAGATTGTGAATGGTTGGCTCCCTTGATCCAGGGACTCCAAACCAAGGCTTGCATGCTCCCTTCTTCCTTCCTTTCCTCCTTTTCTCCCTCCATCCTTCCCTCCTCTCTTTCTCTTTCCTTTCTTTGTGTCATTCCTGGGCATGAACTCAGAGCCTGGGTGCTGTCCCTGAGCCTTTTTACTCAAGGCCAACAGTCTACAGCTTGAGCTACTCATCCACTTCTGGCATTTTCTTTTTGGTAGTAAGTTGGAGATAACAGTCTTACAGGCTTTTATGCCTGGGCCTTAAGCCTCAATCCTCCTATCTCAGCCTCCTAAGTAGCTAGGATGACAGGTGTCAGGCACCAGCATCCAGCTCAAACCAAGATTTCTTCATGTGCTGTGGAACCAGCACTGGAACCTTTTATCGTGTATGACCCCCCTCTTTCACCCCCCCAAGAAACTGGCACACACTGTAACGTTTTGTTAGATAAATAGATGAGCATCTGTCTATGACAATACTACAGAACAGTCCCATCCAACTCAGGTAAGCATCCTGGCTGGGGGTAAAACCTGTGTTAGCTCTCCCACAGTTCTCCCTCCTCCCTCTTTCCACCCTCCTGGTGCCACCGCACTTAACTGTTTTGGTTCCAAGGACATGAGCCATGATGTACTCACTGTATTCTGGGGTCTCTGGGATGCCTATCTTCTCAAAGATCTCTGTCCAGCCACTCTGACCAGCTGTATGGCATTCAATTCCCTACTCAACTGTGAACAAGGATGATGTGAGGTGAAAGCTTGGTTCAAGGGGTCTCCTCTGCACTCCCTAGGGCCAGACAGGATGGTCCACCATATTTGGCCCCCAATTTTCATGTTGTAGAAAAGGATCCCTGAGACATCCTGGGTCTCTGAATCTCCCAGAGTCCAGTACAGGTCCTGGGAATTGTCTCTGCTCACAGCGATCAGGCTGCAGATGGCAACGTCACAATCTCTGCAACCCACTGGACTGGGAGCACTAGAAGAAGCTGGCAGAACTGGGAAATGTGATCACCCAGTCAGAACTGTTGACAGCTGAGGTTGGGGGTACAGGCCAGTTGTATGTGTGTCAGAGGGGGTGTGTTTTTCTCCCAAATACCCACCTTCTATCTGACCCCAGTGCCCTCACCTCTCTAGTGGGCTCTTCTGGGAATGTCCTCAGGTGAAAGGGTGACTGAGCACAGAAGAAAAGGGCTCGCACAACAACGGGGTCTATCTTCTGCATCCAACACTCCCCTGCCCAGCAAAAGGGAAAAGAACTCAGAAGGCAGGTGTGGGGTGCTGCTCCCCACCTCTGACTAAAGCCACCAGGTACCCACCAGGGAGAGGAAGGATGCAGATGCACAGCTGTGTGGCTCCTACTGCTCCAGGCCAGGGGCTCTGTGGTGCCCACACCTCCCCATCCCTGAAGCTCCCCTTTTCCTGGAACATTGGCCACTAGGGATGAGGGTGGGATCCCCGGATGGACACCCACCTCCACCCCCACCCCTGGGGTGCATTTGCGGCAGAGCCAGGACAGACCTTGGGGCACGGGGGAAGCGCAGGCAGGAAGGGAGGGGGAGGCAAGAGGCAAAGGTCCAGGTCTGCGAAGGTGGGGAGAAAGGGTAGAGTGGGGGACGGGATATACAGGGGAGGTTGTAGGGTGCGGGGTGCAGGTCGGCCACTCACTTGTGCTGCTGGGAGAAGCTGTAGGCTGCGACTACGGGTGCGTGCCAGGAGTCTGAGGACCGAAGGCCAGAACCAAGTCAGAGCCACAAGCAGGCCAGGGGCGCAAAAGCTCCTCCAGGTGACTGCTAGAGGCAGCAGCCATGTTTGAACCGCAGCACGGGCACATGGTGGAGCAGCGCACAGCCTCTGCTCCTCCTCAGCCACCACCGCAGACTCAGCGGCCTCCTAACCTGTGGCCGCCGCTGCCTCAGCAGCCACTGCCATCACCGTGCTCCCAGCACCGAGACCTCAGACTCAGGGCCACCATGGCTGGGCGCCTCCGAGGGCCTGCGTGTGGCGATGTGCCTGCCATGCAGGCTCTGCATGCTCTGCGCTCCCACCCAGGACCCACACTATGATCAGAGCAGCCGCCAGCCACTGAAGCCGTTTCCACTGCTGCTAGTGCTCGTGCTCGGTCTTCTCCCAGCTCTCTCTTGGCCCCACACTCCTCTCCTGGGCCACCCCACCCCTTCTGCACACACACCCCTGCCCCCTTGTGCTCCTGGACATTGCTGCCACAAAAGTGCGCTCCTGAGCCCCGCCCCCTCATTCACTGGGCCCCGTCCCCAACTCCTAGCCACAATTGCAGTCCTGACTGGGCCCTGAGGCTTCTAGACCATGGCAACTGCAGCCTTACCTCAGCTTAGCACGACCCTCTACCCCCAGTACAGGCCCAGAGGATCGAATCTCCCCTCAGCCACACCGCTGGGGAAGACTCTCCTCCATCCTCCTCCACTCCACACACCAAGCAGGTGCATGGTGACACTCGTGTGTGTATGTGTGTTTGTGTTTGTGTCTGTGTTATTGTTGGGGATAACCACCTCTCAAGGACCCAGAACATAGCACCCTTTGGGATGATTCAGCACACAGCACACTTCCAAAATCAGCACAAAGCACCCTGTGTAAATGACTCAGCACACAGCTCCCTTTGAAGGACTCAGCATGTAGTATGCTGGGTAGAGTACTCAGCACACAGCACTCTTTGAAGGAGGGAGTCTATAGCCCACATTTTAAAGGACTCAGTGCATGGCCACTTTGAAACTCTCAGCACATAGCACACTTTTCCAGAGAGTCATCACACTCTGTGTTGAAGCACGCTGTGTAAAACACCCAGTGCACAGCTTCCTTCGATGAACTCAGCACACAGAACAATTTTGAAGGACTCAGCACATACCACACTGTGGAAGCTCTCAGCACGCAGCACCATTTGAAGGACAGTACAGAGCACCCTTTGTAAAGGACTTAGCACACAGCACTCAAAATACACCTCATCCCTCTCTTCTCAAGGGCTCACACATAGCAGGACCCTTTAGGATGCATTAGCACACCACACCTTTTGAAGGACTCAGCATACAGTACGTTGTGTAATAGAATCAGCACTAAGCCCCCATTAAAAATCCCAGGATGGCCCACTCTTCTCAGGGACTCAGCACATAGCACCCTTTGGGATGACTCAGCAAACAGCACCTTTTTGAGGACTCAGCACATAACTCCCATGAGGGAAGGACCCAGTAAATAGCACCCTGTGAAGGACTCAGCACATAGCTGTATGTTACAAGTTCAGCTGTCATTAGAATTAGGGTGCTTTCTTCAGTATCACCATTCTTCAGAAACACTTCACAAATCCTACTAGTTCACATTTAGACAAGCTGTGTTTTATGGGGGAAGTCAGCTGGGGGTCTTGAACTCAAAGCTTGGGGCCCCTGTCCCTGAGCTCTTTGGTTCAATGCTAGAGCTCAACCACTTGGAGGCTCAGCTCCAATTTTGTTTTTTTGGGTTGTTCCTTGACAGGTCTTATGGTGATAAGTAAGGCCAAGTTGGGGTATCTGTGGGCAAAGGCCCTTAGCTCAGCCTGGAGCTGACCTCTCCCTTCCCTGTGTCCCTGAAAGCTGGGCCTCCTGGAGCTCTCATGGCCTAGGGTGGAACAGACCCGCTCTGGCATCAGAAATGAGGGTGAGCAAAAGTCAGCTTGGCCCTAGTAACTTGCGCAAATTGAACTCTAGAGGATAATGGCATGGAACCGCATGTTCCGCATGTGGCCACCAGGGAGCAGGAGTGGCCCACCATAGGGATTGTACTTGAGAGTTGGGTTTACTCTTGTTTCTCTTGGGCCCCCATCATGATTCAAAGCCACCCTGGACAGGAAAGTCCTTGAGACTCTTACCTACATTAACCATCGAAAAGCAAGTGGGGCTGTGGCTCAAGTGGCACAGCACTAGTTTTGAGTGAGAAAACTCAGGGATAGAGCCTTGGTCCTGAGTTCACACACACACTCACACACACACACGCACACACACACACACACACACACTCACACACACACACACACACAAACACACACACCACATACATGCAAAATCAGAGATTTCTACACTGCAGTCTTTGAGTATTCTCTAGTTTTTCCCCCACTAAGCCTGGTGGCTGCTGGTCTAGGTGTTTGGTACATACAACATCACCTGGCATCTTCAATTTTGGGGGAACAGAATGGCTAGAAGGTCAACCTTCCCCCATACCAGCTCCTTGATTGGGTCATGGTCTATCCAGGCTCTTTTTGGCTCCTTTACAGACTCGCCAAGATGCCTTCAAAAGGCATCACATACTGGGCACTGTTGGCTCATGCGTGTCATGCTAGCTACTCAGGAAGCTGAGATCTGGAGGATCATGGTGCCAAGCCAGTCTGGGCAGGACAGTGTATGAGACTCTTATCGATGAACCATCAGAAAACAAAAGTGGCATTGTGGCTCAAGTGGTAGAGTGCCAGCCTTGAGAAAAAGAGCTCAGGGACAGCCTTCACGACCAACAACAACACGGAGAGGCATTGCATGATGTCTTTGGGATTGGCATGGGCCAAATATAATTTGATTTAATTATAATTGGAATTAATTAAGTCCTCCAAGACAAAGCAGTACCTCCTTTAGTCCTGCACTCCTCCATCTGGTCTCACCCCCTGGCCTTGTCTATGGTTTGGATCAGAATGTGTCTAGCTTGACCGGACGGCTCCAAGGAAGATCCCAGAGCAATCACCCCACTTCCTTCTGCCCTGCTCACCCTACTGTTCCTGCTGTTTTCCATAGACCTTCTTCTGGGAATCCATCCATTAGGTCATCAACACCAACATAGTGGTGAGTGGTGGGTGTGGCCTAACTAGGGGCAGTCAGAGGTGGAAGTAGGTCTGGGACTAGGAGCTTCCACCTTGGGTGTGGGCTGAGGCCAGGGCTGACTTTTATTTCATTCTGAGCCTTGCAGTGGTGGGGCGACAGTGTAGACTTTACAATGAGTCAGGTAAGATCACAATCTGGAGGACCACTTGTGTGGGGGATGATGTGGGTCTCAGGGGTCCACGGTTTTTGGTACTCTCTTGGGACTCCCCTCTCCCTCTCTCATCCCTCAATGTTAGAAGAGAAGCTTCAACTCAGGGTGTGGGAAGAGGGGGCAGGGGAATATTTTGGGGCGAACCAGAGTTATGCTTCATATTCATCCTAAGCTCTACTTCCTATTTATCTGAGGAATGGACATATGGGTTTGGGAGGGGGAAAAATCATCCTAGCTGAAAATGTGGCTCAGTGGTAGAGTGTTAACCTAGCATGCCTGAAGCCCTTGGTTCTATTCCACACAGAAAAAGCTGGAAGGGGAAGTGGGGCCAGCCTTGCTCAAAAAGAGCTAAGGGACAGTGGCCAGGCCCTGAGTTCAAGCCCCAGGGCTGGAAGAACAAATCTTTGTTTTTAGGCTTTTGTTTTTTGCTTTGAAAACAATTTACTCTTTGTGATAAGCAAAACATAGGCCTCTTTCATGGCCAGCAATGGGCCATTAGATGTCCCTTGAGTTTGGGCCAACTCCCTTCAGCCTCTGCCCTACCCTACCCCCAGTTTAACCTTCCCATTGTGCAGCAGATTGAGGCCTGAGAGAAAGCCACCTGGTCACCTACTTCTGGTGGCTGCCAAGGCTTTTGAGAGTCAGTATGTCACATAGAGAGTCATCATCTGCATCAATCTACAGGAGAAAGTGAGAGAGCACTCCTCCCCTGAGCCTGGTAGTTGTGAGCAGATCTGGATGTGGGGCATCGGGGCAGGACATACTCCTTGAGGGAGTCCACTATGGGGTCGGGAACCCTGACCTCTCCTCTGGCAGTCTCCATGCTGTCTTCAAGTTGCTTCTGAAGCTGTGTTGGGGAGGAGGGTGGGAGGCTCAGCCTGTGCTGGCATCTGGAGACTGCTGTCTTTGCCTTCCCTGGCTAGGAGTGACAGCAGCTCCGCAACACTCTCCTCTTCTCGATCTTCTCCTGGGACAGCCAGTGCGTGCACTGGGCTTTCTCCCAACATAGCTCATTCAGGACCAACATCTGCTCTTTACACACCATGAGGGACTCCTTGATAGTTTAGATGTGTGCCGTCAGCTGGCTGCATCAATGGTGGAGCTCACCTGCTGGACTCTGGAAGTCCACCTCATCAGGCAGGTCATGGACGAAGCATATTTTCTTCTCAGATGCTCGTGACCCACTTTCCAATCCCATGCATGCTGTGGTGGCAACTCATGGGGTTGAGGGCCTGTGGCTCCAGCTCAGTCTGGCACTGAGCTGCTGGGTTGGCCAGGGGGTGCCTGCAGCTGGTCCGCCATTCTTGTGTCAGGACTTTCCCCCTGTGGACTCATCCTCCAAGAGCGCTCTCAGAGCCATGTCACTCTTGGTCTGGAGAACATCTCCATCCTCTCTGATGGTCACATGGGGGAGGGATTCACCTCCTTACCTTTTGCTTCTCCAGGGCTCATGCCTTCCCCTTCCCCAGGGAAAGCCAGGAAGCTCAGCTGGGCCTGCAGGTACTCCTCCTGTGATCTGGTGGCTTCCAGGCACTTGAGAGTGTCCTGCCACTTCGGGGACATCACCTGGTCCCTCCAGTTTGGTGAGCCCTGCACTTGCTTCAGCTGCTCCAGCAGCTGGGTCTGCCTCTCTAAGTGCTGCTGCAGGGACTCCTTCTCAGAGCACAGTCGCTCATTGGAGACAATGTGCCATTCACAGGAGGCTCTGAACTCCTGCACTGGCCCAGGGACTGCTCCTGCTGCTCCTGAGCTACTTGTCTCTCTCTCTCAGCCACCACTATCCATTTCTCTATCTTCTCCTCTGAGCAGTCCTACTGTTCCTGCAGATGTTTCTTCATCTGCTGCTCTGTGTTCAGGATGCTGGCAAGCTCCTCCTTCTCACTGCTCACCCTGTGGAGAGCGTCCCACAGCAGGGCCAGGTTTTTCTCCGGTTGTCCATTCCAAACACATGCACATCGTGGGGTCTTTTGGGATCTCGTGCTGATCCTAGGCTTTCTCCTCCAGTCTCTGCAGTTGCTCCTGCTGCTCCACGTTCTGAAGACGGACACTGGTTTTCCTGGACCTGGATGTGAAGTTGTTCCTCCAGGTTTTTCTTTTTTTTTTTCTTTTTTCTTTTTAATTTTCTTTTATTTGTGAACATACTGTACAGAGGGGTTACAATTACATGGGCAAGATAATAAATATATTTCTTACCAAGCATTGCAGCCTCCTCCTTTGTTTACCCTTCACGTCCCTTTCCAGCCTCTCCCCTCCTGCCCACCCAATCCTTCCCCCCTCCCTCCCCACCGACATTGTAAAGCTCATTTTTGACATGACAATTTGTACTTCTCATTGTTGCAACAGGTCCACCTGAATCCTTAAACAACTTGTTTTTTTTTCCCATCTCCTCCACAAGTTATACTGACATCAAATATATTGAAAGCGGGGGTTATACTGTGGGGGAGGGACATACAAAGCAACAAAGAAATAATCTTATAAATGCGTTAGAAACACATGCATGAAAGAAAAAAAAACATTAAAATACCTATCTAAGGAATCATTTTCCTAACATCACATTATCTGACTTTTTCCACTTGACTCATACATGTACTATATATTGCAAATAAGGGAAACCATGGGACTTGTGTTACTTTGTGCCTGGCTTATTTCACTTAATATAATTTTTTCCAAGTTTTTCCATTTCCTAACAAATGGGGCAATGTCATTCTTTCTGATGGAGGCATAGAATTCCATTGTGTATATATACCACATTTTCTTTATCCATTCATCTACTGAAGGGCATCTGGGTTGATTCCATATCTTAGCTATGGTAAATAATGCAGCAATAAACATAGTTGTGCTGGTAGCTTTAGTGTGGTCTTGTTTGTAAACATTTGGGTAAATGCCCAAAAGTGGGATTGCTGGGTCATAGGATAGTTCTCCAGATATTTCAACTCCATCTTCATTACCTCACACCCTCCAGTGCTTGTTGGAACTTGCATATTCTCTTCTTCATGATGCTCCCCTGTATCTACAGCACTTCCACATTCTCCTGCAACTATGTTTTCACTTGCTCCAGGTCATCAAAGTTTCTGCTCTTTTCCTCAACCTGAAGGGTCACATCATTCAGCTGTTTGAAGAATATTTTGGTCTCCTTTACAGCAGTGACCACAGAAGCTGCTATCTCCAGCTCTGCCACGGGCCACTCTGTAGCTTGCAGGCAGCTGGTGACTGCTTCATGCTCCCTTTCTCTGTCATCAGTGGCCTGCTGCACTTGGGCCAGTGCACATTGTAAATCGCTTTCTGCTGAAACCAACCACTGTATGGGTGCCTTGTGGATCTCTACCTCCATTTTTGGTGCTGCATGTATCTGGGCTATCTTCTCCCTCTCTTACTCCCATTGACCCTGCGGGTCTGTCTTTCCCTGCTTCAGTTGTTGGATCTTGGCAAAGAGTGCCTGGTTTCTTCTTTTCTGTGGTCCAGGGTGGGCACCACATGAAGGTAGCACCTCTGTGGATCCTCGGTGGGATTGGGACCCTTGACACTCTGGACCCTGGTGGCTGTGACTGTGTCCAAAGGCAGGGTAGGCCCATGGTCGGCATCACCTTTCGCCGGACTCTCCTGTCAGTCCGGCTCCCCAGTGGTGTTTCTCTTGGGGATCCCTCCCTTTTTCGTGTTATTTGTTTTCTTCAATGTTTCAGTTCTGTTGGGAGGATACTGCTGGTGTTCTTGTGGCAGTTTCTTGCCCACAGTTCTCTCATTGATTCTTATTGTTTCAGACATCTGAGCAATGGGACGGGAAAGATGGGCTGTCCACATTCCCAGGCTCTAGGAAATCCTCTATTCTCCCACTAACCGACTAGGACATCATTTCCTATTCTACCTCAAAGTCACCTGGAGTCTCTTGCTCACCACTCAGCCACCTCTACCTTCCTCAACTGCTGGTAGTGGTGTCAACCAACAGAGGGAATCCAGGTGTAACTGGGAAGCATGGAATGTGGGCATGGCCACTATTCTTGTATCCCATTGGTCAAAAAGAACCATGAAAGAATGAGGGTGTGCCTGGAATCCTGGGATGCATACAGAATGGACAGAGTGAAGATGACAGCAGCTCCTTTACCTGGAAACTCTGTCCAATCCAGTTGGGGACAAGAGTGAGACCTGCTTTAGCCAGATGGCTTCACAGATGGTGATGTATGTCTGTTTGTTGCCAATCCTGGACCTTGAACTCAGACTCTGGGCACAGTCCTTGAGCTGATCTTGCTCAAGATTAGCCCTCTACCACTGGAGCCACACAGCTCTACTTTTGCTTTCTTGGCATTGAGGTTGGACAGGGGTCTCAAGGACTTTCCTGCCTAGGCTGACTTTGACCATGATCCTCCTATCACAGCCTTGTAAGTGTCAAGGAGGACTGGTGAGAGCCACTGGTGCCTGACTAATCATTGTTCGGGATTATGGCTTCCCCAGTAGTCTGCAAGCCTTCAGCAATCCAAGGTGAAATTTCCTTTGGAGCCGGATCACTCAGACCCAGATGGCCATAGTGCAAAGGAAGAAAATGTAAAAACGCCATCCCGCCACTTTTTTTCTGTGCATTCCCCCACCTCCCTGCACAAGGCCTGAACTTCTAGGATCCCAGAATATGCTGTGTTTCCAGCGGCTGCACCCCAGCCTATAGTGATGAAAGCTGAGGCAAGGTTGCCATGACCTGAGTTCGAGACCGTCCTTGGCAAAAAAAGCAAATAAAAAATAAAAAAAGCTCCCTAGCTTGCAATTAACGCAGTTTTTCCTAACTTTGAATTTGAACTTAAGACCTGGGTAAATCTGAAGCACTGTTGATGAAGGGGAAGCTCACCATGCTTGAAGACAAGAAAGTAAGGCCTGGTCCCTAGGCCTGAATTCAAGTCCCAGCCCTGGAAACATTCTCTTTATGTACATTGTAAAGGTATGATTTGTACTTCTGTATAAATGTTCAGTCTATGTCCTGTTTGTTGTGTTTATTTATTGTATTTTTGTTTTATTCATTTATTTCCCATTTTTGTATTGTGAAAATGTTGTACAGAGGGGTTACAATTACATGGGCAAGATAATGAGTACATTTCTTATCAAGCATTGTAGCTTCCTCCTTTGTTTCCCCTTCCCATCCCTTCCCATCCTTCCCTCCGCCCCCACCCAATACTCCCCACTCCCCCCTGCCATCCCACACCAAAGTTGTAAAGTTCATTTTCGACATAACAACTTGTACATCTCATTGTTGAAATGGGTCCACCTGTATCCCTGTTAAAATGAATTGTTTTTCCCCTTCCCCTCCACAAATTATACAGACATCAAATACAGTGAAAGCAGGGCTTATACTGTGGGGGAAGGACATTCAAAGCAACAAAGAAATAATCTTATAAATGTGTTAAAAACAATCAAAAGTAAGAAATACACATTTGAGCACATATCTTAGGGTTCATTTCCCTAGCATCACCGTATCTAACCTTTTCTGCTTGACTCAGACATTTACTAGACATTGCAAATAAGGGAAACCATCGGACCTATGTTTCTTTGGGCCTGGCTTACTTCACTTAATATAATTTTTTCCAAGTCTTTCCATTTCCTCACACATGGGGCTATGTCATTCTTTCTGATGGAGGCATAGAATTCCATTGTGCATATATACCACATTTTCTTGATCCATTCATCTACTGAGGGGCATCTGGGCTGGTTCCATATCTTAGCTCTAGTAAATAGTGCTGCAATAAACATAGTCGTGCTGGTAGCTTTAGTGTGGTCTTGTTTGTAAAAATTTGGGTAAATGTCCAAAAATGGGATTGCTGAGTCATAGGGGAGCTCTATATGGAGTCTTTTGATGAACCTCCATAATACTTTCCAAAGTGGTTGAACAAGTTTACACTCCCACCAACAATGCAGTAAGGTTCCCTTCTGTCCACCTCCCCTCCAGCATCTGTTGTTATTAGAGTTCTTCATTCTAGCCATTCTAGCTGAGGTGAGGTGGTATCTCAATGTTGTTTTGATTTGCATTTCTTCTATGGCTAGGGAGGTTGAGCATTTCTTCATGTGTCTATTGGCCATCCTTCTGTCCTCTTCAGAGAAGATTCTCCTTAAGTCTTTTGCCCACTTATTTATTGGGCAATTGTTTCTTTGAGGATTTATTGTTGGGGGATTTAAGTTTTTGAGTTCCAAGTATATTTTAGATATGAGATTTTTTATTGACTGTGATGACACACATTCCATTTATGATATTGATGACAACCCATCACATAGTTTCTCGATTTGTACATGTGTTCTTCATCATGTGTGACACCCAGGACTCTCAGAGAAAAGGAAAACAGCTATCACACTCAGCTTCTTACTCCATGATCCAATTGTTGGCAGTGCTGGGATCTGAACTCAGGGCCTGGCAGACCCAATTCAGACCCTGAATGGGTGTGTCAACATGGCAACCTCTAGCCAATGAAGCCCCAGGGCATTTCCAGACCCTGAGATTGAGCTGCAGGGGTGGACAAAATAGCCATACATGGAAAAACAGGTGGTAGATAACCAATAAATATTTATTTGTACAGAGTACCAGAGACCTCTACCTAGGATTCAATGACATCAACTACGTTCCTCCTAACTCTTAGGTCTTCATTATGCCACCATTGAAGGAATAGCATTCTTTTCATGCTTAATAGACCATTCATTAAGATGAATTATCGTCCTAGGATCATTGCATCTAATTTGGGAGTACACCAATACACGCAGAAACTTCTCATTCAATCATGAGTTTGCTAACATTTCATTGTTATTCCCATGCATAGGAACAAGTATCTTGGGATTTCCCCCTATTGGTAGGTATCAGGACCAGGATTCAAGCTCAGGGTCTATTTTGCCGCATAGGCCTATGGCTTCCCTTATAGCCCGTTAGCCTTCACCAATGCAAGGTGAAGTACCCTTTGCAGCCGTGTAATTCAGACCCAGGGTGGTCACCGTGCAAAAGAAAATATTAAAAAATCCATCCTGCGACATTTTTCTGTCATTTTTCTGACATTTTTTCCTGCAAAGTTTCAGAGCCTAGGATCCCAGGATAGGCTACAGGCCCATGGGAGCCCGCCAGCCTGAGGTGATCGAAGCTGAGGCAGAGTTGTCATGAACTGAGTTCAAATCCCATGCTTGGCAATATTAATATTAATATTAATAATAATAATGATAATAACACACCCTGGCTCAGAATTCTCACCATTTTTCTGCCACCTCTGAGATTCTAACTCAGGTCTGGGTAACTTTGTTGCACTGTGGGCTAAGGTGAAGCTCACCATCATTGAAGCCTACAAGGTCAGGCCTAGTCCCAGGGCCTGAACTGAAGCCCCAGCACTGGCAAAAATCATATGCTCACCAATTTTACACATAGGATCTCTCTTTACATAGAGATGTGGAATGCATCATGCATTCAATGTAGTTATTCTTTTTATTGTGTGTCTTAGTCATGGATGCATTTTGTATTTTATTACATATGATGACAGCTATAACTGTGCTGACATGGATGGCAACTGATTCCCATGAATATAGAGTTGCCTACATAGCATACTGCATCCTAGCTGAGACCCAGGACTTTCACAGGACAGAGAAACAGGTGCAACGATTGGCTTCTCACATCAGGATTCATCTTTTGGCAGTGCTGGGATCTGACATGGGGACTGGCCGGCCCAATAGGCGAATATGGGTCCAGGTAAGCACACCAGCATGTGAGCCACTGAGGAGCTAGGCCGTTCCCAGGACCTGAGATTGAGCCCCGCAGTGGGGGGGATAGTGGGGAGGACAATAGTCATCCATTCAAAATCTGAAGGTAGTATGTAAATAATTACATATTTGTATAGAGTAGGAGAGATGGCGACCAGTGATGGAGTCCAATCTACCTTGTGACTAAAGATTCTTTGATCTTCCCCTATTACTCCATTTTATGACTCTGATGATTATGGCCATGTTTCATCAACTCTTCATTAAGAAATAATCGATACCCCATGAGTCTTGCCTATCATTTCCTACTCGCATCAAGCAGGAACTACTCATTCAAAGATGAGATCCATCGAATTCCATGACTCTTCCTAGGTCTGCAAATGAGTATCTCAGGATCTCCCACCATTCCCTCAATGTATGGGTGCTGACCAGGAATTGAACTTGGGGCCTACATTGCTGGGTTGGCCTCTGGCTCTTCTGATAGCCAACAGACCATCAGCCACACCAGGTCACCTTCACTCTGCAGGCCACCGTGTTTGTTCCCAGCATGGTCAGCATGCAAAGGAAAATAAATGTAAAAGTGCCAGGTGGAACTTCCCACTGCTTTTATTCCCCCTCGAGGCTTTTTTTTTCCAGGAACCCCTGGGAACCTAGGGTCCGAGGTCTGTGGGTCCAGAGGCTGCAGCCTAGGATAATCACAGCTGAGGCAGAGTTGCCATGACTTGACTTCAAGTCCCGGGTCTGGCAAAAAAAAAAAAATTGAAAAGTTACGAATGAAGCACTCTAGCTAAGAACTCACAGTGTTATACTGCTAGAGCTGGGATTTGAACTCAGGTCTGGGGAACCCCATTGCACTGTGGGAAAAGGGGAAGCTCACCATCCTTGAAGACTAGAATGTCAGGCCTGGTCCAGGGCTTGATTTGAAGCCCAAGCACTGGACAAAATAACAAGCCCACCTCTTTAACACACAGGATCTCTATTTACATACAGGTGTGGTATGCATCTTGCTTTCAATGTGGTTATCTTTTTTTATTTTGGGTGTTATTCATGGATGTATTGTGTATTTTATTGAGTATGCTGACAGGTATATCTGTGCTGACATGGATGACAATTATTCCCATGGCTATAGAGTTGCCATCCTCGCTGAGGCCCAGGACTTTCACAGGACAGGAAAACAGGTGGATCGATGCGCTTCTCACATCAAGATGAATCTTTCGCAAGTGCTGGGATTTGAACTCAGGGCCTAGCAGGCCCAATTGGTGAATGGGTCAATTTGAGCACACCAGCCTGCGAGCCAGTACGGAGCTACGATGTACCCAGGTCCTGAGACTGAGCATTGGAAGCAGGGATAAATATAGTCATGAATTCATAATTTAAATATAGGATCTATATTATCATATATGGATGGGTGACATCTTGCATTCAGTGTATTTGTTCTCTTTATTTTGTGTCTTATTCATGGATGCAATGTGTATTTTATTGATTATGATGACAGATATTACTGTGCTGACATGGATGGCAACCCATTCCCTTGGGTATAGGGTTGCCTATGTAGTAATCTCTGTCCTCCTTGAGACCCAGGTATTTCTCAGGACAGGAAAACAGATGGATTGATGGGCTTCTCACATCAGGATAATCTTTTGACAGTGCTGGGATTCAAACTCAGGGCCTAGCAGGCCCAATTGGTGGATGGGCAAAAGTGAGCACACTAGCCTGTGAGCCACTAAGGAGGTAGGCCAGTCCCAGGACCTGAGATACAACCCTAGGAGGAGGGGATTGGGAGGGGTGGGAAATAGTCATGCATTTATAAGTGCAAGTTTGTATGCAAATAAGTACATATTTTTATAGTGTAGGAGAGGTGGCGACCTGTGATGAAATCTACCTGTGACTACCAATTCTTGGATCTTCCCTGATGCCTCCATTTCATGACTGTTATGATTATGGTCATGCTTCATCAATTCTTCATTAAAAATAATCGATACCCCATGAGTCTTGCCTATCATTTCCTACTCACATCAAGCAGGATCTACTCATTCAAGGATGAGATTGATTGCATTCCACAACTCTTCCTAGTTCTGGAAACGAGTGTCCCAGGGTCTCTGGCCATTCCCTCATTGTAACAGGGCTGAGTGGGATTCGTCCTTGGGGCCTCCATTGTCTGGTTAGCCTGTGGCTCCCCTGAAAACCAGCAGGCCTTCAGCCATGCCAGGTCAACTTCACTCTGCAGGCAGCCATGTTATGACCCAGAATGGTCACCATGCAAAGGAAAATAAACATAAGAGCGCCAGGTGGAACTTCCCACAGTTTTATTTCCCCTCCCGGCTTCTTTTTTTTTTTTTTTTTCCAATAAGCCCCAGGTCCTAGGGTCTGAGGACGGGCTGTGGATCCAGAGGCTGAACCCTAGGATGATCAGAGCTGAGGCAGAGTTGCCATGACTTGAGTTCAAGCCCCGAGTCTAGTAAAAAAAAAAAAATTTAAAAACTATGAACGAAGAATCCAAGCTCAGAATTTGTGCCATTTTACTGTGAGAGCGGGATTTGAACTCAGGTTTGGGTAACTCTGTTGCACTGTGGGGAAGGGTAAGATCACCGTCTTTAAAGACTGAAAGGATAGGATCTCTATTTACATACAGGTGTGGTATGCACCTTGTTTTCAGTGTAGTAAATATTTTTATTTTGTGTTTTATTCATCTATGTATTGTGTATTTTATTGAGGATAGGATGGCATATATAACTGTGCTCACATGGATGACAACCTATTCCCATGGGTATAGAGTTGCCTATGCTTTCTAGATCTTAGCTGTGACCCAGGACTTGCATAGGATAGGAAAACATCTGCAAGGTTTGGCATCTCACATCAGGATGAACCTTTTGGCAATGCTGGAAGTTGAACTCAGGGCCTAGCAGAACCAACTGCCAAATGGGTCCACATGAGCACAACCTCTTGTGAGCCACTAAGGATCTAGGCCATACCCAGGACCTGAGATCTAGCCCCGAGGTGGGGGTGGAGCACCATATTCATTCCATTCATAAGATGAAATTAGTATGCTAATAAAGGCCTGTTTGTATAACATAGGAGATGTGGCGATCTGTGTTGGAATCCTATCTTCCATGTGACTCTTGGTTCTTTCCCAATGCTTCGATTTTCTGAATGTAATCATTGTCACACTTCATGCAGTCTTAATTAAGATCTTGCCTATCATTTCCTATGTGAATCATGCATGAACTTCTCAACTCTTCCCTAGGCCTGAATTCAAGCACCAGTACTGAAAAACGTAACATTTATAGACATTTTAAATATTTTAGTTATATCTCTATATTATTTTTAAATCGTGTTTGTTGGAGTGATTCATTATATTTTATTATTGATTTATTGATTGATTTAGTATTTATATTATGGACTGTGAGTACACCTATAATATTTATTACATTTGTCCCAATATATTCCATAGCATATAGCTTTGCATACATAATATTTACATCATACCTGACACCCAACACTTGCACAGAAAAGGAAAACAGTTGTCACACATGGAATCTTACACCAGGAAGAAACTTTTGGCAATGATGGGACCTTGACTGAGGGACTAGGAGGCCCAATTCATGAAGGGGTGAGTGTCAGCACGGCAGCATCTAGCCCATGCAGGTGTCAAGTGGATCTGAAGACCTGGGGTCAAGTTCCAGGTTTGGCCAAAATAGCAAAAATGTTCTATGCAGATGATGGTATACAAATAAATATTAATTTAGATATTTACATATGGCCAGAAATGTCTATTTAGTGTTCAATGACGCATGCTACGCTCCTACAGATTCTCAGGTCTTTAGTGAGGACTCCATTTAAGCAATAGTATTCTTTTAGTGCATAATAAACTATGAATTAAAATCAGTCTATGTCCTGTGATCATTGGGTCTAATTTTCTGCTAGACTGATTGATGAACTACTCATCAAACCATGACATTGTTCACGTTCCTCTGGTGCTCCTATGGATAGGCAATAGTTTCTTAGGCTCCCCAGCCCTTTGTAAGTGGCGTGACCAGGACCTAGTTGTTCAGGTTGGCCTATGGCTTCGCTGCCAGCCTACCTGCCTTCAGCAGTGCCAGGTAACCTACAGGTTGTAGCCATGTCATTTGGAACCGGGATGGTCACCATGCATGGAAGGAAAAACCAAGGAACCGCCAACCATCCACAGATGGCCATTTTTTTCGTTGCTGTTTTCATTTTGTTTTCCTGTCAGCCCCGGAGGCGTACCATCCCATGATCGGCTGTGGGTCCAGAAGCTGCACGATCCCAGCGTAGGGTGATGGAATCTCAGGCAATGTTGCCACAACCTCAGTTCAAGCCCTGTGATTGGCAATCAATCTATCAATAAAATATTAAAATATTAAAAATAGCAGGGGGCCAGTGTCTCACACCTGTAATTCTAGCTACTCAAGAGGCTGAGGATTGTGGTTCAAATCCAACCCAGGCTGTAAAGCCCATGAGACTCTTACCTCCAATAAATCACTAGAAAA
The DNA here is from genome assembly GCF_024711535.1 of Dipodomys merriami. Lineage (NCBI taxonomy): Eukaryota > Metazoa > Chordata > Mammalia > Rodentia > Heteromyidae > Dipodomys > Dipodomys merriami. The sequence continues at coordinate 2,593,436 of NW_027202727.1, forward strand.
CCAAAAGTGGTGCTGTGGCTCACGCGGTAGTGCACTCGCTTTGAGCTGAAGAGTGCAGGGACAGCTCCCAAGGCCAGAGTTCAAGCCCCATGAAAAAAAAATTGTAAAAATACTAATGAAGCTCCCCAGCTTGGCATTCATACTTTTTATTTTTCCTCTCAGGCCTGGGATTTGAACTCAGAGTCTGGGTAAATCTAATGCACCGTAGGGGATGGGGAAACTCACCATCTTTGAAGACAAGCAATTCAGGCCTGTTCCCTAGGCCTGAATTCAATCCCCAGTCCTGTTAAAGTAATATTCATCCACATTTGAAATAATGATTAATATCTACATACTTATGTTTACCGCATATTATTTTATTGTGTATTTATTTTATTTTTTGCACTATTCATTCATTCATTATTTATGTTGACTATTATAACACTTATAACATGTATTAAATGGATTACATCTTTTGAGAAGTATACAGATTAGCATATGTATTATATATCTTATTTCAGACCCAGGACATTCACAGAAATTCTATAGTAGATGATCCCATGCTTAGAAAAACAGAAAGAATCCATCAACTAAAGTGGAATTCATCCCTACGCACCCCAGTGGCTCACATCTTTAATCCCAGCTACTCAAGAGGTGAGAACAGGAAGATGAAGTTTCAAAGCCAATCCAGGCAGATAAGCCTGAGAGATGACATCTCCAATTAACTGGCAAAAATCCAGGCTACAGGTATGGCTGAAGTGGTAGAAAATCAGCTATGAACAATCAAGCCAAGAAAGAGCAAGGTCAATTCAAGTGCAGAGAGAGGGGAGTAGGGGAAGAAAGCAGAGAAAAATCCTCCAAAAACAGAGAACAAAACAACAGTATAAATATCCCATCTAATTTATGGTACCAACAAACTGAAAATAAAAAATCAAGCTTGTGTAGTTGTATAACTTTACATGAGCACATATGCTTTTAGGTACACTTCAAAGCTATGTTTTAATAATATATATGTAGATATATTAAAATGTATATATATATATATATATATATATATATATATATATATATATATATCTTTAAATAAACTAAGAAAGCAGCCAATGAATAAATACTTCTGAATTAGTGTCTTAACCATGGCATTATAAATTATTTCTACTAAAAGTGTATTTCAAGTTTCTTTCCTCAGAATCAATCTTTAAGAAGTTTGTTCATGCACCAGGCAACAGTGGCTCCTGCCTATAATCCTAGCTCCTGAGGAGGCTGAGATCTGAGGATGGTGGTTCAAAGCCAGCCTGGGCAGGAAAGTCCGTGAGACCCTTATCTCCAAAAAACCAAAAACGGCACTGTGGCTCAAGCGGTAGAGCACTTGCCATGAGTTGAAGAGTTGAAGGTGGGCAGCCAAGCTCAGAATTCATGCCTCACCACGTACAAAAAAAAAAAAAAAAAAAGAAGAAAGAAGTTTGTTCATACAGATCATAAAATTCTAACCTTCTGAGCTTCAGGAAACTTGCCTTCCTTTTCTTCCAGGGTATTAGGCTCTTTAGGCAAGTACTCCACTACTGAGCTACATCCCAGTCCCAATGTGTTTGTTTTTCATTTTACAATTCACTTTATTCCCAAAATGCTTACAAGTACCTACTGTCCTCAAAGAAGTGAATTTTTGTTCAGAAACCCAACGTTTTGTGGTATGAGGACTTCCCTAGTGTATTTTGTGGCAGGCATGAGGAAAACTCACATGATACCATTGCAGAGAGTTTATAGTTACAGAAATAACTCTAAATAGAAATAACATCAACTGTCCCTCTAGGGAGGAATGATGTACTCATTTTCATTCTCACTCTTCATGGCAGATGGTCAAAAGGGAAACATCAATGTGCTATGCTGAAATATAAGTGTTTAAACCCCTTTTTGAAAAACTCTCATATTGTAAAATCAAAATGTATGAAATAAAGGTGAACCTTAAAGTGAACTTTAAAAAATATGAAAAAACCTAATGAAGCTCCCTGGCTTGGAATGTGTGCTATTTTTAGTCTGAAAGGCCTGGGATTTGAACTCAGGGTCTAGGTAACTCTGTTGCACTCTGGGGGAAGGGGAAGCTCTCTATGCTTGAAGATCAGAAAGTCAGGCCTCTTCCCCAGGCCTGAATTCAGGCCCCAACCCTGGAAAACATAGTCCTTACATGTATTTTAAAGATAGGTTTGAACTTCCAGACAGGTGCTCAGTCTATATCATGTTTGGTGTGGTTATTCATTGTACTTTTTATTTTATTCATTTATTTACCGTTTATTTTATTGACTGTGATGACACCTAACCATGTATTACATTATTTACACCCTATCACATAGCATTTAGATTTGTAGACTTGTTCTCCATCATGCCTGACACCCCTTACTCTCACAGAAAAGGAAAACAGGTGTCACACTTGGCTTCTTACTCCAGGAGGAAATTTTTGGCAACCTCTGAGATCGAGCCCCAGGCGTGGCCAAAATAGCCATACATGGATAGGCAGGTGGTAGTACACCAATAAATACATATTAGTACAGAGTGCCAGAGCCGTGTATCTAGTATTCAATGACATCTGCTACATTATTACCAAGTCTTAGGTAGTTATTATGCCTCCAGTGAAGGAGTATTATTCTTTTCATGCCTAATTAACCATTAATTAAGTTCAATCAGCATCCTAGGATTATTGCGTCTAATTTGAGTCTAGACCGCTGCACGAACTATTCAATCATGAGTTGGATACCATTCCATCGGAATTTCTAAGCACAGCAGGAGTCTCTTGGGATCCCCTGCCAATGGTAGGTGTCAGGACCAGGATTTGAACTCAGGGACTGTGTTGCGTGGTTGGCCTATGGCTTTCCTGACAGTCTGCCAGTCTTCAGCAATGACAGGTCAGCTGTGGGTGGCATTCATGTCATTCAGACCTAGGATGGTCACCGTGCAAGGAATCAAAGCCAAGAAACTGCCTACCATGTGTGGCTCGCGGCTTGTTTTAGTGTCATTATCATTTTGTTTTCCTGTCAGACATCAGGTCTTAGGCTTCCAGGATTAGCTTTGGTTCTGGAGGCTGCAACAGAGCTGTCACGATCTGAGTTCAAGCCATGTGCATGGCCAAAAATAAACAAAAAAATTAAATAAAAATATTAAAACAATTTAAAAATTAAAAATCAATTATTTATCTCCCTGTTTTGCAATTCATGCCATTTTTTCTGCCAGGCCTGGTATTTGAACTCAAGGTCTGGGTAAATAGCCGCACTGTCAGGCTAGGGGAAATCACGTCATATGTGAAGCCGAAAAAGTCAGTCCTGTTCCCTAGGCCTGAATTCAAGCCTCAGTCCTAGAAAACATACTCCTTGTATACATTTTATTTACATTTTAAAGACAGGATTTATACTTCCATATAGTCAGACAATATCATATTTGGTATGGTTATTCATTTCATTTCTTGTTTTATTCATTCATTTACCATTCATTGTATTGACTCTTTTGACCCCTATCCCGTTTATTACATTGTTTACTTCCTATCACATAGCATCTAGATTTGTAGATGTGTTCACTATGATGCTTGACACACAGGACTCTCCCAAAAAAGGAAAACATGTGTCACACTCGGCTTCTTGCTCCAAGAATAAATTTTTGGCAGTGCTGGGATCCGAACGTGGGGCCTTGCAGGCCCACTTCATGAATGGGTAAGGGTGAGCACGGCAGCCTCTAGCCAATGAAGCTGTGAGGTGGTTCCCAGGCACTATGATGGAGCCCCAGGTTTGGCGAAAACAGTGATACATGGATTGGCAAATGGTGGTAAACAATTAATACATATTGGTAAAGAGTGCCAGAGCCATCTATCTGACTGAATGACACCTACTACATTCCTACCAACTCTTAGGTATTTATTATACTGTCTTTGAAGTGATATTATTCTTTCCATCCTTAGTAAACTATCAATTAAAATCAATCAGCATCCTAGGATTATTACATCCACTTTTAGCCTCGACTGATACATGAACTACTCTTTCAATCAGTATTCCTATGCATAGGAATGAGTCTCTTGTGATGTCCTGCCATTGGTAGGTGTCAGGACTTAGATTTTTAACCCAGGGCCTATGTTGACAAGTTGGCCTGTGGCTTCCCTGATGGCCCACCAGCCTTCAGGAATAGCAGTATAGCAGTTCAGCTCCACTTTGCAGCCATGTCATTCAGAATCAGGATGGTCACCCTGCAAAGAAAAAAATAACGTAAAACCCCCAGTCCCCTGCAGTTCACCACTTTTTGTGCTGTCCCACTTTATTTTTTCTTCCTGCAAGCTCTGAGCCTAGGATCCTAGTTTCGACTATGGGTGAGAGTCTGCAGCCCAGTCTAAGGCAACTGAAGCTGAGGTAGAGTTGCCATGACCTGAGTTCAATCTCCATGGTTGGCAAAAAAAAAAAAAAAAAAGAATAAATAAATAAATAATTTATTTAACTAAATTGAAAAAATTCCCCTGGTTTGGAATTTCTTCCAGTTTTCTTTCCTAACCTGGGATGTGGCTTAGTGGTAGAGAGCTTGCTCAACATGCATTAATGCCAGGGTTTGAATCCTCAGTGCCACATACTCAGAAAAAGCCAGAAGTTGTGGTGTGCTCAAGTGGTAGAACACTAGCCTTGAGAAAAATAAGCATGGAGACAGTACCCAGCCCCTAAGTTCAAGCCCGAGCACTGGCAAAACAATAGACCAGATGCCAGTGGCTCACACCTGGAATCCTATCTTCTCAGGAGGCTGAGATCTGAAGACCACAGTTCAAAGACACCCTAGGCAAGGAAAGCCTGTTAGACTCTTATCACCAATGAACCAGCAAAAGACCCCATGTGGTGCTGTGGCTCAAGTGGTAGATTGTTCGCCTTGAGATGAAGGGCTTAGGAACAGTGCCCAGGCTTGAGTTGGAGACACACAATGGGAAAAAAGTGAGCGTTAATCAAAGTACTTTTCCTATTTGCTAATTAGGAGAACATTCTCTGGAAAATTATTGCTGACGCTGATGTACACCAGAATTGGAGTCAGAGCTAGAGGTTCCAGTTTAGCAGATCCATGTGCCCAACCTCTCAGACTCTAGCATTATAACCTTGTGTCCTACAGAGTTCTGAAAGGTCCATTGTTGAAAGGCTTAATATGCTCCCCAAGCCCTTTGTGATAAGCAGTTCACTTGTATTGTCAATGTCATTACAGTTCTGACCTAGCAGAGCACCAGTAGCTAAGGCCTATCACCCTTGCTCAGCGGGTGAGGTCTGAGGATCACAGGGTGAAGCCAGCCAGGGCAGGAAAGTCTATGACACTCTGACTTCCACTTCTGAAAGGGCAGCTGTTCAAAAACTTCCTGGGGTTCCGTTGGTGATGAGAAGTTACTTGTACTTGAGTTGAACTCAAGACTTGGCCACTATCTCTAGCACTCTACTACTTGAGCCACAGCACCCATTCTGGCTTTTTCTATGCATGTGCTACAGAGGAGGGATCAAACCCTCTGTAGGGCAGGGAAAAGCACTCTCTCACTAATCCACATTCCCAGCCCTCTCATGTTTTTCTTAATGGTAGTTTATACATAAGTATGCTACCATTTTACATCCCACAAGTTTAATTTTCTGAATACCGGTTATTTCAAAAACCCTGATCTTCTCTTCCCCTGCCTGATTTCTGACTGTTCCTGCCTTGGCCTCATAATAATATGTAAATAAAGGCAGCTGAGATCTTATGTTTGCATCATATAAGGACTCAGTCCTGGAACTCTGGAAGGAAAAAGCCATGGGCCTGAAAAGAAGAGAATGATGCAGTATTTGCAACAAGTTTATCTGAAAAATAAATCTGTACATAAAAGGAGAAGCAATACATAAAATCTGTTTGCACTCAGGGAGGTAATATACACACATAAGTAAGTAGGACACTGATACATAAACTTGGCCTTCTCTATTTGAATTTTTTTGGTGGCCATATCAGGGCTTAAACTCAGGGCCATATGTGTTCCTCAGCTGTTTTGCTCAAGGCTGAGAATCTACCACTGCCACAGCTCCACTTCTAGCCATCTGGCTTAATTGGACATAAGTGCCTGCCAGGTTTTCCTGCCTGGTCTGGATTGTATCTCCTGCTCGGCTTTCTTTCTCAAAGCTGGAGCTCTACCCTCTGGGCCACTGATTCACTTCTGGTTTTCTGATGGTTTATTGAAAATAAGAGTCTCCCAGATGTTCCTGCTCGGGCTGGCTTTGAACAGAGATCTCCTGAGACTTCAAGTGGCTTTTCTCAGGGATTCGCCGAGGATCTGCTCCATACAAACCCTAAGTCTAAATCTCGAGAGGTACTAGAGAAAAAAGGAAACATGAAGATGCTTCTAGTATGTTCTAGATACTTCAGGTTGGAGACACAAAACACTCATAAGTATTAGATAATTTTATAAGCCTAAGGAGCAATTCAGACAGTATGAGGATCGCTCCAGCTTTGGACCTCTCGTCCTGAGACAGTAAATTCACTGCAGCTCAATGCTAAGTGAATGAACTGGCATGTCCTGTGGACATTTGCTGACAAAATCATGTCACACTCATTTCTCACTCTTGGCTTCAAACCTGTGTACAGAGGAGAAGAGGAAGAGAGAAAATCCTTCTCAGAGAAAGCACCTATAAAGAACATTGAGTAGTTTACTTATAAATTCAAGGCATTGGAATGATGCTGTTAAGTAGTCAGATTGTCCAGATTAAAATATGAAGAAGAAAAGAAAGGCAGGTGCCATTGTCTGCTGACTGTAATCCCAGCTCCTCAGGAGGCTGAGATGTAGAGAATCTGAGTTTGAATCCAGCCAGCATAGGAAAGTCCATGACACTGTTATTTCTAAGAGATCACAGAAAACCCAGAAGTGGGGCTGTGGCTCAAGGTTAATGCACTACTCTTGAGCAAATGTAACTCAGGGACAAGGCCTATGCTCATAGTTCAACCCCAGGACCTGCTTCCATGTCTTTGTGTATGTGTGGATGTATTCCTATAGGTGAAGCTCCAGAGTAGCTATGATGAAAGGCACCAAGCTAGAAAATTGGTTTTCAATACAATGATTTCATAACAGAGACTGCTTTCATGACAGTGCATTTCCCTGGGCTCTCCTCACAGTTCCCAGTGCAGCCTCAGGGTTTCTCTGCCTCCCAGGCCTGCTGGAAGAAGTCTGTCTCACTGGCTGTACAGGCAGACAAAAGGCCTCAGTCCTGTGCAGCTGTGTAACAAACAACTCCATATGGGCCAATTAGTGAGGATGAGTTTGAATGGGCTCTGAAGGTCAGGACAAAAAGTCCTCTTTGTACCCCAAGCTATCTCTCTCCCCAGTGCTCCGTTTTAACAGGAAGCCTTCATTTGTGCCACCTCCTTTGGCAGGCCAAGTTCTCAGCACTAATCCTGCCTTTGTAAGACTATATTCTGGTGTTCAGATACAGTGCTCAATATAATTCAGGAGTCCTTCTGGCAGACAACTTAACCTCAAGAAATGTTTCATTGTGGGTAATGATGGGCCTATGATGCCTCTGCTAGTTTTCCGGAAGTTTTGGAAATCCACGCACATGTCTGATCTCACCATACTTCCTGTCATCTAGGACTGCTGAAGCACATTAGCTTTTGAAACTTTGACCTCTCCTAGTTGAGCCCTGGATGGCAAAGTTTTGGGGTTGAACACAGGGCCTGGGTGCTGACCATTAGCTCAGTGCAGGAGACCAGTGCTTTACCATTTTGTGTCACAGCTTTTACTTCTGGTCTGTGTGTGGGTGTGTGTGTGTTCGAGCGTGTACACATACACCAGTCCTGGAGCTTGAACTCAGGACCTGAGCACTGTACCTAACTTCGCTTGCACAAGAATAGCCCTGTCCCACTTGAGCCACAGAGACACTTCATGCTTTTTTCTAGTGATGTGTACCTGAGAAATCAAATCCAGAGTTTCATAGATGCAAAGCACTTTCCCCCTAGGCACATTCCCAGCCCTCTTCTTCAGGTTGGTTGTAGCAGTTGAAGTCTGGGCCTGTGTGCTGTCCCTCAAGTCTTGTGCTCTACCACTTGAGCCAAAGCACCATTTCAGGTTTTCTCATGGTTCATTGGAACTAAATGTCTCGAGGACTTTCCTGCCCAGTCTACCTTTGAACCATGATCCTCAGATCTCATCCTCCTTAGGAGCTAGGATGACAAGCGTGAGTGACAAGCATTCAGCTTCCACTTCAGGTTTCTTAGTGGTGAATTGGAGATAATAGTCTCATGGGATCTTTTGTGACTGGCATAGTTTGGAAGCCAGATTCTCAGATCTCAGCTTCCTGAGAAGGCAGGCTGACAGACCTCAGCTATATAACCCTAGACTGTGGCACTCTACTGCAAGGGGGTCCTTGGCTCCACATGGTGGAGTGCTAGCCATGTGCCCAAGAGGTAAGGGTCAGTGCCTATGCCGCGAGTTCAAGGTTCATGACTGAGAAAAAACAAAACAAAACAATTGTCTGCAGTAAACAACTCACCCACTCTTCAGTAATATATAATTTTGTCTCTGCCATGGGGACATATCTGCATCTCCATATTCTTGTCTGAATAATCATCTCAGTTGTGTAGCTCTTACAAGGACCATATGAAAGAATGTACTCTGTGAAGGACACAGCAGATGGCACTCTTTGAAGGAATCAGCACACAACATCCTGTGAAGACTCAGCATCCAGCACCCAATGCAGGACTCAGCACACTTCACCCTGTGAAGAACTTAGCACACAGCACCCTATGCCAGACTCAGCACAGGGCACCCTATGAAGGACTCAGCACATAGCACTATTCCACAAGCTGTCATTAGAATTAGGTTGCTTTCATCAGAGTCACCATTCTTTGAGAAACATTTCCCAAATCACACAAGTTCACATCTAATGGTTTAGTGGGGTGTTTTTTTGGGGGGAGCAGGCTACCCATAGGGCTTGAACTCAACGCATGGGGATACTGTTCTAATAACATTTGCTCAAGGCTAAGGCTCTACTACTTAGAGCCACATCTCCAAGAGTCTCACGTACTTCCTACCAGAGCTTGGTTTTAAAGCTCCCAAGCAGCCAGGATGGTGGGGGTAAGCCAGCAGTATCTGCTTCTGTGGAGCTCAGTTGCAGCTGTTTACATATGCCTAAGTCAGGTAGGTGGCAACTGTCAGTGCCAGACTCCTAGCTTGTTCTGTGGTGTGGTATTTGAAGTCCTGTTCTTCTATAATTGCAGTTAGAACATTCTACCATTTTTTGGTGGCACTGGTGGCGCTTGAGTAAGGGCTTAGACACTGTCCTTAAGCATTTGTTCTCAAGGCTAGCACTCAATTGATTGAAAGACAGCAGAACTTCCAGGTTTTCTGCTTATGTGGCACTGAGGAATCGAATCCAGGGCTTTGTGCTTACTAGAGGAGCACTCAATCACAGAGCCCCAGGAGTAAAGGAGGTATAAATAGATTGTTTTATATAAATATTATATAGACAAAAGTGAGATGTCTATATTATTACATTATAGATAATATTGTTATCAATTATTAGGTATTAAATTATAACTCCATTTAATGATGTGTCCCAGCTAACAATTAATAAAGCATTAATTAATACTCAATATCTTGTTATTGTTTATCATATATGTACATACATCCATACATATAATTAAATATTTTATAGAATGAGACAGGTGTCTATATATTATTAAATTATGAATCATGTGCTACTACCAATTATTAGGTATTTATGTCTCCATGAAACTTTTATTCTGTTAATACTTAATAAAATATTAATTAAACTTAATCCACATCCTATAATTACTGCATCTAATTTTATCCTAGAATGATTCATTACTAATTCAATCTGTTTATCATTTATTGTAGTGACAATTCTTCCATCTATGACTTCTTTTACCTTTGTGACATTCTACTTACTCAACATATTGATTTGCATCCAAATTATACATCCTACCTGACACTGAGCACTTTGAAAGGAAAGAAAATCATGTGTCACGCTCGGTTTCCCACTCTATGATTACATTTTTGGCAGTGCTGGGATCTAAACTCAGGGCCGAGAAGGCTCAATTCCTTTATGGGTGGCTGCCAGCACAGCAGCCTCTAGCCAATTCAGCTGCCAGGTTATTCCCAGGCCCTGAGATTCAGCCCCATATATTGACTCCATATTGTGCTTAGTGTATCTATTCATTTATTTTTGTTTTATTCATTTATTTACCATTTATTTTATTGACTGTTCTTACACATGGACTATTTATTACGTTTATTACATAGGATAGATTTGTCTATGTATGAAACTTCACACCTGACATCCAGGACTTTCACAGCAAAGGAAAACCTGTGTCACCAAGGGTTTCTTACTCTATGAATCAATTGTTGTGAGTGCTGGCATCTGAACTCACAACCTACAAGGCCCAATTCATGAATGGGTGAGTGTCAGTACGCCAGCCTGGGGCATATGGAGCTGACAAGCAGTTTCCCGCACCTGAGATGGAGCCACAGGGGTTGACAAAATAAGAACAGATTGATATGCAGATGGTAGTACACAAATAAATATAGATCTTTATAGAGTGCCAGAGATGTCTATACATTATTCAGTTAAATAGGCTACATTCCTACCAATATTTGGGTATTTTTAATGCCTCTATGTAATTTATATTATTGTTTTCATCCTTAATGAATTGTTAATTAAATTGTTAATTAAAACTATTGAGTCCATGTAATTAATAGTATTCTTTTAATGTGTCAAAAATATTCATGAAAATCCATCGGCATCATTGAGGAACAACTTATTCAACCTTGACATTCATAACCTTACATCGGTATTCCTATGAATAAGAATGAGACTATTAGGATCTCCTACCATTTGTAGGGGTCAGGACCAAGCTTTGAACCCAGGGCCTATGTTGCCATGTTGGCCTATGGCTTCTCTGGTAGCCCTCCAGACTTCAGCAATGCCAGGTTTCCAACACTTTTCAACCATGTCATTCAGACACAGGAAGGTCACCTTGCAACGAAAAGAAATGTAAAACTGGCAGCCATCTGCCAGTTTCAGGTTTTTCTTCTTTGTTTCTGTGTTGTTTTATGTATTTATTATTCCTGTGAGCATTTGTGCCCCGGGAACTCAGGTTTGGCTGTGGGTCCAGTGGCTGCACCCCAGCCTGGAGTGATCGATGCTGAGGCATAGTTGCCATGCCCTGAGTTCAAGCTCTGTGCTTGACAAAATAAAAATAAATAAATAAATAAATGAACACATTAAAATATTTTAAAAATTATGAGGCTGCTTGGCTTGGAATTCATGCCATCTTTTCTGCCAGTCCTGGGATTTGAACTCAGGGCCTAGGTATATCTACAGCACTGTAGGAGAAGGGGAAGCTCACTGTGCTGGTAGACAAGAAAGTCAGGCCTGTCCCAGGGCCTGAATTCAAGTCCTAGCGCATGCAATAATAATATTCGTATGCATTTTAAATACAGGATTCATATTTACATACATATGTTTACTGGATATTGCAGTTAGTGTGGTTATTCATTTTATTTTGTGTTTTATTTATTTCTTATGTATTTTAGTGAGTATGATTACACACATAACTTTTTTTACGTCTTATTACATAAGATATAGATTTGCCAATGTACTATACCTCATTCCTGAGACTCAGGACTTTCACCAATAAGGAAGACAAGTGGGACATTTGGCTTCTTCCACCAGGATTACTTAAGTTTTGGCAGTTCTGTGATTTGAACTCAGGGCCTAGAAAGCCCACTTCATGAATGGGGTGAGGGTCATGTTAGCACACCTGTCTTATGCAAATGGAATTTTCGGTCAAATTTGGCCTTAGCAGTGGCCAATATATAAACACATAGATGTGTAAAATGCAGTGTGTGTGTATTTACATATGTATATGCATCTATAAACATATACAAAGAGAGACAGATAGACATTTATGTAGATTCTAGTGTATAACTCTATATAGAGTGATGTCTATATCTTACTTTTATATATTCTATTGCTACTAATTATTTGGTCTAAAATTATTCCTCCATTAATTAATCACGGTAGAAGACTTAATAAAGTATTAATTAAATTAATCAATGACCTATATTTAATGTATACAATCTTATATTAGAAAGACTAGTTAATTAGTAATTCAATTAGCACATTTGAAACATTCTCTTAGTGTTCCTAAAAATAGGAACCAGTTTCCTAGGATCTTCAACCATGTGCATGTGGGAGTACCAGGATCCAACTCAGGGCCCAGTTGTCTGCATTAACCTCAGGCTTCACTGACAGCCCACCAGCCTCAGCCATGCAAAGTCATGTACAATTTTCAAGCCAAGTCAGTGAGACCCAGGATGTCGACTGTGCAAAAGAAACAAAGGTAAAACTGTTGTGTAAAACTTTCTGGTTTTTCCTCTTCCATTTTGGTTTGTTTGTTTGTTTGTTAGCCAGTGCTGGGAGTTGAAATTGGGTCTTAAGATCCTTGGATCATCTGTGGGTGTAAAAGCTGAACCCCAGCCTAGGGTAATCTAGGCTGAGGCAGAGTTGTGAAGACCTGAGTTCAAGCCCCGTGCCTGCTCCCCCCCAAAAAAAGTTAAGGTCCTAGCTTGGAATTTGGGACATTTTATCTGCCATACCTGGGATTTGAAATCAGGGCATGGGTAACTCTATTTTGCTGTGGGTGAAGTGGAAGCTCACCCTCCTTGAATAAAAGAAAGTCAAGAGCATTTCCTTGGGCATGAATTCTAGACCCAGGAATGGCAATATTATATTTATATACATTTATAATATACATCATATATATGTATTTGCATAGGTATTACATATTGTACTTAGGAAACCATATTTTCACAGACAGCAGAACATGTCAACATTGGTTTCTTACCCCACCTATTGTCTTTGGCACTGCTGGGATTTGAACTCAGGGCCTGGAATGCCAATTCATCAAGGGATCAATGTAAGCACAGCAGCCTCAAACAAATTCACTGCCAGGGAGTTCCCAGGACCTAAGTTTAACCTCCAGGAGTGGCCAATATATAAATAGATAGATGCATAATTGCTGCAAATACATATATAGGCATAGAGAGGGAGAGAGAAAGAGATGTATATGTATATTCCAGTGGTTATTTAAATATATAAATATATTTATGTAGAATGTGAGATGTCTATATATCATTAAATTACATGTAATATATTACTAATAATTATTTGACATTAAATTATGCCTTCAATTAATGATGTATCATGGTTTAAGGCACAATAAAGTGCTTCCTTGTGCAAAAGGAGCTCAGGGACAATGTCTAAGCTCACAGTTCAAACCACAGGACCTGACCCCCCCCAAAAAATACAGCCAGTAACTCCTTGTGTCTGTGTATGTGTGAATGTATTTCTATTGGTGAACATCCAGAGTCGCTGTGAAGAAAGGCACCCAGCTAGGAAATTTGCTTTGCATAGAATGATTTCATAGCACAGAGGGTGCTTTCAAGACAGTGCATGTTCCAGGACACCCCTCCCTGTTCACAGTGTAGCCTGAGGGTTTCTCCACACCCAGGTTGCTGGAGGAAGTCTGCCTCATTGTAGGAACAGGCAGACAAAAGGTCTAACTCCTGTACAGCTCTGTAACAACTCTATCCAGGCTAACTAGTGATGGTGAGTGTGGGCAGGCTCTGAAGACCAGGAGAAAAAGCCGTTTGGACCCCAAGATATCTCTTTCCCCAGTGCTCTGTTTTGAGAGGAAGCCTTCATTTGTGCCACCTCCCGTGGCAGGCCATGTTCCCTGCACTTATCCTGTCTTTGTTAGACTGTGTTCCAGTGTTGAAACAAACTGCTACAATTAATTCAAGATTCCTTCTGGCAGACAACTAGGGAGCTGAACCTAATGCAGTGATTCATTATTGGCAACGGTGCCTACCTCGGTTTTTGGAAGCTTGCTACATCTAAGCACATTTGCGAAATCACATCTAAGCACATTTGCCAAATCACAATGTTCCGTTATGTAGGGCTGGTGGAGCTCATCAGGTTTGGAAACCTTTGACCTCTCCTAGTTGGTCCTTGGGTGGATAGGTTTACAGGTTGAACACAGGGCCTGAGTACTGACCATGAGCTCAGAACAGAAGCTCAATGTGTAATAGGAAGTCCCCTACTCAGGCAGGCAAACCCACCTAGTCATCTGGAGTGACAGATCCCACCACAACTAAGTTGTTAATAAAGAAGCTACTGTATTGAGAAGTTTTCTACACTGACTGGCCATGGCCACAGCACAGGCTAAGGATCTGATACTGCCACCCTGAGCAGCCCCCATTCTTTGGTTTTTAAAGGCAAAATCCATGAGGTCAAGCCTGGTCATGCACAGGTGACCAATGGGATCATACCAAACAAAAGTATTGCATGGTCATATCAGACCACACACAGGTGGCTAATAGGCAGAGTTTACTGTAAGCATGTGTGAAAGGCAGGGTTTACCACCATAAGCAGGTGGTGTCCGGTAGTTGGAGTCAGATTACAACAATCTGTTTTATGGGTCAGTCTTTCACTCAACAATCAAGGTTAGTTAGGTTGTTAAGGAGAGGGGGACCTAGAGGCATTCTTTCCATTCCAGGAACAGGCCTGGTTGGAGCCAAGGTCTAGTTTACCTTGTTTAAAGTTTTTTTTTTCTGGGCTGGTGAGGTGGCTCAGTTGTAGAGTGCTTGCCTTGCACCCATGAGGCCCTGGGTTTGATTCCTCAGCACCACATAAAGAAAAAGAAAAAAGCCGGAAGTATTGCTGTGGCTCGAGTGGTAGAGCACTAGCCTTGAACTGAAGAGCTGAGGGATAGCGCCTAGGCCCAGAGTTCAGGACCCACGACTGACCAAAAAAAAAAAAAATAGTTTTTTTTCTAAAATCCCCAAAACAAAGGCAAAGCCTGGAAAGAAGCTGTACCAGCTCAAGTCTCCTCTCAGGGCCTATTTCCCAGTGCTTTACCCTTTGATGTCACAGTTTCACTTCTGGTATCTGGGGGAGGGGGAGGTAATTTGTGTGCATATACCAGTCCTGGAGTTTGAACTCAGGACCTGAGCACTGTACTCAAGTTTCTCCTGTACAAGGATAGCACTCTACCACTTGAGCCACAGAACCACTTTAGACTTTTTTTCTAGTGAGGTGCCACTGAGAATTCAAAGCCAGGGTTTCATACATGCAAAGCACTCTACCCCTAAGAACCATTCCCAGCACTGCACTTCAGGTTTCATTCTTTCTTTTCTTGTAAGTTGGAGGAGTTGAAGTCTGGGCCTGGGTGCTGTCACTCAGCTCTTCAGCTCAAGTGGAGAGCTCTACCACTTGAGCTACAGAGCACATTCAGGTTTTCTGGTGGTTCATTGGAGATAACATCTCAAGGAATCTCCTGTTCAGGCTGGCTTTGGACCATGATCCTGAGCTCTCAGCCTGCTGAGTAAGTAGCTAGCATGACAGGCATGAGTGACCAGCACCCAGCTTCCACTTCAAGTTTTTAAGTGGTGAATAGGAGATGATAGTGTCATGGGACCTTTTGTGGGGGATAATTTTGAACCCAGATCCTCAGCTTCTTGAGCAGGCAGGATGATAGAACTGAAGTAAAGACACCTAACACATGACACTTTGCTAGAAGGGGGTCCTTGGCTCCACGTGGTAGAGTACTACCCATGAGCATAAGAGGAAAATCAGAGTCTAGGCTCTGAGTTCAAGGTTCAGGATGGAGAAAACTAAACCAAAACAATTGTCTGCAGAAGACAAGTCAATAGAGTTCAATACATTCATAAATTTGGAACTGCCTTAGGAAATATCTGTGCCTCAAGTTTCTCACCTGCACAATCATCTTACTTGTGGAGCTCTAACAAGGATCAGATGAAAGAATACACCCCGTGAAGGAGTCAGCACATAGCACCCAGTGAAGGACTCAGCACACAGCATTCCGTGAAGGACCTAGCACCCCAGGAAGGACTCTTCATATAGCTGTATCCCACAAGCTGTCATTAGAATTAGGATGCTTTCATCAGTATCACCATTCCTTCAGAAACATGTCATGAACCACACAAGTTCACATCTAATAGTTTAGATGGGTCGTTAGTCGGGGGGTGGGGGGCGGGAAGGGGAGGAAGGATCATCAGACCCAGGGATTGCACTCATAGGTTGTGGGTACTGTCCTAAGATCTTTTCCTCAAGTCTAGAGCTCTACCACTTTCAGCCACAGCTCAGAGTCTCACAGACTTCCTGCCAGGGCTGAGTTTTCAACCCACCAGTGTCAGATCTCATCCCCTGAGCAGCTAGAGATGAGCCAGCAGCGTCTGGTTGGATAGAGTTGGTTTGCAGCTGTTAACCTCTGGCTGTCTGGATAGATGGCAGCCGTCTCATTCAGATTCCCAGCTTGCTCTGTCATGAAGTATTTAAAGTCCTGGTCTTGTATAGTTGCAGTTAGAACATTCTAACTTTTATTTGGTGCTTGAGTAACAGCACCACTTCTGGCTTTTTCTGTGCATGAGATAGTGTGGAAACGAACCCAGGGCATCATACATACTAGGCAAGCACTCTATCACTGAGCCCCAGGAGTGACAAGTGTAGAAATAGATATATACATAGCTTATATATATACCTATATGTATAAAATAAGAAAGATATTATTAAATTACATATACTATATTACTACCAATTATCCATAATTAAATTATTCCTTCCTTTATTTCTCATTGTTGAAAATATAATAAAGTATTAATTGAAAAATAGTCAATGTACTATGATTTTTGTTTACAATTTTAAAATATAATCAAATGCTAGCTACTAATGTAATTGTTACTTTTACAACATTCCATTAATATGGAAGTATGTCAGAATGCGATTCTTAGGCTCTCCAGCCATTTGTAGTTGGCGGTCCCGGGATTTGAACCCTGGGCATACGTTGCTGGTTTTGGCTATGGCTTGCCTGATAGCCCACCAAACTTCAGCAGTGTAAACTCACATACTCTTTCCGGGCCCTTTCATTTAGACCCAGGATGGTCACAATGCAAAGGAAAAAACAAAGTAAAACCGCCTTCTGGAACTTCCCAGTTTTAGCCTTATTCTTCTTTTTCCCCCCCTCTCTTTCTTTTTTTTTTTTATTTTTTTGTTGGTTGTGGGGCCAGAAATGTGGGTCTGGACACTGTTCCTCAATTATTCACTCAAGAATAGTGTTCTACCACGAGCAATAGCAACACTTACAGCTTTTTCTGCTTATGTGGTGTTGAGGAATCAAGCCCAGGGCCTTATGCATTCAAGGCACTCTACTACTGAGCCACCTTCCCTACCATTCTCCTTTTTTTATCAGTCCCAAGATTTGAACTCGGGTCCTAGGATCTCAGGAAGTGCTGTGGGTCCATTGGCTGCACCCCAATCTAGGGTGATCAAAGCTGAGGCAGAATTGCCACAAGCTGAGTTCAAGCCCAGGGCCTGGACAAAATAAATTAAGGCTGTGACTTGGAATTTGCTCCATTTTTCTGGCAGGCCTGGGATTTGAACTCAGGGTCTGGGTAACTCTGTGACACTGCAGAAGAGTGGAAGCTCACTGTTGTTGAAGACAAGAATTTCAGACCAGTTTCCAGGCCTGAACTTAAGCACCAACACTGAAAAAATTAATATTCATATATGTGATCTTTTTACATACATGGGCTTACTGCATATGACATTTATTACCCTTATTTATTCATTATTTATTTTATTTTGTATTATTACATATATAACATTTATTTCATTTATTGCATCTTATCACATGGATATATTTGCATATGGATTATACTTCATACTGAGACCCAGGATTTTTACAGAGAAGGAAAAAAAATATGTCAAAGTAGGCAGGATGACAGATACCAGCCACAGATGCCTAGACTGTAACACTTTTGTACGGGTGTCCTTGGGTGCCCTTGGTAGGGTGTTAACCATGAGCCCAACAGTGAAGAGTCAGTGGATAGGCCCTGAGTTCAAGGTTCATGACCAAGAAAATTAAACCAAAAAAATTGTCTGCAGGAGAAAACTCACTAGAGTTCAGTACATACATCATTTTGGCCCTGACATGGGGACATATCTGAGCCTCAAGGTTCTCATCTGCACAATAATCTGTGGAGCTCTTACAAGGACCAGATGCAAGAATGCAAGAATGTACACCATTCCTCATATAAGATTCATGACATAGCTGTATCCCACACGCTGTCATTAGAATTAGGGTGCTTTCATCAGTGTCAAAAAACTACACAAAGTTCACATCTAATGAGTTAGAGGGGTGGGTTTTTTTGGAGGGGGCGGGGACTCAGCCATGGAGATTCCACTGAAAGTTTGGGGGTACTGTCCAAAGATCATTTGCTCAAGGCTAGAGCTCTACCACTTTGAGCCACAGCTCAGAGTTTTGCAGACTTCCTGTCAGGGCTGGATTTTAAAACTACCAGTGTCTGATCTCGGCCCCCCAGTATCTTGGATGACAGGGTTGTTCGAGCCACAAGCATCTGGTTCTGTGTAGCTGGTTTGCAAGCAATTTACCTCTGGCTAAGTCAGGTTAGATGGCAGCTCTCAGCACCAGACTCCTAGCTTGCTCTATGATGATGTATTTGCAGTCCTATCCTTATATCTTCATAGTCAGAACATTCTATCGTTTTGTTTTGGTGCTAGTTCCGCAGCTTGAGTAAGTGTCCAGACACAGTCCCTAAACTTTTATGCTCAAAGCTAATACTCTACTGCTTGAGTAACAGCATGACTCCTGGATTTTTCTGTGCAAGTGGTAGTGAGGAATGGAACCCAGGACTTTGCACATACTCGGTGAGCACTCTAACACTGAGACCCAGGAGTGACAACTGTATAAACAGATAAATGTGTAGATTGGTAGATAGAGATAGATAGATAGATAGATAGATAGATAGATAGATAGATAGATAGATAGATAGATAGATAGATGATAGGTAGATAAATAGATAGATAGATGTGTATGTATAAAACAAGAGATATCTGTATATTGTGAAACTGCATATATGATATTACTACCAATTTTTGGCAATTAAATTATTCCTTCCTTTTTTAAGTATCATGATTGAATACATAATAAAATATTAATTGAAAATTAGTTAATGTAGAATAATTGTTGTGTACAATTTTAGAATATAATCATACACTAACTACTAATTTAAATGTTACTTTTATAACATTCCATTTGTACGGATGTATATCAGAATGCGTTTCTTAGAACCTCCCACCATGCATTAGTGGGAGTTCTAAGATTCCTCCAGGCCTAAGTTGCTGGTTTCAGCTAAGGCTTCCCTAATAGCCCATGAAACATTAGCAATGCAATGTCATGTACACATTCTGGGGCTTGTCATTTAGACCCAGGATTGTCACAATACAAAGGAAAAAAAAGTAAAACCACCTTCTTTAACTTCTCAGTTTTATCCTTCTCCTTTTTATTTATTTAAATTTTTTTGCCAGCTCCGAAATTTGAAGTAGGCTGGTAGGATCCAATGATCAGCTGTGGCAGAGATGCGAAGACCTGAGTTCAAGCCCTGTGCTAGGCCAAAAAAAAAGTAATAATAACAATGAGACCCTGGCTAGGAAATTGCACCATTTTTCTAGCAGGCCTGGGATTTGAACTCAGGGTCTGAGTAACTCTGTGACACTGTGTGTGAAGGGGAAATCTCACCGTCCTTGAAGACAAGAAATTCATGGGGCTGGGAAAGTGGCTCAGTGGTAGAGTGCTTGCCTTGCATGCATGAGGCCCTTGGTTCAATTCCTCAGCACCACATAAGCAGAAAAAGCTAGAAGTGGTTCAAGTGGTAGAGCATTCACCTTGAGCTGAAGAGCTGAGGGACAGTGCCCAGGCCCAGATTTCAGGCACCATGACTGGCAAAAAAAAAAAAAAAGAAAGAAAGAAAGAAAAAAGAAATTCAGACCAGTTCCCAGGGCCTGAATTGAAGCCCCAGCACTGGAAAACATAATCTTCATATATATGAGATCTATTTACATATATGGGTTCTACTGCATATGACATTTATTACCCTTATTTATTTATTATTATTGCACATATAACATTTCCTTTATTATATCTATCACCTAGGATATATTTGCATATGGATTATACATTGTATTGACCCAGGATTTTCACAGAGAAGGAAAAAAATGTATCAAATTGGCTTCTTACTCCACAATTAAATTTTTAGACATGCTGGGATTTCAACTTACCTACAATGCCCAATCCATAAATGGAGTCAGTCTTAGCACACCAGCCTCTGGCAAATTGAGCATCCAGGAAATTCTGAGGACCTGTAATCAAGCCACAGTAGTGCCCAAGAGATAGATGTGTAGATTCATATTATATACATATATATGTATATTATATATACATACATATATACCTGCATATATATGTATATATATATATACACATATACAAAGAGAGAATGTGAGGATATTATTAAATTATATATATGTTCTTACCAATTATTAGTTACTAAATTATGACTCCATTTAATGAAGTATCATGGTTGAATATTTATAAAAGCATTAATTAAAAATTAGTCAATATCCTTAATTATACCATGGTGCTAGAATGAAAATATAAATCCAGTAATTTTTGTGTGGCACTCTAAAATAGAATCATGAATTAACTGCAAATTTAATTATTACTTTTTAAACATTCCATTAGCATTCACATGAACAGGAATTAGTTCATCAAGATCTCCCTCCATTTGTGGGTGGTAGTTATAACATTTGAATTCTAGGCCTGGGTAGATTACTTTGAATGCAAACCATTTGAATGACACCGTGAAGATTTCAGATTGTCACGATTAAAAAAGAGAACAACAAGAAGAAAAGAAAGCCAGGTGTCAGTGGCTCCTGCCTATAACCCTAACTCCTCCTGAGGCTGAGATGTAGAGAATGCCAATTTGAATTCATCTGGGGCAGGAAAGTCCACAACACTCTTCTTTCTAAGAGATCACAGGGGGAAAAAAACCATGAGTGGGGCTGTCGCTCAAGGGCAGAGTGCTATCCTTGAGCAAAAGGAGCTCAAGGACAGGCTTAGGTTCATAGTACAACCCTGGACCTGCCTCAAGCTCCCCCCCAAAAAAGGAGGAAATACCTCCATGTCTCTGTGTATGGATGGATGATGTATGGATGATGGGCATTCAGCAGGTTGCCCATGTCCATCCCCCCCCAACTTGGGCAAGTCCTCAGAGAATCCTAAGTCTGAGCCAGCAGTTTGAACAAAGCATCCTTCTCTGCCATTTAATAACTGAAGCCGCGCCGGCATTGCCTGGGCTGTGCAACAAGTGCCTTATGTTCTGGCTGAGATGTCCCATCAGGACACCTAGCAACCAGCCACTGCCTCCAGGGAGACCACAGTTCCTACGCTGTAGTTCAAGCGGAAAAGGTCTGATAATATGATGTTAGGAAAACGAACCCTTAAATATGTATTTTAATGTTTTCGTTTCTTTCATGCATGTGTTTCTAATGCATTTATAAGATTATTTCTTTGTTGCTTTGTATGTCCCTCCCCCACAGTGTAACCCCCGCTTTCACTATATTTGATGTCAGTATAACATGTGGAGGAGATGGGGACAAACAAGTCGTTTAAAGATTCAGGTGGACCTGTTGCAACAATGAGAAGTACAAAATGTCATGTCAAAACCAGCTTTACAATGTCGGTGTTGGGGGGGGAGGGGGGTATGATTGGGTGGGGGGGAGGGGGGAGGCTGGGACAGGAGGTGAAGGGTAAACAAAAGAGGAGGCTGCAATGCTTGGTAAGAAATGTATGCATTATCCTGCCCATGTAATTGTAACCCCTCTGTACAGTATGTTCTCAAATAAAATAATATAAAATTAAAAAAAAAGTTCTGGCTCCATATTCTCTATCCCTCTGTAGGATATGTGAGCCTACTCCTCTGGAGGCTGGTGGCTATCCCTCATTCACCATTCCTCATTGTCGAGTCACAGGCTGGTCCCAAATCTTGGCAAAGATATGAAATAGCCAGCGATTTCTGCACCAAAAAATAAATCCCACCCTCATAGTTCCTGTCAGAAGTGAGCCTTGGGCTGTGAATGTGGCTTAGTGGTAGAGTGCTTACCTAGCACGCAGGAAGCCTTGGGTTTGATTCCTCAGTATCACAGAAACAGAAAAAGCCAAAAGTGGCACTGTGGCTTAAGTGATAAGAGTGCTAGCTTTGACCAAAAGAAACTCAGGAACATGCCCAGACTCTGAGTTCAAGCCCTGGCAGACTCTTATCTCCAATGAGTGACCAAAAAGCTGGGAAGCAGAGCTACTGTAGTGCAAGTGATAGAGCAAGAGCCTTGAGTAAACAAGAAAAAGGATACCACCAAGGATCTGAGTTCAAGCCCTGGTAAACACACGCGCACACAACACACACACACACACACACACACACACACACACACACACACACACACACACACACACACACACACACACACACATACAAACATTCTTAGCAGGTGCCAGTGGCTCATATCAGCAATCCTAGCTACTCAAGAGGCTGAGCTCTTAAGATGGCAGCTTGAAGCCAGCCCAGGCAGGAAATTCATGAGACACTTATCTCCACTAAACTACTGAAAAAGATGAAATGTGAGCTGTGGTTCAAGTGGTAGAGTGTTAGATTTGAGCAAAGGAAGCTCAGTGCCTAGGCCCTGAGTTCCAGCTCTAAGAGGTTTTTTTTTTAAATACACCTTCCCCCGCCCCTCCCTCAGGCCATCAATGGAGATTTTTGTCATCCTAGATATCAATTCCACTCCTGCCACTTCTACAGCACCACCACAAGTGGCCTGTTTCTGGCCAGCTCTGGGTTAAGAAGTGAATGTACACAAGGGGGGCATACCCAGGTCAAGGCTAATGCCCCAGAACATTGAGGTATTGGCCATACCAGTCTCTCCTCCTCGAATTCCCTGGCCCTGGAATCTAAAGTCTGTGCCTCTGTATTCTGGGCATCCATAATTCTCTAGAAGGATTGGAGAGGCCCAGCGGGGACTAGAAGATTGACTTGCCTGCAATAAAGTATGTTGACATTTCCTAGACACCAATAGACACTTCCAAGCCACCTTGGCCTCACGTCCAATGCAGCCCGGAATCCTCCTTGCTTGGGCGGCCTTCAGTCCACTATCAAGCTGGAGTTGGCCAGAGCCACCGGCAACCCCCTGCCTCCACTCCAAAGCCAGCCTGCTGAGAGGGACATGCAGCCAGAGGTCTAGCTGAGGAAAAGTGCAGGACATCCATGCCTGAGTTCCCCACCCAGAGACAGGAAGACTATTGCAGCTGGCCCGGTTGAACCCGAATCCCCTGCAGGCGGCCAAAGATTTGGACAGCTGGACTTGAGCCCCCAAGAAAAACTTGAACTCAAGTCTCTGGCAATTTAGGACTCATTGTAGACCCAGATAGGAGACAAGGTCGGTGTGGAGGAGGGGCACCATCCGAGGTCAGAAAGAGGCAGACAGGCACCCAGGAAGGGGACAGAGAAAGATGAGGAAAACACACACACACACACAAATATGTCACTGGTCCTTTCATCCTAGCTACTCAGGAGGCTGAGGTCAAAGCCAGCCAGCACAGAAATGTCTGTGAGGCTCTTATCTCCAATGAACCACCAAATAGCCAGAAATGGAGCTGCAGCTCAAGTGTTAGAGCACTAGCTTTGAGCACAGAAGCATAGGAACTTCACCTAGACCCTGAGTTCAAGGCCGTGGTCTTCTACATCCAAACACACAGACACAGACACACACAGACAAAAGACACACGAACACACAGATACACAGACAGTGGTAGCACAAAGCCTCAGCAGTCCCTGAGCACCCTGAATATTCCACCCAGAGATGATGGCACTACCATCATCAGACCAACTGTAGACAAAACTCAGAGCCTGTCACATGTCTGGAATGGTTCACAACACATCATGGCATTTCTAATGTACACACTGTTATGCAGAAAATTCAGCTACCTTTTATTTGGTTGTAGGTTATGGGGTTTGAACTTTGAGCCTGCCAGCAGGGTCTCAGCTCTTCAGATGAAGGTGTGCACACTACTACTGGAGCCACAGCACCACATCCAATTTTCTGGTGGTTCATTGGAGATAATGTCTCACAGACTTTCCTGCCCAAGCTGGCTTTGAACCGTGATCCTAAGATCTCAGCCTCCTGAGTAGCTAGGATGACAGTTATGAGCCACTGGCAGCGCCCGGCTACACCCAACCTTTTTTTTTTTTTTGTCAGCTGTTTTCTTTCTTTCTTTTTTTATTGTGAAAATACTGTACAGAGGGGTTACAATTACATGGGCAAGATAAGGAGTACATTTCTTATCAAGCATTGTAGCCTCCTCATGCAGCCACCTTCTTATACCAAGGGAAAACCCAACTCATCAAAACACAAACCAAATGTAACCCTACACGTCAGACTTTGTCACCAGCATCCAAAACCATTCTTTCATGGATGGACTGGGAGCACTAGAAGAAGCTGGCAGAACTGGGAAATGTGATCACCCAGTCGGAACTGTTGAATGCTGGGTTTGGGTTGCAGGCCGGTTGTATGTGTATCAGAGGGGGTGTGTTTCCCTCCCAAAAACCCACCTTCTATCTGACCCCAGTGCCCTCACCTCTCTAGTGGGCTCTTCTGGGAATGTCCTCAGGTGAAAGGGTGACTGAGCACAGAAGACAGGGCTCACACAACAATGGGGTCTATCTTCTGCATTCAACACCCCCCTGCCCAGCAAAAGGGAAAAGAACCCAGAAGGCAGGAGTGGAGGTGCAGCTCCCCACCTCTGACTAAAGCCACCAGGTACCCACCAGGGAGAGGAAGGGTGCAGATGCACAGCTGTGTGGCTCCCACTGCTCCAGGCCAGGGGCTCTGTTTTTCCCCCACCTCCCCATCCCTGCAGCTCCCCATTTCCTGGAACACTGGCCACTAGGGATGAGGGTGGGATCCCCGGGTGGACACCCACCTCTACCCCCCACCCCTGGGGTGCATTTGTGGCACAGCCAGAACAGACTGTGGGGCACAGGAGAAGGCGCAGGCAGAAAGGAAGGGGGAGGCAAGAGGCAAGGGTCGGGGTTCGCGAGGGTGGGGAGGAAGGGTAGAGTGAGGGATGGGGTTTAGGGGGGGAGGTCATGGAGTGCGGGAGCGCAGGTCGGCAACTCTCGTGAACTGCTGGGAGAAGCTGTAGACTGAGACTCCGGGTGCACGCCCGGATTCTGTGGGCACAACAGCTCCGCCAGATGACTGCTAGAAGCTCCTTGGGTCCGAGCCAGCAGCGCCATGTTTGAAAAGCAGCATGGGCACGTGGTGGAGTTGCGCACAGCCTCTGCTCCTCCTCAGCCACCACCGCAGCCTCAGCGGCCTCCTAACCTGTGGCTCCCACCTCAGCAGCCACTTCCTCTGCGGTGCTCCCTGCACCGGGACCTCAGACTCAGGGCCACCATTGCTGGGCGCCTCCGAGGGGCTGCATGTGGCAATGGGCCTGCCATGCAGGCTCTGCATGCTCTGCGCTCCCTCCCAGGACCCACACTATGATCAGAGCAGCCGCCAGCCACTGAAGCCGTTTCCATGGGTGCTAGTGCTTGTGCTCACTCTTCTCCCAGCTCTCTCTGGGCCCCACACTCCTCCTGGGCCACCCTGCCCCTGCTGCCCACACACCCCTGCCCCCATGGGATCCTGGCCATTGCTGCAACCAAAGTGTGCTCCTGGGCCCCGTCCCCTTCTCCCCTGGGCCCGCCCCCAACCCTGGCCACAATTGCAGCCCTGACTGGGCCCTGAGGCTTCTAGACCATGGCAATTGCAGCCTTACCTCAGCTCAGCACCAACGCCCCACCCCCAGTACTGGCCCAGGGATCGAATCTCCCCTCAGCCCCACCGCTGGAGGAGACACTCCTCCGTCCCCCTCCACTCCACACACCAAGCAGGTGCATGGTGACACTCGTGTGTGTATGTGTGTTTGTGTTTGTGTGTGTGTGTTGGGGATAACCATCTCTCAAGAACTCAGAACATAGCACCCTTTTGAATGTCTCAGCACAAAGCACTCTTCCAAAATCAGCACAAAGCACCCTGTGTAAATCACTCAGCACACAGCTCCCTTTGAAGGACTCACCATGTAATATGCTGGGTAGAGTACTCAGCACACACCACCCTTTGAATGAGGGAGTCCATAGCTCCCAGTTTAAAGGACTCAGTGCATGTCATGCTTTCAAAAACTCAGCACATAGCACTCTTTCCCAGGGACTCATCACACCCTGTGTTGAAGCACACTGTGTAAAACACCCAGTGCACAGCATCCTTCAAAAAACTCAGCACACAGAATAATTTTGAAGGACTCAACACATACCACACTGTGGAAGCAGTCAGCACACAGCAACCTTTGAAGGACAGTCCAGAGCACCTTATGTAAAGGATTCGGCATATGGCACTCAAAAAACACCTCATCCCTCTCTTCGCAAGGGCTCAGCAAATAGCAGGACCCTTTGGGATGCATTAGCACACCACACCCTTTGAAGGATTCAGCATACAATATGTTGTGTAATGGACTCAGAATACAGCACCCATTGAAAAACTCAGGACAGCCCACTCTTCTCAAGGACTCAGCACATAGCACCCTTTGGGATGAATTACCAAACAGCACCTTTTTGAGGACTCAGCACAAAACCCCCATGTGGGAAGGACCCAGCAAATAGCACTCTGTGAAGGACTCAGCACATAGCTGTATGTCACAAGTTCAGCTGTCATTAGAATTAAGGTGCTTTCTTCAGTATAACCATTCTTCAGAAACACTGCACAAATCCTACTAGTTCACATTTAGACAGCCTGTGTTTTATGGGGGAAGGTCAGCTGGGGGTCTTGAATTGAAAGCTTGGGAGCCCTGTCTCTGAGCTCTTTGGTTCAATGCTAGAGCTCTACTACATGGAGGCACAGATCCAATTTTGTTTTTTGGGGGTTTTTCTTTCACAGGTCTTATGGTGATAAGTAAGGACAAGTTGGGGTATCCCTGGGCAAAGGTTCTTAGTCAACCTGGACCTGACCTCTCCCTTGTGTCCCTGGAAAGCTGGGCTTCCTGGAGCTTTCTTGGCCTCGTGTTGAACAGACCTGCTCTGGCATCAGCAATCAGGGTGAGCAAAAGTCAGCATGGCTCTGGTCACTTCCCCAAAATGAACTCTAGAGGATAATGGCATGGGGCCGCATGTTCCTTGTGTAGCCACAAGGCTGCAGGAGTAGCCCACCATAGGGATAGTACTTGGGAGTTGTGTTTACTCTTGCTTCCCTGGGGGCACCAATTATGATTCAAAGCCACCCTGGAGAGGAAAGTCCTTGAGACTCTTACCTACAATTAACCAACCAAAAGCAAGTGGGGCTGTGGCTCAAGTGGCAAAGCACTAGACTTGAGCAAGAAAACTCAGGGATAGAACCTAGGCCCTTAGTTCACACACACACACACACACACACACACACACACATACACACACACACATGCACACACCACATGCATGCAAAATCAGAGATTTCTACACTGCAGTCTTTGGATATTTTCTACTTTTTCCACAATAAGCCTGGTGGCTGCTGGCCTAGGTGTTTGGTGCATACAACATCACTTGGCATCTTCAATTTTGGGGGAACAGAATGGCCAGAAGGTCAACCTTCCCCCATCACAGTGCCTTGATTGGGTTATGGTCTATCCAGGCCCTTTGGGGCTCCTTTACAGACTAGCCAAGATTCCTTCAAAAGGCATCACATTCTGGGCACTGGTGGCTCATGCCTGTCATTCTAGTTACTCAGGAAGTTGAGATCTGGAGGATCATGGTGCCAAGCCAGTCTGGGCAGGACAGTGTATGAGACTCTTATTGATGAACCATCAGAAAAAAAAGTGCCATTGTGGCTCAAGTGGTAGAGTGACAGCCTTGAGAAAAAGAGCTCAAGGACAGTGCTCACACCCAACAACAACAAAGAGAGGTAATGCATGCTGTCTTTGGGATTGGCATGGGCCAAATATAATTGGAATTAGTTATAATTGGAATTAATCAAGTCCTCTAAGACAAAGAAGTACCTCCTTTATTCTTGTGCTCCTCAATCTCGTCTCACCCCCTGGCCTTGTCCGTGCTTTGGGTCAGCATTGGTCAGGCTGGATGGGAGGGCTCCAAGGAAGATCCCAGAGCAATCTCCCCACCTCCTTCTGCCCTGCTCACCTGGCTGCTTCTGATCTTTGCCATAGACCTTCTTCCTGGAATCCATCCATGAGGTCATCACCACCAACATAGTGGTGAGTGGTGGGTCTGGCCTAACTAGGGGCAGTCAGAGGTGGGAGTAGGTCTGGAACTAGAAGCTTCCACCTTGGGTGTAGGCTGAGGCCATGGCTGACCTTGATTTCTTCCTGAGCCTTGCAGTGGTGGGGAGACAGTGTAGACTTCACATTGAGTCAGATAAGATTGGAATCTGAAGGACTACTTGTGTGGGGGAGGATGTGGGACTCAGGGGGCCACTCTTGTTGGTACTCTCTTGGGACTCCCCTCTCCCTCTCTCAACCCTCAATGGTAGAAGAGAAACTTCAACTAAGAGTGTGGGAAGAGGGGGCGGAGGAATATTTTGGTGTGAACCAGACTTGTGATTCATATTCATCCTAGCCCTTACTATCTATTTATCTGAGGAATGGCCATATGGGTTTGGGAGCGGGGAGAATCATCCTAGCTGAGAATGTGGCTTAGTGGTAGAGTGTTCACCTAGCATGCCTGAAGCCCTGGGTTCTATTCCACACAGAGAAAGTGGAAGGGGAGGTGGGACTAGCCTTGATCAAAAAGAGCTCAGGGACAGTGGATAGGCATGGGTTCAAGCCCCAAGGCTGGAAGAACAAATCTTTGTTTTTAGGCCTTTTTTTTTGGTTTGAAAACAATTTATTCTTTGTGATAAGCATAACATGGGTCTCTTTCCTGGCCACCAATGGGCCATTAGATGTCCCTTGAGTTTAGGCCAATGCCCTGCAGCCTCTGCCCTACCCTACCCCCAGTTTATCCTTCCCTTCACCCGGCAGATGGAGGCTTGAAAGAAAGCCACTTGGTCACCTATATCTGGTGGTTGCCAAGGCTTTTGAGAGTCAGTATGTCACATAGAGAGTCATCATCTGCATCAGTCTACAGGAGAAAGTGAGGGAGCACTCCTCCCCTGAGCCTGGGAGCTGTGGGCTGATCTAGATGTGGGGCATCTGGGGCAGGACATGGTCCTTAGGGGAGTCCACTAAGGGGTCGGGAACTCTTTCCTCTCCTCTGGCAGTTTCCATGCTGTGTTTAAGTTGCAATTCTTCATAACCTTTCTGCTCCTCCCTCATTTCACCCACCACAGGCCCTGTGGCCTCTGAAGCAGTGTTGGTGGTGGGGGGCTCAGCTTGTGCTGGCATCTGGAGATTGCTGTCTGTGCTTTCCCTTGCGAGGAGTGACAGCAGCTCCCACAGCACTCTCCTCTTCTCCAGCATCTCCTAGGACAGCGAGTGCATGCACTGGGCTTTGTCCCAACACAGCTCATTCAGGACCAACATCTGCTCTTTACACACCATGAGGGACTCCTCGATAGTTCGGTTGTTTGCTGACAGATGGCTGCACCAATGGGGGAACTCACCTCCTGGACTCTCGAAGTCCATCTCATCAGGCAGGTCATGGACAAAGCAGATTTTCTTTTCAGATGCCCATGTGTCCAGCTTCCCATCCCCACACATGCTATGGTGGCAGCTCATGGGGCTGAGGCATTGTGGCTCCAGCTCAGTCTGGCACTGAGCTGCTGGGTCGGCCAAGGGGCGAATGCAACTGGCCTGCCATTCTTGTGTCAGGAGTTTCCCCCTGTGGATCTCATCCTCCAAGAGAACTCTCAGGGCCATGTCACTCTTGGTCTGGGGAACATCTCCATCCTCTGTGATGGTCACATCGCGATGAGGGGCGGGGGGCAGAGAATCGCCTCCTTATCTTTTGTTTCTACAGGGCTCATGCCTTCACCTTGCACAGGGAAACCAGGAAGCTCACCTGGGCCTGCAGGCACTCCTCCTGTGATCTGCTGGCTTCCAGGCACTTGAGAGTGTCCTGCCACTTCGGGGACACCACCTGGTCACTCCAGTTTGCTGAGTCCTTCACTTGCTTCAGCTGCTCCAGCAGCTGGATCTGCCTCTCTAAGTGCTGCTGCAGGGCCTCCTTCTCAGAGCACAGCCGCTCATTGGAGGAGATGTGCCATTCACAGGAGGCTCTGAACTCCTGCACTGTCCCAGGGACTGCTGCTGCTGCTCCTGAGCTGCTTGGCTCTCTCTCTCAACCACTACTACCGATTTTCCTATCTTCTCCTCTGAGCAGTCCTACTGTTCCCGCAGATGTTTCTTCATCTGCTGCTCTGAGTTCAGGATGCTGGCGAGCTCCTCCTTCTTACTGCTTACCCTGTGGAGAGCTTCCCCCAGCAGAGCCAGCTTTTCTTCCGGTTGTCCATCCCACACACATGCTCATCGTGGGGTCTCAGGGATCTCGTGCTGATCCTAGGCTTTCTCCTCCAGTCTCAGCATTGCTCCTGCTGCTCCATGTTCTGAAGACGGTGACTGGCTTTCCAGGACCTGGATGTGAAGTTGTTCCTCCAGGTTTTTCAACTCCATCTCCTTGCTGTAGGCCTGGGCTTGCAGATGCCACTTGGCCTGAGATGGTCCCGCGGGGGGCTGTGGCTTTACCAGCTTCCTTCTCAGTTCCTGCAGCTCATTCCCTAGTTCCAACACATGCCTTGACCCTCATTCCTTCTCTTCTGTCAGTTGGTTCAGCCATTGGGTCAGCCGCCATGCCTCCTCCCTCCATGCGGAACTCTCAATGCACACGTCCTACATGAAGGTTTCTCTCTCCAGATTCGCTGTGGTCACCAGCCAGCTCAGGTTGTCCAGTAGTCTCTTTAGTACCCCATGCCCCTCCAGCGCTTGTTGGAACTTGCATATTTTCTTCACGTTGCTCCTCTGTATCCACAGCACTTCCAGCTTCTCCTGCAACTCTGTGTTCACTTGCTCCAGGACATCTTAGCTTCTGGTCTTTTCCTAGAGCTGAAGGGTCACATCATTCAGCTGTTCGAAGAACATTTTGGTCTCCTTCTTTGCAGCAGTGATCACAGAAGCCGCTATCTCCAGCTCTGCCATGGGCAACTCTTTAGCTTGCAGGCAGCTGGTGAGAGCTTTGTGATCCCTTTTTCTGTCATCAGTGGCCTGCTGCACTTGGGCCAGTGCACATTGTAAATCGCTTTCTGCTGAAACCAACCGCTGTATGGGTGCCTTGTGGATCTCTACCTCCATTTTTGGTGCTGCATACAACTTGGCTATCTTCTCCCTCTCTTACTCCCATTGATCCTGTGGGTCTGTCTTTCCCTACTTCAGTGGTTGGATGATGGCACAGAGTACCTGGTTTCTTCTTTCTGTGGTCCAGGGTGGGCACTACATGCGGTAGCACCTCTGTGGATCCTTGGTGGTATTGGGACCCTTGACACTCTGGATCCTGGAGGCTGTGACTGTGTCCAAAGGCAGGGGAGGTCCATGGTCCACATCACCTTTGGCCCGACTCTCCATTCAATCTGGCTCCCCAGTGGTGTTTGTCTTGGCGATTCCTCCCTTTTTCGTATTCTTTGTTTTCTTGAATGTTTCAGGTCTGTCGGGAGGATACTGCTGGTGTTCTTGTGGCAGTTTCTTGCCCACAGTTCTCTCATTGAGTCTTATTGTTTCAGACATCTGAGAGCCGGGATGGGAAAGTTGGGCTTGCTACATTCCCAGGCTGTAGGAAATCCTCTCTTCTCCCACTCACCGACTAGGATGTAATTTCCTACTCTATCTTAAAGTCACATGAAGACTCTTGCTCACCACTCAGCCACGTCTACCTTCCTCAACTGCTGGTAGTGGTGTCACCCAACAGAGGGAATCCAGGTGCTACTGGGAAGCATGGAATGTGGGCGTGGCAACTATTCTTGTATCCCATTGGTCAAAAAGAACCATGAAAGAATGGGGGTGTGCCTGGAATGCTTTGATGCAGACATAATGGATGGAGTCAAGATGACAGCATACCCTTTACCAGGAAACTATGTCCAATCCAGTTGGGGACAAGAGGGAGACCTGCTTTATCCAGATGGCTGCACAGATTGTTTTTTATGTCTGTTTGTTGCCAGTCCTGAAACTTGAACTCAGGATCTGGGCACAGTCCATGAGCTGATCTACCACTTAAGCCACACAGCTCTACTTCTGGCTTTGTTGGCATTGAGGTTGGACAGGGGTCTCAAGGACTTCCCTGCCTAGGGGGACTTTGACCATGATCCTCCTATCACAGCCTTGTAAGTATCAAGGAGGACTGGTGAGAGCCACTGGTGCCTGGCTAATCATTGTTCGGGATTATGGCTTCCCCAGTAACCTGCAAGCCTTCAGCAATGCAAGGTGAAGTATCCTTTGGAGCCGGATCACTCAGACCGAGATGGCCACCGTGCAAAAGAAGAAAATGAAAAAACACCATCCCACTATTTTTTTCTGTGCATCCCCCCTCATCCCCAGCCCTCACCCCCCACCTCCCCACCCCCCTCCCCCGGCACAAGGCCTGAATTCTAGGATCTCAGGATAGGCTGTGTTTCCAGGGGCTGCACCCCAGCCTATGGTGATGAAAGCTGAGGCACGGTTGCCATGACCTGAGTTCAAGACTGTGTTTGCCAAAAAAAGCAAAAAAAAAAAAAAAAAAAAAAAAAAAAAAGCTCCCTGGCTTGCAATTAACGCCGTTTCTCCTACCTTTGAATTTGAACTTAAGGCCTGGGTAACTCTGAAGCACTGTGGATGAAGGGGAAGCTCACCATGCTTGAAGACAAGAAAGTAAGGCCTGGTCCCTAGGCCTGAATTCAAGTACCCAACCCGGAAACATTCTATTTATATACATTGTAAAGGTAGGATTTGTACATACGTATAGATGGTCAGTCTATATCCGGTTTGTTGTGGTTATTTATTGTATTTCTGTTTTATTCATTTATTTTCCATTTTTTTATTTTGAAAATACTGTATAGAGGGGTTAGAACTACATGGTCAAGATAATGAGTACGTTTCTTATCAAGCATTATAGCCTACTCCTTTGTTTCCCCTTCCCATCCCTTCCCATCTTCCTCCCAGCCCCCAACCAAAATCCTCCCCAATCTGCCCCCCCTCCGCCCCTGCCACACCAAAGTTGTAAAGTTCGTTTTCGACATAACGACTTGTACATCTCATTGTTGCAATGGGTCCACCTCTATCCCTATTTAAACGATTTGTTTTTCCCCTTCCCTTCCACAAATTATACCTACATCAAATACAGTGAAAGCAGAGGTTATACTGTGCGGAAGGCACATACAAAGCAACAAAAAGTAATCTTATAAATGTGTTAGAAACAATCCCAAGAAATAAAAAAAAACATTTGAGTACATATCTTAGGGCTCATTTCCCTAGCATCACCTTATCTGACCTTTTCTGCTTGACTCAGACATATTCTAGATATTGCAAATAAGGGAAACAATGGGACCTATATTTCTTTGGACCAGGCTTACTTCACTTAGTATAATTTTTTCCAAGCCTTTCCATTTCCTAACAAATGGGGCAATGTCATTTTTTCTGATGGAGGCATAGAATTCCATTGTTTATATATACCACATTTTCTTGATGCATTCATCTACTGAGGGGCATGTGGGTTGGTTCCATATCTTAGCTATAGTAAATAGTGCTGCAGTAAACATAGTCGTGCTGGTAGCTTTAGTGTGGTCTTGTTTGTAAACATTTGGGTAAATGTCCAAAAGTGGGATTGCTGGGTCATTGGGGAGATCTATGTAGAGTCTTTTGAGGAACCTCCATAATACTTTCCAAAGTGGTTGAACAAGTTTACACTCCCATCAACAATGCAGTAAAGTTCCCTTCTGTCCACATCCCCTCCAGCATCTGTTGTTATTAAAGTTCTTGATTCTAGCCATTCTAACTGGGGTGAGGTGGTATCTCAATGCTGTTTTGATTTGCATTTCTTTTATGGCTAGGGAGGTTGAGCATTTCTTCATGTGTCTATTGGCCATGCTTCTTTCCTCTTAAGAGAAAATTCTCTTTAAGTTGTTAGCCCACTTTTTTATTGGGCAGTTGTTTCTTTGAGGATTTGTTGTTGGGGGATTTAATTTTTTGCGTTCCAAGTATATTTTAGATATGAGATTTTTTATTGACTGTGATGATACATATTCCATTTATGATATTGATGACAACCCATCACATATTATCTAGATTTTTAGATGTGTTCTCTATCATGTGTGACACCCAGGACTCTCAGGGAAAAGGAAAACAGGTATCACATTCAGCTTCTTTCTCCATGATCCAATTATTGCCAGTGCTGGGATCTGAACTCAGGTACTGGCAGACCCAATTCAGACCCTGAATGGGTGTGTCAACACGGCAACCTCTAGCCAATGAAGCTGCCAGGGAATTTCCAGACCCTGAGGTTGAGCTACAGGGGTGAACAAAATATCCATACATGGATAGACAGGTGGTAGAACACCAATAAATATATATTTGTACAGAGTGCCAGAGACATCTACCTAGGATTCAATGACATCAACTACATTGCTACTACCTCTTAGGTATTTATTATGCCACCGTTGAAGGAATAGGATCCTTTTCTTGCTTAATAAACCATTCATTAAGATGAATCATCCTCCTAGGATCATTACATCTAATTTTGGACTAGATTAATACAAGCAGAAACTTTTCATTCAATCATGAGTTTGCTAACATTTCATTGTTATTCCCATGCACAGGAACAAGTATCTTGGGATCTCCCCCAACTGGTAGGTGTCAGTACCAGTATTCAAGCTCAGGGCCTATGCTGCCACATGGGCCTATTTCTTCCCTGATAGCCCCTGAGCCTTCTCCAATGCAAGGTGAAGTACCCTTTGCACCCATGTAATTCAGACCCAGGATGGTCACCGTGCAAAAGAAGAAAATATAAAAAATTCATCCTGCCACATTTTTTCTGTCAATTTTCTGTCATTTGTTCCTGCAAACGTAAGAGCCTAGGATTCTAGGATCGGCTTCGGGCCCATGGGACCCCACCAACCTGAGGTGATCGAAGCTGAGGCAGAGTAGTCATGAACTGAGTTCAATTCCCATGCTTGGCAATAATAGTAATAGTAATAATAATAATAATAATAATAATAATAATAATAATAATAATAATAATAATAATAATAATAATAATAATGATGATGATGATAATAACACACCATGGCCCAGAATTCTCACCATTTTTCTGTCACCTCTGACATTCCAACTCAGGTCTGAGAAACTTTGTTGCACTGTGGGTGAAGCTCACCATTCTTGAAGACTACAAGGTCCTAGCACTAGGGCCTGAACTAAAGCCCCAGTACTGGCAAAAATCATATGCTCACCTGCTTTACACATAAGATTTCTCTGTACATAGAGATGTGGAATGCATCATGCATTTAGTGTAGTTATTCTTTATATTGTGTGTCTTAGTCATGGATGCATTTTGTATTTTGTTACATTTGATGACAGCTATAACTGTTCTGACATGGATGGCAACTGATTCCCGTGAATATGGAGTTGCCTATACAGCATACTGAATCCTAGCTGAGCCCCAGTACTTTCACAGGACAGAAAACAGGTGCAAGGATTGGCTTCTCACATCAGGACTCATCTAATGGCAGTGCTGGGATCTGACCTCGGGGACTGGCAGGCCCAATAGGCGAATGGGTCAAGGTAAGCACACCAGCCTTTGAGCCACTAAGGGGCTAGGCCATTCCCCGGACCTGAGAATGAGCCCCACAGTGATGGCGACCAGTGATGGAATCCAATCTACCTTGTGACTAATGATTCTTGGATCTTCCCCAATGCCTCCATTTCATGACTGTGATGATTATGGTCATGTTTCATCAACTCTTTATTAAACATAATCAATACCCCATGAGTCTTGCCTATCATTTCCTACTCGCATCAAGCAGGAACTACTTATTCAAGGATGAGATTGATTGCATTCCACGACTCTTCCTAGGTCTGGAAACGAGTGTCCCAGGATCTCCAGCCATTCCCTCATCGTAACAAGGCTGACTGGGATTCGTCTTCAGGGCCTTCACTGTTTGGTTAGCCTGTGGCTCCACAGAAAATCAGCAGGCCTTCAGCCATGCCAGGTCATGTTCACTCTGCAGGCAGCCATGTTTGGGCCCAGAATGGTCACCATGCAAAGGAAAATAAACATAAAAGAGCCAGATGGAATTTCCTCTGCTTTTTTTCCCCTCGAAGGTTTTTTTTTTCCAGCAAAGCCCAGAGTCCAAGGGTTCGAGGACTGGCTGTGGATCCAAAGTCTGCAACCGAGGATGATCAGAGCTGAGGCAGAGTTGCCACGACTTGAGTTCAAGCCCTGGATCTGGTTAAAAAAATAAAAAATAAAAAACTATGAATGAAGAACCCTAGCTCAGAATTTGTGCCATTTTGATGCTAGAGCTGGGATTTGAACTCAGGTTTGGGTAACTCTGTTGCACTGTGGGGGAAGGTGAAGCTCACTGTCCTTGAAGACTAAAAGGTCAGGCCTGGTACTGGGCCTGATTTGAAGCCCCAGCACTGGACAAGCCCACCTCTTTTAAACCTAGGATCTCTATTTACATATAGGTGTTGTATGCACCTTGTTTTCAGTGTAGTTAATCTTTTTATTTTGTGTCTAATTCATCTATGTATTGTGTATTTCATTGAGTATAGGATGACATATATAACTGTGCTCACATGGATGACAACCTATTCCCATGACTATAGAGTTGCCTATGCTTTCTAGATCCTAGCTGTGACCCAGGACTTGCACAGGATTGGAAAACATCTGCAAGGTTTGGCATCTCACATCAGGATGAACCTTTTGGCAGTGCTGGAAGTTGAACTCAGGGCCTAGCAGAACCAACTGCCAAATGGGTCCACATGAGCACACCAGCCTGTGAGCCACTAAGGAGCTAGACCATACCAGGACCTGAGATGTAGCCCCGAGGTGGGGGTGGAGCACCATATTCACACATTCATAAGCTGAAATTAATATGCTCATAAAGGCCTGTTTGTATATAGTTAGAAATGTTGTGAGCTGTGTTGGAATCCTATCTTCCATGTGACTACTGATTCTTGGATCTTTCCCAATGCCTCGAGTTCCTGAATATAATTATTATTGTCACACTTCATGCACCCTTAAGATCATTTCCTATGTGAATTATGCATGAACTTCTCAACTCTTCCCTAGGCCTGAATTCAAGTACCAGTACTGAAAAACATAACATTTATAAACATTTTAAATATTTGAGTTATATCTCTATATTCATTTTAAATCGTGTTTGTTGGAGTGATTCATTATATTGTATTATTATTGATTGATTGATCGATTTAGCATTAATTTTATGGACTGTGAGTACACCTATAACATTTATTACATTTGTTCCAATCTATTCCATAGCATGTACCTTTGCAGACATAATATGTATATCATACCTGACACCCAACACTTGCACAGAAAAGGAAAACAGGTGTCACACATGGAATCTTATACCAGAAAGAAGCTTTTGGTAATGATGGGACCTTGACTGAGGGACTAGGAGGCCCAATTCCTGAAGGGGTGAGTGTTAGCACGGCAGTATCTAGCTCATGCAGGTGCCAAGTGGACCCGAAGACCTGGGAACAAGTTTCAGGTTTGGCCAAAATAGCAAAAATATTCTATTCAGATGACGGTATACAAATAAATATAAATTTAGATATTTACATACTGCCAGAAATGTCTATTTAGTATTCAATGACACATACTACGCTCCTATGGATTCTCAGGTCTTTAGTGAGGGCTCCATTTAATCAATAGTATTCTTTTAGTGCATAATAAATTATGAATTAAAATTAGTCGGTGTCCTGTGATTATTGGGTATAATTTTCTGCTAGACTGATTGATGAACTACTCATCCAACCATGACATTGTTCACATTCCTCTGGTGCTCCTATGGATAGGCAATACTTTCTTAGGCTCCCCAGCACTTTGTAAGTGGCATGAACGGGATTCAAACTAAGGACCTAGGTGTTCAGGTTGGCCTATGGCTTCGCTGACAGCCTGCCAGCCTTCAGCAGTGCCAGGTAACCTACAGGTTGCAGCCGTGTAATTTGGACCCGGGATGGTCACTATGCAAAGAAGGAAAACCAAGAAACCGCCGACCATCCACAGATCGTGGTTTTTTTAGGTGCTGTTTTCATTTTGTTTTCCTGTCAGCCCCAGAGGCATACCAACCCATGATCGGCTGTGGGTCCAGAAGCTGCACCATCCCAGCCTAGGGTGAAGGAATCTCAGGCAGTGTTGCCACAACCTAAGTTCAAGCCCCGTGATTGGCAATCAATCAAAAAAAATTAAAATATTAAAAATAGCCGGACACCGGTGGCTCACACCTATAATCCTACCTACTCAAGAGACTGAGGATTGAGGCTTAATCCAACCCAAGAGGTAAAGCCCATGTGACTCTTATCTCCAATAAAGTACTAGAAAACCAGAAGTGGTGCTGTGGCTCAAGTGGTTGTGTGCTAGCCTTCAGCTGAAGAGTGCAGGGACAGCGCCCAAGGCCAGAGCTCAAGCCCCACGAAAAAAAAAATTGTAAAAATACTAATGAAGCTCCCCAGCTTGACATTCGTGCCTTTTTTTTTCCTCTCAGGCCTAGAAATTGAACTCAGGGTCTGGGTAACTCTAATGCACTATGGAGGATGGGGAAACTCACCGTCTTTGAAGACAAGCCATTCAGTCCTTTTCCCTAGGCCTGAATTCAATCCCCAGCCCTGTCAAAGTAATATTCATGCACATTTGAAATAATGATTAATATCTACATCCTTATGTTTACTGCATATTATTTGACTGTGTATTTATTTTATTTTTTGCACTAGTCATTCATTCATTATTTATATTGACTATTATTACACTTATAACATGTATTAAATGGATTACATCTTATGAGAACTATACAGATTGGCATATGTATTATATATATTACTTCATACCCAGGATATTCACAGAAATTCTATATTAGATGATCCCATGCTTAGAAAAACAGAAATAATACACCCACCAAATTCGAATTCATCCCTAGGCATCCCAGTGGCTCACATCTGTAATCCCAGCTACTCAAGAGGTGAGAACTGGAAGATGAAGTTTCAAAGCCAATCCAGGCAGAAAAGCCTGAGAGGCGACATCTCCAATTAACTGGCAAAAAGCTAGGCTACAGGTATGGCTGAAGTTGTAGAAAATCAGCTATGAACAATCAAGCCAAGAAAGAGCAAGCTGAATTCAAGTGCGGAGTAGCGGGGTAGGGAAAGAAAGCAGAGAAAAATCCTCCAAAAACAGAGAACAAAACAACAGTACACACCTCCCACCTAATTTATGGTACCAACAAACTGAAAATAAAAAATCAAGCTTGTGCAGTTGTATAAATTTACATGAGCACATATGCTTTTAGATACACTTCAAAGCTATGTTTTAATAATATATATGTATATATATTAAAAATGTATATATATATATATATATATATATATATATATCTTTCAATAAACTAAGAAACCAGCCAATGAATAAATACTTCTGAATTAGTGCCTTAACCATGGCATTATAAGTTATTTATATTATAAGTGTATTCCAAGTTTCATTCCTCAGAATCAATCTTTAATAAATTTGTTCATGTGCTGGGCGTCAGTTGCTCACGCCTATAATCCTAGCTACTCACGAGGCTAAGATCTGAGGATGGCGGTTCAAAGCCAGCCTGGAAAGGAAAGTCCATGAGACTCTTATCTCCATTAAACCAGAAATTGCACTGTGGCTTATCTCCAACAAATCGGAAATGGCACTGTGGCTCAAGCTGTAGAGCACTTGCCATGAGTTGAAGAGCTGAAGGTGGGCAGCCAAGCCCAGAGTTCAAGCCCTACCATCAACAAAAAATTAAAAAAAGAAAGAAAGAAGTTTGTTCATACAGATCATAAAATTCTAACCTTCTGAGCTTTAGGAAAATTGTCTTTGTTTTCTTCCAGGGTCTTATGCTCTTTAAGCAAGTACTCCACTACTGAGCTACATCCCACTCCCAATGTGTTCGTTTCTCATTTTAAAATTCACTTTATTTCCATAATGCTTACAAGTACTTCCTGTCCTCATAGAAGTGAGTATTTATTCAGAAACCCAACCTTTTGTGGTATGAGGTCTCCCCTAGAGTATCTTGTGGTAGGCACTGAGGAAAAATCATACGATACAATTACAGGGAGTTTATAGTTATAGAAATAACTCTAAATAGAAATAACATCAACTGTCCCTCTAGAGAGGAATGATGTACTCATTTTCATTCTCAGTCTTCATGGCAGATGGTCAAAATGGAAACACCAATGTGCTATGCTGAAATGTAAACGTTTAAACCCCTTTTTGAAAAACTCTCTTGTTATAAAATCAAAATATATCAAATAAAGGCCAAGTGAACTTTAAAAAATATGAAAAATGCTAATGAAGCTCCCTGGCTTGGAATGTATGCTATTTTTTGTCTGCAAGGCCTGGGGTTTGAACTCGGGGTCTGGTAACTCTGTTGCACTGTGGAGGAAGGGGAAGCTCTCTATGCTTGAAGATCAGAAAGTCAGGCCTCTTCCCTAGGCCTGAATTCAGGCCCCAACCCTGGAAAACTTAGTCCTTACATGTATTTTAAAGATAGGATTGAACTTCCAGACAGGTGTTCAGTGTATATTATGTTTGGTGTGGTCATTCATTGTACTTTTTGGTTTATTCATTTATTTTTACAATTTATTTTATTTACTATGATGACAACTAACCATGTATTACATTGTTTACACCCTATCACATAGCATTTAGATTTGTAGACTTGTTCTCCATCATGCCTGACACTCCGCACTCTCACAGAAAAGGAAAACAGGTGTCACACTTGGCTTCTTACTCCAGGATGAAATTTTTGGCAGGCTCTGTGATCGAACCTCTGGCGTGGCCAAAATAGCCATACATGGATAGGCAGGTGGTAGTACATCAATAAATACATATTAGTATAGAGTGCCAGAGCCATGCATCTAGTATTCAATGACATCTGCTACATTCCTACCAAGTCTTAGGTAGTTATTATGCCTCCATTGAGGGAATATTATTCTTTTCATGCCTAAGTAACCATTAATTGAGTTCAATCAGCGTCCTAGTATTATTTTTTCTAATTTGAGTCCAAACAACTGCAAGAACTATTAAATCATGTGTTGGATACCATTCTATCGGAATTTCTATGCACAGGCAGGAGTCTCTTGGGATCTCCTGCCATTGGTAGTTGTCAGGACCAGGATTTGAACTCAAGGACTGTGTTGTGGGGTTGGCCTATGGCTTTCCTGACGGTCCACCAGCCTTCAGCAATGAAAGGTCACAGGGGCATGGCATCCATGTCATTCAGACCTAGGATGGTCACCATGCAAGGAACCAAAGCCAAGAAACTGTCTACCATGTGCGGCTCATCGCTTGTTTTAGTGTCATTTTCATTTTGTTTTCCTGTCAGACATCGGGTCTTAGGATTCCAGGATTGGCTTTGGTTCTGGAGGCTGCACCCCAGGCTAGTGTGATGGAAGCTGAGACAGAGCATCATGATCTGAGTTCAAGCCACGTGCATGGCCAAAAACAAATAAGAAAATTAAATTAAAAATATTAAAACAATTAAAAAATTTAACAATTAAAAAATTTTAACAAACAATTCTTTTTCTCCCTGTTTTGCAATTCGTGCCATTTTTTCTGCCAGGAGTGGGATTTGAACTCAAGGTCGGGGTAAATAGGCAGCACTGTCGGGTTAGGTGAATCACACCATACTTGAAGCCAAGAAAGTCAGGCCTATTCTCTAGGCCTGAATTCCAGCCTCAGTCCTGCAAAACATACTCCTTATATACATTTTATTTACATTTTAAAGACAGGATTTATACTTCCATATAGTCAGACAATATCATGTTTGGTATGGTTATTCATTTCATTTCTTGTTTTATTCATTTATTTACCATTTATTTTATTGACTCTTTTGACCCCTATACCGTTTCTTACATTG
Source organism: Dipodomys merriami (assembly GCF_024711535.1). Taxonomy (NCBI): domain Eukaryota; kingdom Metazoa; phylum Chordata; class Mammalia; order Rodentia; family Heteromyidae; genus Dipodomys; species Dipodomys merriami. Next base: position 2,635,483 of record NW_027202727.1, read on the forward strand.
TTTACTTCGTATCACATAGCATCTAGATTTGTAGATATGTTCACTACCATGCCTGACACCCAGGACTCTCCCAGAAAAGGAAAGCATGTGTCAGACTCGGCTTCTTACTCCAAGACTAAACTTCTGACAGTGCTGGGATCTGAACTTCGGACCTAGCAGGCTCAATTCATGAATGGGTAAGGGTGAGCATGGCAGCCTCTAGCCAATGAAGCTGTGAGGTGGTTCCCAGGCACTGAGATAGAGCCCCAGGTTTGGCCAAAACAGTGATACATGGATTGGCAGATGGTGGTATACAATTAATTCATATTGGTAGAGTGCCAGAGCCATCTATCTGACTGTATGATGCCTACTACATTCCTACTAACTCTTAGGTATTTATTATACTGCCTTTGAAGTAATATAATTCTTTTCATGCTTAATAAACTATCAATTAAAATCAATCAGCATCCTAGGATTATTACATCCACTTTTAGACTCGACTGATGCACGAACTACTCTTTCAATCAGTATTTCTATGCATAGGAATGAGTCTCTTGTGATGTCCTGCCATTGGTAGGTGTCAGGACTTAGATTTTTAACCCAGTGCCTATGTTGGCAGGTTTCGCCTATGGCTTCTCTGATGGCCCACCAGCCTTCAGCAATAGCAGTATAGCTCCACTTTGCAGCCGTTTCATTCAGACTCAGGAAGGTCACCCTGCAAAGAAAAAAATTAACGTAAAACCACCAGTCCTCTGCAGCTCGCCACTTTTTCTGCTGTCCCACTTTTTTTTTCTTCCTGCAAGCTCTCTGGTCCTAGGATCCCAAGATTGACTATGGGTGAGAGGCTGCAGCCCAGTGTAAGGCAATCGAAGCAGAGGTAAAGTTGCCATGGCCTGAGTTCAAACTCAATGGATGGCAAAAAGAAAAAGAATAAATAAAAAAATTAATTAATTATTTAACTAAATTCAAAAACATCCCCCTGGTTTGGAATTTCTGCCAGTTTTCTTTCCTAGCCTGGGATTTGAACTCAGGATCTTGGTAAATCTGTAGAAATGTGAGGGAAGGTGCAAAGTTTCTTATACTTGAGTTCAAATCTTGTGCCAAGCCAAAAACAAAAACTTAAGTCACTGACCTCAGCTGGGGGTTTGGGGGATAGCTGTGGAGGTGGGAGGGAAGGGATGGCAAGGGGAAAACAAAGGAGGAGGCAACAATGCTCAGTAGTAAATGTACTAATTACTTTGCTCATGTAACTGTAACCCCTCTATACAACATTTTTACAACAAAAAATGTACAAAAAAGGAAACAATTTAGAGCTCGGAGAAGCACTTTGCAGGTAAGGGAAGGATGTCTCAATAGATATACAAAATTATACACTGCTGTTTTTAAAATGATCAGTATGGAACTGAATAAAAATAACGCTTTCATTAAAAATAATTAAGTCACAGTATTGGAACTGGGGCTAGTATTTCTGCCACTGCTGTTATTTGATCTCACCATCCGGGTAACTCTTTTGCATCATAGGTGAAGGGGAAGCTCACTGTCCTTGAGGAAAAGAAATTCAGGGTAGAGTTCCTATTGCTTGGGAAGTAATATTTATGTACATGTGTAATATATGTTATGTATTATATGTGTATGTTTAATACAAGCTATGATTTTTTAATTATTGAATTTGTATTTCTGTATTTCTATATTTTATTCATTTACATATGGTTTATTGTATTAGTATTATTATACACATAATATTTATTGCATTTTTCACATCTATTATAGAATTATACACAATAATTTAGGACATTGACTCATTTTTCATTAATACATTATTAAGTGTTGAAACATGATACATAATTAAATGGAGGCATTTGTCACAGGCTTCACAAGTTTAAAGTCTTTCCCAAATATGATATTTGTCTTGTTTATCTTTAACACCTTCCTATAGGAATTTCTTTAGATGATTTATACTCAGAAGCTGTTCCTTGAGGATAGGCAAGTTGAGGGATAATATTGTAAGGGTGGGACTGGGAATGTGGCTTAGTGGTAGAGAGCTTGCTCAACATGCATCAATGCCACGGTTTGAATCCTCAGTGCCACATACTCAGAAAAAGCCAGAAGCTGTGGAGTGCTCAAGTGGTAGAGCACTAGCCTTGAGAAAAAGTAGCATGGAGACAGTACCCAGGCCCTAAGTTCAAGCCCCAGCACTGGCAAAAACAATAGGCCAGATGCCAGTGGCCCACACCTGCAACCCTATCTTCTCAGGAGGCTGAGATCTGAAAACAGCCTAGGCAAGGAAAGCCTGTTAGACTCTTATTACCAATGAACCACCAAAAGGCCTCATGTGGCGCTGTGGCTCAAGTGGTAGAGTATTCGCCTTGAGATGAACGGCTCAGGGACGGTGTGCAGGATTGAGTTTGAGACCCACAATGGGAAAAAAGTTAGGGTTAATTAAAGTACTTTTCCTATTAGCTAATTAGGAGAACATTCTTGGAAAATGAACGCTGATGTACACCAGAATTAGATAGAGACCTCAAGGTTCAAGTTTAGCAGATCCATATGCTCAGCCTCTCAGACTCTAGCATGATAACCTGTGTCCTACAGAGTTCTGAAAGGTCCATTGTTGAAAGGCTTAATAAGCTCCCGAAACAATTTGTGATAAGTAGTTGACTTGTATTGTCAATGTTATTTCAGTTCTGACCTAGCAAGCACCAGTAGCCAAGGCCCATTACCCTACCTCAGGAGGCTGAGGTCTGAGGCTCACAGGATGAACCAGCCAGGTCAGGAAAGTCTATGACACTCTGACTTCCACTTCTGAAAGGGCTGATGTTCAAGAGCTTCCTGGGTTTCCCTTGGTGATGAGAAGTTACTTGTACTTGAGTTGAACTGAAGGCCTGGGCACTGTCGGTAGCACACTACTACTTGAGCCACAGCACCAATTCTGGCTTTTTCTGTGCATGTGCTACAGAGGGATGGAACCCAGGGCTTCTTGCATGCTAGGCACTAATCCGCATTCGCAATCCTCTCATCTTTTTCTTAATAGTAGTTTCTACATATGTATGCGACCATTTTACATTCCCCAAGTTTAATTTTCTGAATACAGGTTATTTCAAAAGCCCTGATTTTCTCTTCCCCTGCCTGATTTGTGACTGTTCCTGCCTTGGCCTCATAATAATATGTAAATAAAGGCTGCTGAAATCTTAAGCGTGTATCATATGAGGAGACAGGCCTGCAACTCTGGAAGAGAAAAGCCATGGGCCTGAAAAGAAGAGAATGATGCAGTATGTGCAACAAGCCTATCTGAAAAATAAATCTGTACATAAAAGAAGCATTACATACAATCTGTTTGCACTCGGGGAGGTAATATACACATATAAGTAGGTAGGACACTAACACATACACTTGGCCTTCTCTTTGATTTTTTTTTTGGTGGCCATACCAGGACTTAAACTTAGGGCCCTATGTGCTCCTCAGCTGTTTTGCTCAAGGCTGAGACTCTACCACTGCCACAGCTCAACTTCCAGCCATCTCGGTTAATTGGACATAAGCGCCTGCCAGGCTTTCCTGCCTGGTCTGGCTTGTATCTCCTCTTGGCTTTCTTTCTCAAAGCTGGAGCTCTACTCTCTGGGCCACTGATTCACTTCTGGTTTTCTGGTGGTTTATTGGAAATAAGAGTCTTGCAGACTTTCCTGCTCGGGCTAGCTTTGAACAGAGATCTCCTGAGGAGACTTCAAGTGGCTTTCCTCAGGGATTCACTGAGGATCTGCTCCACACAAACCCTTAGTCTAAATCTCGAGAGGTACTAGAGAAAAATGGAAACATGAAGATGCTTCTAGTGTGTTCTAGATACTTAAGGTTGGAGACACAAAACACTCAAAAGTATTAGATAAATTTTAGGCCTAAGGAGCCATTCAGAGAGTATGAGGATCACTCCAGCTTTTGGTCCGCAAGTCCTGAGACAGTGAATTCACTGCAGCTCAATGCTAAGTGACTGAACTGGCATGTCCTGTAGACATTTGCTGCCAAAATCATGTGACACTCATTTCTCACTTTTGGCTTCAAACCTGTGACGAGAGGAGAAGAGGAGGAGAGAAAAATCTTTCTCAGAGAAAGAACATTGGGTAGTTTACTTATAAATTCAAAGCATTGGAATGATGCTGTTAAGTAGTCAGATTGTCCAGATTAAAAAATGAAGAAGAAAAGAAAGGCAGGTGCCAGTGGCTGCTGACTGTAATCCCAGCTCCTCAGGAGGCTGAGATGTAGAGAATCTGAGTTTGAATCTAGCCAGCATAGGAAAGTCCATGACACTCTTATTTCTAAGAGATCACAGAAAACCCAGAAGTGGGGCTGTGGCTCAAGGTTAATGCAATACCCTCGAGCAAAGTAACTCAGGGACAACGCCTATGCTCATAGTTCAACCCCAGGACCTTCTTCCATGTCTTTGTGTATGTGTGGATATATTTCCATAGGTGAAGCTCCAGAGTAGCTATGATGAAAGGCACCAAGCTAGAAAATTTGTTTTCAATATAATGATTTCATAACACAGAGACTGCTTTCATGATAGTGCATGTTCCCGGGCTCCCCTCACAGTGCCCAGTACAGCCTGAGGGTTTCTCTGCCTCCAAGGCCTGCTAGAAGAAGTCTCTCTCATTGTCTGGACAGGCAGACAAAAGGCCTCAGTCCTGTACAGCTGTGTAACAAACAACTCCATATGGGCCAATTAGTGAGGATGACTGTGGATGGGCTCTGAAGGTCAGGACAAAAAGGCCTCTTTGTACTCCAGTGCTCCTTGTGAGAGGAAGCCTTCATTTGTGCCACCTCCTTTGGAAGGCCAAGTTCCCAGCACTTATCCTGCCTTTGTGAGACTATATTCTGGTGTTCAGATACAGTGCTCAATATAATTCAGGAGTCCTTCTGGCAGATAACTAGGGCACTTAACTCAAGAAATGTTTCATTGAGGATGATGATGGGCCTATGATGCTTCTGCTGGGTTTCTGGAAGCATTGGAAATCCAAGCACATGTCTGATCTCGCCATACTTCCTGTCATCTAGGACTGCTGAAGCACATTAGGTTTTGAAACCTTTGACCTCTCCTAGTTGAGCCCTGGGTGGCAAGGTTTTGGGGTTGAACACAGGGCCTGGGTCCTGTCCATGAGCTCAGCGCAGGAGCCCAGTGCTTTACCATTTTGTGTCACAGCTTTATTTCTGGTCTGTGTGTGGCTGTGTGTATGCGGAGGCGCATGCAGACATACACCAGTTCTGGAGCTTTAACTCAGGACCTGAGCACTGTATCTAATTTCTCTTGCACAGGAATAGCCCTCTCCCACTTGAGCCACAGAGCCACTTCAGGCTTTTTTCTAGTGATGTGTTCCTGAGAAATCAAGTCCAGGGTTTCATAGATGCAAAGCATTCTATCCCTAAGGCACATTCCCAGCCCTCTACTTCAGGTTTGTTATTCATGCCATTTTTTCTGCCAGTCCTGGGATTTGAACTCAGGGCCTAGGTACATCTACAGCACTGTGGGAGAAGGGGAAGCACACCATGCTGGTACACAAGAAAGTCAGGCCTGTTCCCAGGGCCTGAATTCAAGTCCTAGCTCTTGCAAAAATAATATTCTTATAGATTTTAAATATAGGATTCATATTTACATACACATGTTTACTGCATATTGCAGTTTGTGTGGTTATTCATTTTATTTTGTGTGATATCTATTTCTTATGTATTTTAGTGAGTATGATTACACACATAACCTTTTTTATATCTTATTATATAGGACATAGATTTTCCAGTGTACTATACATCATTCCTGAGACCCAGGACTTTCACCGATATGGAAAACAAATGGGACATTTGGCTTCTTCCACCAGGATTACTTAAGTTTTTGGCAGTTCTGTGATTTGAACTCAGGGTCTAAAAGCCCACTTCATGAATGGGGATTGGGTCAATATTAGCACACCAGTCTGAAGCTAATGAAGTTGTCGGGCAAATTTGGCCCTAGGAGTGGTGGCCAATATATAAACAAATAGATTTGTAAAATGCAGTGTGTGTATATTTACATATATATGCATCTATAAACATATACAGAGAGAGACAGGTAGACATTTATGTAGATTCTAGTGTATAACTCTATATAAAGAGTGATGTCTATCTTACTTTTGTATATTCTAGTGCTACTAATTATTTGGTCTAAAATTATTCCTCCATTAATTAATCACGGTTGAAGACTTAATAAAGTATTAATTAAATTAATCAATGACCTATATTTAATGCATACAATCTTACATTAGAAAGACTAGTTAATTAGTAATTCAATTAGTACATTTCAAACATTCTATTAGTGTTCCTAGAGATAGGAACCAGTTTCCAAGGACCTTCAGCTACGTGTATGTGGCAGTCCTAGGATTGAACTCAGGGTGCAGGTATCAGGGTTAACCTCAGGCTTCACTGACCGCCCACCAGCCTCAGCCATGCAAAGTCATGTACAATTTTCAAGCCAAGTCAGTGAGACCCAGTATTGTCACTGTGCAAAAGAAACAAAGGTATAACCGTTGTGTAAAACTTTGTTTTTCCTCTTCCATTTTGGTTTGTTTGTTTGTTTCTTGGCCAGTGCTGGGAGTTGAAATTGGGTCCTAGGATCCCTGGCTCATCTGTGGGTTTAAAAGCTGCACCCCAGCCTAGTGTAACCAAGGCTGAGGTAGAATTGTGACAACCTGAATTCAAGCCCTGTGCCTGCCCCCCCCCAAAAAAAAATTAAGGTTCTGGCTTCGAATTTGGGACATTTTATCTGGCATACCTGGGATTTGAAATCAGGGCCTGGGTAACTCTATTTTGCTGTGGGTGAAGTGGAAGCTCACCCTCCTTGAATAAAATAAAAAGTCAAGAGCATTTCCCAGGGCATGAATTCTAGCCCCAGGACTGGCAAAATAATATTTATATACATTTATAATGTACACCATATGTATGTATTTGCATACGTATTACATATTGTACTTAGGAAACAATATTTTCACAGACAGCAGACTAGGTCAACATTGGCTGCTTAATTCACCTATTGTCTTTGGCACTGCTGGGATTTAAACTCAGGGCTTGGAATGCCCAATTCATCAATGGATCAATGTAAGCGCAGCAGCCTCAAACAAATTCGCTGCCAGGGAGTTCCCAGGACCTAAGTTTAACCTCCAGGAGTGGCCAATATATAAATAGATAGATGTGTAAATTGCTGCAAATACATATATATGCATAGAGAGTGAGAGAGAAAGAGAGATAGATGTATATGTATATTCCAGTGTATGTTTAAATATATAAATATATTTATAGAATGTGAGATGTCTATATATCATTAAATTACATGTAATATATTACTAATAATTATTTGACATTAAATTATGCCTTCATTTAATGATGTATCATGGTTTAAGGCACAATAAAGTGCTTCCTTGTGCAAAATGAGCTCAGGGACAATGTCGAAGCTCACAGTTCAAGCCTCAGGACCTGTACCAAAAAAAAAAAAAAAAATAGAGCCAGTAACTCCATGTGTCTGTGTATGTGTGAATGTATTTCTATTGGTGAACATCCAGAGTCGCTGTGAAGAAAGGCACCCAGCTAGGAAATTTTCTTTGCATAGAATGATTTCATAGCACAGAGGGTGCTTTCAAGACAGTGCATGTTCCAGGACTCCCCTCCTTGTTCCCAGTGAAGCCTGAGGGTTTCTCCACACCCCAAATTGCTGGAGGAAGTCTATCTCTTTGTTGGAACAGGCAGACAAAAGGCCTCACTCCTGTACAGCTCTGTAACAACTCTGTCCGGGCCAACTAGTGATGATGAGTGTGGGCAGACTCTGAAGACCAGGAGAATAAGGCCTCTTTGTACCCCAAGATATCTCTCTCCCCAATGCTCTGTTGTGACAAGAAGCCTTCATTTGTGCCACATTCTGGGGCAGGCCAAGTTCCCTGCAATTATCCTGTCTTTGTTAGACTATGTTCCAGTGTTGAAACAAACTGCTACAATTAATTCAAGATTCCTTCTGGCAGACAACAACTAGGGAGCTGAACCTAATGCAATGATTCATTATCGGCAAAGATGCCTACCTGGGTTTTCGGAAGCTTGCTACAGTTAAGCATCTTTGTAAAATCAAAATGTTCCCTGTTATGTACGGCTGGTGAAGCTCATCAGGTTTGGAAACCTTTGATCTCTCCTAGTTGGGCCTTGGGTGGATAGGTTTACAGGTTGAACACAGGGCCTGAGTACTGACCATGAGCTCAGAACAGAAGCTCACTGTGTAGTTGGAAGCCCCCTACTCAGGGAGACAAACACACCTAGTTGTCTGGAGTGACAGAGACCACCGCAACAAAGTTGTTAACAAAGAAGCAACTTTATTGAGAAGGTTGCTACACTGACTGGCCAGCGCCACAGCACAGGCTCAGGAGCTGATACTGCTACTCTGAGCAGCCCCCATTCTTTGCTTTTTAAAGGCAAAATCCATGAGGTTGAGTCTGGTCATGCACAGGTGACCAATGGGATCATGCCACACAAAAGTATTGCATGGTCATACCAGACCACACACAGGTGGCCAATAGGGAGAGTTTACTGTAAGCATGTGTGAAAGGCAGGGTTTACCACCATAAGCCTGTGGTGTCCGGTAGTTGGAGCCAGATTACAACCTATCTGTTTTATAGGTCTGTCTTTAACTCAACAATCAATGTGAGTTAGGTTGTTAAGGGGAGGGGGACCTAGAGGCATTCTTTCCATTCCAGGAACAGGACTGGTTGAGGCAAAGGTCTAGATAACCTTGTTTAAAGATTTTCTAAAATCCCTATAAACAAATGCAAAGCCTGGAAAGAAGCTGTACCAGCTCAAGTCTTCTCTCAGGGCCTACTTCCCAGTGCTTTACCCTTTGATGTCACAGTTCCACTGCTGGTATCTGTGGAGGGGGTGGGGGGTAATTTGTGTGCATATACCAGTCCTGGAGCTTGAACTCAGGACCTCAGCACTGTACCCGAGTTTCTCCTGTACAAGGATAGCACTCTACCACTTGAGCCACAGAGCCACTTCAGGCTTCTTTTCTAGTGATGTGCCACTGAGGATTCAAAGCCAGGGTTTCATACATGCAAAGCACTCTACCCCTAAGAACCATTCCCAGCACTGCACTTCAGGTTTCTTTCTTTCTTTTCTTGTAAGTTGGAGGAGTTGAAGTCTGGGCCTGGGTGCTGTCACTCAGCTCTTCAGCTCAAGTGGAGAGCTCTACCATTTGAGCTACAGAGCACATTCAGGTTTTCTGGTGGTTCATTGGAGATAACATCTCAAGGAATCTCCTGCTCAGGCTGGCTTTGGACCATGATCCTGAGCTCTCAGCCTGCTGAGTAAGTAGCTAGCATGACAGGCATGAGTCACCGGCACCCAGCTTCCACTTCAAGTTTTTAAGTGGTGAATAGGAGATGATAGTGTCATTGGACCTTTTGTGTGTGGGATAGTTTTGAACCCAGATTCTCAGCTTCCTGAGCAGGCAGGATGATAGAACTCAGTTAAAGACACCTAACCCATGACACTTTGCTGCGAGGGGGTCCTTGGCTTGGCGTGGTAGAGTGCTAGCCATGAGCATAAGAGGAAAATGAGAGTCTAGGCTCTGAGTTCAAGGTTCATGATGGAGAAAACTAAACCAAAACAATTGTCTGCAGGAGACAAGTCAATAGAGTTCAGTACATTCATAAATTTGGAACTGCCTTGGGAAATATCTGTGCCTCAAGTTTCTCATCTGTACAATCATCTTACTTGTGGAGCTCTAACAAGGACCAGATGAAAGAATACACCCCATGAAGGACTCAGCACATAGAACCCTGTGAAGGACTCAGCAAAGCGCACCCTGTGAAGGACCTAGCACCCCAGGAAGGACTCTTCATATAGCTGTATCCCACAAGTTGTCATTAGAATTAGGATGCTTTTGTCAGTATCACCATTCCTTCATAAACATGTCAGGAACCACACAAGTTCATATCTAATAGTTTAGACGGGTGGTTAGTCGGGGGTGGGGAGGTAAGTGGGTGAAGGGTCATCAGACTCAGGGGTTGCACTCATAAGTTGTGGGTACTATCCTAAGATCTTTTCCTCAAGGCTAGAGCTCTACCACTTTGAGCCACAGCTCAGAGTCTCACAGACTTCCTGCCAGGCTGAGTTTTCAACCCACCAGTGTCAGATCTCATCCCCTGCGCAGCTAGAGATGAGCCAGCAGCGTCTGGTTCAATGGAGTTGGTTTGCAGCTGTTAACCTCTGGCTGTCAGGATAAATGGTAGCCGTCATCTTCACATTCCCGGCTTGCTCTGTCATGAAATATTTAAAGTCCTGGCCTTGTATATTTGCAGTTAGAACATTCTAACTTTTCTTTGGTGCTTGAGTAAGAGCACCACTTCTGGCATTTTCTGTGCATCTGGTAGTGTGGAAACGAACCCAGGGCTTCATACATACTAGGCAAGCACTCTATCACTGAGCCCCAGGAGTGACAAGTGTAGAAATAGATATATACATGGCTTATATATATACATATATATATGTATAAAATAAGAAAGATATCTGTATATTATTAAATTACATATACTCTATTACTACCAATTATCCATAATTAAATTATTCTTTCCTTTATTTCTCAATGTTGAAAATATAATAAAATATTAATTGAAAAATAGTCAATGTACTATGATTATTGTTTACAATTTTAAAATGTAATCATATTCTAGCTACTAATGTAATTGTTACTTTTACAACATTACATTCATATGGATGTATGTCGGAATGGGCTTCTTAGGATCTCCCGCCATTCCTAGGTGGCAGTCCCGGGATTTGAACCGTGGGCATACGTTCCTGGTTTTGGCTATGGTTTGCCTGATAGCCCACCAAACTTCAGCAGTGTAAGGTCACATACTCTTTCCGGGCCCTTTCATTTAGACCCAGGATGGTCACAATGCAAAGGAAAAAACAAAGTAAAACCGCCTTCTGGAACTTCCCAATTTTAGCCTTATTCTTCTTTTTCCCCTCTCTGTCTTTCTTTTTTTTTCTTTTTTGTTGGTTGTGGGGCCAGAAATGTGGGTCTGGACACTGTTCCTCAACTATTTACTCAAGACTAGTGTTCTACCACTTGAGCCATAGCACCACTTACCGCTTTTTTCTGCTTATATGTGGTGCTGAGGAATCAAGCCCAGGGCCTTATACATTCAAGGCAAGCACTCTACTACTGAGCCACGTTCCCTGCCATTCTACATTTTTTTTTATCAGTCCCGAGATTTGAATTCGGGTCCTAGGATCTCAGGATGGGTTGTGGGTCCATTGGCTGCACCCCAGCCTAGGGTGATCGAACCTGAGGCAGAATTGCCACAAGCTGAGTTCAAGCCCGGGGCCTGGACAAAGTAAATTAAGGCTGTGACTTGGAATTGCTCCATTTTTCTGGCAGGCCTGGGATTTGAACTCAGGGTCTGGGTAACTCTGTGACACTGCGGGGGAGGGGAAGCTCACTGTTGAATACAAGAATTTCAGGCCAGTTTCCAGGCCGGAATTTAAGCGCCAGCAATGGAAAAGATAATATTCATTTATGTGATCATTTTACATACATGGGCTTCCTCCATATGATATTTATTACCCTTATTTATTCATTATTTATTTTATTTAGTATTATTACATATATAACATTTATTTCATTTATTACATCTTATCACATGGATATTTTTGCATATGGATTATACTTCATACTGAGACCCAGGATTTTTACAGAGAAGGAAAAAAAAATGTGTGAAAGTAGGCAGGATGACAGATATCAGCCACAGAGGCCTAGACTGTACCACTTTTGTAAGGGTGTCCTTGGGTCCCCTCAGTAGGGTGCTAACCATGAGCCCAACAGGGAAGGGTCACTGGTTAGGCCCTGAGTTCAAGGTTCATGACCGAGAAAAATAAACCAAAACAATTCTCTGCAAGAGAAAACTCATTAGAGTTCAGTACATACATCATTTAGGCCCTGACATGGGGACATATCTGAGCCTCAAGGTTGTCATCAGCACAATAATCTGTGGAGCTTTTACAAGGACCAGATACAAGAATGCACTCAGTACACCATTCCACATATAAGACACATGACATAGCTGTATCACACATGCTGTCATTAGAATTAGGGTGCTTTCATCAGTGTCACCAAACTACACAAAGTTCACATCTAATGATTTAGAGGGGTGGGTTTTTTGTGGGGGGGTGGTGAGTCAGCCACGGGGATTCCACTGAAAGTTTGTGGGTACTGTCCTAAGATCTTTTGCTCAAGGCTAGAGCTCTACCACTTTGAGCCACAGCTCAGAGTTTTGCAGACTTCCTGTCAGGGCTGGATTTTAAAACCACCAGTGTCTGATCTCAGCCCCCAGAAGGATCTGGTTCTGTGTAGCTGGGTTGCAAGCAATTTACTTCTGCCTAGTCAGGTTAGATTGCAGCTCTCAGCACCAGACTCCTAGCTTGCTCTATGATGATGTATTTGCAGTCCTATCCTTAAATCTTTGCAGTCAGAACATTCTATCGTTTTGTTTTGGTGCCAGTTCTGCATCTTGAGTAAGTGTCTAGACACAGTCCCTAAACTTTTGTGCTCAAAGCTGGTACTGGACTGCTTGAGCAACAGCATGACTTCTGGATTTTTCTGTGCAACTGGTACTGAGGAATGGAACCCAGGGCTTTGGACATACTCAGTGAGCATTCTATCACTGAGCACCAGGAGTGTCAAGTGAATAAACAGATAAATGTGTAGATTGGTAGATAGAGATAGATAGATAGATAGATAGATAGATAGATAGATAGATAGATAGATAGATAGATAGATAGAGATAGATAGATAGATAGATAGATAGATAGAGATAGATAAATAGATAGATAGATGTATATATATAAAACAAATGAGATATCTGTATATTATGAAACTGCATATATGATAATACTACCAATTTTTGGCAATTAAATTATTCCTTCCTTTTTTAAGTATCATGATTGAATACATAATAAAGTATTAATTGAAAATTAGTCAATTTAGAATAATTGTTGTGTATAATTTTAGGATATAATCATACACTAACCACTAATTTAAATGATACTTTTTTAACATTCCATTTGTACGTATGTATATCAGAATGTGTTTCTTAGAACCTCCCAACATTCATTAGTGGCAGTTCTAAGATTCGACCTCCAAGAATAAGTTGCTGGTTTCTGCTATAGATTCCCTAATAGCCCACCAAACATTAGCAATGCAATGTCATGTACACATTCTGGGGCTTGTCATTTAGACCCAGGATGGTCACAATACAAAGGAAAAAAAAGTAAAACCACCTTCTTTAACTTCTCAGTTTTATCCTTCTCCTTTTTATTTATTAATTTTTTTTTTTGCCAGCTCCGAAATTTGAAGTAGGGTAGTAGGATCCAATGATCAGCTGTGGCAGAGATGCGAAGACCTGAGTTCAAGCCCTGTGCTAGGCCAAAAAAAAGTAATAATAACAATAAAACCCTGGTTAGGAAATTGCACCATTTTTCTAGCAGGCCTGGGATTTGAACTCAGGGTCTGGGTAACTCTGTGACACTGTGTGTGAAGGGGAAATCTCACCGTCCTTGAAGACAAGAAATTCATGGGGCTGGGAAGGTGGCTCAGTGGTAGAGTGCTTGCCTTGCATGCATGAGGCCCTGGGTTCAATTCCTCAGCACCACATAAGCAGAAAAAGCTAGAAGTGGCTCAAGTGGTAGAGCTTTGAAATGAAGAGCTGGGGGACAGTGCCCAGGCCCAGAGTTCAGGCACCTTGATTGGCAAAAAAAAAAAAAAAAGAAAGAAAGAAAGAAAAAAAAAAAGAAATTCAGACCAGTTCCCAGGGCCTGAATTGAAGCCCCAGCACTGGAAAAGATAATATTCATGTATATAAGATCTATTTACTTATATGGGTTCTACTGCATATGACATTTATTACCCTTATTTATTTATTATTATTACACATATAACATTTCCTTTATTATATCTATCACATAGGATATATTTGTATATGGATTATACATTGTATTGAGACCCAGGACTTTCACAGAGAAGGAAAAAAATGTGTCAAATTGGCTTCTCACTCCACAAATAAATTTTTGGCGATGCTGGGATTTCAACTCACCTACAGTGCCCAATCCATAAATGGAGTCAGTCTTAGCACACCAGCCTCTGGCAAATTGAGCATCCAGGAAATTTTGAGGACCTGTAATCAAGCCACCATATTATATATATATATATATATGTATATATATATATATATATATATATATATAATATGTATATATACATACATATATACCTGCATACGTATGTATATATATATATACACACATATACAAAGAGAGAATGTGAGGATATTATTAAATTATATATATGTTCTTACCTATTACTAGTTACTAAATTATTACTCTATTTAATGAAGTATCATGGTTGAATACTTATAAAAGCATTAATTACAAATTAGTCAATATCCTTAATCAGACCATGGTGCTAGAATGAAGATATAAATCCAATAATTTTTTTGTGGCATTCTAAAATAGAATCATGAATTAACTGCAAATTTAATTATTACTTTTATTACATTCCATTAGCATTCACATGAACAGGAATGAGTTCATCAGGATCTCCCTCCATTTGTGGGTGGTAGTCATAGCATTCGAATTCCAGGCCTGGGTAGATTACTGTGAATGCAAACCATTGGAATGACACCTTGAAGATTTCAGATGGTCACGATTTAAAAAAAAGAACAAGAAGAAAAGAAAGCCAGGTGTCAGTGGCTCCTGCCTATAACCCTAACTCCTCCTGAGGCTGAGATGTAGAGAATGCCAATTTGAATTCATCTGGGGCAGGAAAGTCCACAACACTCTTCTCTGTAAGAGATGACAGGGGGAAAAACACCATGAGTGGGGCTGTGGCTCAAGGGCAGAGTGCTATCCTTGAGCAAAAGGAGCTCAGGGACAGGGCCTATTCTCATAGTACAACCATGGACCTGCCTCACCCTCCCCCCCCCCAAAGGAAGAAATACCTCCATGTCTCTGTGTATGGATGGATGATGTATGGATGATGGGCTTTCAGCAGGTTTCCCATGTCCATCCTCCCAACTTGTGCAAGGCCTCAGAGAGTCCTAAGTCTGAGCCAGCACGTTGAACAAAGCATCCTTCTCTGCCATTTAATAACTGAAGCCCAGCGGGCTTTGCCAGGGCTGTGCAATGGGTGCCTTATGTTCTGGCTGAGATGTCCCATCAGGACACCTAGCAGCCAGCCACTGCCTCCAGGGAGATCACAGTTCCTAGGCTGTAGGAGTTGTCAAAGGTTCTGGCTCCATATTCTCTATCCCTCTGAAGGATATTTGAGCCTACTCCTCTGGGGCCTGGTGGCTATCCCTCATTCACCATTCCTCATTGCTGAGTCACAGGCTGGTCCCAAATCTTGGCAAAGATATGAAATAGCCAGCTATTTCTGCACCCAAAGGGGCAAGCCAATAAATTCCACCCTCATAGTTCCTGTCAGAAGTGAGCCTTGGGCTGTGAATGTGGCTTAGTGGAAGAGTGCTTACCTAGCACGCACAAAGCCCTCAGTATCACAGAAATAGAAAAAGCCAAAAGTGGCACTGTGGCTTAAGTGATAAGGGTGCTAGCCTTGACCAAAAGAAACTCAGGATCATGCCCAGACTCTGAGTTCAAGCCCCAAGTCTGGCAAAAAACTGATCCTGGTGAGACATATTCTTCTGGTACTCATAGGAGGGCCAAGGTTAGAGGTAAGAAGTAGGGTAGCGGACAGTTGCTGGTGGCTCACAGCTGTAATCTTAGCTACTCAGGAGGCTGAGATCTGAGGATCACAATTGCAAGCATGAAAGTCTTTATGAGAAACTTTTCTCCAATCAAACACCCAAAAAGTCAGAAATAGAGCTGTGGTTCAAGGAATAGAGTGCTAGCCTTGACCACAAAACCTCAGGGATAGCATCCAGGCCATGAATTCAATCCTCAGGACTGGCACAAAAACACACACACACACACACACACACACACACACACACACACACACACACACACACACACACCAAGCTAGAGCATTTGCCAGTCAGCCTGCACAAGTTCCATCTCTAGCAACTCAATATTAAAAAAAAAAAAAAGAGGGAAAAGGGAAGGAAAGACTTGCTCCGGGAGGTGAAATAACTATTGCCAAAATTCCACAGGCGTTCTAAGATGTGGAACAAGATACAGAGCCTCAGGCAGAAGGTACAACATGCACAAAGTTTCCTGAGGTGTGATGTAGAATAGGTGGTGTGGGTGGAATGAAGGTTCTGTGGCTTAAGTGTGGCAGGACATTCAAGGCTGGGTCAAGGTTTGTACTTGAGCCACAGGAAAGGCAGATGGAGGAGGTCCCAGTATGGGGCCCAAGGGGAAGATTACCTTGACTTTTCACCATGGATCCCAGCCATTTCCTGTGGCTGGAAGCCTATTTTTCACAGTTCCTGACCCTCAGACATCCTTTACATGGAGGAGTCAGGGCAAATGCAGGGAAGAACACTTGTTTAAGAAAAGCTTCTAGCCCAAAGCCAGTGGTGATTCAACCCCTGCAAATCCTAGCTACTCAGAAGACTGAGATCAGAAGTTGTGGGTCAAAGCCAGCTCAGGGGAGGAAAGTTAGTGAGACTCTTCTTGCGGATGAACTACCAAAATCAGAAAAGGAACTGTGGCTCAAGTGGTAGCATGTCAGGCTTGAGGCGAAATTTAAAGAGACTAGAGTCCAGAATCTAAGTTCAAGCCCCAGTACTGGCACATAAAAAATAAAGAAAAGCTTTCAGGAGTTGTTAGTCCACTGTGGTGAAAGTCCACATCAGTTGGGTGCTGTTGGCTCATGCCTATCCTCCTAGCTCCTCAGGAGGCTGAGATGTGAGGATCATGGTTCAAAGCCAGCCCAGGCAGGAAAGTCCGGGAGACTCTGATCTCCAATGAACCACAGGAAAACTGAAAGTGTTACTGTGGTTCAAGTGGTAAGCTGAAGAGCTGAAGGGACAGTGCCCAGTCCCAGAGTTCAAGCCCCATGACCAACACCTGGTCTGCTTGAACCTCACTCTGTGGCTCTAGGCAGAGAACTTTCCAGTGGGCCCCTAAGGGTCTCCCAAGATGTAGGTGTCCTACAAGTCTTGAAAGCAGCCTCTTTGGGAGCCTTTGCCTACAGAGCAGGCCAAAGTATCAGAGAAGGGTCTAGCTATGGGGCACGGAGATCATTGGCCAGGTCATCAGAATGGCATCTGTCATGGGTGCACTGTGGATCTGAGCTGTGAATCAATATTTCAGACCAGGTTTCTGGGCCAGGAGAGGCAAGAGCTGCAAGATGGCATGGGGGGAAAATTTGTCAGGCACACTTTGGGTGGGTGTTGAGTTGGGCTCATGAAACACTTGTAGGCTCAGGAATCCACAGCTGGCTGGCTGCTGCTTGTAGCAGTGGCTATCCCAGGAGTTCCAGGGCTCAGAACTCTGCTTTCCTCACCAATGTTCTGCGGCAGATGAAGGTCTGCAATCATGCACCGAATATAAACGATCATCCATCGTGTTCTTCCCTTGATCCTGTACCCTAGACATGGATGGAGGTGCAGGTTCCATGCACCAGACCCCTCAGCCCAAGAAAGAGTTGGGGAGAAATAACTGATGTGTCAAGAGTTTACTATGACTGTGCCTCTGAACTGCCCCCAGTTATAGCTCAGCTCATCATTACTACCTTCCTCTGTGTGTGTGTGTGTGTGTGTGTGTGTGTGTGTGTGTGTGTGTGTGTGTGTGTGTGTGTGTGTGTGTGTGTGCATGGGCACATCTTGGTACTAGGGCTTGAAATCAGGATCCAGGCTCTGACCCTCACTTTTCATTCAAGGCTAGCAACTCTACCACTTGAGCCACAGCTTTTCTTCCAGCTTTCAGGTGGTTATTGGGAAAGGAGAGTCTCACACACTTTAGAAAAATGAGCTGGTGATAAGAAATGTACTCATTATCTTGCCCATGTAATTGTAACTCCTCTGAACAGTATTTTCACACACACACACAAAAATAGATCCTACTGATACTAGAAAGAAAGAAAGAAAGAAAGAAAGAAAGAAAGAAAGAAAGAAAGAAAGAAAGAAAGAAAGAAAGAAAGAAAGAAAGAAAGAAAGAAAGAAAGAAAGAAAGAAAGAAAGAAAGAAAGAAAGAGAAAAATGAGCTGGGCTGCCTCTGAATGCCAATCCTTAGATCTCAGCCTCCTGAGGAGCTAGGAATATGAGAGCATAAGCTATTAACATCTGACCACGCTTTCCTTCTTGGCTAAGAGAGTGTACTTCTCTCCCAGCCTAGCACCCAGCTACAGCTAACCTTCCTCCCCGTCCCACTATTCCTCCAGGCTTCAGAGGAAACCTACCCTCACCTGAGGACATAGAAATTGGATGCTTGACAGGTTTGAGCTTTATGTTCTCCACACAGCCAAGGGCTGCTGGGAGCTGATGTGGAGATCAGAGATCTAGGCCAGGGCAAGTACACACCTGTTAGAACAGAAGAAAGTATGAAGAGACAGCCTTGCAGCTGGATGCAGTGGCTCATGCCTATAATCCTAGCTACTCAAGGCTGACACATGAGGATCAATCAAGATTCAAAGCTAGCCTGGGTGGGCAGACTCTTATCTCCAATGAATCACCAAAAAGCTGGGAAGCAGAGCTACAGGAGTACAAGTGGTAGAGTACCAACCTTGTGCAAACAAGCTAAAGGACACCACCTAGGCTCTGAGTTCAAGCCCTGGTAAACACACACACACACACACACACACACACACAAACACACACACACACACACACACACTTTCTTAACAGGTGCCAGTGGGTCATACCAGCAATCCTAGCTACTTAAGAAGCTGAGCTCTTAAGATGGCCGCTTGAAGCCAGCCCAGGCAGGAAAGTTCGTGAGACTCTTGTCTCCACTAAACCACTACAAAAAATGAAATGTGAGCTGTGATTCAAGGGGTAGAGTGTTAGATTTGAGCAAAGGAAGCTCGGTGCCTAGGGCCTGAGTTCCAGCTCTAAAAGTTTTGTTTTTTTAAAGACATCTTTTGAGCCCCCCCTCTCTCAGGCCATAAATCCAGATGTTGGTCATCCTAGTTCTCACTTCCACTCCTGCTACTTCCACAGCACCACCACAAGTGGCCTGTTTCTGGCCAGCTCTGGGTTAAGAAGTGACGTGCACAATGGGTGCATACCCAGGTCAAGACTAATGCCCCAGAACATTGAGGTATTGGCCACAACAGTGTCTCCTCCCCCAATTCCCTGGCCCTGGAATCTAAAGTCTGTGCCTCTGTATTCTGGGCATCCAGAATTCTCTAGAAGGATTGGAGAGACCCAGCTGCGGCTGGAAGATAGACTTGGCTGCGATAAAGTACATTGACATTTCCTAGACACTAACAGATACTTCCAACCCACCTTGGAATCACCTCCAATGCAGCCCGGAATCCTCTTTGGTTGGGCGGCCTTCAGTCCACTATCAAGCTGGAGTTGGCCAGAGCCACCGGCAACCCCCTTCCCCCACTCCAAAGACAGCCTGCTGAGAGGGACATGCAGCCAGAAGTCTAGCTGAGGAAAAGGGCAGGACATCCTATGTCTGAGTTCCCCACCCAGAGACAGGCAAGACTTTATTACAGCTGCCCAGGCTGACCCAGAATCCCCTGCAGGCAACCAAAGATTTGGACAGCTGGACTTGGGCTCCAAAGAAAAGCTTAAACTCAGGTCTCTGGCAATTTAAGACTCAGTGTAGACCCTGATAGGAGGATAAAGACAAGGTCAGTGTGGAGGAGGGGCACCATCCGAGGTCAGAAAGAGGCAGACAGGCACCCAGGAAGGGGACAGAGAAAGATGAGGGAAACACACACACACACACACACACACACATATGGAACTGGTGTCTCACACCTGTCATCCGAGCTACTCAGGAGGCTGAGGTCAAAGCCAGCCAGCAGAGAAATGTCTGTGAGGCTCCAATCTCCAATGAACCACCAAATAGCCAGAAATGGAGCTGCAGCTCAAGTGTTAGTGCACTACCTTTGAGCACAGAAGCATAGGAACTTCACCTAGACCTGAGTTCAAGGCCCAGGTCTTCTACATCCAAACACACAGACACAGACACACACAGACACACACACAAACATACAGACACATACACTGGTAGCCCAAAGCCTCAGCAGTCCCTGAGCACCCTGAATATTGCACCCCAGAGATGATGGTACTACCATCATCACACCAAATGTAGACAAAACAACTCAGAGCCACTCACATGTCTGGAATGGTTCACAACACATCATGGCATTTCTACTGTACACAGTTATGGAGAAAATTGAGCTACCTTTTGTTTGGTTGTAGGTTATGGGGTTTGAACTTTGGGCCAGCCAGCAGGCCCTCAGCCCTTCAGATGAAAGTGTGCACTCTACTACTTGAGCCACAGCAACACATCCAATTTTCTGGTGGTTCATTGGAGATA
Source organism: Dipodomys merriami (assembly GCF_024711535.1). Taxonomy (NCBI): domain Eukaryota; kingdom Metazoa; phylum Chordata; class Mammalia; order Rodentia; family Heteromyidae; genus Dipodomys; species Dipodomys merriami. Next base: position 2,655,964 of record NW_027202727.1, read on the forward strand.
AAGTCTCACTGATTTTCCTGCCCAAGCTGGCTTTGAACCGTGATCCTTAGATATCAGCCGCCTGAGTAGCTAGGATAACAGTTGTGAGCCACTGGCAGTGCCCGGCTACATCCAACTTCTTTTTTTTTTTCTTCATCTCTTTTCTTTCTTTCTTTCTTTATTGTGAAAATACTGTACACAGGGGTTACAATTACATGGGCAAGATAAGGAGTACATATCTTATCAAGCATTGTAGCCTCCTCCTTTGTTTCCCCTTCCTATCCCTTCCAAGCTTCTCCCTACCCCCAACCAACCTTCCCTCCCCACCAAAGTTGTAATTTTCTTTTTCGATATGACAACTTGTACTTCTCATTGATGCAAGGGTCAGCCTGTTTCCTTACTTAAAGGACTTCTTTTTCCCCTTCCCCTCCACAAATTATACCATAATTAAATACAGTGAAAGCAGGGATTGTACTGTGGGGGAGGGACATACAAAGCAACAAAGAAATAATCTTATAAATGCATTAGAAACAAATGCATGAAAGAAAAAAAACATTTAAATATAAACCTTAGGGTTCATTTTCCTAACATCAACTTACCTAACCTTTTCTGCTTGACTCGTATATATAATAAATATTGCAAATAAGGGAAACCATGGGACCTAAGTTTCTTTGGGCTTGGCTTACTTCACTTAATATAATTTTTTCCAAGTCTTTCCGTTTCCTAACAAATGGGGCAATGTCATTCTTTCTGATGGAGGCATAGAATTCCATGGTGTATATATATACCACATTTCTTGATCCATTCATCTACTGAGGGGCATCTGTGTTGGTTTCATATCTTAGCTATGGTAAATAATGCTGCAATAAACATAGTTGGGCTGGTAGCTTTAGTGTGGTCTTGTTTGTAAACATTTGGGTAAATGTCCAAAAGTGGGATTGGTGGGTCATAGGGGCGCTCTATGTGGAGTCTTTTGAAGAACCTCCATACTACTTTCCAAAGTGGTTGAACAAGTTTACACTCCCACCAACAATGCAGTAAGGTTCCCTTCTGTCCACATCCCCTCCAGCATCTGTTGTTATTAGAGTTCTTCATTTTTGCCATTCTAACTGGGGTGAGGTAGTATCTTAATGTTGTTTTGATTTGCAACCTACTACTTCAACATCTCTTGCAAGCAAGGAAGAGGTATCTTTCCTTCTTGTTTGAATTTTTGTTTTTTGTTTTGGTTGAGGGGCTTGAACTCAGGGCTTAAGTACTGTCCCTGATGTCTAATTTTCCTCAAGGCCAGTGCTCTACCATTTGAGCCACAGTGCCACTTCCAGTTAGAGATTGGAGATGAGGCTCTGGAGGGACTTTCCTGCCTAGCTGGGAAATGATGTACCCTGGATCTCAGCCTCCCAAATGGCCAGGATGACACGTGTGAGAGGACAGGTGTTAGTCACCGGCTCATGGCTTAAGGTGTCTGAAGGACTAGACACCTTAAGCCAAAAATGGCAAAAACTCCCATGCTCTTGGATTGAAAATATTAACATTTTGAAAATGGCAATACTTCCCAAGGCTATCTACAAATTCAATGTGATACCTATCAAAATTCCAACCTCATTCTTCAAGGAAATAGAAGAGGCAATCCAAAAATTCATATGGAACAATAAAAGACATTGAATAGAAAATACGCTCCTCATCGGAAAGAACGCTGCTGGAGGAATATCAATACCAAATTTCAAACTCTACTATAAAGCCATAGTAATCAAAACAGCTTGGTACTGGCACAAGAACAGACCTCAGGACCAATGGAATAGAATTGAAACCCCAGAAATGAACCTAAAGAACTATAGCCAGCTAATCTTTGATAAGGGAGCTAAAAAAATAGAATGGAAGAAAGACATCCTCTTCAGTAAATAGTGCTGGCAAAATTGGTTATTACCTTGTAGAAAACTAAAACTAGATCCCTACATATCACCCTGCACCAGAATTAACTCCAAATGGATCAAAGACTTCGGAGTCAAAGCAGACAATCTGAAAACATTACAGGATGGAATAGGAGAAACCCTAGGTCTCCTTGGTGCAGGCCAAAATGTTCTTAATAGAGACCCAGAAACACAACAAATCAAAGAAAGGTTGGAGAAATGGGATTGCATGAAGTAGCAGAGCTTCTGCATGGCAAAGGACATAGCTAGCAAGATCAATAGAAAGCCTACGGATTGGGAGAAGATCTTCACTATCCATACAATGGACAAGGGTCTCATATCTAAAATATACTTGGAACTCAAAAAATTAGATCCCCCAACAACAAATCCTCAAAGAAACAACTGTCCAATAAATAAGTGGGTTAAAGACTTAAAGAGAAACTTCTCTAAAGAAGAAAAGCATGGCCAATAGACACATGAAGAAATGCTCAACCTCCCTAGCCATAAAAGGAGTACATTTCTTATCAAGCATTGTAGCCTCCTCTGCAGCCACCTTCTTATACCAAGGGAAAACCCAACTCATCAAGACACAAACCCAATGTAACCCTACACTTCAGACTTTGTCACCAGCATCCAAAACCATTCTTCCATGGATGGAGAGCATATAATTGACACTACCATTCCAACCCAGGTCCCATTCACCCACTCCCTGCATGCCATAGCCATAACCTCTGGAGTTCTTGGTAAGGCACCACCCACCCTGCTTTGGCTTCACACTGGGGTAAAGCTGGGGACTTATTAGAAATGTCTGTACTGTGAGGTCAGCATCTGGTCTCACAACCACAGAAACCCTGCTACTTCACCATCTCTTGCAAGCAAGGAAGGGGTGTCTTTCTTTATTGTTTGGTTTTTTGGTTTTTTTTTTTTGTTTTTTTTTTGGTTGAGGGGCTTGAACTCAGGGCTTGGGTACTGTCCCTGATGTCTAATTTTCCTCAAGGCCAGTGCTCTACCACTTCAGCCACAGTGCCACTTCCGGTTGGAGTTTGGAGATGAAGCTATGGAGGGACTTTCCTGCCTGGGCTGGGAAATGAGATCCTCTGGATCTCAGCCTCCTGAGTGGCCAGGATGACAGGTGTGGGATGACAGGCATGAGCCACCAGCTCATGGCTTAAGGTGTCTAGTCCTTCAGAATTTCCACCTAGTCCTCCTCTAGAAGCTACCACCTAGACACCCCTCTACCTCCCTCAAGGACAGCCAAGGGAGTCTCAGAATCTGGGTGGGGCCATGGGGATTAAAGGGCCCCCTCCACATCACTAGCCCTCTCTAAGCTCCCATCTGCCTCCTCCAGATTGCCTGGTCTTCCAGGGCAGATCAGACCCACTAGGAGTTCTGGCGCCTGACCTATGTCCCCCTGCCCCACCCAACCAATACCTGAGGACCTCTGGTGCCAGCTGCTCCATGTCCTAGTGGAAGACGTTGGGAGGGTTGCTGATAACGGGGCCCAGGGGTGCCCAGGGCAGGAGGAGTATCCAGCTCCCCTCTGTCAAAGGAGACACAAAGCATGGATGGATCTACTGAGAGCTTCAGGGCATAGCCAACCACCTGTCACCAAGGTCCTGGGAGAACTGTTTTATGGTGACAGCCCTGGGGCCTGACATTGGGGCCCTAGTGCTGTCCCCGACTTTCTTTGTCTCTAGGGGAGCACTCTTTCACCTGAGCCACGGGCCACTTCCACCTTTTTCTGTGTATGCAGGACCTAGGAATCCAATCCGTGCTTTCTTTCATGCTAGGTGAGCCCTCTACCTCTAAGACACAATCTCAGCCCTGGATAGCTGTTCTTCTATGACCCCTCAGACCTGTATAGGGACAGTCGCACACATCTATACCAAGTCACACATCTATACCGAGTCTCGCACCAGCAGCCCTGGCTTGAAATGAACACGCTCTGCTGTGTTGTCCATCATATTCAGCACCTTTGTTCTCTGTGCTTCCTGTCAGATTCTCCTTGTTAAGCAAGACCCCCTTTTCAAGTGCTGCCTCCAAAAAGACCATTCTGATCACCTTGGCAGAGCTGGAGCCTCTCCACTCTGCAGGCTTCCGGCCTTTTCTGGCTCTGCCTTCCAGCCAGTGTGGGTTGACAGTGCATAAAGGGGAAGGCCTGGATTCCACCACCGGATTTCTGAAGGCCCTGATACACCGCCCAGGGACAGGTGTTGTATCACACCCCATGAGAGGGGGCTTGAGGCCCTGGCAATGTTTGGGCAACAAGATGGGGCCATTTCTTTGTGTGGGCTTGAACTGAGGATCTGGGAGTTGCTCTCTGAGTTTTATTGTTCAAGGCTGGTGCTCTACCACTTGAGCCACAACTCCACCTCTAGCTTTTTGGTGGTTCCATGGAGAGTAGAGTTTCATGGGCTTTCCAGCTTATGGCTGGCTTCAAACTGTGATCCTCAGATCTCAGCATCTGGAGTAGCCAGGATGACAGGCATGAGCCTGAGCACCAGGTGATGGGCACCAAAGGCTTTTTTTTTTTTTTGCTCCTGTTTATCTCCTGTCATCTAGCAAGCCCAAGTTTAAATAATCAGTTACAGGGGATCAAAATTCTCTCTTAGTTCAGTTAATCCAAGGAGATAAAGTGTCTTTGGAAAAGGCTGGTCTGAGTTGGCTTAGGGGTATTTGTGTTTTTGTGTGTATGGGTGTGTGTGTGTGTGTGTGTGAGTGTGTGTGTGTGTGTGTGTGTGTGTGTGTGTGTGTGTGTGTGTGTGTGTGTGTGTGTGTGTGTGTATAAGCGTCCAGGATACCTACCCTCATCTCTGTGGTGCCTCATCCTCCCAGCAGGGAGTGCATCCAGAATCCTGACCCCAAAGAAGGTGGTTGGGGGAGGGTAGCTAAGGTCACATCCAGGGGATGATCTGAATTCTGTCCTGCAACCTAAGCCTGGACAGATAAAGGAGAGGAGAGTTTTAGGGGCACATCAAGGGAAGCCCCTTACCTTTGGCTACAAGTACAGCAGAAAAATGTATCCATCTTTCTTGGTAGTCAGATAAAAGTTGTACACTGTTCATTTATTTTATGATTATGTTAGTCTTAGGACTTGGATTCAGGGTCTGGGTGTTATCCCTTAGCTTCTTTTGTTCAAGGCTGAGGCTCTACTACTTGAGCCACAGCACATCTGGCTTGTGTGTGGGTTTGGGGAGGGATGTAGTTTATGGAAGATAAGAATCTCCTGGACTTTCCTGCCCGGCCTGACTCTGAGTCATGACCATCATACCTCAGCCTCCTGAACAGCAAGGATGATGGATGGGAGCCATGAGCCTCTGATCACCACCATCCATTTATAATCCCTTAGGCCAGGGCTGGGCCACCCACACTACACCTCCTTGTTGGGAGTACGAAGCAGACATGAGTGGGTTTGATACTTCAACAGCCTACCTATCTTTGAGCATTGTGCTGGGTCAGTCTGATGCGGCTTCCTCCTTATCCATAGCAATGACTTGGCTCTGTCACAAGAACAAATGTCCTCCAGGAGGTGTCAGGTCTGGGGTCTTTCCTCTGCACCCCAACCCCCTAACCAAAACTACACTCGCCAGCAAAGGGTAGTAGACACGCAGTGTTTTATTGTCTTATAGCCAGGCCCTGACCAGATAGGTGGGGGTATGGGTCAGAGTCCCGGGATCATGCTGGGCAGGGGGACAAGGCAACATCTCCTCATCAACTTTCCTTCAACGGTGTAGCAGAGGGATGTGAGGAAGGACTCAAGGGATGGAAAATGAATAGTCATCACAGTCTAGCTGGGGCATAGAGGGGTTTACCTCATGAAGCTAGTTCAATAGGCTGAGCGAAACAGCTCCTGACCCTCAGCCCACCTCCAGAATGAGAGGGCAACCTTGGGTTCCAGCCACATGGGGATGCTGGGCCACCTCTTCCAGCACCTATTTAACCAGTTCCTGAAAGAGAAAGAGAGATGGATAGAGAGAGTGGGAAAGAGGGGGGAGAGAAAAAGAGAGGGAGAGAGGAGAGGGGGGAGGAGGGGATGAGAGAAAAAGAGAGAAAAAGAGGAAGAGAGGGCCAGAATTACACTTAAGCCAGGTGCTGTTGGCTCAGACCTATAATTGTAACTACACAGGAGGCTGAGATATGAAGATCATGGTTCACAGCTAGCCCAGACCGGAATGTCTGTGAGACTCTTATATTCAAAGAACCAACAGAAAGCCGGAAGTGATGCTGTGACTCATGTGGTAGAGTGCTAGCCTTGATCTAAGGAGCTCAGGCACAGCATCCAGGCCTCAAATTCAAGCCTCAAAAATGAAAAAGTGGAAGTCCCACCACAAGAAGTGGACTGAATAACACTCACTGTCCTAGGAAGTATGGCAGAGAAGTCAGGCTGAGCTTCCTGTCAGCTGGACGTCATGAGTAGGTCACCTGGCTTCGCAATGCCTCATTTTCCCCAGCTGCAAGACTGAATACAGTGAAGGATCCCCTTCCTCATGGGGATAGGTTAATGATGAAAGACAGCCATATTTTGTTTCATAATCCTACACCTGTTGCATGATAATAACAGACCCCATCTGAGCCCTTTCTGGATAACTTCCTGTCATATTCTCACAGAATTTTTGAGAACCATATCAGACATCCGCTCCCTCTGTGCTTAGCCCAGCTCTAGGGAGCCCTCTGTATTAATCCCTTGTTTCCTCACAACTGTCACGTGAGGAAACTGAGGTCCGATGATCGACATCCAACCCAGAGCTTCACCTGTGGTCAAGAATCGGCTGCCATGGACTAAGAGATTTTGACAATCCCTCTAAAACGATAACTGAGTGGGGTGCTAAATATTGACAACCACCCCCCCCCACACACACACAAACACACCTCCACCGTCCTTTGCAGGGGAAGATGTTTTACTTTCTTTCTTTTTGTTGGTTGTGGGGTTTGAACTCTGGGCCTGGGTGCTATCCCTGAGCTCTTCAGCTCAAGTCCAGCACTGTACTACTTGTGCCACAGCACCACTTCCAGTTTTCTGGTCCTTTATTGGAGAGAAGAATCTGAGAGTCTTTCCTGCCCAAGCTGGCTTTGAACCATGATCCTAAGATCTCAGCTCCTGAGTACGTAGGATGATAGCCATGAGCCATTGGCAACCAGCCAAAGATGCTTTTCCATGCCTGTCATCCTATCCCCTCAGGAGACTGAGATCTGAGGACTGCAGTTGGATGCACCCTTGGCAGCAAAGTCATTGAGAACTCTTATCTCCAATTAAACACCCAAAAACTTTGCAAGTGGAGCTGTGGCTCAAATGGTAGAGTGCTAGTTTTGAGCATGAAACAAGGGATGGTACCCAGGCCCTAGTTTTAAGCTTTTTCTAGCATAGACCCACCCAAGAAAAGGAAGCAGGTGAGCACAGGGGAGCTCAAAGGGCACACATAATACTCAACACTCACAGACTAGATCCCATCCTGCTCTGAGTCTCTCGATTCTATGTCCTAGGTCATGGCAGTCTTAGATGGGACTGACCATGCACCAATTCAGGATGTTCAAGTACATTCTCATACTGAGGATCTCATGACCTCATCAAGGACTCAAGATCTCTCACTCTCCTGCCTTGACACTGGCCAGTCAGGTGAGGTCTAGTTATCCAACCACAGGATATGGGAATGAAGTGATTTCTCATCCAAGGGATGCAGACTGGAGGCTCTAGGTCCCTCTCTCTCAGGGAGGAGAAAAGGGCCCATCCATCCCAGGAATGTTCTTGGGTTGTGAGTATCCTCAAAGAAACAACCCTGCTCCGAGCCCACTGGCTCTGGTTTTCCCACTAGCCTCGACCTTCAGTCCGCCCTCTCTGAATCCCAATCTGCCATCTAGACTAAAGGCTGAGCCAGCAAAGAGACCCACCTCTACTTCTGAGGATGGCAGTAATGGGGCCCTAGAGTCCCCTAGAGGAAGTCTGGGGGCAGCACGGGTCTGACTCTCACCCTCATTCCCTGGGTGTCCTGTTCTAGTAGCACGCTTACCTCTGTCTCTAGTCGAGGAATGATCACTGGGGGTGTCATCTTCAGATTGAGCCAGCAAAAGTCCCAGTCCCCAAGGATGTACTGCACAGGCATCCTGCAGCAGATGACATCCAGGTCGTCAACGGTGAACCCAGAGTACCAGGAGTATTAATAGGCATGTGGCTGGGTTGAAGGCTCTATCACTGATGGTCTAGGTTGTCAGATGAGGTCATGGCTCCCATGGCCTGACACACTTGATCTGAGATTGTCCTCTCTCTTCATCTTCCTGCTTATCCCTTACCACAACCCTCTTGACACTCCCTCACCCTATACTTCCCTAGCCCTTGGACAGTTTCTTCTTATCTGACCAGAAAATAAACTCCTTGAGCCAGGGTAGACTGAAATTCTGTGACCCACCCTGAGCTCTAGGGTCTACCCGAGTCTGTTTCCCTCTGCAGTCAGTGACCACTCAGATCTTGGATGTCATGGAGTTGCTGATGTCATGAACGGGTCAGTGGCTTGGTCGTACATACAAGCTTTAGGCTCTGAAACTGTCCCCACAGAGATTGTGAATGGTTGGCTCCCTTGATCCAGGGACTCCAAACCAAGGCTTACACGCTCCTTTCTTCCTTCCTTTCCTCCTTTTCTCCCTCCATCCTTCCCTCCTCTCTTTGTCCTTCCTTTCTTTGTGTCACTCCTGGGCTTGAACTCAGAGCTTGATTGCTTTCTCTGAGCCTTTGTACTCAAGGCCAACAGTCTACAGCTTGAGCCTACTTCTGGCATTTTCTTTTTGGTAGTTAGTTGGAGATAAGAGTATTACAGGATTTTCTGCCTGGACCTTAAGCCTCAATCCTCCTATCTCAGCCTCCTAAGTAGCTAGGATGACAGGTGTGAGGCACCAACATACAGCTCAAACCAAGATTTCTTCATGTGTGTGGAAACAGCACTGGAACCTTTCATCATGTATGACTCCCACCCCTTCCCCCCCCCCCAGGACCTGGCACACACTGTAATGGTTTGTTGGATAAATGAGCATCTGTCTATGACAATACTACAGAAAAGTCCCATCTAATTCAGGTAAGCATTCTGGGTGGGGGTAAATCCGGATGTAGCTCTCCAACAGTTCTCCCTCCACCCTCTTCCCACCCTTCTGGTGGACCACACTTAACTGTTTTGGTTCCAAGGACGTGAGCCATGATGTCCTCACTGTATTCTGGGGCCTCTGGGATGCCTATCTTCTGAAAGATCTCTGTCCAGCCACTGACCAGCTGTGTGGTACTCAATTCCCCACTCAGCTGTGAACAAGATTGCCGTGAGGCAAAAGCCTGGCTCAAGGGGCCTCCTCTCCACTCCCTGGGGCCAGACAGGATGGTCCACCATATCTGGCCCCCAAGTTTCATGTTCCAGAGATAGGACCCCTGAGGCATCCCAGGTCTCTGAATCTCCCAGAGTCCAGTACAGTTCCTGGGAATTGTCTCTACTCACAGCTAGTAGGCTGCAGATGGTGAGGTCACAATCTCTGCTCCCTACGACATCCTCTACTGTAGTGATCACCCTAGAGAGAGCCAGAGGAGAATCGGCAGCTGCCAGAGAAAGGCAGTCAAGGCACAACGTTCACAGCAGGAGACCATGTGGCTTGGGAACTCTGCTTGTGCTGTTTGAACGTCATTGTTTGGTGGCTGAAATGGTCCATCTAATTTGACCCAGAATCCCAAGCATTAGTAGAAATTGCCAACTTCAAGGAAGAAACCCTGGAAAAGCTGGCATTTCACATGTCCCAATCAAACTTAAAGGGTTCCAAAGTCAGTAGTCCCCTTTTCCTTCCAGACAGCCTATAGCAGGTTACAGAAAATGACATACAGAGAGCCTTAGCTACCTGCCATGTCCTGATCCCAAGCAGGCTCCAGCCATGGAACACACTTGCCTACTATTGCCCAGCTAGAAACAGCCCAGGAGGGACACACATTGGAGTCTGCAGGATTCCAGGGAGGACTACCCACCAGTGCACTGCCCCTGAAGGGAATCCATACCACCATTGGGGACCCGGAGACCCCTGCCCAAATGTCCATGGACACCTTCAATGCCTTGGGTATGATTCCCCTCTTATCCTCGGACGTGGTGAACTATCTGCCATGTCACACGGTTCATCAATTCCCAGCCCCTGCCCTACTCCCCCCATTTCGTTTCCTATTTATGTTTGGCAGACACATTCCTAAACTTGAATTAGCTCCAACTATACACACCAGAGCAGACTGGCTGGCTGGAAGAATGCAGCTGTGGTCACAGTAGCCTCATGAGCCTTCTGGCTGAAGACAGAAGGGCAGGTATCCACTCTGGTCTGTGGTTCACACAGGCCTCCTAGGGGAGACCCACGCAGGCCCAGCAGCTACTATGGGCTGCAGGAAAGGGGAAGAAAGAGGTGGAAAGGAACATCTAATGAAACCTTCCCTAAAGGAGCCATGAAACAGTGAAAGAGAAAACAAAAATTATGGCTGGAGTCATACTGGGCATTAATGAAAAAAGAATAACAAATACACACATACACACAAATAAAATGCTTTTGCTCTTTTCAGACATGGTGAGTGTACAATGAGAAAGATGATCACTCTCTCTCTCCTCTCTCTCTCTCTCTCGCACACACACACACACACACACACACACACACGCACACACACACACACACACACACACACACACACACACACACACACACACACACACACACACACACACACACACACAGATTCAGAGCAGTGTCTCTCCTGAGTTTGTGGGTTTCTCATCTGGGCAATGTACTAGCTGGAGCACAGGTGTTCCCTTGTCAGAACCAGGGGATCTCACCCAAGGGGAACAATGCTCTAATAACACAGAACCACCCTGATTCGATCTTTCTCCAGGGCCAGACCCTTCCCCTTGGGAACAACCAACTTGACTCCCCATTCACCAAAACCCTAGGCTAGGACTCTGGGCGAAGGAGTATGGAGACACGTGGCTCCTCAGAGCCTGGACAGAAAACAAAGCAGGGGGTCATGGTGCCTCCAGAGAAGTGTCTGACCTGGGGTGGGGGCGTTGTTGGGGACTTTAATGGGGTCCTAAAGGCTATATACATGGTTGGACTCCCTACTTCCAGCCTACATACTTCTGGGCGACTTGGCAGATTCTTGGGGAGGACAAGGAGACCAGATGGACTGGGAGCACTAGCAGAAGCTGGCAGAGCTGGGAAATGTGATCACCCAGTCAGAACTGTTGACAACTGGGGTTTGGGGTACAGGCCGGGCATATGTATGTCAGGGCAGGTATGTTTTTCTCCCAAATATCCACCTTCTATCTGACCCCAGTGCTCTCACCTCTCTAGTGGGCTATTCTGGGAATGTCCTCAGGTGAAAGGGTGACTGAGCACAGAAGACAAGGGCTCACACAGCAAGGGGTTCTATCTTCTGCATCCAACACCCAGCAAAAGGGAAAAGAACTGAGAAGGCAGGTGTGTGGTGCATCTCCCAACCTCTGACTAAAGCCACCAGGTTCCCACCAGGGAGAGGAAGGATGCAGAAGCACAGCTGTGTGGCTCCCACTGCTCCAGGTCAAGGGCTCTGTGGTGCCCCCTCTTCCCCATCCCTGCAGGTCCCCTTTTCCTGGGACACTGGCCACTAGGGATGAGAATGGTCCCCGGGTGGACACCCACCTCCAAACCCCACCCCTGGGGTGCACTTGTGGCAGAGCCAGAACAGACTGTGGGGCACAGGGGAGGTGCAGGCAGGACTGGAGGGGGAGGTGAGAGGCAAGGTCCAGGTCCCTGAGTGTGAGGAATAAGGGTAGAGTGCAGGGTGGAGTTTATGGGGGAGGGGGAGTTGTGGGGTGCAGGAGCACAGGTCAGCCACTCAAGTGTGCTGCTGGGAAAAGCTGTAGGCTGCGACTCTGGGTGCGCACCGGGAGTCTGAGGACCAGGGCTGGAACCAAATCAGGGCCACAAGCAGGCCAAGGGTGCACCAGCTCAACCAGGTGACTGCTAGAGACTCCGGAGGTTTGAGCCAGCAGCACCATGTTGCTGCGCGCAGCCTCTGCTCCTCCTCAGCCACCACCGCAGCCTCAGCGGCCTCCTAACCTGTGGCAGCCGCCGCCTCAGCTGCCACTGCCTCTGTTGTGTTCCTCACAGAGGGACCTCAGACTCAGGGCCACCATGGCTGGGCGCCTCCCAGGGGCTGCTTGTGGCTATGTGCCTGCCTTGCAGCTCCCCGTGCTGTGTACTCCTGGCCAGGACCCATGCTATGATCGGAGCAGCCGCCAGCCACTGAAGCCCTTTCCACTGGTGCTTCTGCTTGTGCTCGCTCTTCTCCCAGCTCTATCTCGGCCCCACACTCCTCTCCTGGGCCACCCCGCCCCTTCTGCGCACACACCCCTGCCCCCTTGGGACCCTGGCCATTGCTGCCAACAAAGAGAGCTCCTGCGCCCCCCCCCCATCCTCCCCTGGGTACCACCCCCCACCCCTGGCCACAATTGCAGCCCTGACTGGGCCCTGAGGCTTCTAGACCATGGCAATTGCAGCCTTACCTCAGCTCAGCACTACACCCCACCCCCAGTACAGGCCCAGGGCATCCAATCTCCCCTCAGCCCCACCGCTGGAGAAGACTCTCCTCCATCCCCCTCCAATCCACACACCAAGCAGTTGCATGGTGACACTGGTGTGTATGTGTGTTTGTTTGTGTTGGTGTGTGTGTGTGTGTGTGTGTGTGTGTGTGTGTGTGTGTGTTGTGTGTGTGTTGGGGATAACCACCTCTCAAGGACTCAGAACATAGCACCCTTTGGGATGATTCAGCACACAGCACACTTCCAAAATCAGCACAAAGCACCCTGTGTAAATCACTCAGCACACAGCTCCCTTTGAAGGACTCAGCATGTAGTATGCTGGGTAGAGCACTCAGCACACAGTACTCTTTGAAGGAGGGAGTCCATAACCCACAGTGTAAAGGACTCAGTGCATGGCACACTTTGAAAAACTCAGCACATAGCACGCTTTCCCAAGGACTCATCACACCCTGTGTTGAAGCACACTGTGTAAAACGCCCAGTGCACAGCATCCTTCGAAAAACTCAGCACACAGAACAATTTTGAAGGACTCAGCACGTACCACACTGTGGAAGGACTCAGCACACAGCACCATTTGAAGGACAGTACAGAGCACCCTGTGTAAAGGACTCGGCACACAGCACTCAAAAAACTCACCTCATCCCTCCCTTTGCAAGAGCTCAGTACATAGCAGGACCCTTTGTGATACATTAGCACACCACACCTTTTGAAGGACTCAGCATACAGTATGTTGTGTAATGGACTGAGAACACAGCACCCTTTGAACAACCCAAGATGGCCCACTCTTCTCAGGGACTCAGCACATAGCACCCTTGGGATGACTCAGCAAACAGCACTTTTTGAGGACTCAGCACATAACTCCCATGAGGGAAGGACCCAGTAAATAGCACCCTGTGAAGGACTCAGCACATAGCTGTATGTCAGAAGTTCAGCTGTCATTTTAGGGTGATTTCTTCAGTATCACCATTCTTCAGAAACACTTCACACATCGTACTAGTTCACATTTAGACAACCTGTGTTTTATGGGGGAAGGTCAGCTGGAGGTCTAGAACTCAAAGCTTGTGGGTCCTGTCCCTGAGCTCTTTGGTTCAATGCTAGAGCTCTACAACTTGGAGTCACAGCTCCAATTTTGTTTTTTTGGGTTGTTCTTTGACAGGTCTTATGGTGATAAGTAAGGCCAAGTTGGGGTATCTGTGGGCAAAGGCACTTAGCTCAGCCTAGAGCTGACCTCTCCCTTCCTTGTGTCCCTAGAAAGTCAGACCTCCTGGAGCTCTCTTGGCCTAGGGTGGAACAGACCTGCTCTGGCATCAGCAATCAGGGTGAGCAAAGGTCAGCTTGACTCTGGTCACTTACCCAAATTGAACTCTAGAGGATGATGGCACCTGGCTACATGTTCTGTGTGTGGCCACCAGGCGGCAAGAGTAGCCCACCATAGGGATTGTACCTGCAAGTTTTGTTTACTCTTGCTTTCCTAGGGCCTCCATCATGCTTCAAAGCCACCCTGCACAGGAAAGTCCTTGAGACTCTTACCTACAATTAACAATCGAAAAGCAAGTGGGGCTGTGGCTCAAGTGGCACAGCACTAGCCTTGAGCAAGAAAACTCAAGAATAGAGCCTAGTCCCTTAGTGTACACACACACACACACACACACACACACACACACACACACACACGCACACGCACACACACACACACACCACATGCATGCAAAATCAGAGATTTCTACACTGCAGTCTTTGGGTATTCTCTGCTTTTCCCCCACTAAGCCTGGTGGCTGCTGGCCTAGGTGTTTGGTGCATACAAAATCACCTGGCATCTTCACTTTTGCGGGAACAGAATGGCTAGAAGGTCAACCTTCCCCCATCCCAGCTCCTTGATTGGGTCATGGTCTATCCAGGCCCTTTGGGGCTCCTTTACAGACTCGCCAAGATGCCTTCAAAAGGTATCACATACTGGGCACTGGTGGAGCATGCCTGTCATCCTAGCTACGCCAGAAGCTGAGATCTAGAGGATCACAGTGCCAAGCCAGTCTGGGCAGGACAGTGTATGAGACTCTTATCGATGAACCATCAGAAAAAAAATTGGCATTTGTGGCTCAAGTGATAGAGTGCCAGCCTTTAGAAAATGAGCTCAGGGACAGTGCTCTCGGCCAACAACAAAGAGAGGCATTACATGATGTCTTTGGGATTGGCATGGGCCATATATAATTGGAATTAATTATAATTGGAATTAATCAAGTCCTCCAAGACAAAGCAGTACCTCCTTTAGTCCTGTGCTCCTCCATCTTGTCTCACCCCCTGGCCTTGTCTGTGCTTTGGGTCACCATGGATCTGGCTGGATGGGAGGGCTCCAAGGAAGATCCCAGAGCAATCACCCCACCTCCTTCTGTCCTGCTCACCCTGCTGCTTCTGCTCTTTGCCATAGACCTTCTTCCTGGAATCCATCCATGAGGTCATCACCACCAACATAGTGGTGAGTGGTGGGTCTGGCCTAACTAGGGGCAGTCAGACATGGAAGTAGGTCTGGGACTAGGAGCTTCCACCTTGGGTGTGGGCTGAGGCCATGGCTGACCTTTATTTCATCTTGAGCCTTGCAGTGGTGGGGAGACAGTGTAGACTTCACATTGAGTCAGATAAGATCAGAATCTGGAGGATCACTTGAGTGGGGGAGGATGTGGGACTCAGGGGGCCACTGTTGTTGGTACTCTCTTGGGACTCCCCTCTCCCTCTCTCATCCCTCAATGGTAGAAGAGAAACTTCAACTAAGGGTGTGGGAAAAGGGGGCGGGGGAATATTTTGATGTGAACCAGACTTGTGCTTCATATTCATCCTAGCCCCTACTTTCTATTGATCTGAGGAATGGCCATATGGGTTTGGGAGGGGGAAGAATCATCCTGAGAATGTGGCTTAGTGGTAGAGTGTTCGCCTTGCATGCCTGAAGCCCTGGGTTCTATTCCACACAGAAAAAAGTTGGAAGGGGAGGTGGGGCCAGCCTTCATCAAAAAGAGCTCAGGGAGAGTGGCCAGGCCCTGAGTTCAAGGCTCAGGGTTAGAAGAACAAATCTTTGTTTTTAGGCTTTTTTTTTTTTTTGCTTTGAAAACAATTTATTCTATGTGATAAGTATAACATGGTCTCTTTCCTGGCCACCAATGGGCCATTATATATCCCTTAAGTTTGGGACAACTCCCTGCAGCCTCTGCCCTACCTGACCCCCAGTTTAACCTTCCTGACACCTGGCGTATGGAGGCCTCCGAGAAAGCCACTTGGCAACCTACATCTAGGGGCTGCCAAGGCTTTTGAGAGTCAGTATATCACATAGAGCATCATCATCCACATCAGTCTACAGGAGAAAGTGGAGCACTCCTCCCCTGAGACTGGGAGCTGTGGACGTATCTGGATGTGGGGCATCTAGGGCAGGAGGTGCTCCTTGTGGGAGTCCACTATGGGGTCGGGAACCCTGACCTCTCCTCTGGCAGTTTCCATGCTATCTTCATGTGGCAATTCTTCAAAACCTTTCTGATCCTCCCTCATTTCACCCACCACACGTCCTGAGGCATCTGATTCAGTGTTGGTGGGGGGGGGTTCAGCCTGTGTTGGCATCTGGAGACTGTTGTCTGTGCCTTCCCTTGCTAGGAGTGACAGCAGATCCCGCAGCACTCTCCTCTTCTCCGTCTTTTCCTGCGACAGCCAGTGCATGCACTGAGCTTTCTCCCAACACAGCTCATTCAGGACCAACATCTGCTCTTTACACACCATGAGGGACTCCTCCATGGTTTGGATGTGTGCCGACAACTGGCTGCATCAATGGTGGAGCTCACCTGCTGGACTCTGGAAGTCCACCTCATCAGGCAGGTCATGGACGAAGCACATTTTCTTCTCAGATGCCCTTGTGTCCCATTTCCCATCCCCACGCATGCTGTGGTGGCAGCTCATGGGGTTGAGGGCCTGTGGCTCCAGCTCAGTCTGGCACTGAGCTGCTGGGTCGGCCAAGGGGTGCCTGCAGCTGGCCCACCATTCTTGTTGCAGGAGTTTCCCCCTGTGGATCTCATCCTCCAAGAGCACTCTCAGAGCCATGTCACTCTTGGTCTGGGGAACATCTCCATCCTCTGTGATGGTTACATGGGGGGGGGGTGGAGGGAATTGCCTCCTTACCTTTTGCTTCTCCAGGGCTCATGCCTTCCCCTTCCCCAGGGAAAGTCAGGAAGCTCATCTGGGACTGCAGGCACTCCTCCTGTGATCTAGTGGCTTCCAGGCACTTGAGAGTGTCCTGCCTCTTCGGGGACATCACCTGGTCCCTCCAGTTTGTTGAGCCCTTCACTTGCTTCAGCTGCTCCAGCAGCTGGGTCTGCCTCTCTAAGTGCTGCTGCAGGGCCTCCTTCTCAGAGCACAGCCACTCATTGGAGGCGATGTGCCATTCACAGGAGGTTCTGAACTCCTGCACTGGCCCAGGGACTGCTCCTGCTGCTCCTGAGCCTCTTGGCTCTCTCTCTCAGCCACCACTATCCATTTCTCTATCTTTTCCTCTGAGCAGTCCTACTGTTCCCGCAGATGTTTCTTCATCTGCTGCTCTGAGTCCAGGATGCTGGCAAGCTCCTCCTTCTCACTGCTCACCCTGTGGAGAGCGTCCCACAGCAGGGCCAGCTTTTCCTCAGGTTGTCCATCCCACACACATGCACATCGTGGGGTCTCAGGGATTTCCTGCTGATCCTAGTCTTTCTCCTCCAGTCTCTGCAGTTGCTCCTGCTGCTCCACGTTCTGAAGACAGAGACTGGTTTTCCTGGACCTGGATTTGAAGTTGTTCCTCCAGGTTTTTCAACTCCATCTCCTTGCTGTAGGCCTGGGCTTGCAGATGCCACTAGGCCTGAGATGGTCCCGCGGGGGCTGGGCTTTATGAGCTTCCTTCTCAGTTTCCACATCTCATTCCCTAGGTCCAACACATGCCTTGCCCCTCATTCCTTCTCCTCTGTCAGTTGGTTCAGACATTGGGTCAGCCATCATGCCTCCTCCTTCCGTGCGGACGTATCAATGCTCAGGTCCTCAATGAAGGTGTCTCTCTCCAGATAAGCTGTGGTCACCATCCAGCTCAGCTTGTCCAGTAGTCTCTTCAGTATCTCACGCCCCTCCAGCACTTGTTGGAACTTGCATATTCTCTCCTTCATGTTGCTCCTCTGTATCCACAGCACTTCCAGCTTCTCCTGCAACTCTGTGTTCACTTGCTCCAGGTCATCGAAGCTTCTGGTCTTTTCCTCGAGCTGAAGGTTCACATCATTCAGCTGTTCGAAGAACATTTTGGTCTCCTTCTTTGCAACAGTGACCGCAGAAGCTGCTATCTCCAGCTCTGCCACATGCCACTCTGTAGCTTGCAGGCAGCTTGTGACAGCTTCGTGCTCCCTTTCTCTGTCATCAGTGGCCTGCTGCACTTGGGCCAGTGCACATTGTAAATCGCTTTCTGCTGAAACCAACCGCTGTATGGGTGCCTTGTGGATCTCTACCTCCATTTTTGGTGCTGCATGTATCTGGGCTATCTTCTCCCTCTCTTACTTCCATTGATCCTGTGGGTCTGTCTTTCCCTGCTTCAGTAGTTGGATCTTGGCAAAGAGTGCCTGGTTTCTTCTTTTCTGTGGTCCAGGGTGGGCACCACATGGGGGTAGCACCTCTGTGGATCCTTGGTGGTATTGGGACCCTTGACTCTCTGTACCCTGGTGGCTCTGACTATATCCAAAGGCAGGGCAGGCCCATGGTCAGCATCACCTTTGGCCAGACTCTCCTGATAGTCCTGCTCCCCAGTTGTGTTTGTCTTGGGGATCCCTCCGTTTTTTGTGTTCTTTGTTTTCTTGAATGTTTCAGGTCTGTTGGGAGGATACTGCTGGTGTTCTTGTGGCAGTTTCTTGCCCACAGTTCTCTCATTGAGTCTTATTGTTTCAGACATCTGAGAGCTGGGACAGGAAAGTTGGGCTGGCCAAGTCCCCAGGCTCTAGGAAATCCTCTCTTCTCCCACTCACCGACTAGGACATCATTTCCCACTCTACCTCAAAGTCACCTGGAGTCTCTTGCTCACCACTGAGCCACCTCTACCTTCCTCAACTGCTGGTAGTGGTGTCAACCAACAGAGGGAATCCAGGTGCTACTGGGAAGCATGGAATGTGGGCTTGGCCACTATTCTTGTATCTCATTGATCCTAAAGAACCATAAAGAATGGGGGTTTGCCTGGAATCCTGTGATGCATACAGAATGGATGGAGTCAAGATGACAGCAGCCCCTTTACCAGAAAACTATGTCCAATCCAGTTGGGGACAAGAGGGAGACCTGCTTTAGCCAGATGGCTGCACAGATTGTTGTGTATGTCTGTTTGTTGTCAGTCCTGGAACTTGAACTCAGGGTCTGGGCCCAGTCCAGAAGTTGTTCTTGCTCAAGATTAGCCCTCTACCACTGGAGCCACACAGCTCTACTTCTGGCTTTGTTGGCATTGACAGGGGTCTCAAGGACTTCCCTGCCTAGCGTGACTTTGACCATAATCCTCCTATTACAGCCTTCTAAGTATCAAGGAGGACTGGTGAAAGCCAATGGTGCCTGGCTAATCATTGTTGGGGATTATGGCTTCCCCAGAAGCCTGCAAGCCTTCAGCAATGCAAGTTGAAGTATCCTTTGGAGCCGGATCACTCAGACCCAGATGGCCATGCAAAAGAAGAAAATGTAAAAATGCCATCCCGACACTTTTTTTCTGTGCATCCCCCTTCCTCCCTCCCCCCACCCCCCGGCACAAGGCCTGAAGTTCTAAGATCTCAAGATAGACTGTGTTTCCAGCGGCTGCACCCCAGCCTATGGTGATGAATGCTGAGGCACTGTTGCCATGACCTGAGTTCAAGACCATGTTTTGCAATAAAAGCAAAAAAAAAAAAAAAATAGCTCCCTGGCTGGCAATTCACGCTGTTTCTCCTACCTTTGAATTTGAAATTAAGGCCTGGGTAACTCTGAAGCACTGTGGACAAAGGGGAAGCTCACCATGCTTGAAGACAAGAAAGTAAGGCCTGGTCCTTAGGCATGAATTAAAGTACCCACCCAGGAAACATTCTATTTATATACATTGTAAAGGTAGGATTTGTACTTACCTATAGATGGTCAGTCCATATCCTGTTTGTTGTGGTTATTTATTGCATTTTTGTTTTATTCATTTATTTTCCATTTTTTTTATTTTGAAAATACCGTACATGGGCTGGGAAGGTAGTTCAGCGGTAGAGTGCATGCCTTGCAAGCATGAGGCCCTGGGTTCCATTCCTCAGCACCACATAAACAGAAAAAGCCAGAAGTGGCGCTATGGCTCCAGTGGTAGAGCGCTAGCCTTGAGCTGAGGAGCTGAGTGACAGCACCCAGACACAGAGTTCAGGCCCCATTACCGGCCAAAAAAAAAAAGAAAAAGAAAAGAAAAAGAAAATACTGTACAGAGGGGTTACAATTACATGGTCAAGATAATAAGTACATTTCTTATTAACATTTTAGCCTCCTCCATTTTTTCCCCATCCCATCCCTTCCCATCCTCCTACCAGCCCCCACTCACAGTCCTCCCCGATCCGCCTCCTCCCCCGCCTCCTCCTCCCCCCCCCAAAGTTGTAAAGTTCGTTGTTGCAATGGGTCCACCTGTATCCCTATTTAAACTATTTGTTTTTCCCCTTCCCCTCCACCAATTACACCTACATCAAATACTGTGAAAGCAGGGGTTATACTGTGGGGGAGGAACATACAAAACAACAAAGAAATAATCTTATAAATGTATTAGAAACAATCACAAGAAAGAAAAAAAAAAACATTTGAGTACATATCTTACGGTTCATTTCCCAAACATCACCTTATCTGACCTTTTCTGCTTGACTCAGACATATACTAGATATTGCAAATAAGGGAAACAATGGGACCTATGTTTCTTTGGACCTGACTTACTTCACTTAATATAATTTTTTCCAAGTCTTTCTATTTCCTAACACATGGGGCAATGTAATTCTTTCTGATGGAGGCATAGAATTCTATTGTGTATATATACCACATTTTCTTGATCCATTCATCTACTGAGGGGCATCTGGGTTGGTTCCATATCTTAGCTATAGTAAATAGTGCTGCAATAAACATAGTCGTGCTGGTAGCTTTAGTGTGGCCTTGTTTGTAAACATTTGGGTAAATGCCCAAAAGTGGATTGCTGGGTTATAGGGTAGTTCTATGTGTAGTCTTTTGAGGAACCTCCATACTACTTTCCAAAGTGGTTGAACAAAGTTTTCACTCCCACCAACAATGCAGTAAGGTTCCCTTCTGTCCACATCCCCTCCAGCATCTGTTGTTATTAGAGTTCTTGATTTTAGCCATTCTAATTGGAGTGAGGTGATATCTCAATGTTTTTTTAATTTTCGTTTCTTATGGCTAGGGAGGTTGAGCGTTTCTTCATGTGTCTATTGTCCATGCTTCTTTCCTCTTCAGTGAAATTTCTCTTTAAGTCTTTAGCCCACTTATTTCAGGATTTGTTCTTGGGGGATTTAATTTTTTTGAGTTCCAAGTATATTTCAGATATGAGATTTTTTATTGACTGTGATGACACATATTGCATTTATGATATTGATGACAACCCATCACATAGTATCTAGATTTGTCGATATGTTCTCCATCATGTGTGACACCCAGGACTCTCAGGGAAAAGGAAAACAGGTATCACACTCAGCTTCTTACTCCATGATCCATTTGTTGGCAGTGCTGGGATCTGAACTCACAGCCTGACAGACCCTATTCAGACCTTGAATGGGAGTGTCAACATGGCAACCTCTGGCCAATGAAGCTGCCAGGGAATTTCCAGACCCTGAGATTGAGCCACAGGGGTGGACAAAATCACCATACATAGGTAGACAGGTGGTAGAACACCAATAAATATATATTTGTACAGAGTGCCAGAGACATCTACCTAGGATTCAATGACATCAACTACATTCCTACTACCTCTTAGGTCTTTATTATGCCACCATTGAAGGAATAGTATTCTTTTCATGTTTAATAAACCATTCATTAAGATGAATCACCCTCCTAGCATCATTGCATCTAATTTTGGACTAGACCAATGCATGCAGAGACTTCTCATTCAATCATGAGTTTGCTAACATTTCATTGTTATTCCCATGCATAGGAACAAGCATCTTGGGATCTCCCCCCACTGGTAGGTGTCAGGACCAGGATTCAAGCTCAGGGCCTATATTGCCACATGGGCCTATGTCTTCCCTGATCGCCCGTTAGCCTTCACCAATGCAAGGTGAAGTACCCTTTGCAGCCGTGTAATTCAGACCCAGGATGGTCACCATGCAAACGAAGAAAATATAAAAAATCCATCCTGCGACATTTTTTCTGTCATTTGTTTGTGCAAACGTAAGAGCTTAGGATCTCAGGATTGGCTACGGGCCCATGGGAGCCCGCCAGCCTAAAGTGATCGAAGCTGAGGTAGAGTTGTCAGGAACTGAGTTCAAATCCCTTGCTTGGCAATAATAATGATAATGATAATGATAATAATAATAATAACAACAACAACAACACACCCTGCCTCAGAATTCTCACCATTATTCTGCCACCTCTGAGATTCCAACTCAGGTCTAGGTAACTTTGTTGCACTGTGAGGGAAGGTGAAGCTCACCATCTTTGAATACTACAAGGTCAGGCTTAGTCCCAGGGCCTGAACTGAAGCCCCAGCACTGGCAAAAATCATATGGTCACCTACTTTACACATAGGATTTCTCTTTACATAGAGATATGGAATGCATCATGCATTCAGTGTAGTTATTCTTTTTATTGTGTGTCTTAGTCATGGATGCATTTTGTATTTTATTGCATATGATGACAGCTATAACTGTGATGACATGGATGGCAACTGATTCCCATGAATATAGAGTTGCATATATAGCACACTGCATCCTAGCTGAGACCCAGGACTTTCACAGGACAGAAAAACAGGTGCAACGATTGGCTTCTCACATCAGGATTCATCTTTTGGCAGTGCTGGGATCTGACCTTAGGAACTAGCAGGCCAAATAGGCAAATGTTAAGCAAACCAGCCTGTGAGCCACTAAGGAGCTAGGCCATTCCCAGGACCTGAGATTGAACCCCACGGGTGGGGGGTAATAGAAGGGGGAGCACAATAGTCATCTATTCATAATCTGAAAGTAGTAAGTACATATTAGTATAGAGTAGGATGGCGACCAGTGGTGGAATCCAATCTACCTTGAGACTAAAATTCTTGGATCTTCCCCAATGCCTCCATTTCATGACTGTGATGATTATGGTCATGTTTCATCAACTCTTCATTAAAAATATTCGATACCCCATGAGTCTTGCCTATCATTTCCTACTCACATCAAGCAGGAACTACTCATTCAAGGATGAGATTGATTGCATTCCACGACTCTTCCTAAGTGTGGAAACGAGTGTCCCAGGATCTCCCGCCATTCCCTCATCATAAAAGGGCTGACTGGGATTTGTCCTCAGGGCCTTCACTGTCTGGTTAGCCTGTGGCTCCCCCGAAAACCAGCAGGCCTTCACCCATGCCAGGTCACCTTCACTCTGCAGGCAGCCATGTTCTGACCAAGAATGGTCACCATGCAAAGGAAAATAAGCATAAAAGAGCAAGGTGGAATTTACCGAAGCCTTTTTTCCACTCGAGGGTTTTTTTTTTTTCAGCAAGCCCAAGAGTCCGAGGGTTCGAGAACTGGCTGTGGGTCCAGAGGCTGCAGCCTAGGATGATCAGAGCTGAGGCAGAGTTTCCACGACTTGAGTTCACGCCCCGGGTCTAGTAAAAAAAAAAAAAATTAAAAAACTATGAATGAAGAACCCTAGCTCAGAATTTGTGCCACTTTACTGCCAGAGCTGTGATTTGAACTCAGGTTTGGGTAACTCTGTTGCACTGTGGGGGAAGGGAAGCTCACCATCTTTGAAGACTAAAAGGTCAGGTCTGGTACTGGGCCTGATTTGAAGCCCCAGCATTGGACAAGCCCACCTCTTTTAAACATAGGATCTCTATTTACATACAGGTGTGGTATGCACCTTGTTTTCAGTGTAGTTAAACTTTTTTATTTTGTGTCTTTTTCATCTATGTATTGTGTATTTTATTGAGTATAGGATGACATATATAACTGTGCTCACATGGATGACAACCTATTCCCATGGGTATAGAGTTGTCTATGCTTTCTAGATCCTAGTTGTGACCCAGGACTTGCACAGGATAGGAAAACATCTGCAAGGTTTGGCATCTCACATCAGGATGAATCTTTTGGCAGTGGTGGAACTTGAACTCAGGGCCTAACAGAACCAACTGTCAAATTGGTCTACATAAGCACACCAGCTTGTGAGCCACTAAGGAGCTAGACCATACCCAAGACCTGAGATCTAGCCCCGTGGTTGGGGTGGAGCACCATATTCATCCGTTCATATGTTGAAATTAATATGCTAATAAATGCCTGTTTGTATAGAATAGGAGATGTGGTGAGCTGAGTTGGAATCCTATCTTCCATTTGACTACTGCTTTTTGGATCTTTCCCAATGCTTCAATTTCCTGAATATAATTACTGTCACACTTCATGCAGTCTTAATTAAGATCTTGCCTATCATTTCCTATGTGAATCATGCATGCACTTCTCAACTCTTCCCTAGGCCTGAATTCATGCGCCACTACGGAAAAAAATAACATTTATAGACATTTTAAATATTTGAGTTATATCTCTATATTCATTTTAAATCGTGTTTGTTGGAGTGACTCATTATATTTTATTATTATTGATTGATTAAGTTTTCATTTATTTTATGGACTGTGAGTACACCTATAACATGTATTACATTTGTCCCAATCTATTCCATAGCATGTAGCTTTGCTGACATAATATGTACATCATATGTGACACCTAGCACTTGCACAGAAAAGGAAAATAGGTGCACACATGAAATCTTACACCAGGAAGAAACTTTTGGCAATGATGGGTCCTTGACTGAGGGACTAGGAGGCCCAATTCATGAAGGGGCGAGTGTCAGCATGGCAGCATCTAGCCCATGAAGGTGCCAAGTGGATCCCAAAACCTGGGAACAAGTTCCAGGTTTGGCCAAAATAGCAAAAAATGTTCTATGCAGATGATGATATACAAATAAATATAAATTTAGATATTTACATACTGCCAGTAATGTCTATTTAGTATTCAATGAAACATAATACGCTCCTATGGATTCTCAGGTCTTTAGTGAGGACTCTATTTAAACAATAGTATTCTTTTAGTGCATAATAAACTATGAATTAAAATCAGTCCATGTCCTGTGATTATTGGGTCTAATTTTCTGCTAGACTGATTGATGAACTACTCATCCAACCATGACATTGTTCACATTCCTCTGGTGCTACTATGGATAGGTAATAGTTTCTCAGGCTCCCCAGCCCTTTGTAAGTGGCATGACCGGGATTCAAACTCAGGACCTATGTGTCCAGATTGGCCTATGTCTTCGCTGCCAGCCTGCCAGCCTTCAGCAGTGCCAGGTAACGTACAGGTTGCAGCCGAGTCATTTGGAACCAGGATGGTCACCATGCAAGAAAGGAAAACCAAGAAACAGCCAACCATCCACAGATTGCGGATTTTTCGGTGCTGTTTTCATTTTGTTTTCCTGTCAGCCCCGAGGCGTACCATCCCATGATCGGCTGTGGGTCCAGAGGCTGCACCATCCCAGACTAGGGTGATGGAAGCTGAGGTTCAAGCTCTGTGATTGACAATCAATCAATAAATAAATAAAATTTTAAAATATTA
The DNA here is from genome assembly GCF_024711535.1 of Dipodomys merriami. NCBI lineage: Eukaryota > Metazoa > Chordata > Mammalia > Rodentia > Heteromyidae > Dipodomys > Dipodomys merriami. Next base: position 2,681,215 of record NW_027202727.1, read on the forward strand.
GAAATAGCCGGTTGCCGGTGGCTCACACCTATAATCCTAGCTTCTCAACAGGCTGAGGATTGTGGTTCAAATCCAACCCAGGCTGTAAAGCCCATGAAACTCTTATCTCCAATAAAGCACTAGAAAACCAGAAGAGGTGCTGTGGCTCAAGCGATAGTGTGCTCGCCTTGAGCTGAAGAGCACAGAGACAGCAACCAAGGCCAGAGCTCAAGCCCCACGAAAAAAAAATAATTGTAAAAATACTAATGAAACTCCCCAGCTTTTGTGGCTTTTTATTTTCCTGGCAGGTATGGGATTTGAACTCAAAGTTTGGGTAACTCTAATGGGCTGTGGGGGATAGGGAAACTCACCATATTGAAGACAAGTAATGCAGGCCTTTTCCCTAGGCCTGAATTCAATCCCCAGTCCTGTTAAAGTAATATTCATCCACATTTGAAATAATGAATAATATCTACATACTTATGTTTATCGCATATTATTTTACTGTGTATTTATTTTATTTTTTGCACTATTCATTCATTCATTATTTATATTGACTATTATTATACTTATAACATGTATTAAATTGATTACATCTTATGAGAACTATACAGATTAGCATATGTATTATATATCTTATTTCAGACCCAGGACATTCACAGAAATTCTAGATGATCCCATGCTTAGAAAAACAAAAAGAATACAGCAACCAAGGTCAAATTGATCCCTAGGCACCTCAGTGGCTCAAATCTGTAATCCCAGCTACTCAAGAGGTGAGAACTGGAAGAGGAAGTTTCAAAGCCAATCCAGGCAGAAAAGCCTGAGAGATGACATCTTCAATTAACTGGCAAAAATCCAGGCTTCAGGTATGGCTGAAGTGGTAGAAAATCAGCTATGAACAATCAAGCCAAGAAAGAGCAAGCTGAATTCAAGTGCAGAGAGAGGGGGGTAGAGGAAGAAAGCAGAGAGAAACCCTCCAAAAACAGAGAACAAAACAACAGTACACACATCCCACCTAATTTATGGCACCAACAAACTGAAAATAAAAAATGAAGCTTCTGCTTTTGTATAATTTTACATGAGCACATATGCTTTTAGGTACACTTCAAAGCTATGTTTTGAAAACATATATGTACATATATTAAAAATGTATATATACATATATATATATTTAAATAAACTAAGAAACCAGCCAATGAATAAATACTTCTGAATTAGTGACTTAACCATGGCATTGTAAATTATTTCTATTAAAAGTGTATTTCAAGTTTCTTTCCTCAGAATCAATCTTTAAGTTTGTTCATACTCCAGGCATCAGTGCCTCATGCCCATAATCCTAGCTACTCAGGAGACTGAGATCTGAGTGTGGCGGTTCAAAGCCAGCCTGGGCAGGAAAGTCCGTGAGGCTCTTATCTCCAATAAACCGGAAATCACACTGTGGCTTATCTCCAATAAACCGAAAATGGCACTGTGTCTCAAGCAGTAGAGCACTTGCCATGAGTTGAAGAGGTGAAGGCAGGCAGCCAAGCCCAAAGTTCAAGCCCCACCACCGACAAAAAAGAAAGAAAGAAAGAAAGAAAGAAGTTTGTTCATACAGATCATAAAATTCTAGCCTTCTGAGCTTTAGGAAACTTGTCTTCCTTTTCTTCCAGGGTCTTATGCTCTTTAGGCAAGTATTCCACTACTGAGCTACATCCCAGTCCCAATGTTTTTGTTTTTCATTTTACAATTCACTTTATTCCCAAAATGCTTACAAATACCTACTGTCCTCACAGAAGTGAGTTTTTATTCAGAAACCCAACCTTTTGTGGTATGAGGAATCCCCTAGATTATTTTGTGGTAGTCACTGAGGAAAACTCACATGATACAATTTTAGAGAGCTTATAGTTATAGAAATCACTCTAAATAGAAATAACATCAACTGTCCCTCTAGGGAGGAATGATGTACTCATTTTCATTCTCACTCTTCATGGCAGATGGTCAAAATGGAAACACCAATGTGCTGTGCTGAAATGTAAACGTTTAAACCCCTTTTTGAAAAACTCTCATATTATAAAATCAAAATGTATCAAATTAAGACCAACTGAACTTTAAAATATATGAAAAATGCTAATGAAGCTCCCTGGCTTGGAATGTGTGCTATTTTTTTGTCTGCAAGGCCTGGAATTTGAACTCAGGCTCTGGGTAACTCTGTTGCAGTCTGGGTGAAGGGGAAGGTCTCTATGCTTGAAGATCAGAATATCAGGCCAAGATAGGATTGAACTTCCAGATAGGTGTTCAGTCTATATCATGTTTGGTGTTGTTATTCATTGTACTTTTTGTTTTATTCATTTATTTACCATTTATTTTCTTGACTGTGATGACACCTAACCAAGTATTACATTGTTTATACCCAATCACATAGTATTTAGATTTGTAGACTTGTTCTCCATCATACCTGACACCCCGCACTCTCACAGAAAAAAAAAAAAAACAGGTGTCACACTTGGCTTCTTACTCCAGGAGGAAATTTTTGGCAACCTCTGAGATCGAGCCCCAGGGGTGGCCAAAATAGCCATACATGGATAGGCAGGTGGTAGTACACCAATAAATACGTATTAGTACAGAGTGCCAGAGCCATGTATCTAGTATTCAATGACATCTGCTACATTCCTACCAAGTCTTAGGTAGTTATTAGGCCTCCATTGAAGGAATATTATTCTTTTCATGCCTAATTAACCATTAATTAAGTTCAATCATTGTCCTAGGATTATTGCATCTAGTTTGAGTCCAGACAGCTGCACGAACTATTCAATCATGTGTTGGATATCATTCCATTGGAATTTCCATGCGCAGGCAGGAGTCTCTTGGGATCTCCTGCCATTGGTTGGTGTCAGGACCAGGATTTGAACTCAGGGACTGTGTTGTGGGGTTGGCCTACGGCTTTCCTGACAGTCCCCCAGCCTTGAGCAATGAAAGGTCACCTGTGTGTGGCATCCATGTCATTTAGACCTAGGATGGTCACCGTGCAAGGAACCAAAGCCAAGAGACCACCAACCATATACGGCTTGCGGCTTGTTTTAGTGTCATTTTCATTTTGTTTTCCTATCAGACATCGGGTCTTAGGATTCCAGGATCGGCTTTGGTTCTGGACTGCATCCCAGGCTAGTGTGATGGAAGCTGAGACAGAGCAGTCACGATCTGAGTTCAAGCCATGTGCATGGCCAAAAATGAACAAAAAAATTGAATTAAAAAAGTAAAACAATTAAAAAATTAAAACTATTTAAAAAATTATAAAAACAATTATTTATCTCCCTGTTTTGCAATTCGTGCCATTTTTTCTGCCAGGCCTGGGATTTCAACTCAAATTCTAGATAAATAGGCAACACTGTCGGGCTAGGGGAATCACACCATACTCGAAGCCAAGAAAGTCAGGCCTCTTTCCTAGGCCTGAGTTCAAGCCTCAGTCCTGCAAAACATACTGCTTATATGCATCTTATTTACATTTTAAAGACAGGATTTATACTTCCATATAGTCAGACAATATCATGTTTGGTATGGTTACTCATTTCATTTGTTTTATTCATTTATTTACCATTTATTTTATTGACTCTTTTGACACCTGTACCTTTTATTACATTTTTTACTTCCTATCACATAGCATCTAGATTTGTATATGTGTTCGCTATCATGCCTAACACCCAGGACTCTCTCAGAAAAGGAAAACATGTGTCACACTCGGCTTCTTACTCCAAGATTAAATTTTTGGAAGTGCTGGGAAACCGAACTCGGGGCCTAGCAGGCCCAATTCATGAATGGGTAAGGGTGAACACGGCAACCTCTAGCCAATGAAGCTGTGAGGTGGTTCCCAGGCACTGAGATGGAGCCCCAGGTTTGGCCAAAACAATGATAAATGGATTGGCAGATGGTGGTATACAATTAATACATATTGGTAAAGAGTGCCAGAGCCATCTATCTGACTGAATGACGCCTACTACATTCCTACCAACTCTTATTTATTATTCTGCCTTTGAAGTAATATTATTCTTTTCATGCTTAATAAACTATCAATTAAAATCAATCAGCATCCTAGGATTATTATATCCACTTTTAGACTCGACTGATGCACGATCTACTCTTTCAATCAGTATTCCTATGCATAGGAACGAATCTCTTGTGATGTCCTGCCATTAGTAGGTGTCAGGACTTAGATTTTTAACCCAGGGACTATGTTGACAGGTTGGTCTATGGCTTCCCTGATGGCCCACCAGCCTTCAGGAATAGAAGTTCAGCTCCACTTTGCAGTCATGTCATTCAGACTCAGGATGGTCACCCTGCAAAGAAAAGAATAACGTAAAACCCCTAGTCCTCTGCAGCTCACCACTTTCTGTGCTGTCCCATTATTATTTTCTTCATGCAAGTCCTCTGTGCCTAGGATCCCAGGATTGACTATGGGTGAGAGGCTGCAGCTCAGTCTAAGGCAATCGAAGGTGAGGTATAGTTGCCACGACCTGAGTTCAAGCTCCATGGTTGGCATAAATAAATAAATAAATAAATAAATAAATAAATAAATAAATAAATAAATAAATAAATAAATAAATAAATAAATAATTTAACTAAGTTGAAAAAATCCCCCTGGTTTGGAATTTCTGCCATTTTTCTTTCCTAGCCTGGGATTTGAATTCAGGATCTTGGTAAACCTGTAGCAATGTGAGGGAAGGTGCAGAGTTTCTACTATTTGAGTTCAAATCCTTTGCCAAGCCAAAAACAAAACTTAAGTCACTGACCTCAGCTGGGGGTTTGGGGGATAGCTGTGGAGGTGGGAGGGAAGGGATGGCAAGGGGAAAACAAAGGAGGAGGCAACAATGCTCAATAGTAAATGTACTCATTACTTTGCTCATATAACTGTAACCCCTCTATACAACATTTTTACAACAAAAAAGGAAACAATTTAGAGCTCGGAGAACCACTTTGCAGGTAAGGGAAGGGTGTCTGAATAGATATACAAAATTATACACTGCTGTTTTTAAAATGTTCAGTATGGAACTGAATAAAAATAACGCTTCCATTAAAAATAATTAAGTCACTGTCTTGGAACTGGGGCTTGTATTTCTGCCACTGCTGGGATTTGATCTCACCATCCGGGTAACTCTTTTGCATCGTGGGTGAAGGGGACGCTCACTGTCCTTGAGGAAAAGAAATTCAGGGTAGAGTTCCCAGAGCCTGAATTAAGTCCTTATAATGGAAAATAATATTTGTGTACATGTGTAATATATGTTACATATTACATGTGTATGTTTAATACAAACTATGATTTTTTAATTATTGATTTTGTATTTCTATATTTTATTTATTTAATTATTGTTTATTGTATTAATATTATTATTCACATAATATTTATTACATTTTGCACATCTATTATACAATTATACACAATAATTTAGGATATTGACTCATTTTTCATTAATACTTTATTAACTGTTGAAACATGATACATAGTTAAATGGAGGCATTTGTCACAGTCTTCACATATTTAGAGTCTTTCCCAAATATGAGATTTGACTTGTTTATCTTTAACACCTTCCTACAGGAATTTCTTTAGATGATTTATACACAGAAGCTTTTCCTTGAGGATAAGCAAGTTGAGGGATAATTGTAAGGGTGGGACTGGGAATGTGGCTTAGTGGTAGACAGCTTGCTCAGCATTCATGAATGCCAGTGTTTGAATCCTCAGTGCCACATACTCAAAAAAAGCCAGAAGCTGTGGAGTGCCCAAGTGGTAGAGCACTAGCCTTGAGACAAAGAAGCATGGACACAGTACCCAGGCCCTAAGTTCAAGCCCCAGCACTGGCAAAAACAATAGGCCAGATGCCAGTGGCTCACACCTGGAACCCTATCTTCTCAGGAGGCTGTGATACGTAGACCACAGTGCAAAGACAGCCTGGCAAGTAAAGCCTGTTAGACTCTTATCACCAATGAACCACCAAAAGGCCCCATGTGGCACTGTGGCTCAAGTGGTAGAGTGTTCATCTTGAGATGAAGGGCTCAGGGACCGTACCCAGGCTTGAGTTTGAGACACACAATGGGAAAAAAGTGATGGTTAATCAAAGTATTTTTCCTATTAGCTAATTAGGAGAACATTCTCTGGAAAATGAACGCTGATGTACACCAGAATTGGAGTCAGAGCTCAAGGTCCAGTTTAGCAGATCCATATGCCCAGCCTCTCAGACTCTAGCATTATAACCTTGTGTCCTACAGAGTTCTGAAAGGTCCATTGTTGAAAGGCTTAATATGCTCCCCAAGTCCTTTGTGATAAGTAGTTGACTTGTATTGTCAATGTTATTTCAGTTCTGACCTAGCAGAGCAACAGTAGCTAAGAGCCATCCCCTAGCTCAGGAGACTGAGGTCTGAAGATCACAGGGTGTAGCCAGGCAGGGCAGGAAAGTCTATGACACTCTGACTTCCACTTCTGAAAGGGCAGATGTTTAAGAGCTTCCTGGGTTTCCCTTGGTGATGAGAAGTTACTTCGACTTGCCTTGAACTCAAAGCCTGGGCACTGTCTCTAGCCCTCTACTACTGGAGCCACAGCACCAATTCTGGCTTTTTCTGTGCATGTGCTACAGAGGTGCTGTGGACTGGCTCTTTGTGGACACCGGAGGACACCTAGTGGAGGAACTGGAATAGGTGAGGAGATGGCAAACAGACAACTCACACACAAGATTTGTGGATGCTGAGTGCGATTTAATGCAGAGGAAAACAAACTTTTATAGCAAAAGTCTCCATGAGAAAGGGCAAAAGGTTACACAACCTTGCTGCAAGGCTTCGTTCTTGGGTTTTCAGCAGCTGGTCGCCTAATCTTGTTTTTTAGATGACGAGCTATGAGGATAGGCACTTGTTTTTGGCTTTACCTCTATTTTTAAGAAATACAACGGGTTTCGATGTTTATCACCAATTAACCATTAACCAGAGCTTATGGGCAAGGTGCTGAACAGAAAGGCATGAACTCTAGTACTTCATAGTTACTTTTGTTTAGTTGTGTACTTTATACATTTTAAATCTTTTCTAAGCAATTGTGCTTAGAGGGTTCCCAATTTGTGGCCAAAAATCATGATATTCAGTATACTTATTTAAATCTGGCCATATATCAAATTTAAGCTCATAGTGTCTTTTCTGTAACCCTTTCACATAATCGTTTACTCTTTTCTATAGAGGCCTTAACTGTCTCATAAGACCTTTTTTGTTCCTTCTTTAATAGTAAGCACCAAGATGGCCTAGATCTAGCAAGTGTCTCAGTAAATGAAAGAGAGTAACAGGAAGTTCTTTCTCCTAATTAGTTTTCCCAACAGTTGCCATCCTTATCATACACACCTGTAAAAGCCTATGGATCTGGGGGAAGTCTTTGGGGTCCTCTAGGTAATGGAGGATCCCACTATTTTCCTCTGATAAGCCATTGCCACCTTTTATCTACCAACCTTTTAGGAATCTTATTTAGCTTTTGGTCTAAATATCTCTCTACATCTTTCTTACCTACAGGATATCTATATGAGTCTATTGTATATGTTTTAGGATTATAGGGAAGTCTCCAGTAGCCATACACTCTTTCTGCTCTAGCCATGCCTACAACTTCTTGTAAATCTCTTACAAACAATTCCTTCTGCCGAAGTGACGTCATGAAACCCCCAATACTTTTATATTTACTTATGACTCATCTACTAGCCTCCACAAGAGGGGCTTTTAGGGTAGCACTTAACTCTGGTGAGTTAGTCATATTCTCAGGACACTCATCAGATGTTGGAGTCATCATCACTTTTAAGAAAGAGCCTTGACTAAGGGAACGTTGAGCATGAGTAAGTACAATAAGCAGCAGGAACAGTAAAAGATTAATAGGCACTCCTATACAGTGAAGAAAAAAAAAAAAACAGCAACACATCTTTCCCAGGGGCTTGCCAGCCTTTTCCAGGAGGTAGGCCTCTCTGAAGCCCCATTCTCAGATCTGAAAGCAGGTTTCCCATGCTAAGCAGACTCCACCGGATTAGGCTTGGCACAGAGGGCTTCTTGCATGCTAAGGACTAATCCACATTCCCAGCCCTCTCATTTTTTCTTAATGGTAGTTTCTACATAAGTATGCTACCACTTTACATTCCCCAAGTTTAATTTTCTGAATACAGGTTATTTCAAAAACCCTGATCTTCTCTTCCTCTGCCTGATTTGTGACTGTTCCTGCCTTGGCCTCATAATAATATGAAATAAAGGCTGCTGTGAACTTAAGTGTGTATCATATGAGGACACAGGCCTGGAACTCTGGAAGAGAAAAGCCATGGGCCAGAAAAGAAGAGAATGATGCAGTATGTGCAACAAGCCTATCTGAAAAATAAATCTGTACATAAAAGGAGAAGCATTGCATACAATCTGATTACACTCAGAGAGGTAATATACACACATAAGTAGGTAGGGCACTGATACATAAACTTGGCCTTCTCTTTTTGAATTTTTTTGGTGGCCATCCCAGGGCTTAAACTCAGGGCCGAATGTGTCCCTCAGCTGTTTTCCTCAAGGTGGAGACTCTACCACTGCCACAGCTCAACTTCCAGACATCTGGTCCTTAATTGGACATAAGCGCCTGCCAGGCTTTCCTGCCTGGTCTGGCTTGTATCTACTGCTCGGCTTTCTTTCTCAAAGCTGGAGCTCTGTCCTCTGGGCCACTGATTCATTTCTGGTTTTCTGGTGATTTATTGGAAATAAGAGTCTCGCAGACTTTCCTGCTCAGGCTGGCTGTGAACAGAGATCTACTAAGGAGACTGTAAGTGGCTTTCCTCAGGGATTCGCTGAGAATCTGCTCCACACAAACCCTTAGTCTAAATCTAAAGAGGTACTAGAGAAAAAAGGAAACATGAAGATGCTTCTAGTATGTTCTAGATACTTCAGGTGGGAGACACAAAACATTCATAAGTATAAGATAATTTTATAGGCCTAAGGAGCAATTCAGACAGTATGAGGATCACTCCAGCTTTTGGACCTCTCGTCCTGAGACAGTAAATTCACTGCAGCTCAATGCTAAGTGACTGAACTGGCGTGTCCTGTGGACATTTGCTGCCAAAATCATGTCACACTCATTTCTCACTCTTTGCTTCAAACCTATGACCAGAGGAGAAGAGGAGGAGAGAAAATCCTTCTCAGAGAAAGCACCTATAAAGAACATTGAGTAGTGGACTTATAAATTCAAAGCATTGGAATGATGCTGTTAAGTAGTCAGATTGTCCAGATTAAAAAATGAAGAAGAAAAGAAAGGCAGGTGCCAGTGGCTGCTGACTGTAATCCCAGCTCCTCAGGAGGCTGAGATGTAGAGAATCTGAGTTTGAATCTAGCCAGCATAGGAAAGTCCATGACACTGTTATTTCTAAGACATCACAGAAAACCCAGAAGTGGCGCTGTGGCTCAAGGTTAATGCAATACCCTTGAGCACAAGTAACTCAGGGACAAGGCCTATGCTCATAGTTCAAGCCCAGGACCTGCTTCCATGTCTTTGTGTATGTGTGAATATATTCCTATAGGTGAAGCTCCAGAGTAGCTATGATGAAAGGCACCAAGCTAGAAAATTGGTTTTCAATACAATGATTTCATAACAGAGACTGCTTTCATGACAGTGCATGTTCCTGGGCTCCCCTCACAGTTCCCAGTGCAGCCTGAGGGTTTCTCTGCCTCCCAGGCCTGCTGGAAGAAGGCTCTCTCATTGTTTGAACATGCAGACAAAAGACCTCAGTCCTGTACAGCTCTGTAACAAACAACTCCATCTGGGCCAATTAGTAAGGATGAGTGTGGATGGGCTCTGAAGGTCAGGACAAAAAGGCCTCTTTGTACCCCAAGCTATCTCTCTCCCCAGTACTCCTGTTGACAGGAAGCCTTCATTTGTGCCACCTCATGTGGCAGGCCAAGTTCCCAGCACTTATCCTGCCTTTGTGAGACTATATTCTGGTGTTCAGATACAGTGCTCAATATAATTCAGGAGTCCTTCTGGCAGACAACTAGGGCACTTAACCTCAAGAAATGTTTCATTGAGGGTGATGATGGGCCTATGATGCCTCTGCTAGGTTTCTGAAACCTTTGGAAATCCAAGCACATGTCTGATCTCACCATGCTTCCTGTCATCTAGGACTGCTGAAACACATTAGGTTTTGAAACCTTTGCACTCTCCTAGTTGAGCCCTGTGTGGCAAGGTTTTGGGGTTGAACACAGGGCCTGGGTGCTGACCATGAGCTCAGCGCAGGAGCCCAATGATTTACCATTTTGTGTCACAGCTTTACTTCTGGTCTGTGTGTGTGTGTGTGTGTGTGTGTGTGTGTGTGTGTGTGTGTGTGTGCGCGCGCACATACACCAGTACTGGGGTTTGAACTCAGGACCTGAGCACTGTACCTAGTTACTCTTGTACAAGAATAGCCCTCTCCCACTTGAGCCACAGAGCCACTTCAGGCTTTTTGCTAGTGATGTGTTGCTGAGAAGTCAAGTCCAGGGTTTCATAGATTTGCAAAGCACTCTATCCCTAAGGCACATTCCCAGCCCTCTACTTCAGGTTTGTTATTCATGCCATATTTTTCTGTCAGTCCTGGGATTTGAACTCAGGTCCTAGGTACATCTACAGCACTGTGCGAGAAGGAGAAGCTCACCCTGCTCGTAGACAAGAAAGTCAGGCCTGTTCCCAGGGCCTGAATTCAAATCCTAGCTCTTGCAAAAATAATATTCTCATGCATTTTAAATACAGGATTCATATTTACATACACATTTTTACTGCATATTGCAGTTAGTGTGGTTATTCATTTTATTTTGTGTTTTATTTATTTCTTATGTATTTTAGTGAGTATGATTACACACATAACCTTTTTTACATCTTATTACATAGGACATAGATTTGCCAATGTACTATACCTCATTCCTGTCACCCAGGACTTTCACCGATACAGAAAACAAATGAGACATTTGGCTTCTTCCACCAGGATTACTTAAGTTTTTGGCAGTTCTGTGATTTGAACGCAGGGCCTAGAAAGCCCATTTCATGAATGGGGAGTAGATAAATGTTAGCACACCAGTCTGATGCAAACGAAGTTGTCGGGCAAATTTGGCCCTAGAAGTGGTCAACACATAAACACATAGATGTGTAAAATTCAGTGTGTGTGTATTTACATATGTATATGCATCTATAAACATATACAGAGGGAGACAAATAGACATTTGTGTAGATTCTAGTGTATAACTCTATATAAAAAGTGATGTCTATATCTTACTTTTGTATATTCTATTACTACTAATTATTCAGTCTAAAATTATTCCTCCATTAATTAATCATGGTAGAAGACTTAATAAGGTATTAATTAAATTAATCAAAGACCTATATTTAATGCATACAATCTTACATTAGAAAGATTAGTTAATTAGTAATTCAATTAGTACATTTCAAACATTCTATTAGTGTTCCTAGAGATAAGAACCAGTTTCCTAGGATCTTCAACCATGTGTATATGGCAGTCCTAGGATCGAACTCAGGGCCCAGGTGTCTGGGTTAACCTCAGGCTTCACTGACCGCCCACCAGCCTCAGCCATGCAAAGTCATGTACAATTTTCAAGCCAAGTCAGTGAGAACCAGGATGGTCACTGTGCAAAAGAAACAAACGTAAAACTATTGTGTAAAACTTTCTGGTTTTTCCTCTTCCATTTTGGTTTGTTTGTTGGCCAGTGCTGGGAGTTGAAATTGGGTCCTAGGATCCCTGGATGATCTGTGGGTGTAAAAGCTGCACCCCAGCCTAGGGCAATCAAGGTTGAGGCAGACTTGTGATGACCTGAGTTCAAGCCCTGTGCCTGCCCTCCCCCCAAAAAATTAAGGTTCTGGCTTGGAATTTGGGACATTTTATCTGCCATACCTGGGATTTGAAATCAGGGCCTGGATAACTCTATTTTGCTGTGTGTGAAGTGGAAGCTCACCCTCCTTGAATAAAAGAAAGTCAAGACCATTTCCCAGGGCATGAATTATAGCCCCAGGACTGGCAAAATAATATTTATATAGATTTATAATGTACATCATATATATGTATTTGCATAGGTATTACATATTAGCCAGGTGCTGGTGGCTCACGCCTGTAATCCTAGCTACTCAGGAAGCTGAGATCGGAGGATTGCGGTTCAAAGCCAGCCAGGGCAGGAGACACCGAGAGACTCCTATCTCCAATAAACCACCAGAAAACTGGAAGTGGCGCTGTAGCTCAAGTGGTAGAGTGCTCGCCTTGAGCTGAAGAGCTGAAGGACAGAGCCCAGACCCAGAGTTCAAGCCCCACGACCGACAAAAAAAAAAAAAGTTATTACATATTGTACCTAGTAAGCAATATTTTCACAGACAGCAGAGCAGGTCAACATTGGCTGCTTAATCCACCTATTGTCTTTGGCACTGCTGGGATTTGAACTCAGAGCCTGGAATGCCCAATTCATCAAGGGATCAATGTAAGTGCAGCAGTCTAAAACAATTACATTGCAAGTGAGTTCCCAGGACCTAAGTTTAACCTCTAGGAGTGGCCAATATATAAGTAGATAGATGCGTAAATTGCTGCAAATACATATATGCATAGAGAGTGAGAGAAAAAGAGAGAGATGTATATGTATATCCCAGTGTATGTTTAAATATATAAAAATATTTATAGAATATGAGATGTCTATATATCATTAAATTACATGTAATATATTACTAATAATTATTAGTTATGAAATTATGTCTTCATTTAATGATGTATCATGGTTTAAGGCACAATAAAGTGTTTCCTTGTGAAAAAGGAGCTCAGGGACAATGTCTAAGCTCACAGTTCAAGCCTCAGGACCTGCACCAAAAAAAAAAAAATAGAGCCAGTAACTCCATGTGTCTGTGTATGTGTGAATGTATTTCTATTGGTGAACATCCAGAGTCGCTATGAAGAAAGGCACCCAGCTAGGAAATTTGCTTTGAATAGAATGATTTCATAGCACAGAGGGTGCTTTCAAGCCAGTGCATATTTCAGGGCTCCCCTCCTTGTTCCCAGTGTAGCCTGAGGGTTTCTCCAAACCCCAGGCTGCTGGAGGAATTCTGCCTCTTTGTTGGAATAGGCAGACAAAAGGCCTCACTCCTGCTCTGTAACAAACAACTCTTTCTGTGCCAATTAGTGATGATGAGTGTGGGCAGACCCTGAAGACCAGGAGAAAAAGGCCTCTTTGTACCCCAAGATATCTCTCTCCTCAGTGCTCTGTTGTGACAGGAAGCCTTCATTTGTGCCACCTCCCGTGGCAGGCCATGTTCCCTGCACTTATCCTATCTTTGTTAGACTGTGTTCCAGTGTTGAAACAAACTGCTACAATTAATTCAAGATTCCTTCTGGCAGACAACAACTAGGGAGCTGAACCTAATTCAATGATTCATTATTGGCAACGGTGCCTCCCTAGGTTTTCGGAAGCTTGCTACATCTAAGCACATTTGCAAAATCACAATATTCCCTGTTATGTAGGGCTGGTGGAGCTCATCAGGTTTGGAAACCTTTGACCTCTCCTAGTTGGGCCTTGGGTGGCTAGGTTTCCAGGTTGAACACAGGGCCTGAGTACTGACCATGAGCTCAGAAGCTCAGTGTGTAGTAGGAAGACCCCTACTCAGGCAGGCAAACCCACCTAGTCGTCTGGAGTGACAGAGCCCACCTCAGCAAAGTTGTTTACAAAGAAGCAACTTTATTGAGAAGTTTCCTACACTGACCGGCCAGGGCCACAGCACAGGCTAAGGAGCTGATACTGCTACCCTGAGCAGCCCCCATTCTTTGATTTTTAAAGTCAAAATCGATAAGGTTGAGCCTGGTCATGCACAGGTGACCAATGGGATCATACCACACAAAAGGATTGCATGGTCATACCAGACCACACTCAGGCGGCCAATAGGCAGAGTTTACTGTGTGAAAGTCAGGGTTTACCACTGCAAGCAGGTGTATTCGGGCAGTTGGAGCCAGATTACAACCTATCTGTTTTATAGGTCAGTCTTTAACTCAACAATCAAGGTGGGTTAGGTTGTTAAGGGGAGGGGGACCTAGAGGCATTCTTTCCATTCCAGGAACAGGGCTGGTTGGAGCCAAGTTCTAGTTAACCTTGTTTAAAGTTGTTTTTCTAAAATCCCTATAACAAAGGCAAAGCCTTGAAAGAAGCTGTACCAGATCAAGTCTCCTCTCAGGACCTACTTCCCAGTGCTTAACCCTTTGATGTCACAGTTTCACTTCCGGTATCTGTGTGTGTGTGGGGGAGGGGAGATGGTAATTTGTGTGCATATACCAGTCCTGGAGCTTGAACTCAGGACCTGAGCACTGTACCTGAGTTTCTCCTGTACAAAGATAGCACTCTACCACTTGAGCCACAGAGCCACTACAGGCTTTTTTCTAGTGATGTGCCACTGAGGATTCCAAGGAGGGTTTCATACACGCAAAGCACTCAATCCCTAAAACCCATTCTCAGCACTGTATTTCAGGTTTCTTTCTTTCTTTTCTTGTAAGTTGGAGGAGTTGAAGTCTGGGCCTGGGTGCTGTCAGTCAGCTCTTCAGCTCAAGTTTAGAGCTGTACCACTTGAGCTACAGAGCCCATTCAGGTTTTCTGGTGGTTCATTGGAGATAACCATCTCAAGTATTCTCCTTCTCAGGCTGGCTTTTGACTGTGATCCTGAGCTCTCAGCCTACTGAGTAAGTAGCTAGGATAACAGGCATGAGTCACCGGCACCCAGCTTCCATTTCAAGTTTCTAAGTGGTAAATAGGAGATGATAGTGTCATTGGACCTTTTGTGTGTGGGATATTTTTGAACACAGATCCTCAGCTTCCTGAGCAGGCAGGATGATAGACCTCAGCTAAAGACACCTAACCCGTGACACTTTGCTGTGAGGGGGTCCTTGGCTCCGCGTGGTAGAGTGCTAGCCTTGAGCATAAGAGGAAAATCAGAGTCTAGGCTCCGAGTTCAAGGTTCATGATGGAGAAAACTAATCCAAAACAATTGTCTGCAGGAGACAACTCAATAGAGTTCAGTACATAGATAAATTTGACCCTGTCTTGTGAAATATCTGTGCCTCAAGTTTCTCATCTGCACAATCATCTTACTTGTGGAGCTCTGATAAGGATCAGATGAAAGAATACACCCCGTGAAGGACTCAGCACACAGCACCCCGTGAAGGACCTAGCACCCCAGGAAGGACTCAGCACCCAGCACCCCAGGAAGAACTCTTCATATAGCTGTATCCCACAAGCTGTCATTAGAATTAGGATGCTTTCATCAGTATCACCATTCCTTCAGAAACATGTCACGAACCACATAAGTTCACATCTAATTGTTTGGATGGATGGTTAGTCGGGGGGTGGGGGGAGGAAGGGTCATCAGACTCAGGGGTTGCACTCATCGGTTGTGGGTACTGTCCTAAGATCTTTTCCTCAAGGCTAGAACTCTACCACCTTCAGGCACAGCTCAGAGTCTCACAGACTTCCTGCCAGGGCTGAGTTTTCAACCCACCAGTGTCAGATCTCATCCCCTGAGCAGCTACGGGTGAGCCAGCAGCATCTAGTTCAATGGTGTTGGTTTGCAGCTGTTAACATCTGGCTGTCAGGATAGATGGCAGCGGTCATGTTCAGATTCCCAGCTTGCTCTGTCATGAAGTATTTAAAGTCCTGGCCTTGTATAGTTACAGTTAGAACATTCTAACTTTTCTTTGGTGCTGGAGTGACAGCACCACTTCCGGCTTTTCTGTGCATGTGATAGTGTGGAAAAGAACCCAGAGCTTCATACATACTAGGCAAGCACTCTACCACTGAGCCCCAGGAGTGACAAGTGTAGAAATAGATATATAGATAGCTTATATATATACACACATATATATATATGTATGTATAAAATAAGAAAGATATCTTTATATTACTAAATTACATATACTATATTACTAACAATTATCCATAACTAAATTATTCCTTCATTTCTCATTGATGAAAATATAATAAAGTATTAATTGAAAATTAGTCAAGGTACTATGATTATTGTTTCTAATTTTAAAATATAATCATATGCTAACTACTAATATAATTGTTACTTTTACAACATTCCATTCTTATGGATGTATGTCAGAATGCGTTTCTTAGGATCTCCCACCATTTGTAGGTGGCGGTCACGGGATTTGAACCCTGGGCCTAAGTTGCTGGTTTTGGCTATGGCTTGCCTGAAAGCCACCAAACTTCAGCAGTGTAAGGTCACATACTCTTTCCGGGCCCTTTCATTTAGACCCAGGATGGTCATAATGCAAAGGAAAAAACAAAGTAAAACTGCCTTCTGGAACTTCCCAGTTTTAGCCTTATTCTTTTTTCCCCCACCTCTCCCTTTTTTTTTCTTTTTTGTTGGTTTTGGGGCCAGAAATCTGGGTCTGGACACTTCCTTAACTATTCAGCTCAAGACTAGGATTCTACCACTTGAGTCATAGCACCACTTCCAGCTTTTTTTCTGCTTATGTGGTGCTGAGGAATCGAGCCCAGGGCCTTATGCATGTAAGGCAAGCACTCTACTACTGAGCCACCTTCCCTACCCTTCTCCTTTTTTTTATCAGTCCCGAGATTTGAACTCGGGTCCTAGGATCTCAGAATGGTCTGTGGGTCCATTGGCTGCACCTCAGCCTAGGGTGATCAAACCTGAGGCAGAATTGCCACAAGCTGAGTTCAAGCCTAGGGCCTGGACAAAATAAATTAAGGCCGTGACTTGTAATTTGCTCCATTTTTCTGGCAGGCCTGGCATTTGAACTCAGAGTCTGGGAAACTCTGAGACACTGTGGAGGAAGGGAAGCTCACTGTTGTTGAAGACAAGAATTTCAGACCAGTTTCCAGGCCTGAATTTAAGCACCAGCACTAGAAAAATTAATATTCATATATGTGATTTTTTACATACATGGGCTTACTCCATATGACATTTATTACCCTTATTTATTCATTATTTATTTTCTATTTAGTATTATTACATATATAACATTTATTTAATTTATTGCATCTTATCACATGGATATATTTGCATATGGATTATACTTCATACTGAGACCCAGGATTTTTACAGAGAAGGAAAAAAATGTGTCAAAGTAGGCAAGATGACAGATATCAGCCACAGATGCCTAGACTGTAACACATTTGTATGGGTGTCCTTGGTTCCCCTTGGTAGGGTGCTAGCCATGAGCCCAACAGGGAAGGGACAGTGGCTAGGCCCTGAGTTCAAGGTTTATGACTGAGAAAAATAAACCAAAACAATTGTCTGCAGGAGAAAACTCACTAGAGTTCAGTACATACATCATTTTGGCACTGACATGGGGACATATCTGAAACTCAAAGTTCTCATCTGCACAATAATCTGTGGAGCTTTTACAAGGACCAGATACAAGAATGCACTCAGTACACCATTCCTCATATAAGACTCATGACATAGCTGTATCCCACATGTTATCATTAGAATTAGGGTGCTTTCATCAGTGTCACCAAACTACACAAAGTTCACATCTAATGATTTAGAGGGTTGGGTTTTTTGGGGGGAGGTGGGCAGTCAGCCACGGGGATTCCACTGAAAGTTTGGGGGTACTATCCTAAGATATTTTGCTCAAGGCTAGAGCTCTACCACTTTGAGCCACAGCTCAGAGTTTTTCAGACTTCCTGTCAGGGCTGGATTTTAAAACCACCAGTGTCTGATCTCAGCCCCCCAGTATCTTGGATGACAGGGCTGAGAGAGCCACAAGTATCTGGTTCTGTGTAGCTGGGTTGCAGCAGTTTACCTCTTGCTAAGTCATGTTAGATGGCAGCTCTCAGCACCAGACTCCTAGCTTGCTCTACGATGATGTATTTGCAGTCCTATCCTTATATCTTTGCAGTCAGTATATTCTATCATTTTGTTTTGGTGCCAGTTCTGCATCTTGAGTAAGTGTCTAGACACGGTCCCTAAATTTTCTGCTCAAAGCTAGTACTCGACTGCTTGAGCAACAGCATGATTTCTGGATCTTTCTGTGCAAGTGGTAGTGAGGAATGGAACCCAGGACTTTGCACATACTCAGTGATCACTCTAACACTGTGCCCCAGGAGTGACAAGTGTATAAACAGATAAATGTGTAGATTGGTATATAGAGATAGATAGATAGATAGATAGATAGATAGATAGATAGATAGATAGATAGATAGATAGATAGATAGATAGATAGATAGATAGATAGATGTGTATGTATAAAACAAAAGAGATGTCTCTATATATTGAAACTGCATATATGATATTACTACCAATTATTGGCAATTAAATTATTCCTTCCTTTTTTAAGTATCATGATTGTATACATAATAAAGTATTAATTGAAAATTAATCAATGTAGAATAATTGTTATGTATACTTTTATAATATAATCATACACTAACTACTAATTTAAATGTTACTTTTATAACATTCCATTTGTACGGATGTATAGCAGAATGCATTTCTTAGAGCCTCCCATCATTCATTAGTGGCAGTTCCAAGATTCGACCTCCAGGCCTAAGTTGCTTGTTTCAGCTATGGCTTCCCTAATAGCCCGCCTAACATTAGCAATGCAATGTCATGTACACATTCTGGGGCTTGTCATTTAGAACCAGGTGGTCACAATACAAAAGGAAAAAAAAGTAAAACCACCTTCTTGAACTTCTCAATTTTATCCTTCTCCTTTTTATTTTTTTATTTTTTTGCCAGCCCCGAAATTTGAAGTAGGGTAGTAGGATCCAATGATCAGCTGTGGCAGAGATGGGAAGACCTGAATTCAAGCCCTGTGCTAGGCCAAAAAAAAGTAATAATAACAATACGACCCTGGCTAGGAAATTGCACCATTTTTCTAGCAGGCCTGGCCTGGGATTTGAAGTGAGGGTCTGGGTAACTCTGTGACACTGTGTGTGAAGGGGAAAGCTAACCACCCTTAAACACAAGAATTTCATGGGGCTGGGAAGGTGGCTCAGTGGTAGAGTGCTTGCCTTGCATTCATGAGGCCCTGGGTTCAATTCCTCAGCACCACATAAGCAGAAAAAGCTGGAAGTCGCACTGTAGGTCAAGTGGTAGAGTGCTTTCCTTGAACTGAAGAGCTGAGGGACAGTGTCCACTCCTAGAGTTCAGGCACCTTGACTGGCAAAATAAAAATAAGAAAGAAAAAAGAAAAAAGAAATTCAGACCAGTTCCCAGGGCCTGAATTGAAGCCCCATCACTGGAAAAAATAATATTCATATATATGAGATCTATTTACATATATGGGTTCTATTGCATATGAAATTTATTACCCTTATTTATTTAGTATTATTACACATATAACATTTCCTTTATTACATCATATCACATACGACATATTTGCATATGGAATTATACATCATATTGAGACCAAGAACTTTCACAGAGAAGGATAAAAAATGTGTCAAATTGGCTTCTTACTCCACAAATAAATTTTTGGCCATGCTGGGATTTCAACTCAGCCTAAAATACCCTATCCATAAATGGGGTACAGTCTTAGCACACCATCCTCCGGCAAACTGAGCATCCAGGAAATTCTGAAGACCTGTGATCAAGCCACAGTAGTGCCTAATAGATACATGTGTAGATTGATATTATATATATATACACATATATACCTCTCTATATATGTATATATATACCCACACATACAAAGAGGGAATGTGGGGATATTATTAAATTATATATGTTATTACCAATTATTAGTTACTAAATTATAACTGCATTTAATGAAGTATCATGTTTGAATACTTATAAAAGCATTAATTAAAAATTAGTCAATATCCTTAATCATACCATTGTGCTAGAATGGAAGATATAAATCCAATAATTTTTGTGTGGCATTCTAAAATAGAATCATGAATTAACTGCAAATTTAATTATTACTTTTATAACATTCCGTTGGTATTCACATGAACAGGAATGAGTTCATCAAGATCTCCCTCCATTTGTGGGTGATAGTCATAGCTTTCGAATTCCTTGCCTGGGTAGATTACTTTGAATGCAAACCATTGGAATGACACCGTGAAGATTTCAGATTGTCACGATGGAAGAAAAGAACAACAAGAAGAAAAGAAAGCCAGGTGTCAGTGGTTCCTGCCTATAATCCTAACTCCTCTTGAGGCTGAGATGTAGAGAATGCCAATTTGAATTCATCATGGGCAGAAAAGTCCACAACATTCTTCTTTGTAAGAGATCACAGAGGAAAAAAAAACCATGAGTGGGGCTGTGGCTCAAGGGCAGGGTGCTATCCTTGAACAAAAGGAGCTCAGGGACAGGGCCTAGGCTCATAGTACAACCCTGGACCTGCCTCACCCCCCGCAAAAAAAAGGGCGATAACTCCATGTCTCTGTGAATGGATGGATGATGTATGGATGATGGGCATTCAGTAGGTTTCCCATGTCCATCCCCCCAACTTGGGCAAGTCCTCAGAGAGTCTTCAATCTGAGCCAGCAGCTTGAACAAAGCATCCTTCTCTGCCATTTAATAACTGAAGCCCCATGGGCTTTGCCTGGGCTGTGCAACAGGTGCCTTATGTTCTGACTGAGATGTCCCATTGGTACACCTAGCAGCCAGCCACTGTCTCCAGGGAGACCACAGTTCCTAGGCTGTAGGAGTTGTCAAAGGTTCTGGCTCCATATTCTCTATCCCTCTGTAGGATATGTGAACCTACTCCTCTAGGCCTGATGGCTATCCCTCATTTACCATTCCTCATTGCTGAGTAACAGGCTGGTCCCAAATCCTGGCAACAATATGAAATAGCCAGCGATTTCTGCTCCAAAAGGGGTAAGCCAATAAATCCCACCCTCATAGTTCCTGTCAGAAGTGAGTCGTGGGCTGCGAATGTGGCTTAGTGGTAGAGTGCTTACCTAGCACACACGAAGCCCTGGGTTCGATTCCTCAGTATCACAGAAATAGAAAAAGCCAAAAGTGGCACTGTGGCTTAAGTGATAAAGAGTGCTAGCCTTGACCAAAAGAAACTCAGGAACATGCCCAGACTCTGAATTCAAACCCCAAGACTTGAAAAAACTGAGCCTGGTGAGACATATTCTTCTGGTACTCATAGGAGGGCCAAGGTTAGAGGTAAGATGTAGGGTAGAGGACAGTTGCTGGTGGCTCACCCCTGTAACCTTAGCTATTCAGGAGGCTGAGATCTGAGGATCACAATTGCAAGCAGGAAAGTCTATCTGAGACACTTTTCTCCAATCAAACACCCAAAAAGTCAGAAGTAGAGCTGTGGTTCAAGGAATAGAGTGCTAGCCTTGACCACAAAACCTCAGGGATAGCATCCAGGCCATGAATTCGAACCTCAGGACTGGCAAACACACACACACACACAGACACACACACACACACACACCAAGCTAGAGCATTTGCCAGTCAGCCTGCATAAGTTCCATCTCTAGCAACTCAATATTAAAAAAAAAAAAAGAGGGAGAAGGGAAGGAAAGACTTGCTCCTGGAAGTGATATAACCAGTGCCAAAATTCCACAGGAGTTCTAAGATGTGGAACAAGATAGAGAGCCTCGGGCAGAAGGTACAACATGCACAAAGTTTCCAGAGGTGTAGTGTAGAATAGGTGGTGTGGGTGGAAAGAAGGTTCTGTGGCTTCAGACAAGTCCAGCAGGACATTCAAGGCAGGCCCAAGGTTTGTACTTGAGTCACAGGGAGGGCAGATGGTGGAGGTCCCAGATTGGGGCCTAGAGGGAAGATTAGCTTGGCTTTTCACCATGGACCCCAGCCATTTCCTGTGGTTGGAAGTCTATTTTTCACAGCTCCTGACCTACAGGCCTCCTTTGCATGGAGGAGTCAGGGCAAATGCAGGGAAGAACACTTGCTTAAGAAAAGCTTCTAGCCCAATGCCACTGGTGGCTCAACCCCTGCAAATCCTAGCTACTCAAAAACTGAGATCAGAAGTCGTGGGTCAAAGCCAGCTCAGGGGAGGAAAGTTAGTGAGACTCTTCTTGCTGATGAACTACCAAAAGCCAGAAATGGAGCTGTGGCTCAAGTGGTAGAGTGCCAGCCTTGAGGCAAAAATTAAAGAGACTGGAGCCCAGAATCTAAGTTCAAGCCCCAGTACTTGCAAATAAAAACAAAAAAAGAAAAGTTTTCAGGAGTTCTTAGTCCACTGGGGTGAAAGTCCAAATAAGTGGGTACTGGTGGTTCATGCCTATCCTCCTAGCTCCTCAGGAGGCTGAGATCTGAGGATCATGGTTCAAAGCCAGCCCCTGCAGGAAAATCCGGGCGACTCTGATCTCCAATGAACCACAGGAAAACTGGAAGTGTTACTGTGGCTCAATTGGTAAGCTGAAGAGCTGAAGGGACAGTGCCCAGGCCCAGAGTTCAAGCTCCATGACTGCAGGGAGCCGGGGCGAACGCAATTAGACTCCGCCCACTCCCTTGCAGCTTTGAGGTCCATATTAGGCAGTGCTTGGCGGGACGGTGGGTCCTGGGCTTTGCGCATGCGTGAGCCACGTAGAGTCCCCAGCCAATCCCGTGGCACCTGGTGACGGTTAAAGGCAGACGACCAATGATAGAATGACCCGTGTTCCTATTCCCTATATAAGCGGCCATGTTTTGGGTGCACGCTCTCTCACGCTCAAGCTCTCCTACAATAACAAGTCTCTCCAATAAAGCGTGATCTGAGAAGACTCCTGGTGTGGTAGTCGTTCTTCCTCGCTGGTCGAGAAGGCATTCGCCGCACATGACCAACACCTGGCCTGCTTGAACCTCACTCTGTGGCTTTAGGCAGAGTAATTTCCAGTGGGCCCCTAAGTGTCTCCCAATATCTAGGTGTCCTACAAGTCTAGAAAGCATCCTCTTTGTTAGCCTTTTGCCTACAGACCGAGCCAAAGTAGCAGAGAAGGATCTAGCCTTAGGGCACGGATGTCATTGGCCAGGTCATCAGAATGGCATCTGTCATGGGTGCAGTGTGGATCTGAGCAGTGAATCAATATTTCAGGCCAGGTTTCTGGGCCAGGAAGGGCAAGAGCTGCAAGATGGCACGGGGGCAAATTTGTCAGTCACACCTTGGGTGGGTGTTGAGTTGGGCTCATGAAAGACTTGTAGGCTCAGGAATCCACAGCTGGATGGCTGCTGCTTGTAGCAGTGGCTATCCCAGGAGTCCCAGGGCTCAAAGCATTGCTTTCCTCACCAATGTTCAGCGGCAGATGAAGGTCTGCAATCATGCACTGAGTATAAATGAGCATCCATCGTGTTCTTCCCTTGGTCCTGTACCCTAGGTATGGATGGATGTGCAAGTTCCATGGAACTTACTGCTATGGCCCAGACACCTCAGCCCAAGAAAGAGTTGGGGAGAAATAAGTGACATGTCAAGAGTTTACTATGACTGTGCCTCTGGGCTGCCCTCAGTTTTAGCTCAACTCATCATTACCACCTTCCTGTGTGTGTGTGTGTGTGTGTGTGTGTGTGTGTGTGTGTGTGTGTGTGTGTGTGTGTGTGTGCATGTGTGTGTGCATGGGCACATCTTGTTACTAGGGCTTGAACTCAGGATCCGGGTTCTGTCCCTTACTTTTTTCATTCAAGGCTAGCAAATCTACCACTTGATCCACACCTTTTCTTCTAGCTTTCAGGAGGTTATTGGGAAAGGAGAGTCTCACACACTTTAAAAAAATGAGCTGGTGATAAGAATGTACTCATTATCTTGCCTATGTAATTGTAACTCCTCTGTACAGTATTTTCACACACACACAAAAATAGATCCTACAGATACTAAAAAAAAAAAGAAAAGAAAAGAAAGAAAGAAAGAAAAATGAGCTGGGCTGCCTCTGAATGCCAATCCTTAGATCTCAGCCTCCTCAGGAGCTCAGAATAGGAGAGCATAAGCTATTAACATCTGGCCACACTTTCCTTCTTGGCTAAGACAGTGTACCTCTCTCCCAGCCTAGCTCCCACCCACAGCTAACCTTCCTCCCTCTACCCCTACTTCTCCAGGCTTCAAAGGAAACTTACCCTCCCCTGAGGCCATAGAAATAGGATGCTTGACAGGTTTGAGCTTTATGTTCTCCACACAGTCAAGGGCTGCTGGGAGCTGATGTGGAGATCAGAGATCTAGGCCAGGGCAAGTAGACAGCTGTTAGAACAGAGGACAGTATGAAGAGACATCCTTGCATCTGGATGCCAGTGGCTCATGCCTATAATCCTAGCTACTCAAGGCTGACACATGAGGATCAATCAAATTCAAAGCTAGCCTGTGCATACTCTTATCTCCAATGAATCACCAAAAAGCTGGGAAGCAGAGCTACTGGAGTAAAAGTGGTAGAGCACCAACCTGTGCAAACAAGCTAAAGGATACCACCTAGGCTCTGAGTTCAAGCCCTGGTAAACACACACACACACACACACACACACACACACACACACACAGACACACAGACAGACACACAGACACACAGACACACACACACACACACACACACACACACACACACACACACACACTAACATCCTTAGCAGGTGCCAGTGGCTTATGCCAGCAATCCTAGCTACTCAAGAGGCTGAGCTCTTAAGATGGCAGCTTGAAGCCAGCCCAGGCAGGAAAGTTTGTGAGACTCTTACCTCCATTAAACTACTAAAAAAGATGAAATGTGAGCTGTGGTTCAAGTGGTAGAGTGTTAGATTTGAGCAAAGGAAGCTCGGTGCCTAGGCCCTGAGTTCCAGCTCTAAGAGTTGTTTTTTACAAGACATCTTTTAACCCCCCCCCCCAGGCTGTAAATCCAGATTTTGATCATACTAGATCTCACTTCCACTCCTGCCACTTCCACAGTGGCACCACAAGTGGCCTGTTTCTGGCCAGCTCTGGGTTAAGAAGTGATGTGCAAAATGAGGGCATACCCAGATCAAGGCTAATGCCCCAGAACATTGAAGTATTGGCCATACCAGTCTCTCCTCCCCCAATTCCCTGGCCCTGGAATCTAAAATCTGTGCCTCTGTATTCTGGGCATCCATAATTCTCTAAAAGGATTGGAGAGGCCCAGCTGGGGCTGGAAGATAGACTTGCCTGCGATAAAGTACGTGAACATTTCCTAGACACTAACAGATACTTCCAAGCCACCTTGGCCTCACCTCCAATGTAGCCCGGAATCCTCCTTGCTTGGGTGGCCTTTAGTCCACTATCAAGCTGGAGTTGGCCAGAGCCACTGGCAACCCTCTTACCCCACTCCACTGCCAGCCTGCTGAGAGGGACATGCAGCCAGAGGTCTAGCTGAGGAAAAGGGCAGGACATCCTATGTCTGAGTTCCCCACCTAGAGACAGGCAAGACTTTATTGCAGCTGGCCCGGCTGACACAGAATCCCCTGGAGACGGCCAAAGATTTGGACAGCTGGACTTGGGCCCCAAAGAAAAGCTTGAACTCAGGTCTCTGTCAATTTAGGTCTACTCATTGTAGACCCTGATAGGAGGCTAAAGGCAAAGTCTGGGTGCAGGAGGGGCACCATCCAAGGCCAGAAAGACAGGCACCCAGGTAGGGGACAGAGAAAGATGAGGGAAATACACACACACACACACACACGCACACACACACACACACACACACACACACACACACACACACACATATATACACACTGGTACTGGTGTCTCACACCTGTCATCCTAGTTACTCAGGAGCCAGTCAGCACAGAAATGTCTGTGAGGCTCTTATCTCCAATGAACCACCAAATAGCCAGAAATGGAGCTGCAGCTCAAATGTTAGAGCAGTAGCTTGAGCACAGAAGCATAGGAACTTCACCTAGACCCTGAGTTCAAGGCCCAGGTCTTCTACATCCAAACACACAGACACAGACACACACAGACAAAAGACACACAAACACAAAGACACACACACTGGTAGCCCAAAGCCTTAGCAGTCCCTGAGCACCCTGAATATTCCACCCCAGAGATGATGGCACTACCATCATCAGACCAACTGTAGACAAAACTCAGAGCCTCTCACATGTCTAGAATGGTTCACAACACATCATGGCATTTCTACTGTACACACTGTTATGCAGAAAATTCAGCTACCTTTTGTTTGGTTGTAGGTTATGGGGTTTGAATTTTGGGCCTGCCAGCAGGGCCTCGGCTCTTCAGATGAACGTGTGAGCTCTACTACTGGAGCCACAGCACCACATCCAATTTTCTGGTGTTTCATTGGTGATGAAGTCTCACAGACTTTCCTGCCCAAGCTGACTTTGAACCATGATCCTCAGATCTTAGCCTCCTGAGTAGCTAGGATGAGAGTTGTGAGCCACTGGCAGTGCCCGGGTACAACCAACTTCTTTTTTTTTTCTTCCGCGCTTTTCTTTCTTTCTTTTTTTATTGTGAAAATACTGTACAGAGGGGTTACAATTACATGGGCAAAATAAGGAGTACATTTCTTATCAAGCATTGTAGCCTCCTCTGCAGCCACCTTCTTATACCAAGGGAAAACCCAACTCATCAAGACACAAACAAAATGTAACCCTACACTTCAGACTTGGTCACCAGCATCCAAAACCATTCTTCAATGGATGGAGAGCATATAATTGACACTACCATCCCACCCCTGCTCCCATTCACCCACTCCCTGCCTGCCACAAGCAACGACCTCTGGAGTATTTGGTAAGGCACCACCCACCCTGCTATGGCTTCACACTGGGGTAAACCTGGTGAGTTATTAGAAATGTCTGTACTGTGAGGCCAGCATCTGGTCTCACAACCACAACAACTGTACTATTTCACCATCTCTTGCAAGCAAGAAAAGCGTGTCTTTCTTTCTTTCTTGTTTTTTGTTTTTGTTTTTGTTTGGTTGAGGGTCTTGAACTCAGAGCTCGGGTACTGTCCCTGATGTCTAATTTTCCTCAAGGCCAGTGCTCTACCACTTGAGCCACAGTGCCACTTCCAGTTGGAGATTGGAGATGAGGATCTGGAGGGACTTTCCTGCCTGGGCTCGGAAATGAAATCCTCTGGATCTCAGCCTCCCAAGTGGTCAGGATGAGAGCTGTGGCATGACAGGCGTGAGTCACCGGCTCATGGCTTATGGTGTCTAGTCCTTCAGAATTTCCACCTAGTCCTCCTCTAGACACTAGCACCTAGACACCCCTCTACCTCCTTCAGGGACAGCAAAGGGAGGCTAGAATCTGGGTGGGGCAATGGCATTGAAAGGGCTCCCTCAACCTCACTAACCCCCTCTAAGTTCCCATCTGCCTCCTCCAGATTGTCTGGTCTTCCAGGACAGATCAGACCCACAAGGAGTTCTGGGGCCTGCCCTATGTCCCCCTGCCCCACCCAACCGATACCTGAGGACTTCTGGGTCAGCTGCTCCATGTCCCAGTGGAAGACGTTGGGAGGTTGCTGATAACCGGGCCCAGGGGTGCCCAGGGCAGAAGGACTGTCCAGCTCCCCTCTGTCAGAGGAGACACAAAGCACGGATGGATCTACTAAGAGCTTCAGGGCATAGCCATCCACTTGTCACAAAGGTCTCTGGGAGAACTGTTTTATGGTGACAGACGTGGGGCCGGACCTCATGGCCCGGGACTGTCCCTGACTTTCTGTGTCTGCAGGGGAGTGCTCTTTCACCTGAGCCACGGTGACACTTCCAGCTTTTTCTGTGTATGCAGGACCTAGGAATGGAACCCAAGCTTTCCTGTGTGCTAGGCAAGCCCTCAACCTCTAAAACTAAATCCCAGCCCTGGATAGCTGTTCTTCTGTGACCCCTCAGGCCTGTCTTGGGACAGTCTTGCACATCTATACCAAGTCTCTCACCAGCAGCCCTGGCTGGAAATGAACACGCTCTATGTTGCCCATCATCTGCAGCACCTTTGTTCTCTGTGCTTCCTTCAGATCCTCCTAATTAAGCAAGACCCCCTTTTCAAGTGTTGTCTCCAAGAAGCCCTTTCTGATCACCTTGGAAAAGCTGGAGCCTCTCAGCTGTTCAGGCTGCCAGCCTTGTCAGGATCTGCCTTCCAGCCAATGTGGGTTGAGAATGCACGAAGGGGAAGCCCTGGATTCCATCACCAGATTTCTGAAGGCCCTGATACACCACCCAGGGACAGGTGTTGTATCACACTCTGTGAGAGGGGCCTCAAGGCCTGAACAATCTGTGGCCAACAAGACACGGCCATTTGTTTGTGTGGGCTTGAACTGAGGATCTGGGAGCTGTCTCTCTGAGTTTTATTGCTCAAGGCTGGTGCTCTACCACTTGAGCCACAGCTCCACTTCTAGCTTTTTGGTGGTTCCATGGAGTGTAGAGTCTCACAGGCTTTCCAGGTTATGGCTGGCTTCAAACTGTGATACTCAGTTTTCAGCCTCTGGAGTACCCAGGATGACAGGCATGAGCCTGAATCCCAGGTGACAGACACCAAAGGCTTTTTGGTTTTTGTTTGCTCCTGTTTATCTCCTGTCAACTAACAAGCCCCAGTTAAAATAATCAGTTACAGGGGATCAAATTCCTCTCCTAGGTCAGTTAATCCAAGGAGATAAAGTGTCTTTGGAAAAGGCTAGTCTGAGTTGGCTTAGGGGTGTTTGTGTGTTTGTGTGTGTGTATGTGTGTGAGTGTTGGGCATACCTACCCTCATCTCTGTGGTACCTCATCCTCCCAGCAGGGAGTGCATCCAGGATCCTGACCCCAAGGGAGGTGGATGAGGGAGGGTACCTAAGGTCACATCCAGGGGGATGATCTGAATTCTGTCCTGCAACCTAAGCCTGGACAGATAAAGGAGAGAAGGAGAGGGTTGGGGGACCATCAAAGGGAGCTCCTTACCTTTGTCTACATGTACCAGTGAGAAAACTGAATACATCTTTCTTGGTAGTCAGATAAAAGATGTACACTATTCATTTATTTCATGATTGTGTTGGTCCTAGGGCTTGGATTCAGGGCCTGGGTGTTATCCCTGAGCTTTTTTGTTCAAAGCTGAGCTCTACCAGTTGAGCCACAGCACCACATCTGGCTTTTTTGTCTGTGGTTTTGAGGAGGGAGGTGGTTTATGGGAGATAAGAATCTCATGGACTTTCCTTCCCGGGCTGCTCTGATTCACGACCATCAGACCTCAGCCTCCCAAAGAGCCAGGATGATGGGTGGGAGCCATGAGCTCCTGACTGCCACCATCCATTTATAATCCCTTAGGCCCAGGGCCAGGCCACTCACACTACATCTCCTTGTTGGGAGTAGGAAGCAGACATGAGTGGGTTTGATACTTCAACAACCTACCTATCTTTGAGCATTGTTCTGGGTCAGTCTGGTGGAGGCTTCCTCCTAGTCCACAGCAATGACTTGGCTCTGTCATAAGAACAAATGTCCCCTGGGATGTTTCAGGTCTGGGGTCTTTCCGCTGAACCCCTCCCCCCTAACCAAAATAACACTCCCCAGCAAAGGGTAGTATACAGGAGTGTTTTTATTGTCTTATATCCAGGGTCTTGTCAGATAGGTGGGCGTATAGGTCAGAAGTCCGGGATTGTGATGGGCAGGGGGACAAGGGGACAGCTTCTCATCCGCTTTCATTCAAGAGTGTAGCAGAGAGATGTGGGGCAAGACTCATGGGATGGACAATGAATAATCGTCACGGTCTAGCCAGGGCACAGAGGGGCTTACTTCAGAAAGCTGGTTCAACAGGCTGAGCAAAACAGCTCCTGACCCACAGCCCACCTCCAGAATGAGAGGGCCACCTTGGGTTCCAGCCACATGGGGATGCTGGGCCACATCCTCCAGCACTCATTCAACCAATTCCTGAGAGTGAGAAAGAGAGCGGGAGAGAGGGAGAGAGAGAGAGAGAAAGAGAGAGAGGACCAGAATTACACTTAAACCAGGTGCGGGTGGCTCAGACCTATAATCCTAACTACACAGGAGGCTGAGATGTGAAGATCGTGGTTCATAGCTGGCTCAGGAGGAATGTCTGTGAGACTTATACTCAAAGAACCAACAGAAAACGGGAGGAGATGCTGTTGCTCATGTGGTAGAGCCCTAACCTTGATTTGAGGTGCTCAGGGACAGCATCCAGGACCAGAATTCAAGCCCCACAAATGACAAGAAGTCTACTTCCATCCCCAAGAAGTGGACTGAATAACACCCACTATTCTAGGTAGCATGGCATAGAAATCAGGCCGAGCTTCCTGACAGATGGGGATCATGAGTAGGTCACCTGGCTTCTCCATCACTCATTTTCCCCAGCTGGAAAAATGAATAGAGTGAAGGATCCCTTCCTCATGGGACAGGGCAATGATGAAAGAAAGCCAAGCTTAGTTTCATAATCCCACGCCTGTTTCATGATTAATAACAGACACCATCTGAGCCCTTTCTGGTAACTTCCTGTTATATGCTCACAGAATTGTTGAGAACTGTATCTGACACCTGCTCCCTCTGTGCCTGGCCCTGCTCCAGAGATCCCTCTGTATTAGTCCCTTATTTCCTCACAACTGTCCCATGAGGAGACTGAGGTCCGGTGGTCCACATCCAACCCAGAGCTTCACCTGTGGTCAAGAATCAGCTGCCATGAACTAAGAGTGTGGAACAATCCATCTAAAATGATGACTGAGTGGGGCACTAAATGTGTACCAACTCCCGCTCACACACACATACACACAAATACACCACCACCGTCCTTTGCAGGCAATGATGTTTTACTTTCTTTCATTTTGTTGGTTGTGGGGCTTGAACTCAGGGCCTGGGTGCTATCCCTGAGCTCTTCAGCTCAAGTCCAACACTCTACTACTTGAGCCTCAGCACCATGTCCAGTTTTCTGGTGCTTTATTGGAGAGAAGAGTCTGAGGGTCTTTCCTGCCCAAGCTGGCTTTGAAACTTGATCCTAAGATCTCAGCTCCTGAGTACTTAGGATGAGGTGACAGCCATGAGCCACTGGCACCCGGCCAAAGATGCTTTTCTTTTTTGGGGGGGGGTCTGGTAGTGGTGCCTTAACTTTGGGCCTCAACACTGTCCCTCAGCTCTTCAGCTCAAGGCTAGTGCTCTACTACTTGAGGTATAGCGCTACTTCTGGCTTTTTTTCTTATGTGGTGCTGGGGAATCGAACCCAGGGCCTCATGCATGGAAGTCAAGCGCTTTACCACTGAGCCATCTTCCCAGCCCCCCAAAGATGCTTTTCTATGCCTGTCACCCTATC
Organism: Dipodomys merriami; assembly: GCF_024711535.1. NCBI lineage: Eukaryota > Metazoa > Chordata > Mammalia > Rodentia > Heteromyidae > Dipodomys > Dipodomys merriami. The sequence goes on from NW_027202727.1 coordinate 2,712,308, forward strand.
CCCTCAGGAGACAGATCTAAAGACTGCAGTTGGATGCCACCCTTGGCAGCAAAATCGTTGAGAACTCTTATCTCCAATTAAACACCCAAAAACCTTGCAAGTGGAGCTGTGGCTCAAATGGTAGAGTGCTAGCTTTGAGCATAAAACAACAGATGGGCCCAGGCCCTAGTTTTAAGCTTTTTCTAGCATAAACCCACCCAAGAAAGGGAAGCAGGTGAGCACATCCGAGCTCAAAGCTCACACATAATACTCAAAACTTACAGAATAGACCCATTCTGCTCTGATTCTCTGGATTCTATGTCCTAGATCATGGCAGTCTTAGATGGGACTGACCATGCACCAAGTCAGGACATTCAAGTACAATCTCATACTGAGGATCCCATGACCTCATCAAGGACTGAAGATCTCTCACTGTCCTGCCTTGACACCGAGCAGTCAGGTGAGATCTAGTTATGCAACCAAAGGATATGGGAATGAATGAATTCCTCAGCCAAGGGATGCAGACTGGAGGGCTCTAGGTCACTCTCTTTCGGGAAGGAGAAAAGTGCTGATCTATCTCAGGAATATTCCTGGGTTGTGAGTATCCTCAAAGAAACAACCCTGCTCAGGCCCAGTGCCTCTGGTTTTTCCACCAGCCTCGACCTTCAGTCCGCCCTCTCTAAATCGCACATCTGCCATCTAGACTAAAGTCTTAGAAAGCAAAGAGACCCACCTCTACCTCTGAGAATTGTAGTCACGGGACCCTAGAGTCCCATAGAGGAAGTCTCAGAGCAACACTGGTCTGACTCCTGCCCTCATTCCCTCGCTTTCCTGTGCCAGTGCCCTGGTTACCTCTGTCTCTGGTTGAGGAATGAACACTGAGGGTGTCATCTTCAGATTGAGCCAGCAAAAGTCCCAGTCCCCAAGGATGTACTGCACAGGTATCCTGCAGTGGACAACAGTGAGGTCATCAACAGTGAACCCAGAATGCCAGGACTTTTAATAGCCATGTGGCGGGGTTGAAGGCTCTATCACTGATGGTCTAGGTTTTCAGGTGAGGTCATGGTTTCAATGGCCTGACACACTTGATCTGGGATCGTCCTCCCTCTTCATCTTCCTGCTTATCCCTTGCTACCCCACTCTGGACACTCCCTTACCCTATACCTCCCTAGCCCTTGGATATTTTCTTCTTATCTGACCAGAAAATAAACTTGGTGAGCCAGGGGAGATTGAAACTCTGTGACCCACCCTGAGCACTAGTGTCTACCCGAGGCTATTTCCCTCTGCAGTCGGCAACCACCCAGATCCTGGATGTCATGAAGTTGCTGAGGGGACAGTGGCTTGGTCCTACATACTGGCTTTAGGCTCTGAAACTGTCCCACAGAGATTGTGCATGGTTGGCTCTCTTGATCCAGGGACTCCAAACCAAGGCCTGCATGATCCCTTCTTCCTTCCTTTCCTCCTTTTCTCCCTCCATTCTTTCCTCCTCTCTTTCTCTTTCCTCTCTATGTGTCACTCCTGGGCCTTGAACTCAGATCCTGGGTGCTGTCTCTGAGCCTTTTTACTCAAGGCCAACAGTCTATGGCTTGAGCCACTCATCCACTTCTGGCGTTTTCTTTTTGGTAGTTAGTTGGAGATAAGAGTCTTACAGGCTTTCCTGCATGGGCCTCAATCCTCCCCTCTCGGCCTTCTAAGTAGCTAGGATGACAGTAGTGTAGCAATGATCTCCAGCTCAAACCAAGATGTCTTCATGTGCTGTGAAACCAGCACTGGTACCTTTAATTGTGTATAACCCCCACCCTCACCCCCGGACCTGACACCCACTGTAATGGTTTGTTGGATAAATAAATGAGCATCTGTCTATGACAATATTACAGAAAAGTCCCACCCAATTCAGGTAAGCATCCTAGGTGAGGGCAAAGCCTGATGTAGCTCTCCAACAGTTCTCCCTCATCCCTCTTCCCACCCTCCTGGTGCCACTGCACTTAACTGTTTTGGTTCCAAAGACATGAGCCATGATGTCCTCACTGAATTCCAGGGCCTCGGGGATGTCTATCTTCTCAAAGATCTCTGTCCAGCCACTGACCAGCTATGTGGCATTCAATTCCCCACTCAGGTGTGAACAAGGTTGCTGTTAGGTGAGCACCAGGATCAAGGGGCCTCCTATCCACTCCCTGGGGCCAGACAGGATGGTCCACCATATCCGGCTCCCAAGTTTTATGTTGCAGAGAAAGAATCCCTGAGGCATCCCGGGTCTCTGAATCTCCCAGAGTCCAGTACAGGTCCTGGGATTTGTCTCTGCTCACAGCTGGCAGGCTGTGGATGGCAAGGTCACAATCTCTGATCCCCAAGACATCCTTGACTGTGGTGGTCACCCTAGAGAGAGCTGGAGGAGAATCAGCAGCTTCTGGAGAAAGGCAGTCAAGGCACAACGTTCATAGCAAGAGACCATCTGGCTTGGGAACTCTGCCTGTGCCACTTTGAATGTCTAATTTAATGTCTAAAATGGTCCATCTAATTTGACCCAGAATTCCAGGCATTAGTAGAAATAGCCAGCATCAAGGAAAAAAAAAAAACCCTGGGAAATCTGGCATTTCACTTGTCCCAATCAAACTTAATGGGTTCCAAAATCAGTAGTCCCCTTTTCCTTCCAGACAGCCTACAGTAGGTTACAGAAAATGGCATTCAGAAAGCCCTAGCTAACTGCCATGTCCTGATCCCAAGCAGGCTCTAGCAGGGGGAACACACTTTCCTACCATTGCCCAGGTATAAACAGCCTAGGAGGAACACAGATTGGAGTATGCAGGACTCGAGGGAGGACTGCCAACCAGTGCACTGCCCTGGGAGGGAATCCATGCCACCATTGGGGGTCTGGAGCCTCCTGTTCAGATGTCGACGGACACTGTCAATGCCCTGGGTAAGATTCCTCTCTCATCCTCGTTCATGGTGAACCATCTGCCATGTCACACCGTTCATCACTTCCCAGACCGACCTAGATTCACAGCCCCTGCCCTACTCCCCCTGTCTCATTCCCTAATTATGTTTGGCAGACACATTCCCAACTTTGAATTAGCTCCAACTATACACATGAGAGCAGACTGTCTGGAAGAGTGCGGCTGTGGTCACATTAGCCTCATCAGCCTTCTGGCTGAAGACAGAAGGGCAGGTGTCCACTCTGGTCTGCAGTTCACACAGGCCTCCTAGGAGAGACCCATATAGGCCCACCAGTTACTGTGGGCTGGAGGAAAGGGGAAGAAAGTGGTGGAAAGGTACATCTACTGAAACCTTCTCTAAAGGAGCCATGAAACGAAAGAGAAAACAAGAATTGTGGCTGGGCTCATACTGGGCATTAATGAAAAAAAGACAACAAATACACACATACACACAAATAAAATACTTTTGCTCGGGGTGGGAAGGTAGCTCAGTGGTAGAGCGTTTGCCTTGCATGCATGAGGCCCTGGGTTCGATTTCTCAGCACCACATAAGATAAAAGAAAAAAGCCAGAAGTGGTGCTGTGGCTCAAGTGGTAGAGTGCTAGCCTTGAGCTGAAGAGCTGAGTGAGCTGAAGAGCTAAGGGACAGCGCACAGGCCAGAGTTCAGACACCACAACCCAACCCCACCCCAAAATGCTTTTGTTCTTTTTAGACATGGTGACTGTACAATGAGAAAGATGATCTCTCTCTCTCTGTCTCTGTCTCTGTCTCTGTCTCTGTCTCTGTCTCTGTCTCTGTCTCTGTCTCTGTCTCTGTCTCTGTCTCTGTCTCTCTCTCTCTCTCTCTCTCTCTCTCTCTCTCTCTCTCTCTCTCTCTCTCTCTCTCTCTCTCTCTCTCTCTCTCTCTCTCTCTCTCTCATACACACCTAAACACACAGTCTCAGAGCAGTGCCTCTCCTGAATTTGTTGGTTTCTCATCTGGGCAATGTACCAGCTCAAGCACGGGGTTTCTCTTGTCAGAACCAGGGGCAACCACCCAAGGGGAACAATGCTCTAATAATGCAGAACCACCCTGCCTCCCCCTTTCTCCAGGGACAGACCATTCCCCTTGGGAACAACTAGCCTTGACTCCCCATTCACCAAAACCCTAGGCCAGGACGCTGGAGTCCCCAGTCATGTGTCTCCTCAGAGCCTGGACAGAAAACAAAGCAGGGGGTCATGGTGCCTCCAGAGAGGTGTCTGACCTGGGGTGGAGGGGGGTTGTTGGGGACTTTGATGGGGTCCTAAATGCTATATACATGGATGGACTCCCTGCTTCCAGCCTACATACTTCTGGGCGACGTGGCAGATTCTTGGGGAGTACAAGGAGACCAGATGGACTGGGAGCACTAGCAGAAGCTGACAGACATGGGAAATGTGATCACCCAGTCAGAACTGTTGACAGCTGGGCTTGGGGGTACAGGCCAGTTGTATGTGTGTCAGAGGTGGTGTGGGGAGGTAGCAGGGGGTGGATCTCGGGGTGCTGCACTGCAGGGCATCCACTTACGTGTGCTGCTGGAAGAAGCTGTAGGCTGCGATCAGGTGCGCGCCCAGAGTCTGAGGATCTGGGGCCGGGACCAAATAAGGGCCACAAGCAAGCCAGGGGTGCACCATCTCTGCCAAGTGACTGCAAGAAGCTCTGCGGATCAGAGCCGGCAGCACCATGTTTGAAAAGCAGCCTTACTGGGAGGAGGCGGTGCTCTGCTGGCACTTGGCGTGGCTGCATGCAGCCTCTGCTCCTTCTCCTCAGATGCCACAGCCTCAGCAGCCATTGATGCCTCGCCGCCACATGCTCTGCACTTCCGACCAGGACCCACGCTATGATCAGAGCAGCCGCCAGCCACTGAAGCCATTTCCACTGGTGCCTGTGCTCATGCTCTCTCTTCTCTCAGCTCTCTCTTGGCCCCACACTCCTCTCCTGGGCAACCCCGCCCTGAGGCAATACGCCCCTGCCCTCTTGACCCCTGGCCATTGTTGCCACCAACGTGTGCCCCTGGACCCCGACCCCTGCTCCCCTGGACCCTGCCCCCCACCCCTGGCCACAATCGCAGCCCTGACTAGGTCCTAAGGCTTCCAGATCATGGCAATTGCAGCCTTACCTCAGCTCAGCACTACCCCTCACCCCCAGTACCGGCCCAGGAGATTGAATCTCCCCTCAGCCCCACCACTGGAGGAGACTCTCCTCCATCCCCTCCACACACCAAGCAGGTGCATCGTGAAGCTCCTGTGTGTATGTGTGTTTGTGTGTGTGTGTGAGTGCTGGGGATATGGGTTAGGAACTGAAGTGATACATTATACTCAGAACTAAATTGAAGGAGGAATCCAAAATTAGTTACCAATGTTTTAAAAATGCAAGCTAAAGGAAATAATTTATGAAAAAATCAGCATTTACAATAAATACAGAATCAGTATGACTGATATTCCTTTTATCCCAGTTGCAATACGGCTTGCATGATCACTTTTCTGGTTTAGTTAGGTCTTGATATTTAGCTGAAGTTTTGTTCTTTCATATATTCATTTGTCAGATCAAAGAGGAAATTAATTCCATGCCGGAGTCAACATCCATAATAACAATATAGTTGTATCCTGCTACTTTGCCAAAGTTTCAAATCAGCTTGCGTAACTTGAGTCTTTTTTGGATCTAACTAAATAGGTATGCAATTTTGTCAGTACTAGAAAGATTTTGATCACCACTTATTAAAATAGTATTTTCTAGAAACTACTTCTATCTTTTCATGAAATTTTCAATGTAATTTATATCATGGGTTGATGTTTTCCTTTAGATAACCTACATTCAGTCTTCTACAATTTGGAGTAGTTTACAATTATGTACACTCAGGTACCCTGCTCAGATTCTATTATTTGCATATTTTGTTCTTGTTAAATCAGTAGGATTTAGGTCTCAATATGGATACCATTGGTCTTATTTGTTGCATTTCTGAATTTTTTAAGTATGTCATGATTTTTGTTATTTTATTCTTTTAATATGTGCAGCTCTCACTCCACATACAGTCACATTTGTTTTAAACAATTTGATCCATTCACGTGATTTGCTATATTACATTCATCTAGATGAATTTAATTACAAATTAACACAACCATATTTCTGAGACACAGTTATCTTTATGGATCTACTCAAGGGTAACATGTATTTCAGGTTTTTGTGCTTAAAAACAAACAGGCACAACAAGTTTTTGTTCCTGGGGGAGTTCTACTTTGTTGGTTGTTTTTCCACCTGTGGTGACTTCAACATATGTGTGCATTTTATTTCAGTTGTTTTGTGTCTATATTTTGTTTCATTTAACAGAAAATACATAAATAATCAGTGATTTAGAACTTTTCCAAATAGATTTCTAAGAGAGATACTTGAAGTTTTGTGATATCTGGACCGGGTAGGTCTTCTTAATGGAGGGGGTAGCAGAATAACAGACACATTCTTTGACATGATTTGAATTCTTCCTCCTCTTGCCTCACTATTTCCAATAGTATTACTTCAAAGCCTTTAGTGGAAAGAAAATAAATTTGTCTGTATGGACTCATAAATTTTGCTTTAATTAGGACACACAACACATTTACATTTGATTTTAACTCTAAAATCTTCTTTCCTTCTTTTAAAATCACAGATGTGAATTTATAATGCTAAAATACCATCTAATAATTTATATGAAATGATCCAAACTATTTTCACTTCACACTATATGTAATATAGAGTGTAATAATAGTGAGTAATGGAGTATGTAATAATTTACTTTTTTTTTTTTTTTTTTTTTGTCGGTCGTGGGGCTTGAAATCTGGGCCTGGGCGCTGTCCCTCAGCCCTTCAGCTCAAAGCGAGCGCTCTACCACTTGAGCTACAGCTCCACTTCCTGTAATAATTTACTTTGGGGAAAGCTAATTACAGTGGATTTTGTGAGATACTGAGTAATAGTAAAAATTATGTTTGATTCTATTAAAAAGTTCACGGTTACATCTAAAAATAACTCATAGTTATAAACTAATACTAAAAAGTAAGATTGTTTATTGGAAAAAGCCAGAAGTTTCAATAAGCTTGCTTTTTACAAATTGACTTGGATCTGGGCTTTGGTGGCTCATGCCTGTAATCCTAGCTACTCAGGAGTCTCAGATTGAGGATAGTGGTTCAAAGCCAGCCTGGGCAGAAAAGTCTGTGAGACTCTTATCTCCAATAACCCACTTGAAAAGTAGAAAGGGCACTGTGGCTCAAGTGGTACAGTGGTATCAATGAGCTGAAGAGCTGAGAGACATTGCCCAGGCCCAGAATTCAAGCTGCACGACCAACAACAACAACAAAAAATTGACATGGATTTTTACTTTAAATTTCATGATTTTTTTTATTGTGAAAATACGTACAGAGGGGTTACAATTACATGAGCAAGGAAATGATTACATTTTTTATCAAGCATTGTTGCCCCTCCTTTGTTTCCCCTTACCATCTCTTCCCAACTCCCCACCCCCAAACCAACCCATGTGCCAAAGTTGTAAATTTTGTTTTCCAACATAACGTGTTGAACATCTGATTGTTGCAATGGGTCCACCTGTATCCCTATTTAAAGAATTTGTTTTTCCCTTCTCCTCCACAAATTATACCAACATCAAACACAGTGAAAACAAGGGTTATACCATGGGGGAGGGACATACAAAGAAATCATCTTAGAAATATGCTAGAAACAATATCAAGAGAAAAAAAACCCATTTGAGTTCTTATCTTTCGCCTAATATCAACTTATCTGACCATTCCTGCTTGATTAAAAAATATACTAGTTATTGTAGATAAGGGAAACCATGGGACCTATATTTATTTGGGCCTTATATAATATATATTAATATATTATATTAATTATTGTATTAATTATTATATTAATTGATTTGCATATATTGAATCAGCTTTGCATCCCTGAAATGAATCCTGTTTGATTGTGGTGTATGATTTTTTGGATGAATTCTTGAAGTCGATTGGCCAAAATTTTGTTGAGAAGTTTTGCATCAATGTTCATCAAAGAAATGAGTCTCTAATTCTCTTTCTTTGATGAGTCCCTGCCTGGTTTTAGGATGAGGGTTAGGATGTCTTCATAGAATGAGTTCCATGTGCACTTTCTCTTTCAATTTCATTAAAGAGTTGGAGGGTATTGGTGTGAGCTCTGCTTTGAAGGCCTTGTAGAATTCCACTGTAATCCATTGGTCCTTAGATCGGAGTTCTCTTATTGCTGCTTCTATCTCAATGCATGATATGGGCCTGTTAATTCGATTTAACTCATCTTGGTTTAGTTTTGGCATGTCAATATTTGCTAGGAAAAGGTCCATTTCTACCAGGTTCTCAAACTTATTAGCATAAAGATTTGAGAAGTATTCCCTTATAATGTTCTGGATTTTTGGTTGTTTCTGTGGTGATGTTTCCATTCTCATCTCTGAGTTTGTTTATTTCTGTGTGTGCTCTTCTTTTTCTGATAAGATTTGCTAAACGTCTGTCAATTTTTGTTAATTTTTTTGAAGAACCAACTCTTTGTTTTGATGATTCTTTCTATTTTTTTTTTTTTGGATTCTAATTCGTTTAATTCTGATTTAATTTTAATTATTTCTTTCAATCTACTGGATTGGGGTCTATTTTGTTGCTCTTTTTCAATGAGGTTCAGATATCTCATTAATTGTTGGTTTCAGATCTCTCTAATTTGTTGATGTAGGAACTCAGAGGTATAAAATTGCCTCTGAGTACTGCATTTCCTGTGTCCCAGAGGTGCTGGTAATTTATGTGTTCATTTTTGTGGACTATCATGAGCATTTGCATTTCCTTTCTAATCTCTTCCATGACCCACTGGTGATTCAACTGTGTATTGTTCAGCCTCCAAGTGTTACAGGACTTTCTTTGGTGGCTTTCAGTGTTGAGTTCTAATTTAATTCCCTTGGATCCTGTTTCTTGGCCTTTATTGTGCTCTTGTTGTTTTTCTATGTGTAGGACATGTTTAAGTATCTTTTGTCAGTCTGGTTTGGTGGTTCTAAAAGCTTGTGTCTGAATAGGCCTTTCTTTTTGCATGTTTGGGAAATTCTCTGCTATGATTCTGTGAAATAAATTTCCTAAACCGTTAACTTCTGTCTCTAGGTGCTCCTCTACACCCATTACCCTCAGATTAGGCCTTCTGATGGTGCTTTCCAAATGTTAAATAGATATATCATATTTCTTGGATTTTTCTTGGATAGTTATACATTCTTTCTCTATAATATCTAAGCTGTCTTCAGTTCCCGAGATCCGATCTTCTACATGGTCTAACCAACTGTCAAGACTTTCTACTTTGTTTTTTATTTCTTTTCCTTCTAATTGTTTGGGTTTGCTGGCTTCAAATTCTTTGTTGCAGCTTTGTTTTAGGTCTTGTATGAACTTTACTTCCTTAATTTGGTGGTCAGTGTTTCTTCTCAAATCACTTAGTTGATTCATTATGGTTTCCTTGGACTCCCATTACTTTTCTTGGGCTCCATTGAGCATTCCCTTTGTGGTCTCCCTTAATTCATTCAGCTGTCTGCTCATGGATTCCATGAATGCCTTTATTGATCTTGCTCTATTCTCATCCTTCTCTCGCAAATCCTGTATTACTCTTTGAACAGCTTCCTCACAATCATGCAATTCCTGTCTTTCTCTTTGACTGATCTCAGCCTTCTCATGCAATTTCTGTATTTCTCTTTGACTGTTTTTAACCTGCTCACGCAATTCCTGTATTAATCTTTGAGTAGCTTCCTCATGCTCACAAGATTCCTGTATTAATCTTTGGTTTGCCCCCTCTCGCTCTCTATCTCCCTCACACTGAGTCTTTTGCAACCTTTCAATCTATTCATTCACCATGTATACCAGTAAAGCTTGTAGAGCTTTTTGGGTACTCTCTTCTGGATTATTCATTAATATTCTGTCACCTGATTATCATGAGTGGGAATTCATATACCCAGACTTGCCATTTTTTTGTGTTTTCTGGCTTGTTCTGCCCATTTGGTATGAAAGTAAACCAATTTTGTGCTAGACCACTATTTTAAGGCAAGCATCAACCGGAGTCCTGTAGTTGCACAGTCAAAATGGCTGCAGATACAATCTAGTACATCAGATACAATCTATTCATCATCAAACAACCATGGACTAATAGGGTAATAAAAGCAAAAAGGATTTGACACACCAGAAATTATTAGGTTTAGGGAGAATTGTGGAGAAAAATAGGATTAGAGGGATGTGGAGAGGTAAAAGAAGAGTGAATTTGGGCTGGGAAGGTGGCTCAGTGGTAGAGTGCTTGCCTTGCATGCCTGAGGCCCTGGGTTTGATTCCTCAGCACCACATAAGCAAAAAGAAAAAAGCTGGAAGTAGCGCTGTGGCTCAAGTGGTAGAGTGCTAGCCTTGAGCTGAAGAGCTGAGGGACAGCTCCCAGGCCCAGAGTTCAGGTCCCACGACTGGATCCCCCCCAAAAAAAATTAAAAAATAAAAAGAAATCTGGTGGAAAAAAAAGAGTGAATTTAACCAAGTCCTAATCTCTGAGAGGGAAATGCATTGTACAGAATGATTGGAGAGAGATTTTTTTAAAAATAAAGAAAAAATGGATAAACAAAAATTTAAATCTAAGAAGTGAAACACTTAAAAATTATGTAACTTTAAAGAAATGATATGGAGAGAAGAAAAGGATAGGTTGAGAGGAGAGGAGGGATAGAAAGGAAACATGAAAAACTAAAAAATAAAAGAAAATTAAAATTAGTTAATTGAAAATTATACTGGTATAAAGAGATAATACTGCCATTAAAGAAATTAAGCCTAAGATTTTTTGAATCGAGTAATAAATTTCAGGATTAAGTATGTACACAATGGGGGATAAGGTCTAATAATTGACCACTGGTATGTATCTGGGGATGAGCAGAACAGCAATTATGTCAAACAAAAAGAAAGAGAGAGAGAAAGAAATGAAAACAATAAAAAAGGACCAAAAGGTCAAAAGAGATTAAACCCACACACACACATCAAAAATAAAAATTATGAGAAAAAATTAACATCAAACACTTTTAAAAATTGAAAAAAAGGTTAAAAAGAAGAGTTCTTTTATTTGGGGATTTTTTTTGGGGGGATGATAAGACCCTGTATCTCTCCTGTGTCTATAACCTGTCTCTTGGTGGAGTCTCTGGTGTGCTTGTGGTGTTTAGTTTTCATTTTGCTTGACTGGTTTCTTAAGTCAGTTTTTTTTGTGCAGGCAGAAAAATGCTCTGCTTTACCCAGGATTTTGTGATCCTCTTCCCAGGCTATTCAGTGGGAGATATGCTTTGAATATCACCAAAGAGGAAGATGGCAGTTTCCTCCACTGTGTAAATGCCATGATGAGGTAGGGTTGGGGCCTTTCAGAAAATGGTAGCTTTTCCCTGAGGGGCAACTCCTGAAACACTCATGGAACCCATTCTCAGGGTTTTTTTTTTTTTTTACTTAGTTTCAATTGTTTGTCTAGGCTGTTGTAGGGAGGGGCAGCCTCTGGCTCTATTTACCATGTGAAGGACATCACTCCACAGAGGCTCCACTGGCTTGGTGGGGTGACATTCCCCTGTGTGGAGCTGAGCCTGACAGGTCATGTCTACTTCCTGTGACCTACTAAATGACTCTTTTGTTTTCTTCCAAGGCCTGAATTGGAGCTAGCTGCTCAGCCCTGGGGAGGTCAGTAACATAGATGGAGATCTCTGGTAGTGGGGGAGGGGCGGCCTTCCCTCCTCTGATCCCTGAGAAGGAGTAAGAATGTCAGGATTCTACTCATGTAAGAGTGTTGGTTCCTGGGTCATCTCTGGTCTGTGATCTGCAGGATGAAGATATCTGCTCCTTGTCAGTTCTTGCTGGTGTTGAGTAGAATCTGCTCACCAGCCACGTCTGGGGCCTTTGTCATGGACCCTCTCTGTAGGTATGGTGGCTATAGCCACTGGCGCTGTACCTACTGCCACCTCAGCTGTGGCTACTGGCAAGTGCTCAGATCTGTCATCTTGCCTGGATTTTCCATCTTTGGCCAAACTCTCTGTACTGTGATGGCACACTTGGTGTGACTGGAACATTTAAACTGCTTTCTATGTAAGAGCTTGTTTACCCTCCAGCTTCTCCTCCTCCATCTTCCCCCAAAACCTCATGATTTTTTGAGTGTTTTGTGAAAAATGTTTTTGGTGTTTATATTTTGGTTTAGCATAAAATGAGCCTACTATTGTCTTAATTTAATAAAAAAAACTTTCTGATTCTATGACAGCATAAATTTTGTGGATAATGGTTAAGACTAGGTTGACTTTCTGAAAAAAAAATCACCACCCATAAAAGAGGAACAAAAAGAAAATAACATATGACAGGAAACATTAATCTTAATGGACTAATAGTCTGTCAGTTTGATTTAACTTTTAATCAAAAATTAAAGTAATACTTGATAATGTTTTATTAACATATTTAAATTTCTTCATTCTTGTCATTTAAGATTCACTTTATAAAGAAATTCAACAGGTGACAGTGTTTTTTCATGACTTTTCCAAAGAAATGATCATTTCATCATTATAGTGTATAGCACAATATACCCAGAAAGCATTTAAGGAAAATTTTTTTCCCATTCTTTGGTTTGCTTCAGTCTGTATTTAAAGCTGCATACCACATTTTACACACTTTATTGTCTGTCTTCTCATTTGAAACATTTCAATAAGTTTTCTTTCCCTAGTTTGTCAGCCAGCAAATCTTTATAAAACAACATGCTTTCATTCATTGTGCTTTCCAAAATATATCTTACAAATGCCAAAACGAAGCACAATCGGAAACATCTGTGGATTTTTCCACCTAGAGTACAAAGTAATCACTTTCCAAACTCCTTAGAACCAGCTGTTCACTGGCATTAATTGTGCTGTCACTTCCATGCTTTAAAACAACAGCATTTGACAATGGCGTACATTTTAATTGGTTTACCACATTTGGTTTGTTTTCAGCAAGGACTGTCTTCACGGAAGATGGTAATGGATGAGGTTTGTAATTATGTATTTTGAAAGGGCTCTAAGTTGTGGATATAGAATATCCATTTCAGTGACTAAATATTTAAATTAAATCCTATAATGGATACTCCTTCAATTTTCTGATTAAAGTGTTCTACAATCTAGATATTTTTTAAGGAAATATTGTAATTGTTTCCTTGGTGACAACGTAATTGGAAGACTTAAAATTTTCTTTTTTTTTATAGTGAAAACGCTGTGAGGGGTTACAATTACATGGGCAAGATAATGAGTACATTTCTTTTTTTTCTTTTTCTTTCTTTTTTTTGGGGGGGGTCTGGTCTTGGGGCCTGGGCGCTGTCCCTCAGCTCTTCAGCTCAAGGCTAGTGCTCTACCACTTGAGCCACAGCACCACTTCTGGCTTTTTTCTTTTTGCTTATGTGGTGCTGACGAATCGAACCCAGGGCCTTGAGCATGCAAGGCAAGCGCTCTACCACTGAGCCACCTTCCTAGCCCATGAGTGCATTTCTTATCAAGCATTGTAGTCTCCTCCTTGGTTTCCCCTTCCCATCCCTTCCCTTCCCATCCTTCCACCCCCTCCCTCTCCACGCAATCCTCCTCCCCGCCCCCACCAAAGTTGTAAAGTTCGTTTTTCCATATAACGACTTGTACATCTCATTGTTCCAAAGGATCCAACTGTACCCCTATTTAAACGATTTGTTTTTTTCCTTCCCTTCCACAAATTATACCAACCTCAAATACAGTGAAAGCAGGGTTATGCCATGGGGGAGGGACATACAAAGCAACAAAGAAATAATCTTATAAATGTGTAGAAACAATCACCTGAAAGAAAAAAAAATTTGAATACATATATTAGGGTTCACTTCCCTAAAATCAACTTATCTGACCTTTTCTGCTTGACTCAGACATATAGTAGTTATTGCAAATAAGGGAAACCATGGGACCTAAGTTTCTTTGGTACCGGCTTACTTCACTTAATATGAATTTTTTTCTATGGAAGACTTAAAATTTTCATATACTATTGCCATCTTAAATGAAGTGAATGTACCTGGGTTTGCATACAGAACTTTTGGGACAGCATTAATGTTTGAATCTTTGATGGGATTTGATTGGGAATTGTGGCAGGCTTTCATGGTATGAGAAGAAAAAGGATCTGATTGGAATTTATAGCAATATCTAGTTGCTTCCACCCCTGGACAAGTCATTATCATTGGTGAAGATGTTGCCATTTGAATTTACAATGCCCCAGAAAGACCTATGTGTTAAAGAAAAATGACTTTCCATTTCCTCCCAGACTGTGGAGAATACCTGAATAGTTCTTCTGGAGATTAAGTTCTTCAGAATAAAACCTATGAGAACATGCACTCTCATCTTCTTTCTTTTCTCTTTTAATCATTCTAGGTCAAAAACATTTCTTTTTGTCATACTCCTCACCTTGACATTGTCTTGTCACAGGCCACCAAAACAATAAAACCGACTGAACATACACTGAAACCTTCAAACTTATAAATCTGAGTAAGCCTTTCTGTTTAATAAATGGACAATATCATTTATTATGGTAGGTTATAAAGCTAACACAGAAATCTAGTCTTTCTAACAATGTAGAGTATATAAAAATGCTTCATTATAAAATATCTAACTCCAAGTTATATTTTGTGTTTTTGTTTCTGTAGATCTTAAGGCTTAAACTCATGGCCTGACTGGTCGTTTTGTGTTCAAGGCCAGTGCTCTACCTAAAATCTGAACTGGAACTCTTTTCTCCTGGTGGTTAATTGGAAATAAGAATCTAATGAACTTTCCTATTCTGGCTGACCTATTCATGTTGCATACTTTATGTAATTCCAATTCTCAGCATTATATACATGTTCCAACTACAATATAAAAAACTTAAAATATACTAAGGATATTTGTAAAGTATAAAATGAGGGAAGAATTTTCATCCTTTAGAAATCTATGCAAAATCTATGCTAAACTATTGATATTTTACTGGACCTTTCCTGCAACCAGTTTGATATAGTTTAATACTTGTCACACAAACTTTCTCTGTATTCTACTGCATATATACTTTTTCACGTATGTTTGTATATGTATACATATATGTATCTATCTATATATGTTCCAATGTGCATCATCAGACTTGAAACTGCTTTGTTTTGCTATTCAGCAATGAACCTTGTCGGCTCATTCTGTGACAATATCTGTTCTCATTTTCATCATTCCTTTATTTACCAAATCATCAACCTTCTAAAATCAGCTTCATTTCTTGGGTAAGGTTACCAATCAGTCCAACAAATATCCACCCAGAGGCTTTTAATAAAGCAAGTTTTAAGGAAGAATATAACATGAAGTGACAACTACAGAAATTCCACAGAGACCTGACATCTTTCACATTTCTGTCTTCCTTCTCTTCTCATACTTCAGAAAGTATTGACTAACACTATAAATATACTGCAATTATAAGTTAAGGATCAGTGTTTTCTTTCCAACCTGAAGCCTTCTTTTCCATGATTCTTGACATAAACTTTTTGGAAGATTTTTTGGATTGTGATGGGATTCCACCCAAAACAAAGCCATGTATATCAAGAAAGTCAATGTTTTCAACACAGAGTACTAAACAAAAGAGGGAGAAAATTAAGGTTAGCTATATATGTTAAGCACAAATATAGGCAATATCAAGATATCTTGAAATTGTATACTTTTACTGGATAAAGTGGCTCAAACCTTTAATATTATCTACTTAGAAAACAGAGATTAGAGAATTGCAGTTCCAGGCAAGCCCAGACCAAAAAAAAAAAAAAAAAAAAAGGAAGTTTCAGAAACTCTAACCATTTGATGCGTGCTATGTGTTTTGCTTGTGTTAGGAGGACCACAGTCCAAGCAGACCCAGGAATAGTGATACTTACCTCAAAAGAAGCAATGAAGTTACAATCTGCAGGTATGGCAGTATTAGAGATACCAAAGTTGTAAAGTTCCTTTCATTGTTGCAATGGGTCTACCTGTATCCCTATTTAAACATTTTCCCCTTCCCCTCCACAAATTATGCCAACATCAAAAATGTGTGCTTATGTAAGAAATGCATGATTCTAAAATTTCATGACAATTCTTTTGAACTTACTTTTTTGTGGAATTGACTAAGAAAATAAATTACACCTTCTATATAAAAAATGTTCTGTGCTTAATCTGGCAGCCTATACACTAACATCAGAATGATACAGAGAAGATTAGCATGGCCCCTGCTCAAGGACGAGTTGAAAATTAGTGAAGCAATCCATGTTTTTACAACAACAAATGCTGGAGGGGATGGGGCCACCAGGGAACCCTACTGCATTCTTGGTGGGAGTGTAAAAGTCTTCAACCACTTTGGAAAGCAGTATGGAGTTTCCTCAAACGACTCCACATAAAGCTCCCCTATGACCCAGCAATCCCACTTTTGTTCATTTACCCAAAGGATCACAAACAAGACCATACTAAAACTACCAGCACAACTATGGTTATTGCAGCATTATTTACCATAGCTAAGATATGGAACCAACCCAGATGCCCCTCAGTAGATGAATGGATCAAGAAAACCTGGTAAATATATACAATTGCATGCTCTGCCTCCATCAGAAAGAATGACATTGCCCAATTTGTTAGGAAATGGAAAGATTTGGAAAAAAATTTTTAAGTGAAGTAAGCCAACTCCAAAGAAATATAGGTCCCATGGTTTCTCTTATTTTCAATAGCTAATATATGTCCGGGATTATCAGAAAATGTCTTAAGCTATGTGCATTTGACCAGATAAGATGATGTTAAGCTAAACGAACACCAAGATAGGTACACAAGTGATTCTATCTTGCTATTATTTCTAACATACTTATACTGTACAATGTGATTTTTTTTGTTCCTTTATATGTTCCTCAACCACGCTATAACCCCTTTTTTCACTGGATTTGAAGTTGGTGCGCCTACATCTTGTATATACCTTTCTCTAATTTGGGGAGAAGAAGAAAACAACAAAATGCTTAAATAGGGATATGGGTTGACCCATTGTAACAATGAGATGCACAAGACGTATGATGAAAAATGAATTTTACAATTTAGGTAGGGGAAGGAGAGAGGAGGAGTGGAGTGTACTTGTGGAGGTGGGAGAGAAGGGATGGTGGGGGAAAAATCAAGGAGGAGGTAACAATGCTTGTTAGGAAATGTACTCATTACCTTGCTCATGTAAATGTAACCCCTCTGTGCAGTATTTTTAAAATAAAAAATGTATAAAAATGTTCTGAGATTGAAGAGTTTATTTCCCTTATTTTATCCATATAATCTTGTTAACAAATAAATTAATGCAAAACACCGACACGAGGGTATTTTGAATAAATGTGTGTGTGTGTGTGTGCACACGGGTACACAAGTGTGTTGGAGTGCTCAGAATTTGAACTCAGGGCTTTAAGGTCTTGCTAGGCCTTTCCTCTCTAGATTGGTGAGCAACATCTGCACTCCTGGCTCTTTGCTAGTTCATTAAATTTTTTTGAAAAATAATCTCAAAAATAATTTTGCCCTGATTGGCTTCCAACTGTTATCCACAGATCTCAGCCTCCTGAGTAGATATCTCAAGTAAACAAGATTATGGGTGTGACCAACCAGCACAAGGTTTTCAGAATAATTTTAAAAGTAGAAGAAAATTTACTTCATGGGGGCCTGTTTTTATCATCTCCTACTTTTAAAGCACTTTGCTTTAAAAGAAAAGGTGAATTTATTAAATTAAATGTGAATTTATTTCTCTTTTGGATTCTTAAAAGACAGAAAGTGATGATATTTAAAAGTTTTGGTACTTTTTAAAAAGAAAAATGGAACTGTAGTACAGAAGAAATTTGGCTGTCTTTGAAACTCAATGTATAAGCTCAATTCTGTGCATGATAACGCAATGTTACCAACACAGTCTGTGTTGAAGACAAATTGTGACAGAAAACAATCATCATCGGCAATAATTGCTATGCTATTACTTCTTGAGCAATATTAATATTGAATTTAGAGTGTAAGAGAATGGTGAGATTTTACCTACCTTTTCTGAATTGCTGAAAGACTTTTGGAAACTTTGACTCATTTTTTTCCTCACTGTGTGTATTTGGGCCATGCATTTAGTGCCTTTAATTACAATTTTTCCCAACACTTAAATGGTAATAATATTAGTATTATAGCAAATGTTATCTTAAGAATTAAGAGAATTAAAACTTGTGAAAAACTTAACATAAACTTCTATGAATGAGCTTTTGAGTTTAGCCAACAGTTTTTAAAATACTAAATAAAATGTATTACAGAAACCATTACATGAAGTGAGCAACCAGAAGTAATGTTATCTATTGACCATGCTCTGCTTCCAAGGAAGCCAGGAGGATAACTCTCATGCTGTAAATCAAACTGGTTATCTTATGTCTTGATAGTGTAAAAATATCAGGGACATTTATAAAGAAGGAATGTTGTAGACAGATGTGAAGTCCATATGAAAATGTACAAAACTGATAAAACGTAAGAGTATCTGAGCAGTGTATTTTGTTTTATATAATTTAAGGTACATCACAAAGATAGGGAAAACATAGAAAAATGAATTCTCTTTTTGAAATTCTATCATAGATCCTTAGCAGGATGAACTCTTTCCTCATTCTTGTAGAGGCATCATCAGATGAGAGGAACTCTTTTTTTTTTGTTTGTTTGTTTCCTTCCATTTATTCTACGGTTTGAAATCTGAACTACATGAGACTGAAAGAAACCAAAATTAGACATGCAGGATTTGGAAAGAGCAATCAACATAAAATAAATAAAGTATATAAAGCTTTGTAAAAGGTCTAACCAAATTAAGTAGTATAGTCTCAAGCATAAACAGAAATTGATTTAAGCAATATCATTTTATTGAAAAGTGAAAAATGTTAGGAGTTGCTTAATTTTTTCTTTCTACTATATTGAATTAAGTATTCATTTTGTATAGAGATATTAAAGATGAGATTAACAAGAAACTTGATTTAATATGGATGAAAGTTCTGAATAGCCCTGCTTTCCAAAAAGCCCTGAAAATCACCAGTGGGTTTACAAATTTGTGTTTAATACCACTTCTATGCTGGCTTAATGCTTTGTGAACAGAAGTCATTAGAGAAATGCAACTCAAAATTACTATGATACTACTTCATAACTATTATAACTCTTCTCAACAAAATCAAAGGAGTCAGGTGTGGTGGTAAAGGCTTGTAATTCCAAGCATTTAGGGGGTTGGAGTAAGAGGATTTGATTCTAAGGCCAGTCTGGGGTACTGCACATAGGAAAAACCTGCCCTTGGAAATACTCAGAAGGTAATAATGTTGTGAGAGTGTGGAGGAAAGGAAATTTTGTACTCTCTTGGTCAAAATACAGGTTAATATTCTCATTGTAGAAAGTAGTATGCAGTTTTCTTTCTTTCTTTCTTTCTTTCTTTCTTTCTTTCTTTCTTTCTTTCTTTCTTTCTTTCTTTCTTTCTTTCTTTCTTTCTTTCTTTCTTTCTTTCTTTTTGGGGGGTGGTCCGGTTGTGGAGCCTGAACTCTGGGCCTGGGCGCTGTCCCTCAGTTCTTCAGCTCAAGGCTAGCACACTACCACTTGAGCCACAGCACCACTTCTGGCTTTTTTCTTTTTGCTTATGTGGTGCTGAGGAATCAAACCCAGAGCCTCATGCATGCAAGGCAAGTGCTCTACCACTGAGCCACCTTCCCAGCCCCAAGAATGCAGTTTTCTAAAAAATTGCAAAGATGAAATATCATTTGAACCACTAATCATGTGATTATTTCTCTCTGGGTAGCTTGAGTTTTGTGTTTTACAGATACACTTCAGGATTTCTTTTTCATGAATCAAACATGGGAAAGAACTAAATGCAACCTCCCTTAATTCAAAAAAGAATAGAAGCTATATTTATTTGTATTACTGTGCATGAAAAATCCTGGAGATTTCTGGTTAATTCAGAGGGCCCCATGCAAAAATATAGGACAAGAGGAAAGTAAAACTGTTTTGAAAGTATAATAGGTTATCATTGATGAAAAGGTGTAGTGGTCATTTTTCCTTTTTTTTTTTTTTTGTGCCAGTTGATCAGTGCAGGAGCAAGGCTGTACCCTGGAGCCCTTTCAATATCACCACGTGAACTTCCATTTATGTAGTCCTTGTGGGTGTGGGGCCTCTTCAGGTCACCCGTTGAGAAGTGGGGCCCCTCCCTTGTGGTGGATGTGCAGTGAAGGGATGTGGGTGTGCATGGTCCCTACCATTGCCAGATGAGCCCTGCCCACCCTGCCCACCTCCCTTCCCATTCTCACTTGTTCCATTTCACCCAGGATCTGGCAGCCATGGGGCTGGAGTTGAGTCCACTGCTGCCCTCTCCTCTGCCAGGTGTGCTGGTACTGGTCTTCGGTGGTCCTGGGTGCAAGTGCCATCCCAGTGAGACTCTTTTGTGGGGTCACTGCCTGCCCCCATGGGTGTGGGGTGGAGAACACCATGCTTGTACACTGCACAGTCCACAAGAGAAGGAAGGCTTGGTGGACAATTCACCCCCTTGGGGCCAGGCAGCCCAACCTTGGTTCAGACTTTAGGGCAGAATGGGGATTAGAGTCGTGTGCTGGCCCTTCTGCCAGCGTGCTTGTGACAGCTGTGGCAGCTGAGCACCCTGGAGCCCCTTCAGCATCCCCACGGACCTCCATTTTCTGGTCCCTGTGATCTCGGGTAAGGTGCCATCCCTGCATATGCCCATCAGTGCCAGAGGAGCATGGACTTGCAGTGCACCAGCTGCAGCACTGGGGGATCAAAGCCCCTTTGGCTTTGCTGTATAGCCTCCTCCATTGTCCTTCTGGTCCACATGGGCCCAGCTCTGGGTGCCATTCCGGGGATGCTCCCTTTGGCAGCAATGGGCTCATCCTCTACCCTCATTGGTATCCAAAGCAGGAATGGGTCTGGCCTTGGCAATGCAGGCCACACACATGGAAGGCAGGACTTGGGGTCTGCCCTGCCTTACCTCCTGGCTTTGGCACCTGAGGCTGGGTTGCTTGGTCTGGTCACTGATGGAGCTTTGTTGGATGCAGCCCACCACAACAAATACTGCACCTGCTGCAACAGCAGGGCGGTTTTCCAGACCCCCTCAGGGTCACCACAGGGACCTCTGATGGGTCTACATGAGCTGGGTGTGGGTGTCATCCCAGGACTCCCATTAGGAAGTGCCACTCTCCTTTGTAGTACTGGAAGTAAGAGATGCCACATATAATTTCTGCTTTCTAACATTTTCCTTCACTAAGATAAACAGAACAGGAAGATATAAATAAGTTTTATAAAAAGGAAACATATAACCTATATCACTTCTACCTGTTAAACATTGTAATATTTTTTATCCAGTAGGAATTCTTTCTGTACTTACTTATTTTACTTTTGAATGTAACGAATGTAATATTTTTGTGTGTATTTTACTATCCTAGTATAATTTCATTTGCACTTACATACAATTTTTTTTCAAATTCTGTGATTTTAGAGTGTGTTTTTTGGAGAAGAGTTTTGTTGTACTTTCATTTCAGTTTGCCATTATGGGCTTATAAACACATCAAATAAAATACATTCTTGCTAGTATCAAGTTCAATGATTTTGTAGACTAGAGACTCAAGGATATAGCATTATATATCATACAGTAATATGTATCAATTTGTTTATAACTGCTCCATAAAATAATTAGTAATTCAGTCAGCAGCCACTTCATCTGGCCCCTCTGATGAAGTAGGAGCCTTGTGGCAGCCTACCCAACACGGGTGCTTCTGGGCACCTCACCTGAGACTGTGGGAGAATATCAGGTTGTACCTGCTGTTGGACTAGGGAAGCTGCTGTGTGAATGACACAGTGCCACTGACCCACATATAATACCCACAAGCCCCATGGGCCTGGGCCCTAAGGATCAGCCCCTGAGAGCACACACACACGGTGGGAGGGGGGACCCACCTAGGAAGGACTGCAGACAAAACAGAAGCCGCTCTGGGGATCAGCTTGTACAGTATCCTCCATGGAGTAGGGGACGATTGTTCTCAGCTGTGGGGAGAAGACAAGAAATACAGGCCCAGGTGGGGTGATGCCAACTTTTGTACTCAGGCTGGCAGGGAAACTTTCCTCCCGACACTCTCCTGCAGGCTCAGGATGCCCCTCCATGCTCCTTGTCCATGGAGTATCAGCCAGAGACACTCATGTCTGGTACTCTTGGCTGCTCTTTTGGGGTTTGTTAATTTACACAGAGAGCCCCAGCCTCAGACAGCAGAGTTATATTCTGGGTTTTGTAAAACTTTCTGCATCTGAGCATTTCCCAGTGTTTTGGTTTTTGTATTGTTTCTTATAAATGCTTTGTGAAATTTGTGTTTTAGGTGTTGAGGTACAGGAGGAAGAGCCAGATTATAAACATAGTTTCCTACAAGCCTTTCATCTAAAAAAGAAAATAGATTCTTTCTAAAAATGCCTATCAGGAAATGAATTTGAGAGAGGGAAAAAGGCAGTTTTCTCATGAGATCAAAATGTGCTAGTTTTATATGCATGTTTTATGCGTTCAAAATACAACTAAGTAATTCACCATCTAGGAACAATTGTCCAGACCTAAGAGTTAGGTGTCTTGGGAGCTAGAGGCAGGGTTTTTGTGAGGTTTATCCAAAGGAAGGGAAGAAAGTTAAAATCCATAGATTACTTTGTAGAATGAAAGTGGTAATACAAAATGAGAATCACAAAAATCCTCTCTGCTATTCAGGGTCTTTTATTCTTCCATATGAATTTTTGGATTGCTTCTTCTATTTCATTGAAAGTGAGATTGGGATATTGATATGTATCACATTGAATTTGGAAATAGCCTTTTTCAGTATTGCCATTTTCATGATGTTAATCTTCCCAATCTAGGAGCGTGGGAGGTTTCCCACTTCCTTAGTTCTGCTTTCATTTTCTTTTTCAGGTTTTTAAAGTTTCCATCATAGAGGTCCTTCACCTCTTAAGTTAACTCCTTGCTATTGTATTTTTTTGCGAATATTAAAAAGGTATTGCTTTCCTATTTTCAGCCTCACTCTTATCGTTATTGGAATACAGGAAAGCCATTGATTTCCGAGGGTTAATTTTATATTCTGCTAGTTTGCCAAAGTTTCTGATCAGCTCAAGTAACTTGGGAGTGGAGTCCATGAGGTTCTTTAAATACAAGATCATGTCATCTGCAAAGAGGAATAGTTTTACTTCATCTTTCCCTATTTGGATCCCCTTTAAGTTTGTATCTTGTCTTATTGCCCCAGCTAGCATTCTAATACTAATTTGAGAGGAGTGGACAGCGCAGACATCCTTATCTCATTCCTGAATTTATTTTAATTATTTATTTCATGCCCCAGTCATAGGGCATGAATTCTGGGCCTGGACACTGTCCCGCCGCTCTTCAGCTCAAGGCTAGCGCTCTACCACTTGAGCCACAGCACCACTTCCGGCTTTTATTCTTATTGCTTATGTGGTGCTGAGACATGGAACCCAGAGCCTCATGCATGCAAGGCAAGCGCTCTACCACTGAGCCACATTCCCAGCCCCTCATTCCTGAATTTATAAGAAATGATTTTAACTTTTTGCCATTAACTATAATGCTGACTGTAGGTTTTCAATCCTTAGCAGAAAGAACAGTGCTGAAGCAATATCAGTTCCAGATGTCAAACTCGACTAAAAAGCCACAGTCATAAGAACAGCTTGATAATGGCACAACAACAAACCTGAGGACCAATGGAAAAGGACTGAAGACTCAGAAATGAATCCACTGACCAATAGCCACCTAATCTTTGAAAAGGGAGCTAAAAAAATAGAGTGGAAAAAAGATAGCCTTTTCTGTAAATGGTGTTGGCAAAATTGGTTAAACAACTGTTAAACTAACACATTTTCAATGTTAAAGGCTGGAACAAAATCTACCAAGCAAACGGCCCTCATAAACAGGCGGGAGTTGCAATCCTAATATCAGATAAAATAGACTTCAAATTAAAAATCGTGAGAAGAGATAAAGAAGGTCACTACATACTAATTAAAGGATCTCTCCTTCAGGAGGATATTACAATTCTAAACATCTATTCGCCAAACAATGGAGCACCCAAATTTATCAAAGAAACACTACTTTCCCTCAAATCCCATATAGATCCAAAGACATTAATTGTTGGGGATTTTAACACACCACTCTCCCCACTAGATAGATCAACTCGGCAAAAACTCAACAGAGAAACCGCAGATCTAAACAGCTGCATAGATCAACTAGACTTAACAGACATTTACCGAACATTTCACCCAGCAGCATCAGAATACAAGTTCTTCTCAGCAGCACATGGAACCTTTTCTAAAATAGACCACATTTTGGGCCACAAAGCAAACTTGTCTAAATTCAGAAACATTGAAGTTATACCCTGCATTCTCTCTGACCACAAGGGAATAAAATTAGAACTCAACACCAAAAGCCACCAAAGAAAGTCCGGTATCACATGGAGGCTGAACAACACACTACTGAATCATGAGTGGGTCATGGAAGAGATTAGAAAGGAAATTCAAATGTTCATGCTATTCAACAAAAATGAACACACAAATTACCAGCTCCTCTGGGACACAGCAAAGGCAGTACTCAGAGGCAAGTTTAGAGCTCTGAGCTCCTACATCAACAAATTGGAGAGATCTGAAACTAGCAATTTAATGACACATTTAAACCTCCTTGAAAAAGAGCAGCAAGATAAACCCCAATCCAGTAGACGGAAAGAAATAATCAAAATTAAATCAGAATTAAATGAATTAGAATCCAAAAAAACTATAGAAAGAATCAACAAAACAAAGAGTTGGTTCTTTGAAAAACTTAACAAAATTGACAGACCCTTAGCAAATCTTATCAAAAAAAGAAGAGAACACACCGAAATTAATAGTCAGAGATGAGAATGGAAACATCACCACGGAAACAACCAAGATTCAGAACATTATAAGGGAATACTTCTCAAAACTTTATGCTAATAAGTTCGACAACTTGACAGAAATGGACCTCTTCCTAGCAAATATTGACATGCCAAAACTAAACCAAGATGAGTTAAACTATCTTAACAGGCCCATATCAAGCATTGAAATAGAAACAGCAATAAGAGACCTCCCAGCTAAGAAAAGTCCAGGACCAGATGGTTTTACAAGGCCTTCAAAGCAGAGCTCACACCAATTCTCCTCCAACTCTTCAATGAAATTGAAAGAGAAAGCTCACTACCGAACACATTCTATGAAGCCATCATAACCCTCATCCAAAAACCAGGCAGGGACTCATCAAAGAAAGAGAACTATAGACCCATTTCTTTGATGAATATTGATGCAAAACTTCTCAACAAAATTTTGGCCAATCGACTTCAACAATTCATCCAAAAAATCATACACCATGATCAAACAGGATTCATTTCAGGGATGCAAAGCTGGTTCAATATACGCAAATCAATTAATATTATTCATCACATCAACAGGAGCAAGAACAAGAACCACATGGTTATCTCAATAGACGCAGAAAAAGCATTCGACAAGATCCAACACCCCTTTATGATGAAGGTTTTGGAAAAATTAAGAATCCATGGAACATTCCTCAATACAATAAAGGCTGTATATGACAAACCTACAGTCAGCATTATACTCAATGGTGAAAAACTAAAGCCATTTCCTCTTAACTCAGGAACAAGACAAGGATGCCCACTCTCTCCACTTCTCTTCAATCTAGTATTAGAATGCCTAGCTACAGCAATAAGAAAAGATGCAGACATAAAGGGGATCCAAAGAGGGAAAGAAGAAATAAAACTCTCCCTCTTTGCAGATGACATGATCTTGTATTTAAAGAATCCCATAGACTCCACTCCCAAATTACTCAAGCTGATTCAAAACTTTGGCAAAGTAGCAGGGTATAAAATAACCCCCAAAAATCAATGGCTTTTCTGTATGCCAACAATGAGAAAAGTGTGGCTGAAATTAGGAAAGCAACTCCATTTGTAATAGCCCCACAAAAAATAAAATACCTAGGAATTAACTTAAGTAAAGAAGTGAAGGACCTCTATGATGAAAACTTTAAAATCTTGAAAAAGGAAATCAACAGAGAACTTAAAAAATGGCAAAACCTCCCATGCTCCTGGATTGGCAAGATTAACATCGTGAAAATGGCAATACTTCCCAAGGCTATCTACAAATTCAATGCAATACCTATCAAAATTCCACCCTCATTCTTCAAGGAAATAGAAGAGGCAATCCAAAAATTCATATGGAACAATAAAAGACCCCGAATAGCAAAAACACTTCTCAACGGAAAGAACACTGCTGGAGGAATATCAATACCAAATTTCAAACTCTACTATAAAGCCATAGTAATCAAAACAGCTTGGTATTGGCATAAGAACAGACCTCAGGACCAATGAAATAGAATTGAAAACCCAGAAATGAACCTACAGACCTATAGCCATCTAATCTTCGATAAGGAAGCTAAAAAAATAGAATGGAAGAAAGACAGCCTCTTCAGTAAATGGTGCTGGCAAAATTGGTTAACTACTTGTAGAAAACTAAAGCTAGATCCTTATATATCACCCTGCACCAGAATCAACTCCAAATGGATCAAAGACCTTGAACTCAAAGCAGACACTCTGAAAACATTACAGGATGGAATAGGAGAAACCCTAGGTCTCCTTGGCTCAGGCCGAAATTTTCTGAATAGAGACCCGGAAACACAACAAATCAAAGAAAGGTTGGACAAATGGGATTGCATAAGGTTGCAGAGCTTCTGCAGGGCAAATGACATAGCTAGTAAGATCAATAGAAAGCCCACCGATTGGGAGAAGATCTTTACTAGCCATACAATGGACAAGGGTCTCATATCTAAAATACACTTGGAACTCAAAAAATTAAACCACCCAACAACAAATCCTCAAAGAAACAACTGCCCAATAAATAAGTGGGCGAAAGAATTAAAGAGAAGCTTCTCTGAAGAAGAAAGGATGGCCAAAAGACACATGAAGAAATGTTCAACATCCCTAGCCATAAAAGAAATGCAAATCAAAACAACATTGAGATATCACCTCACTCCAGTTAGAACAGCAAAAATCAAGAACTCTAACAACAGATGCTGGAGTGGATGTGGACAGAAAGGAACCTTACTTCATTGTTGGTGGGAATGTAAACTTGTCCAACCACTTTGGAAAGCAGTATGGAGGTTCCTGAAAAGACTTCACATAGATCTCCCCTATGATCCAGCAATCGCACTTTTGGGCATTTACCCAAATGTATACAAACAAGACCACACTAAAGCTACCAGCACAACTATGTTTATTGCAGCATTATTTACCATAGCTAAGACATGGAACCAACCCAGAAGCCCCTCAGTAGATGAATGGATCAAGAAAATGTGGTATATATACACAATGGAATTCTATGCCTCCATGAGAAAGAATGACATTTCCCCATTTGTTAGGAAATGGAAAGGCTTGGAAAAAATTATATTAAGTGAAGTAAGCCAGGCCCAAAGAAGCATAGGTCCCATGGTTTCCCTTATTTGCAATATCTAGTATAGGTATGAGTCAAGCGGAAAAGGTCAGATAATGTGATGTTAGGAAAACGAACCCTTAAATATGTATTTTAATGTTTTCGTTTCTTTCATGTATGTGTTTCTAACGCATTTATAAGATTATTTCTTTGTTGCTTTGTATGTCCCTCCCCCACAGTGTAACCCCCGCTTTCACTTTATTTGATGTCAGTATAACATGTGGAGGAGATGGGGACAAACAAGTCGTTTAAGGATTCAGGTGGACCTGTTGCAACAAGGAGAACTACAAAATGTCATGTCAAAGCAAGCTTTACAATGTCGGTGTGGGGGGGGGGAGGGGGTATGATTGGGTGGGGGGGAGGGGGGAGGCTGTGAAGGGAGGTGAAGGGTAAACAAAGGAGGAGGCTGCAATGCTTGGTAAGAAATGTATGCATTATCCTGCCAATGTAATTGTAACCCCTCTGTACAGTATGTTCTGAAATAAAATAAAATTATATTAAAAAAAAAAAACTAAACTAGCTCCGTATATATTGCCCTGCACCAGAATCAACTCCAAATGGACAGAAGACCTCAAAATAAAAGCAGACACCGTGAAAACATTACATGAAGGAATTGGAGAAACTCTAGGGCTCTTTAGCACACACCAAAATTTTCTTAATAGAAAACAAGAAAAAAAACAAATCAAAGGAAGGTTGGGCAAATGGGATTGCTTGAAACCGCAGAGCTTCTGCAAGGCAAAGGTCAATGCTAACAAGAACTGTAGACAACCCACGTACTGGGAGAAGATCTTCATGAGTCATAAAATGGACAAGGTCTTATATCTAAAATATACTTAGGACTCAAAAAATTAAATTCCCCAACAACAAATCATCAAAGAAACAACTGCCGGATAACTCAATGGGCTAAAGACTTAAAGAGAGATTTCTCTGAAGAGGAAATGAAAATGCCCATTAGACACATGAAGAAATGCTCAACTTTTCTAGCCATAAAAGAAATGCAAATCAGACAGCATTGAGATCGCACATCATTCCAGTTAGAATGTCTATAATCAAGAAATGTAATTACCAGTTGTTTAAAGATACAGGTGGACCTGTTGCAACAATGAGAAGTACAAGTTGTCATGTCCAAAACGAGCTTTACAACGCGGGGGGGGGGGGGGAGGAGAAGGATTGGTATTGGGGGGAGGGGGGAAGCTGGGAAGGGATGTGAAGGGTAAACAAAGGAGGAGGCTGCAATGCTTGGTAAGAAATGTACGCATTATCCTGCCCATGTAATTGTAACCCCTCTGTACAGTATGTTCACAAATAAAATTAAATTAAATTTTAAAAAAGAAATGTAATTATTACAGATGCTGGCGGGAACCCTACTGCATTGTTAGTGGGAGTGTAAACTTGTTCAACGACTTTGGAAAGCAGTATGGAAATTCTTCAAAAGACTCCACTTAGAGCTCCCTATGACCCAGCAATCCCACCTTTGGGCATTTACCCAAATGATCACAAACAAGGTCATTTTACCAGCACAACCATGTTTGTTGCAGCATTACTCACTATAGTTATGATATGGAACCAAACCCGATTCCCCTCAGTAGATGAATGGATCTAGAAAATGTGACACACACACACACACACACACACACACACACACACACACACACAATGGAATTCTATGCCTCCATTAGAAGGAATGACAATGCCCCATTTGTTAGGAAATGGAAAGGCTTGTTAAAAATTATATTAAGTGAAGTAAGCCAGGCCCAGAGAAACATAGGTTCCATACTTTCCCTTATTTGCAAGGACTAGTACATGTCTAGGACAAGCAGAAAAGATAAAAAGTTATGTTATTATGACCACATAAAATGATGTTAAGTGAAAGATACCCCAAATCAGTCTTGGTTTTGTTTTTAATATACTTATAATGCAGTATGTGATTCTTTTGTAGGTTCATCTCCCCACGGTATAATCCCTGTTTTCACTGTATTTGATTCCAATGTTCTGCATCTTCTATATTTACTTTTGTGATTTGGGGAGTGGAAGGATATAATAAAATGCTTAAATGGGACTGCAGGTTGACCCATTGTGATGAAGAGATGTACAGGACACTATGTAGAAAATGAATTTACAATGTCAGGCAGGGATTGAGGAGGAAGGAGTTGGAGAGGTGGGGAGGGAAGGGATGGTAGGGGAAAAACCAAGGAGGAGGTAACAATGCTCGATAGGAAATGTACTCATTACCCTACTCATGTAACTGAACCCCCTCTGTACAGTATTTTTACAATAAAATATATTTAAAAATCTCTGCCTGTTGTAGATTTCCAGTGATGCCCTCGGCATTGAATTTTTTGCCTTTCCTGGCTGTGGTTAGGTCCACCTGCCCAGTGGATCAGTAGTCTTCAAGGCATCTTGTTCCTGAAATGGGACTTGGATTATCCAGTGGTGGTTGGAACCGGGCCAAGGACAGTGCAAAGTCCAATTCCAGGGCTTGGCTTCTTCATTCCCCATGCAACTAGGATTGCAAGCAGGATTTCTCTGAATTTGACTCCAGAAAACAATCACTGAACCAAAAGGCAAGGCCCCCAAACACCTATCCTCCTCCCCCCATTCCCTGTTTTGTCCCTCCTTGGGAAAGTACAAAATAATTTCGCAGGTTTTGGCAAAGACACAAATTGCCCACCACCTCCCCTGGTAAACTAGGTTTCAAGTCACTAAGTCATGTAAACGGATAATGCGGCACTCATTATTCTGGACAACCTCTTCAGATTGTTTGATGCTTTAATTTTTTTTGTTGTTGTTGTTGGTAGGGGGCCTGAACTTTGGGTCTGGGCACTGTCCCTGAGCTCTTCAGCTCAAGGCTATATCACTTGAGCCACAGCACCACTTCCAGTTTTTTCTGCTTATGTGGTGCAGAGGAATTGAAACCAGGACCTCATTCATGCAAGACAAGCACTCTACTACTGAGTCTCCTTCCCATCCCTAATGCTTTAATTTTTTTTAAATTTCTTTTTGTCAGTCTTGGGGCTTGAACTCAGGGACTGGGTTTTAACATATCCCTGAGTTCTTCAGCTCAAGAGAAGCCCTCTTCCACTTGAGACACAGTGCCACTTCCTGTTTGGAGATAAGTGTCTCACAGACTTTCCTGCCAGGGTTTGCTTTGAACCATGAATTTTTAAATTATATTTCTTCCAGGTGTTTATTGGAACATTACAGTTTTTCTGGAATTTAAAGTTTTCTGTAAACATTTGTCTTCAAGTAATTCAACAGCATTAAATATTACATTTACAAGCTATCCTGTAGCACATCCATTTTGAAATTATTATGTTAAGATGAAATTCTTATTCTTTGTAGAAAAAAAACCATTAAACTCCAAATGAGAACATGCTAATTTCAGCTTCGTTGAGTCTCCTTCCTCTTTTTTTTTCTCTCCAGTATCTTTTCTTGTTTTGGAACAAGTGTCATGGACTGTCCAACCATTCAAAAGGAAGTTTATTCCATTAATTTAATAGAAAAGAATCCAATCTTCCTGCATCTCAGGGCAACTTTAGGTATAATGTTAATCTGATAATTCACATCATTTAATTTTCAGTCATTTTGATAATTTTTTTGTTAAACCATTCATTAAACAGCTACCAAAAAGCAAGAATAAAAATAATGTTCTGCTTTCTAAAAGGTTTAAAAAGCTAAGTAATTCAACAAAACACATTCTATTCTTCCAAGATTCCATGGTGAAAAATTTCTCTTTCATCATAGCCCTTACCACTGACCCCTTCCCATCAAACTTGCAGCTTTCTTCAGTTGTTTTGTTCCAGCTTTCATTTTGGTACTAGCATCAGTAATCTCCTTGTAGTATTTGACAATGAAATTCCATTTGTTGTTAGAGAGCTCAATTCATATTGCCAAAGGCAGCCTCATGAGCATAACATTGAACATAAAATATTGAATATCATTAATGTGATCATATGCAACTATTTCATAAATTAATATAAATACCACACAAAGATGCATCTTCATATAATTTTTAAAATGCAAAGTAGTTACATATCTATGTCAAAAAATAATTCAGATCACTAGTAGAAGGGACTAAGCTAAACCTATTGCATCATCCCCAATATCTTTGTAAAACTTTTTCTCATTAACTTTCACCTTAGGGCTTTCTTTTCCTAGCAACAAGTTGTCAGTTGATATCCTTGGATATTAGTCACCTCTGAGTAACCTCATTTCTTTCCACCGCCAATAAGTCCCTTGTGTTAAATACCTGAGGAAGAATGTCCCAATGTGCCTGCAAGAGGAGTACCCAAGTCGACTGTCTGTGCCCACTCTTCCCTTGTTTTGTTTGGGAATGTGGTATCAGAGACAAGGGTGTCAGGGGTCAAGTGGCTGGAACAATGGTGTTATGAATTATGGGTAGCAGAAAAGAGTAGCAGAGACTAGGATACCAGCGAAAGGGTAATTGTGACTGTAATAACTGAGTTGAAGTGGCAGGAAATTGGGTAGCAGCAACAGCTTTGCAAGGGTTGGGGTAGCTAATACAGGCATCCAGAAGAGTTTAGCAGGGACAAGAAAGCATAGACAAAGTGAAAGAGTAAAAGTTGTGAGGGATTGTGGGGCACAATCAGGGTAAAAAGGTCATGAGTGTGCAAACTGGGTAGTTAGTACTATGGTAGAAGCAATTGGCATGGTGGACTGATGTAGTGCAGAGCTCTGGGTTTGCCACTCCACTTTTAGCTCTTAGATCTTTAGGGAAACTACCTCTAACAGCTCAGCTCATTATCAGCTTTTTCTTTTTTTTTTTTGTTGGTCATGGGCTTGAACTCTGGGTCTGAGTGCTGTCCCTCACCTCTTCAGCTCAATGCGAGTGCTTTACCACTAGAGCTACATTGCCACTTCCGGTTTTCTGGTGGTTTATTGAAGATAAGAGTTTCACAGACTTTCCTGCCCAGGCTGGCTTTGAACCTCGATCCTCAGATCTCAGCCTCCTGAGTAGCTAGGATTACAGGTGTGAGGCACCGGCGCCCAGTGAGAAGTGAATGTTTCTACTGTATCATTGCTAAATATTTTTGGATAGATACCTAATCCTATTTTCACTGGGTTTTGTTGCATTGTGTTTTTGCTTTAATGAGGGACCTCCATATAGATTTTCAGAGCAATTACAACAGTTTGAAGATAACCTATAATATGTGGATATTAGATCAAAATTTAAATATATCAATGAACATATACAGGACTATTATATATAGTTTATAATTTGAAGAAATTTTAAGAAGGCAACAGTTGGGGGAAAAGAAAATTTTATAAGCTTAATAACAAACATACAGACATGGAAAAATACAAAAACAGGTGCAATAATTAGTGCTAATAGTAACAAAACATTTTCCTCAAGTTTTAAAAATGAAACTATTAAAATAATACTTAACATAAAATAAATATGCCTTGGAAGAAAATGTACCATAGACATAGTTTTCCCCATAATTTGTTTTATTTTTATAACAAATGGATTAAAAGAAAATGTAATTACTTGTCTGAAGATGATAACACTTTCTAGTGTCATTGATAGAATCCAGCAAAGGAAAGTAACAGAAAAGTAGAGTGTAAGAACAACCTGGCTATGAAGATACTCAGAACTTTGTGAATGTGCTACATTTTCCTCATCAAAATAGAGCTAGGACAGTACCTTTGAACAGAACACTTGTAATGTAGTCAGAGCAGCGGAGTTACTAATTAGGTAGTAATTTATTACTTTTATTCCCTAATCTTATGATGTGATTCCCAAATGATGTGAGTGATCCTAGATTTTCTGAGCAGTTTTTTCACCCAAAGTTTCTAATTCCTCCCCCTTCTGATGATTCTTCTGCTACTCTCACTTCTCCTTGTTTCTGAATCAACTCCTATGACCATTTTGTTCATGAGAAAGAGCTGGAGAAATGTGAGGATGGCCTGGAGTCTGAGGTAACATCCACTCCAGCTTGAAGGATCTGGTGAAGGACCTACACCTGGCCTCAGAATCAGATATTAATTGAACTCTTTGGAAATGGAGTAACTCACCCCCCCCCCAAGCAGAATCTGTAATTCCTTGGCTTTCTCTGAAGAGATTTGGTACTAGGGCACAATTCAGAGAATGAGCTTTCCCACCACCCACCACAGCCTTGTCAGGAGGAACAGGTTCAAAACTAAAAGTGGCCTCAGCTCCCACAGAGCCAGTCAGAAGCCAAGAGATCACACTTTTCTCCTCATTAGGGATCTTCTGGTAGGAATAGAGTCTGGGAAAAGTCTAAGATGGAAATAAGTGAGACTGGACCTATGTAGGACACAAAAGAATGACCCTCTCTTTGACTACAAGTGAGTTTTGTACTGAGACATGACAACTTCCTTCATATATGAAAATTCACTAGGTGTTATCTCACCACCACTTTGCAGGAGGTCAGTTTCCCCAAAGAAGAAGTTGTTAAATGTTGTGACTGCCAGTTTGCTCTCTGGGCTCTTGTCTCTCCCACCCCTTCCCATGCCAGGAATGCATTGCTTCTTTCAGGCACTCAACTACTTGTCCTGACTCCTAGGCAGGAATACTGTAGGCTATTATTTGGCTAACCTCTTGCATTTGAGGTAGAATAAGCCTAGGCTCTGCTTATGCCAATAGGTAGATGCAAGAAGCTGAGTATAAGCTCATATTTGTACAGAAAAACAATCATATTGAAAAAATTAAATGAAATTAATAGTTGAGTGATTTAGGGTTTCTACCCACTAAATTTAGTTAATTTTTAGTAACACACCTAGAACAATGGATTAAGAAGAGAACAGTGAAGTAAGTTCAAAAATAAGATGGAAAAGACACACCATAGCCATAACAGGAGATGAAAATGTGAAGGAACTATTGGCATAGTTCCATTTACTATCTTAGGAGTGACCTTGGATAGGAGGCTTTTAGAATAATATCTAAAACAGAGCTACTTGCTGGGCCCTGGTGGCCCACATCTGTAATCCAAGCTACTCAGCATGGTGGGATCTGAGTATTATGATTCAAAGCAAGCCCAGGAAGAAAAACCCAGAAGTAGTAATGTGGCTCAAGTGGTAGATCACTAGCCTGGAGCTCAGGGAAACTGCCTAGTCCCTGAATTCAAGCTTCAGCATCAGCAAAACAACAACAACAAAACAATAATGATAAAATAAATAAAAGAAGGACATAAAGATATGCTATGGAATGATGATCCTGTGTAAGTGTTTAGGGAACATAAAAGGAGACAAAATTTGGAGCAAAAAGATACCTACTAATCAAGGATGCAAAGCAAATGCCAAATTCCTCTTCTCAAAAACTACCAAATTTGGGCTGGGAAGGTGGCTCCGAGGTTAGAGTGCTTGCCTTACATGCATGAAGCCCTCGGTTTGATTCCTCAGCCAGAAGTGGTGCTATGGCCCCAAAGAAACATAGGTCCCATGGTTTCCCTTATTTGCAATATCTAGTATATGTATGAGTCAAGCAGAAAAGGTCAGATAAGGCGATGTTAGGAGAATGAACCCTAAGATATGTATTTAAATGTTCTTTTTCTTTCATGCATTTGTTTCTAACACATTTGTAAGGTTATTTCTTTGTTGCTTTGTATGTCCCTCCCTCACAGTATAACCCCTGCTTTCACTGTATTTGATGTCAGTTTAATTTGTGGAGGGGAAGGGGAAAAACAAGTCATTTAAATAAGAATACAGGTGGACCGTTGCAACAATGAGAAGTACAAGTTGTCATGTCAAAAACAAATTTTACAACTTTGGTGGGGTGGAGGATTGGGTGGGGAGGCAGAGGGGGTGGCTGGGAAGGGATGGGAAAGGTAAACAAAGGAGAAGGCTACAATGATTGATAAGAAATGTACTCATTATCTTGCCCATGTAATTGTAACCCCTCTGTACAGTATTTTCACAATAAAAAATATTAAAAAAAAAAAGGAAGTGGTGCTATGGTTTGAGTGGTAGAGCACTAGCCTTGAGGTGAAGAGGTGAGGGACAGCACCCAGGCCCAGTGTTCAGGCCCCATGACCACCCCCCCGAAAAAAAAAAAACAAATTTCCAAACTTATCTTTTCTCATAATTGAGGAGAGGCTTCTTTTACAGGAATTCTTATCTAGCTCAAGGTCCTCAGAACTTCAGTAGACTTTTCCTATTGAGATATAATCTACTGAACTTAATCATGGCTAGGAAAGTATGGACATAGATAGGTTTATTGTATTTTTCCTTATAAATATATACTACTGTCAGGTATTATATATAGCATATATTATAATATGCAATATATTATATGTTATGTATAATATATTAAATATATTATAACATATATTATATATTAACAGTCTTCCTAATTTTAGTGTTAGGAGCAAGCAACATATTGAAAGATAAATGCTTGAATCACTGAGTAATTTCTCTACCATTTGACAGTTCCAGGTTTCATTCTTATTACCCAAAGAGCAACATAAGAAAGTGATGCCCATGGAGGTGGTTCTCTGGATTTTGGAAACTGTGATCTGCACACACACACACACACACACACACACACACACACACACACACACATGATATAGTTTTACTAGTGAATGTGTAAAACTATAGCAACAGATAAACAAGTGATCATCTATGTGCACAAACACTCAATCACTTACAAGTATAAGAATTTCTTTTCTATGGTCCCTATTCACCTACACAGACAGTACATGAGTTGCCCTTGAATTGTCCTGGAAGTTCTTTATCTGGCTACGGTAGTTTCACATCTTTTGTTTTCTAAGTAGCCAGATGTTATGTGTTCAACAACAATACTTGTTACAGGCAAAAGTATCCACCTTGAAACACAGAGGAACTTGGATTTCAGAAATGCCATAAATAAGTGGGAGGTACAACAGTACTTTTCAAAATAGAATAGATTACATATGTATTAGGAAGTTTGTAAGAAAAATAACTTCAATGTAGGATTAAACACTTGAAGAAAACTTCACTTTAGATTACATATAGCCAGGTGCTGGTAGCTCTTGCCTGTAATCTTGGCTAATCTGGAGGCTGATATCTGAGGATCACAGTTCAAAGCCAGCTTGGGCAGAAAAGTTCCCTTGAGACACTTATCACCAACTAATCACACAAGACTAAAATTGATACTGTGGCTCGATGTTGTAGATAGATAACCTTGAGCCAAAGACCTCAGGAACAGTGCCCAGGGCCCTAGTTCAAACTCTGCAATAAACAATAAATTAAAATAAAAAATAAATTACATATGATTTATTACCAACTCTGTACAAGGAAAATAGCATATGACACATGGCAACATATGACTTCAAGGTACAAAGTTCCAGGGCATTTCCCCACTCTTGAGAACTAGAAGTAATCCATATTGAAAAAAATAAAATGATGAATGATTTTACCAAATTTCAAAACATGCTATATGTTATACAAAGAAAATGCAATAAACATGCATTTCACAGTCTAGTAACATGATATGGTATAAGGAATCTGATTAACTGATTCATCAAAATCAATAAAATGCAGTTAAAACATCCAGTATCTCAGGTGTCAACTTAGCAGAATACTTTCAATGTATGATGGCTATTTTGTATATTATCCAGCCCTATCTATCCCACAACAGCAGAAGGCTCTTCATGAGAAAGTCCAGAGACCTGTCTACTGTGGTGCTCAATGTATACCTGTTCCCATTTTCTGTTATTTGGGTATGTGATAGACTGAATATCTGGTAACTTGCCAAAGGCACAATTTGTGACTGGCTTCCAGTGATGATATTTTAGTTCTCAGAAAAAAAGGGAAATTGAAGACAGGGAAAATCTACCAGATCCCTGAAAGAATTCTATCATTGTGCTAAAACTGTTTCTACTGACACTTGAACAAACTGCAGTGTTTGTCACTCCAACCACATGTCCAAAAATAGCTTTCCAAATATTGATCTGTTTTCACTTTGGTATATCAAGACACACTATTGTGGCCCCATTTTACTTAAACTATCAGCTATGGTTGGCCCAAGGAAGAGTTGACCTTACCAATTTCTTAAATTTTAGGTCATCACACAATCACTTCATAGCCCTTAAACATTAAAAATAACTATCTCTATAAGTCTGCATTATATCCTTATTAGTTTTTCTTCATTTGTCATGTTTTACATATTTGTGTATCTCAGGGCTTAGTTCTGTAATCTTCTTTCTCATGATTGTTACCATTGAGTACATGTAATTATTTCTGTATTTTTTTCTCCAGCTCTGTTCTTTCTTTA
Organism: Dipodomys merriami; assembly: GCF_024711535.1. Lineage (NCBI taxonomy): Eukaryota > Metazoa > Chordata > Mammalia > Rodentia > Heteromyidae > Dipodomys > Dipodomys merriami. The sequence continues at coordinate 2,750,010 of NW_027202727.1, forward strand.
ATTCAAGTCCTTTATAGCATCCTGTCTACTGACAACTCCTAGCTGCTGATTTTAAGAAACTCAAAAGATCCCATAGTGAGCTTTGATCTTTATCTACAAACCTATTCCTCATTACTATTCGATTAAGTGATAACTCTTCTAGTTGTCTTGTCAAAAGACCTTGGGGTCACTTCAGACTTACATACTTCTTCACACCTCATATGTAATCTATGACCAGGTTTTGACAAATTAACTCACAGGATATTTTAGGAACCATGTATATGTATATATAGTATATGAGTGCTAATACTGTGACTTAAATTAGGGGCATAGGTTCTTTTACTTTTCTTTTGTGCTCAGGCTGCCAGTCTTCCATTTGAGCCACAGCTCCACTTTTAGCTTTTTGATTCTTAGTTGAAGATAAGTGGTTCATTTCTCTGGTCTAGCTTAAAACTATGATCCTCTGTTTCCAGACTTTTAAGTAGCTAGATTTAAAGGCATGCACCACTAAAACCACCCCTATTATATTTGAATTAACAATAAGCTTAAAGAACAAATATTTATAGTATTTTCAAATCAGTATGTTTTCATTTACACTAAAACAAAACCAAAGAACCTCTGAATGTACCAGTGCTCAAGTGCCAGCCACAGTTTCTTTGCTGGGTTGATATAATCTACAGGCAAAGCAGGAGAAAATGCTCTTCACTGAAGTTGCTGAAGGGCTGATAAGGATGAAGACAAGCCACATTACCCAGAAAGTATCACAAAGTGTTTGCTGTAGATAAGTGTAGCCAATCTTAGAGGATGTTCATAGCGATGAGAATATTTGAAGGTGAATATGTGATTACACATGTGTGCTTTCTTGATGGTATATGTTTATAGCATAGTTTACATACTGTTGAAAATGAGATAGTTAAGATAGGGATGTTGTTATTCCTTCTATCCTTCACAGTATAATATTAAAACCAGTTTTATACATATATTATTTATAGTAATTATAGAATACTCCTAATTATGCATATATTATAAATATATTATTTGTATATTATGTACTATAGTATATTACATGTATTATGCACACATAATTTAATTTTTCTACTTGTCTGTCCAGGAATTAAACTAGCAATATCTTTGAAAATTGACAGTAAAGTAGGGTCCTTACAATTTCAATTGCAATTTATAGTTTTCTCCAATAAGTAGTTATTTATTCTGAATTAGTTTAGAAATGGACTATCATAATATAATTGAACATTCAAAAATAATTATGTACGGACCTACCAACGATGGAATTAAAAAATTTAACATGACTAATATCTGCAATCCCAGCTACTTAGGGGCTGAGATCTGAAGATAGCTATATTAAGCTAGTCTGAGTGAAATGGATCAGGGACAACACCCAGACCATAGTTCAAGTCTCAGTATTGGCACAAAAATAACTTATGTGACTAAAACTTACAAATATATTTGTTTAAATAAAGTTTTCATTTCTTGTATCCTTCACAGTATAATACTAAAACCAGTTTTATACATATATTACTTATAGTAGTTATAGAATATAAGTAATGATACATACATTATAACTATAACATTCATATGTTATGTAATAGCATACATTATATATATTATGCACACCTAATTCAAACTGATATCACTAATATCCATTAAATTGATATATGTTTTAGAATAGGGAACAGATTTTCTTTGGTACAACAAGGAAGTAAATAGCCACAAAAATTACTTCTTTTGGATTATATATCCACAACAAACTATTCCCTGTATGTTCAAGGTACTTAATGCTAAAAGCCTGTGTTCATCAACACAAGTGTCTTTGACATGGATTTGTTCTCCTTAAGCAATTATTCCAGGAATAATAAACAGTGGAAGCTGAATGATGTTCATTCAGGTATTTCTTTAGAAATTAAACCAATCTTTATTTGGTATAAAGATCACTTACAATGTCATTACCCACACCCTTTTCATTTAAAAATATTTATACCCTGTAGCAATGTCATTGCCATTATTACTATAATTAGGAATATAATGTGGGTTCATCTGCTCCATAGCTCTTGAAAGGTAATGAATGTGGCACAGAATATCCTCAGATATGCCTGGTGGAAACCTGGATTTGAATTTTGGGTCTACAACTGATCAGTCTTAGGTACTTAGGAAATTTGTTTAGCCTTATGCCTACTTCTGTTTTTAATAAAATACTTAATTCATTTCCTAACTTGAAAAATACTCATGAGCACTAAAATTACTCTAATGCAGGTGCAGTGCTTGGAATGGTGTCTGCACATTGTGTAGACACCAGCTTCCGTTGTGTAGAAATCAGCTTCCATCAACATGGTCACAGCATTCTTCCTGAAGGCCTTAAGAAATACATACATAATTGATATAAATATCTGTGAAAAATTGCCTTTCCTAAAAATAAAGTCTTTTCTTCATATGAAACAATGAAAGCAATGTTGAGGTTGTCCTGTGGCTTTTACTCTGAGGGAGTTTTGCCTAAATTTCATTCTTACTCGATTAGTGGTAGCAGTAGCATTCTTTAGTGCTACCTTCATGTTTCTAGTTCTGTGTTCCATTTGGAATACCATTGTAACTTTTATTTTAACTTTTATTGTAACTTAATACCATTGTAACTGTTTATAATCTTTGTTATCAGAATAAATAAACTACAACTGGTGAAGTTTTCAATAAAGAGTCAATGCATTACATTTTTTGGGGGGGGGTCCGGTCGTGGGGCATGAACTCGGGGCCTGGGCACTGTCCCTCAACTCTTCAGCTCAAGGCTTTTTTTTTCTGTTTTTGTGATGCTGAAGAATCGAATCCAGGGTCTCATGCATGGTAATAACGGCAATGACATTGCTACAGAATATAAATATTTTTAAATGAAAAGGGTGTGGGTAATGACATTGTAAGTGATCTTTATACCAAATAAAGATTGGTTTAATTTCTAAAGAAATACCTGAATGAACATCATTCAGCTTCCACTGTTTATTATTCCTGGAGTAATTGCTTTAGGAGAACAAATCCATGTCAAAGCGCTCTATCACTGGGCCACCTTCCCAGCTCTGCATTACATTTTATGTGCTTAATACTTTCCTGAAATTATTCCTTTTGGATTATATATCCCAACAAAACTATTTTTATTATGCCTTATATGATTTATATAGATTTCTTATGTGATTCTTATATGATTTCTTAGAGATCCATAAACAAAACAGCTCAGAACAGGAAAAGAGTAGGTAAGAAGTCATAAAAAAAATACTATTATAGTGGTCGTAATGGCTAAGTGTAAAGAATATGTAACAAAACTATTAGAAGATTCATTTACTCTTTTTGCTATTCTCTCCCCTTCTCTGTAGACAGGTTCTCACTATGAAGTGCCAAGTAGTCTGGACCTTTCAAGCCTTTTCTCAGTGACAGAAGTGATGGGATTAGGGACATGTGCTCCCATGGCTGGCTTTTAGGAAGTTCACAATAAAGTAATACCAATAAACATAAAGAAACTTTTGTGAGTGATGTGTATTCACTTCTTCAATTGCCAAAATTAAATTCATATGTCAAAACATCAAATTACTTACATTATAATATATGCAGTTCAACTGGTATCACTAACACCTCCATAAATCAAATGCAAACTAAAAGCTCTACTTCAAAAACCAACATCTAAGGCAGTGTTGGAAATACAAGAAGATGCACAACAAATCTAAAGGAGTGAGATCTTTAACACTGGCAATGAGCAGTGATGGCTGAATTTTTAACTAGGCTTGAAAAGTTTGGATGTCAACTAACTATGTGATTAGAGTTGCAGAGTTGACCTTGGTGTCAAGATTGAAGGTAAAATTCAAAGGCAGCTAAGACTGCTGCAGTATTGTGGCTCGATATAGTGTGACCCTGTCTGATAATGGTAAAGCACAGAGTAGAAGCTAAGTCAGTGAAATGTATAGGAAGGATTCTCCACTGAGAATAATTGCAGGGGGTGATCATCACTCTTGAGTTGAAAATGTACAGCCCATCATTCTACTTTAAGCTCTAGCGTTTTTTCTGATCTGAAGATAATTATAACATACCAATGTGCCATAAGTGCTGAGCAGTGTAGGTGTATATTACTCTAATATACATAAAAATCCTTACAGGTATGGAATGGCCTGACCCTGACACTTCATTCTGTGTTGTTGAGTTTCATGAAGAAATGTTCATAATTAGGCAATTCACAAGTCTGAATCAGGCAACTGAGATAAGACATTAGGGTCATCACTCCAGTGACATGGTCTGTGACCTATGAAATAAATAACATTATTTCACAATGTATATGTGTTTATGAAAAATTATGCAAATATACAAAAGGGACAATTATCCATCTCTTATATTATCAGAAGTTAAGATACTCCTGAATTGTACTTTTTTGCTAGAGGAACACAGTATGACTGCTGATGTTTGGTATCTTTCCAGGTGCTCCTATACGTTTGTCAATCTTCTTTGAGGAAGTGTTTTTCCATAGTTTGTTTTGAGGTGTTCAGAATATAAGTAATGTCGCTAACCAAGAAATCACAGAAAGTAATAGGAAAGAAGACACCAGAGGACCCAAAGCCTCATTGCCAGCTTCTGGATCCCTAAATCCTGCTTGACATGCTTTATATTCCTTCTACTATGGGGGCTAGGAGGGGGGTGGTCAGTGGCTACAGGTATATCCACAAACTAAGGCATCAATCTTGCTGGTGATTACAACTATTGACATGAGATATTGTTTGTACACATAGTGTTAATTGAATCCCTTATTGTTAGGGAGCAGAAGGGAGCAATGGTCATTACAACCATAACAGACATCTATCTTTTCTCTAAAGTCTTAATCTTTTAGTGTCCAAAAGCTCTAAATTAAATACTCTTGAGGTAATAACTCATACCCCTGTCTTCCCTTGACTTTTTGACCTTTGCAGAGTACAACTCTCAGCCTTTTGACTGCTGTTTGAGATGGCTTCCCAATCTATCCCTTTCCAGGTCTAACAGCTTGAGTCTAGAATTCCTCACAAGTACTGTGACAGATGAATTATTTTGAAAAGAATATTTTTTTCTAGGATAGGTTATATTTTTATATTTTATTTTATTTCAAAAATATGATACAGAGTGGTTACAGTTACATGAGTAATGTACATTCCTTGTTGAATAGTGTTGCCCACTCCATTGTTGTTCTCATATCCCTTCCCACCCTCCACACCTCCCCCTCACCCCAAAGTTGTAAAGTTCATTTCCAATATATTTTCGTGTGAATATCATTGTTGCAATGGGTCACTCTTTGTACTTCTTTCATCACTATGTTTTTTCCCTTTCTTTCTCCAAATCAGATAAATGAATATACAAGATGGAAGGTACCAGAATCAAGACAGAGATTTCCAGGGATAAACCAATGGAAAAAGGCAAATGAAATAAAAATAAGATCTAGATACACTACTTTACCTACATCAAGGTTGATATCTGAAAAAAAAAAGACTTGGTGTTTCTATGACTTAGAGTTCATTTCAATTAGCATCATTTTGTAAGGTCAAATGTACATAGCTCTGGAACCAGCAATCCCATTCCTGGGCACTTGTGGAAATGATCTCAAGGTAAACCACACTAAATCTACAACTATGTTTTTTGCAGCATTATTACTATAGCTAAGATATGGAACCAATCAAGATGCCCCTCAATAGATGACAGGATCAAGAAAATGTGGTATATATACACAATGGAATTTTATGCTTCTATCAGAAAGAATGACACAACCCCTTTCTTAAGAAAATGGAAAGACTTGGAAAACAATCATATTATGTGAAGGAAGCCAGACTCAAAGAAACATAGGTTCCATGGTTTCCCTCATTTTTATTAATTAATATATGCTTAGGATAGTCCTGGCAGACATGTCCACTTTTAAACTCTTAATATTCCCTTTTTTCTCTCCCTCTTCCTCTCTCATTCCATTTGTTCTAAGTCCTGTGATGATTTTGTTGATTTTCTCCCTTGTTACATTCATCATTGCATCTTACGAACTACTATTATGCACTACTGTACTTCTGTCCATTCTCCTTGTGCTTCGGCTCGTACCCCTCTCACAATGGAGGGCCAGAGATTGGGGATATTTTCTTCACTCTTTAACTCAGACATCTATCTTTACTTTCTAGCAATACATTCATTGAATTCTTTCTGTAAATTCTAATGCCTTGAAAATGATTACTGCATTTTCATGGCTTTGTTATTTGGCATTAGGGAACAACATAGGTCAATAACTGTAAATTAGGTAAAAGAAGATTGCAATCATGCCTCCGTAGATGTTGTTCATTGGATAATGTTTACTTCAAGGTCTGCCTGCCTGCTTCCTTTTCACTGTTTATTTTTCAATGTAGCCTTTTCTTCTGCAAAGTATTTATTGGCCTAGTGAAGATCAATTCCTACTCCAATTAGTCATTAATTTTACTCCAACATCATTTCACAGCTCCTTGTGAGTTTCTTCAGGGTCTGTAATGTAGTGCTTCACATTCTAAGAAGTTTTAACATCGATGCATCCAATGATAAAGACACATTGCTTAAGTCACCATTTTGATGACTGAAAAGAAACCATGCTGTATCCTCACTATATGGCAATTTTCTGGTTTTAAATTCTTTTAGATTAGAATTGATGGTGGAGAATGAACATTCTGGCTACAATTTTATATTTTCCTAATTATTTTTAGATCCTTTCCAATATTGTATAAAGTTAAAACATTACTACTTACTTTTAGGATTTCTAAAATGGTCAGAGTATAAATTCTATTCATTCACAATTTTAACACAATAGTGTCCATTATGACCAAGTGAGAAATTTTAAACTTTTTATTTGTGGTCCTTAATGATGGTGATAGGAAATCAAGTCCAATGCTTCATGTGTCTTAGTCTCCTGTGTGCCTCTGAGCCTGATGTGACCTGTGGTTTTATTTTCACTCAATTGGAATAAAGAAAAATATCACTAGGAAGGAATTATTACTTGGTTACTTTCTCCAGTATCTCTCGCAAATATAAAAGTAATATAATTCTACACTGACAGAAAATGGTGTTCTTATATTGTATTTATTAATAGTAACTTTTTATGTTTTGTAGCCCCACTCTTCACTAAAGTTTGCCCCTTTCCTATCCCTACTTCCCATAAAACTTGACTGGATCCACTAGAAACACAAATCCACTCAACCTCTTCCTTGAAAAGTCCAACCTTAAATAACCTACCCCCTGGTAGCCCTGCTATAAACTTTCAAAGGCCTGACTGCAACCAGACTCCTTCCTGAAAGCCCTCCTCTGCCATAGGGAAATCCCTCTTTCACTCCACCCCTTCCTGGAATCCCTGCTCTGCACCATCAGAAACCAGGCCACATCCAAGAACTCCACATGCACTGGGCTCCACCCTCCAATACCCACCTCATCCACCAGATACCCTGCCCCTAACTACTCTAGTCCTGCATAGTCCCATTGCTCCCATATCCTAGTACCTGCAAGCTCCTCCCTTTCCTTTCAACCCCACTCCCAATCATCCTTCTCCCTTGAGCCCCTCCTGGTTTCATCAGAAACTCCTCCCATAACTAGCCTACTTCTAAGTGGCCTAACTTCCCAAACACAGCCCTGAACCTACCTCTTCCCACAAAGCCCATCATGCTACACCAAAAACCCTCCACCTGCCTATAATTGCCCTTGAAACCCCACCTTGCTTGGCCAGAAGATTTTCACACAGCACATCTCCTGCCTGGAAAGCCAGCCCTGCTTCACCACAAGCCTTTGCACCTCCCACATCTACTCTCTCAATGTCCTGCCTTGCTCCCACCCCCTATTGGCTCCTTCCTCAGATCCACACACTACACCACCAGATACCATGCCCACTCCACTCCTTCTCAAAGCTCCTCATCCAACTAGCTCCATGGCTCCAAGCTCTGCCCTGCTCCAGAAAAACCCTACTAGAAACCCCCCACCACACTATCCAATCTTTCGACACCCACATTGCTCCACTGGAAACCACTGCACCAGTTGGCCTCCCTCTGGAAGTCTCAGCAGGATGAACTGTAAATCCTTGTCCCTCCATAGTCCCTTTTAGAAGGTTTCTTTGCCCTACTGGAAACCCTGTCCAAAGTTCATGTCCTGCCTCGCAACACTGAAATCCCCACCCAACCTGATTTTTCTTTTTGAAGTGGTGACTCGCTACCCCAGAAAACCCATCCGAACTAGTCTAGTGCACTGCTCTCACAAAGCTCTGGTCCTGAAAAACTCATACATACATTGTGACTACATCCTGCTCTGCAAGAAACCCCACCTCCACCCTAACACACTTCCCTAAGGCCTGCCATTCTCCACCAGAAACCCCGCCCCTTACTTGCCCACATCTTCCTGGTGCCACCGGGCCCTCTCAAAGCCAGATTTGAAAAGCTTCTCTCTCATAGCTCCACATTCCTACACCAGAATCCCCACCTTCTGTCAGCCTCTTGCCTCCATTCCCTTCCCTGCCTTATGGGAAACCTCACCCTACATATCCCACAAGGGCTCACAGTGCTCTACCAGCACCCCTCCTCTAAGTAATCTCCTCCCTTGTAGCCTTGTTCTTCCTTCTCAAAGCTCTGCTCCAAACAGCCTCCCCCCCAGTGACCTCAACTTCTTCCACTGAAAACCCATCCTCCTGCCAGCCTCCATGCTCAATCCCGCCTACTCCACAAGAGTCCAGGCCCCTAACAAGTCTAGTCCTTCCTGTCCCCTCCCTGCTGTCTCAAAGCCCAACACAGACTGGGCTTCATCCTCAAAGCCCCACCCTGCTTCACCACAGACACTGTGCCAATACCAACTCCTCCCTTGAATCAGACAGGGCTCCACCAGAATCCCCACACCACCTCATCCATGAAGGTCCCATCTAGTAAATTTTATTACAAATGCAATTTTATACTGGCCATAGAATTCATACTAATCAATATGATAAGAAAGCACTACGGCAAAAAGGTAACAAACATTAAATAGCTATTAGATACCTTAATCTAGTTTGAGGTTCTGTTACCAGGCAGATATACATTGTGTGAAAATATCTGAAGGGGATTCCTCTTATTGGAAAGCATTCTTTGAAGTATCAGTGATCATGAGTGATCATTTTATTTCTAGAAAATTCATGCACATTTGTGCCATTAACTTCAAAAAATATTAGTTATTTTAAATCCTCTGGTTTCATTGAGGAAAGAGTATTAGTGTGTAAAAAGATGACTTTCAACTCATCTCTCTAATGAATAATTTTAGAGTTGCCTACCTTACTATGTACCAGAGTTTTTAGTAACAGAAATTCTCTACCAGAATCCACTTTGAATTTCCTCCTTCTACTAAAGTGCCCTTTAGAAAACACTGAAGTGAGATTACACAGGTAAAATGCCAGAAATAAAATCGTGTTTGAGATCATAACAAAATTATGATGAAGACCCCATCCAATGTGTTTTTAATTTTCTAACAAAAGGAACTTAATCCTATTTAACTGCATACTTTCTGAAGACTAGAAGACAAAAATATAAGAAATGCCCTATTATTTACCATGGTTCTGAAAAAAAAAACAAAAATAAGGAAAGAAAACATAATGAGACAGAAAGGAATGAGGAACTTGTACATGTGATATAGAGTGTAAAAAGTACACTGAATCAGGTAAAACTAATTTTGGTCATGATGTCTGGTTGTTCAATATATTTCATTGTAAATATTGCTCTTTATTAAGCTGTTACTTAATAGAGGTCTCAGCAGGGATCTTCTCAGGTAATTGTGTAGATGGTCAATTTCATCATTGCAAGATCATCAGGATGAAAAACTCCACACACCTTAAGACACCCCTGCAACAGCACTAGACATACACTTCTATTGGTCCAACAGTGTAAGACAGACCTGTGTTTTACCAAAGCTTTGTATGTGGTATGCTATGTTTTATTCAGGCTGAAGAGCCAAAGTAAGGCCAATCTGAGATTAACCCCACCATCTTGTGCTAGTTTGCCCTCAGAGTAACCCCAAGAGAGAGAGAGAGAAAAAAAACACAGGTTGTCACCAACCTTGCCCACACTTACGAAAGCAGAGCAGTTGCCCAAATGTTTCAGGAACAGAAAATCCCAATAGTTCAGAGAAAGGGCAGTGATGTTAGAGTGGACTCAAACCAATCATGTAACTGCTTGTGTGGAAATTCCCTAAACTTGTATGTTCAATACTATAAAAGCTGTGCTGATTTTGTGCTTGAGGACTCTTTGTGTCACTGGTTACCCAGTGCGCAGAGGACCAAGCTTGAGCTTGCAAATAAATGACTCTTTTGCTGTTCGCATTGGTTGTGGTCTCTGGTGGTCTTTAAGGGGTCCCAAGTCCATAAAACATTTCTGGGGCTTGTCTGGAATCTGCCTCATAAGACCCTCCAGACGCCCCAAAAAAACCAGCTGTCAAGTTTAGGCATTGCTGTTCTGTATATTTGGTTGCCTGCAAGTTCTGTATCTGTAATTCTAGTTTCCCACCAGGTCTGTATTCTGGTTGGCAAGGAGTCTTGGCAGACATGCTATGAGACTGCCAAAGGAGTCTATGAGGAGATGTCCCCAGACCCCTTTGGATAGATTGCTGTTTAGTACAGACATTTTTTGGGAAATTTTCCATCTGTAGTCTGGCACTTCATGCAGACATTTTTTGGGAGTTTTCCATCTGTATTGGGAAGTTTTCCATTTTTTGGGTAACTCTTTCTGTAGTCTGGCACTTTCTGGTTGGCAATTTCCAATGCTACAGCATGCCTTTTTAAGTTGTGTCGGTGTGCCGAATGTTCTGTCTGTCATTTGGTGTTTATCTTACCCTTAAGCCTTGACCCAGGGGGTACTGAGTATGGGGGAGAATCTGCCACTCTGAGGGGATGGCTGCTAAGGACTTATTTCCCTTGCCCCAACATGACTGGGACTTCTCTTCCACATTGTAAGGCCCTTGGTCAACAAATGTTGGTGAGATGTCACCCCATTCACTGAGACCTGATTGTTCTCTGTTCTCTCTGAGATAGGGAAGTTCTGGGTGAGAGTGGCAGGCTCATTCAGCAGACTCAATTCAGCTTGCTGAGTGAGAACAGCACAGAGTTCTGGTAGGGATAAACTCAGCCTTTGGTTGTTGTGTTGTCTAGTTCTGTTTTAAAATTGGTACTAGGTTTTTTGTTGTTGTTGTTGTTCTTTGGATGGGTGGGGGGATCCAGTTGTGAGGCCTGACCTCTGGGCTTGAGTGCTGTCCCTCAACTCTTCAGTTCAGGCTAGCACTCTACCACTTGAGCCACAGCTCCACTTCCAGCTTTTTTCTTTTTGCTTATGTGGTGCTGAGGAATCGAACCCAGGGCCTCATGCATGCAAGGCATATGCTCTACCACCGAGCCACCTTCCCAGCCCCTTGGTACTACTTTTAAATGTGGGTTTTTTGTTTTGTGTTTTTGAAATTTATTTGAACATCTCTGGGGATATAAAATTCCAGTCTCCATCTGGTCTCAGTCACAGAGAAGGCTGTGTGCCTGGTTTTGACTTTTCAGCTAGTCCCAACAATGTAAAGTGCTCTTGTCTAAAATTGGATAAAAATCAAGCCAGTTTATTTTCAGGTGACACCCCCCTCCCCAGCCTTCCATCAACAAATTGGATTCAAAAGACCAGTTGGTGAAATGCTTTCCAAAACAAGCAAGCCCTGGGAAAATGAAGCTCAACAAAATTACTTAGTTTAAAAGAAATATTTTTTTAAATTTTTGTTTGAAAACTTTAGAAAATGTACATACAACTGATTTTTATTTTTGCACATTTAAATAATTGGGGTTTGGGCTGTGAAAGTGGTTCAGTAGTAGAGCACTTGACTTACAAGCCTGAGGCCCTGGGTTCGATTCCTCAGCACCACATAAGCAAAAAGAAAAAAGCCGGAAGTGGCGCTGTGGCTCAAGTGGTAGAGGGCTAGCCTTGAGCTGAAGAGCTGAGGGACAGTGCCCAAGCCCAAAGTTCAGGCCCCACGAATGGAACCCCCCCCCAAAAAAAAATCTGTGTTTTCTCTTTTGGGCATTTACCCAAATGTATACAAACAAGACCACACTAAAGCTACCAGCACAACTATGTTTATTGCAGCATTATTTACCATAGCAAAGATATGGAACCAACCCAGAAGCCCCTCAGTAGATGAATGGATCAAGAAAATGTGGTATATATACACAATAGAATTCTATGCCTCCATCAGAAAGAATGACATTTCCCATTTGTTAGGAAATGGAAAGGCTTGGAAAAAATTATATTAAGTGAAGTAAGCCAGGCCCAAAGAAACATAGGTCCCATGGTTTCCCTTATTTGCAATATCTAGTATAGGTATGAGTCAAGTGGAAAAGGTCAGATAATGTGATGTTAGGAAAACGAACCCTTAAATATGTATTTTAATGTTTTCGTTTCTTTCATGCATGTGTTTCTAACGCATTTATAAGATTATTTCTTTGTTGCTTTGTATGTCCCTCCCCCACAGTGTAACCCCCGCTTTCACTTTATTTGACGTCAGTATAACATGTGTAGGAGATGGGGACAAACAAGTCGTTTAAGGATTCAGGTGGACCTGTTGCAACAAGGAGAATTACAAAATGTCATGTCAAAGCAAGCTTTACAATGTCGGTGTGGGGGGGGAGGGGGGTATGATTGGGTGGGGGGGAGGGGGGAGGCTGGGAAGGGAGGTGAAGGGTAAACAAAGGAGGAGGCTGCAATGCTTGGTAAGAAATGTATGCATTATCCTGCCAATGTAATTGTAACCCCTCTGTACAGTATGCTCTCAAATAAAATAAAATAAAATTTAAAAAAAATCTGTGTTTTCTATGTGTTTGTGAAACGTTCATGATAGAAATTGTCAGCATGCTGTAACAATTGATTGAGTTTAATTTTAAAATTCAAAAGGTTATGAGGTTGGGACATTACCTGAAAAATTTTATAGAATTTTCATATTGTTTTAAATGTTTTTTTAAGGATTGTTTAACTTGAAAAGTTGAAAATCTGTTATTTTAGAATGCATAAGGCTGTTTACACTGTAATCAAGATATCTGGCTTAACAAAAAGGAGAAACTTAGAAGGCAACAGAATACCTATCCTTAGGAGTGAAGGGTGAACAGGCAGAAGTGAAGTTCCACTGGTCATGTGTGGTGGAACAGGACGTGGGAAGAGTCTACGCATGGTGAAATAGAGCAAGCTCACACAAACACAGTTCATCTAACCCTAAAGAGTCAGAATGGGTGCATGACCATTCCACAGGAAGGACCAAGTGGCCCATCTTTATTCTGTCCCTTTTCCCTGAAGATAGACATTGGAAACATGATGGTAAAAATGAGTGATGTGATGATCTGATTAGCATAGCTCAAACTGCCCCTTGGATGTGTTAAAATTAAAATTGAGAGGGAGTTCCGGGAAGATGGCAGAGGAGAAGCTGGAATCTGAACAAGCTCTCGCATAGAAAGTAGTTTTAGAATTCCAGTGAACAGTCCTAAGCCAGAGAATCACACCAAGTGTGCCATCACAGGACAGAGAGTTAGACAAGAGAGGGGAAGCCAAGGAAACGCATCAGCTGCGCTCCGTCGGCGGGGTCGCGGCGGCGACCCACGCTGCGGAGTCATACCTGAGACACAGAGAGTCGGGGACGAAGGAGCCAGACGCAGCAGACGAGCGGATTCTACTCAACACCAACAAGAACCGACAAGGAGCGAATATCTTCATCCTGCTGTTTGCAGACCAGAGATGACCCAGGATCCAAGACGGCGTGAGTACAAGCCCGACATCCTCACTCCTCAGGGAGCAGAGGAGGGAAGGCCACCCCTCCCCCCCCAGCACCGGTGATCTCCATCTTGGATACCAACAAAGCTCGGAGGAGCTGCTAGCTCCAGCTCAGGCCTTGGAATAAAATGAGTCATTTAGCAGGTCACAAGAACTTAATGGCGAAGTGACCTGCCAGACTCAGCTCCATCCAGGGAAAAGTCACCCAGCTCAGGCGCCAGCCATCAGAGTGCCTTGCCTCACTGGGTAACCAGAGCCAGAGGCTGCCCCTCCCTCTAGCAGCCTCGACAATCAATTGAAAAACAGAAACCCTGAGAATGGCTCCAGGCAGGGCGCTGTGAGCTTTATCACAAAATAGCCCCAGGGAAAAGCTACTGTTTGTTGAAAGGCCTCAACTCTACCCAGAACCTAGCCTCATCACCACATCCCCCTCTTTTGTGACTCTCAAAGCAGACCACCCTCCCAGAAAACTAACCTGGGAGGGGGATCTCAAAATCTTGGGTAAAGCAGAGCATTTTTCTGCCTCTTCCAACCAACCGACTTAAGAAACCAATCAAGCCACAGGACCTCAAGCTGACCAGAGACTCCAACAAGAGACTGGTTGCAGACAAAAGGGAGATACAGGATTCTTCCCACTCCTCCCCCCCCAAAAAAAAAAAATCAAAAGACTTTTTTTTCTTTATTTTTCTTTTTTTTTCTTCTTCTTCTTCTTCTTCTTCTTCTTCTTCTTTTCTTTTTTTGCTTGTTTTTTGTTTTTTGTTACCATATATATATATATATATATATATATAAATTTTTTTCCCTTCTAAAACTTTTATTAATCTTTAATTTTTGCCTCTTCTGAAAAAATAATTGTTTTCCAGTAACTTTTTTTTTTCTCATCTTATAATTTTTATTTTAGGAATACGTGAATGAGAGTTTTCCTTTCTTTTCTTGTCTTCTTTCTCTTTTTCTTTCTTTCTTAATTATCTTTTTGTTTTTTATCTAGCTCTACTGAACTTCTGATCTTTTCTTCTCCCTTTCCCATCCTTAAAGTTTTTCACATCTCCTCTATGTCCCTCCCCTTCTCTGAACATATTCACATTCCTCTCTAAATAGACGGTCTTTTAACCTCTATAATAACATTAATTTTTACGTTTCTATTCTTTTTCTGGTCTCTCTTTATTCCCCTTTCCATCTCTTCTTTTCCTCTCTCTCTCTACTTGCATCCTACCCAACCCATTTCCTGCACTGTGATTAGGACATAGTTAACTCTCCCTGTGCCTACCCACACCAATCTATTCCCATTTTTTACCCACATCTCTCCCTAATCCTAATAATTTCTGGTTTTCCAAATTCTTTTCTGCGGTTCGAAGTCCTTTAACATATAGTCGTTTGATGTTGAATAGATGTATCTGTTGAACTAGATTGTATCTGTAGACTATTGACGGTACAAATGCAAACTTTGGTTGATGGTTGCCTTAAGATAGTGTTCTAGCACAAAACTGGTGCAATCTTTATCTCAAATGGGCCGAGTAAGCCAGAAAAACACAAGACAAATGGCAAATTCGGGTATCTCAATTCCCAACCTTGATAATCAGGGATTAGAACAGATAAAGAATAATCCAGAGGAGAGTTCCCAAATAGCTCTACAAACACTAATAGCAAACATGATAAATGAGAAGTTTGACAATGTACAAAGGACTCTGTATGAGCATGATAGGGAGAGAGAGGAGGCATCCCAGAAGTTTATACAGGAATATCATAAGCATGAGGAAGCTTCTCAAAAACTGATACAGGATTTGCATGAACAACTTGAGAATACTCAAAGAGAAAGGGAGGAATGGCCTGAGCAGGCAGAGAACACTCAAAGAGAACTGCAGGAATCCCACAGAAGGGAGGAAACTAATCAAAGAGTAATTCACGAATTAAGAGACCAGGTAGAGAATACACAAAGATCACTAAAGGCATTCATGGAATCCATTAACAAAGAGCTGAAGGAAGTCAGGGAGACCACAAAGGGAATGCTGAATGGAACCCAACAGAAGGAATGGGAGTCCAAAGAAACCATAACCAATCAACTAAGTGATTTGAGAACAAACACTGAACACCAAATTAAGGAAGTAAAGAAATTCATACAAGACCTAAAACAAAGCTTCAACAAAGAACTTGAAGCCATCAAAGCTGACCAATTAGAAGGAAAAGAGATAAAAAACAAAGTAGAGAGTCTTGACAGCAGGTTAGACCATGCAGAAGATCGAATCTCAGGGATTGAAGACAGCCTAGATATTATAGAGAAAGAACATACAACCATCCAAGACAAGTCCAAGAAATATGATAGGTCTATCCAACACCTGGAAGACACCATCAGAAGGCCCAATCTAAGGATAATGGGTGTAGAGGAACACCTAGAAACAGAAGTTAATGGTCTAGGAAATTTGTTTAACAGGATCTTAGCAGAGAACTTCCCAAACATACAAAAAGATAGGCCTATTCAGATACAAGAAGCTTTTAGAACCCCAAATAGACCAGACCAGAATAGGACATCCCACCATCACATTATAATCCAAACAGGATCAACCCAGACCAAGGAAAAGATCCTTAAAGCTGTCAAGGAGAAAAGGTTAATCACGTATAAAGGGAAACCAATTAGAATTACCTTAGATTTCTCAGCAGAGACAATCAAAGCAAGAAGAGCCTGGAATGACGTATGCCATGCCCTAAAAACAAACAACTATCAACTAAGAATACTGTACCCAGCTAAACTCTCCTTCATAACTGAAGGCCAAATAAAAACCTTCCATAGCAAAGAAAAATTGAAACAATACATCTCCACCAAACCAGCCCTACAAAAGGTTCTTAAAGATGTCCTACACATAGAAAACCAACAAGAACGCAACAAAGGCCAAGAAACTGCACCCAAACTGAGAATCCAAGAACCTGACGAAGAACTCAGCTTTCACAGCCCCCAAGAAGGTGGATAACATGGCAGGAACTCCCAAATACCTCTCAGTCCTATCTCTTAACGTTAACGGACTGAACTCTCCAATTAAGCGACATAGAATGTCTAATTGGATTAAAAAACAAGACCCTTCTATCTGCTGCCTGCAGGAGTGACATCTTGCCCGTAAAAACAAACATATTTTCAAGGTTAAAGGCTGGAACAAAATCTACCAAGCAAACGGCCCTCATAAACAGGCGGGAGTTGCAATCCTAATATCAGATAAAATAGACTTCAAATTAAAATTCGTGAGAAGAGATAAAGAAGGTCCCTACATACTAATTAAAGGATCTCTCCTTCAGGAGGATATTACAATTCTAAATATCTATTCGCCAAACAATGGAGCACCCAAATTTATCAAAGAAACACTACTTTCCCTCAAATCCCATATAGATCCAAAGACATTAATTGTTGGGGATTTTAACACACTACTCTCCCCACTAGATAGATCAACTCGGCAAAAACTCAACAGAGAAACCGCAGATCTAAACAGCTGCATAGATCAACTAGACTTAACAGACATTTACCGAACATTTCACCCAGCAGCATCAGAATACACGTTCTTCTCAGCAGCACATGGAACGTTTTCTAAAATAGATCACATTTTAGGCCACAAAGCAAACTTGCCTAAATTCAGAAACATTGAAGTTATACCTTGCATTCTCTCTGACCACAAGGGAATAAAATTAGAACTCAACACCAAAAGCCACCAAAGAAAGTCCGGTATCACATGGAGGCTGAACAACACACTGCTGAATCATGAGTGGGTCATGGAAGAGATTAGAAAGGAAATTCAAATGTTCATGCTATTCAACAAAAATGAACACACAAATTACCAGCTCCTCTGGGACACAGCAAAGGCAGTACTCAGAGGCAAGTTTAGAGCTCTGAGCTACTACATCAACAAATTGGAGAGATCTGAAACTAGCAATTTAATGACACACCTAAACCTCCTTGAAAAAGAGCAGCAAGATAAACCCCAATCCAGTAGACGGAAAGAAATAATCAAAATTAAATCAGAATTAAATGAATTAGAATCCAAAAAAACTATAGAAAGAATCAACAAAACAAAGAGTTGGTTCTTCGAAAAACTTAACAAAATTGACAGACCCTTAGCAAACCTTATCAGAAAAAGGAGAGAACACACCCAAATTAATAAACTCAGAGATGAGAATGGAAACATCACCACGGAAACAACCAAGATTCAGAACATTATAAGGGAATACTTCTCAAAACTTTATGCTAATAAGTTTGAGAACTTGACAGAAATGGACCTTTTCCTAGCAAATATTGACATGCCAAAACTAAACCAAGATGAGTTAAACCAGCTTAACAGGCCCATATCAAGCATTGAAATAGAAAGAGCAATAAGAGACCTCCCAGCTAAGAAACGTCCAGGACCAGATGGTTTTACAGCGGAATTTTACAAGGCCTTCAAAGCAGAGCTCACAGCAATACTCCTCCAACTCTTCAATGAAATTGAAAGAGAATGCTCACTACCGAACACATTCTATGAAGCCATCATAACCCTCAACCAAAAACCAGGCAGGGACTCATCAAAGAAAGAGAACTATAGACCCATTTCTTTGATGAACATTGATGCAAAACTTCTCAACAAAATTTTGGCCAATCGACTTCAACAATTCATCCAAAAAATCATACACCATGATCAAACAGGATTCATTTCAGGGATGCAAAGCTGGTTCAATATACGCAAATCAATTAATATTATTCACCACATCAACAGGAGCAACAACAAGAACCACATGGTTATCTCAATAGACGCAGAAAAAGCATTCGACAAGCTCCAACACCCCTTTATGATGAAGGTTCTGGAAAAATTAGGAATCCATGGAACATTCCTCAATACAATAAAGGCTGTATATGACAAACCTACAGCCAGCATTATACTCAATGGTGAAAAACTAAAGCCATTTCCTCTTAACTCAGGAACAAGACAAGGATGCCCACTGTCTCCACTTCTCTTCAATCTAGTATTAGAATGCCTAGCTACAGCAATAAGAAAAGATGCAGACATAAAGGGGATCCAAAGAGGGAAAGAAGAAATAAAACTCTCCCTCTTTGCAGATGACATGATCTTGTATTTAAAGAATCCCATAGACTCCACTCCCAAATTACTCAAGCTGATTCAAAACTTTGGCAAAGTAGCAGGGTATAAAATTAACCCCCAAAAATCAATGGCTTTTCTATATGCCAACAATGAAAAAAGTGTGGCTGAAATTAGGAAAGCAACTCCATTTGTAATAGCCCCACAAAAAATAAAATACCTAGGAATTAACCAAAGAAGTGAAGGACCTCTATGATGAAAACTTTAAAATCTTGAAAAAGGAAATCAACAGAGAACTTAAAAAATGGCAAAACCTCCCATGCTCCTGGATTGGCAAGATTAACATCGTGAAAATGGCAATACTTCCCAAGGCTATCTACAAATTCAATGCAATACCTATCAAAATTCCACCCTCGTTCTTCAAGGAAATAGAGCAGGCAATCCAAAAATTCATATGGAACAATAAAAGACCCCGAATAGCAAAAACGCTCCTCAACAGAAAGAACACTGCTGGAGGAATATCAATACCAAATTTCAAACTCTACTATAAAGCCATAGTAATCAAAACAGCTTGGTATTGGCATAAGAACAGACCTCAGGACCAATGGAATAGAATTGAAAACCCAGAAATGAACCTACAGACCTATAGCCATCTAATCTTCGATAAGGAAGCTAAAACAATAGAATGGAAGAAAGACAGCCTCTTCAGTAAATGGTGCTGGCAAAATTGGTGAACTACATGTAGAAAACTAAAGCTAGATCCTTATATATCACCCTGCACCAGAATCAACTCCAAATGGATCAAAGACCTTGAACTCAAAGCAGACACTCTGAAAACATTACAGGATGGAATAGGAGAAACCCTAGGTCTCCTTGGCTCAGGTCGAAATTTTCTGAATAGAGACCCGGAAGCACAACAAATCAAAGAAAGGTTGGACAAATGGGATTGAATAAGATTGCAGAGCTTCTGCAGGGCAAATGACATAGCTGGCAAGATCAATAGAAAGCCCACCGATTGGGAGAAGATCTTTACTAGCCATACAACGGACAAGGGTCTCATATCTAAAATATACTTGGAACTCAAAAAATTAAACCACCCAACAACAAATCCTCAAAGAAACAACTGCCCAATAAATAAGTGGGCGAAAGA
This sequence comes from Dipodomys merriami, assembly GCF_024711535.1. NCBI lineage: Eukaryota > Metazoa > Chordata > Mammalia > Rodentia > Heteromyidae > Dipodomys > Dipodomys merriami. The sequence goes on from NW_027202727.1 coordinate 2,769,974, forward strand.
CTTAAAGAGAAGCTTCTCTAAAGAAGAAAGAAGGATGGCCAATAGACACATGAAGAAATGTTCAACATCCCTAGCCATAAAAGAAATGCAAATCAAAACAACATTGAGATATCACCTCACTCCAGTTAGAACAGCAAAAATCAAGAACTCTAACAACAACAGATGCTGGAGGGGATGTGGACAGAAAGGAACCTTACCTCATTGTTGGTGGGAATGTAAACTTGTTCAACCACTTTCGAAAGCAGTATGGAGGTTCCTCAAAAGACTTCACATAGATCTCCCCTATGATCCAGCAATCCCACTTTTGTGCATTTACCCAAATGTTTACAAACAAGACCACACTAAAGCTACCAGCACAACTATGTTTATTGCAGCATTATTTACCATAGCTAAGACATGGAACCAACCCAGATGCCCCTCAGTAGATGAATGGATCAAGAAAATATGGTATATATACACAATGGAATTCTATGCCTCCATGAGAAAGAATGACATTTCCCCATTTGTTAGGAAATGGAAAGGTTTGGAAAAAATTATATTAAGTGAAGTAAGCCAGGCCCAAAGAAGTATAGGTCCCATGGTTTCCCTTATTTGCAATATGTAGTATAGGTATGAGTCAAGCAGTAAAGGTCAGATAATGTGATGTTAGGAAAATGAACCCTTAAATATGTATTTTAATGTTTTCCTTTCTTTCATGCATGTGTTTCTAACGCATTTATAAGATTATTTCTTTGTTGCTTTGTATGTCCCTCCCCCACAGTGTAACCCCCGCTTTCACTATATTTGATGTCAGTATAACATGTGGAGGAGATGGGGACAAACAAGTCGTTTAAGGATTCAGGTGGACCTGTTGCAACAATGAGAAGTACACAATGTCATGTCAAAACCAGCTTTACAATGTCGGTGTGGAGCGGGGAGGTTGGTATAATTGGGTGGGGGGAGGGGCGTTAAAATTGGGTGGGGGGAGGGGGGAGGCGGGGAAGAGAAGTGAAGGGTAAACAAAGGAGGAGGCTGCAATGCTTGGTAAGAAATATATGCATTATCCTGCCCATGTAATTGTAGCCCCTCTGTACAGTATGTTCTCAAATAAAATAAAATACAATTTAAAAAAGAATTAAAATTGAGAAGGCCTTAAAAAGAGGGTTAAAAAGTTTATTTGTATGTGATTTGTTCTCAATGATATTCTGCCATTGGATATGTTTTTTTAAGGCATAAAGGTTTTAAGTCTAGCTCTTTGGTACAATGATAGTGATTGTAAATTTTGCATTAAGAATTTAAAAGTTTTAATGTGTATCTGTTTTAAAACAAGCATCCAAGAAGAAATGAGTGACACCTAGCCTCAAGAGTTCAAGGGATTTTTCAGAATGCAACTAAAAACTAAAGTATAGAATATTAAAACAGATTAATAGGAGGCTTACAAATTAGGAACGGATTTCTGTATATAAAGTTTAAAAGTAAAATTGTTCTAAACATTTGCCTCAAAGTGCAAAAATGAAAAATTAGGATTACCAAAATAATTGCTTAATTCCTATTTCAGTTTACTCTCATAGGTTGTTTTTTTTTTAACAGTTCCCAGCAGCCCCCCCCCCCAAAAAAAGAGTGAGGATTCTTGTAAGTTTGTCAGAAGTAACTTTGGCTCTTTTGTTTGTTTGTTTTTTGTTTTTTTTGGCGGGGAGGTCCAGTCGTGAGGCATGAACTCTGGGCCTGGGTGCTGTACCTCAGCTCTTCAGCTCAAGGCTAGCACTCTACCACTTGTGCCACAGTGCCACTTCCGGCGTTTTTTCTTTTTGCTTATGTGGTGCTGTGGAATCAAACCCAGGGTTTCATGCATGCAAGGCAAGCGATCTACCACTGAACCACCTTCCCAGCCCAAATTTGGCTCTTAATTAGATTCAGGTAAGAACATGCTTATAAGTTACTTCTATGTTGACCACCTTGTTGCTTTAAATTGGAGGAAAGTGGCCTTTTATGAGACTCATTGATCTGCAAATTGGTTCGAAGCCAGCCTGGGCAGAAAAAGGTCCATGTGAGACTGTCACCACTACCCAGCTAGCAGAAGGCTGAAAGAGCAAGCAGAGTTGCTTTAGGATTCAAAGTGGCAGAGTGCTAGCCTTGAGCTGTAGAGCTGAGGGACAGCCCTCAGGCCCCAAGTTCAAGTCCAGCAACCAGCTAAGAGAAATGCCAATGAGGCCTTTTTCTCAGTGTAGAGAAGACACTCCTGGGATGAAAGCAATGGAGGAGCATCCAGAGACTATAAGCCACTACTTGGATGGCAGAAATAATGTCAGATCCTAGAGTCATTTGTGCGTGGCCCTTCAACAATTGGTCAGAGACAGGAGGTCATGGGAAAATAGTTTGTAAGCATGCTTAATATCTTTGACTATCTACCTTGTAAGGGACAGGAACTTAGTTATCTATGATAGTACTAAAAAGCTAAGGTTGTAAAATGTGGAGGATACTTTAGATCCCAACCCCTGTATGTGCCAAAAGCTCTAATTGGCAGTAACTTTGAGCTGACACCAGCTACATGAAATTCATCAGCTCAGGAAAAATGTTTGTAAACCTGAGAGTGTGTTTCTATTGATATCTGTCTGAAGGCCTGCATAGGTAATTCAGGCATTGTTAGGATTACTAGAGATCACATTCCTTAGTCATCCAGAAAGATCCTTTTGCAAACCAGAAGGCTAAATAAGCTACACTGCTCTAGCCAGACAAAGGTCTGTGCATTTGTCAAAAGTTATAATGTTGTTCTTAATGACTTCTAACCCTTGTATCCTCTTTGTAAAAAAGGCTAAGGTTATAGGTTCGTGGCTAGGTAGGATCAACACCCCTAAGTCAGCTTGAAGAAGTGACAGAAGATGAACATTTGTCCATCATTCCCCTTTAAGAACAAGACACCAGAGTCACTTTTTTTTAATGTAGCAAAATAGACAGAAGGAAAGGCATGGGAAATAATAGTACAGGCCTGAGCCCTCTATATCTGCCTAGAAAATCCTACCCTTATTAAAAGAAATATTTGTTTAAAAAGTTGTCCTCTTGATAACTTGTCCTGGGCTATTGTCTTAAAAACCAGTGGGGTCACACCCTGCCAACCCCATGCAATGTATCCTTAACCAGTCTGTGTAGGAATGTGCAGCCCAGCACGTGGTGTGACAGTCCCTTGGAGCCACTGAGAGACCCTGCTGCTGCTGCTGTACACCCTAATGGGTAAAGTTCAAGGACAGCCTGACAGTCACTAGGAGGAAATCTACATCATCATCCAGTCCACCTCCACTGTGGTAAAAGTAGACTAAACTCCTGCCTGATTCCATCACTTGAGACGCCTTCCAGGTTGAAAGCTGCTAAAACTAAGATCTTTTGGAACATTCTTTTGGTGATATTCAGTATCCTTCTCTACTCCCACAGTGGATATTGGGGGCAAGGATATCACTGGTTTGCCTTAGGCACTTCAGGGTCACAGCCTAGGTTGGCTCTGGTATGGTAATAACCTGCTTCCTCCTGGGTGAGTTTTAAAGATAAAGGAGAGTTTTTTTTTAATCAACGGAGGTAGTAAGAGGAATGGGACCCAGCCCTAATCTTAGCCTTAAAATCTAGCAAGCTTTCCATCCCACTGGTACCTTGAGGCTTTCTGAGATAATTTGGTTTCCACAAGTCAAAGGGAAAATGAGTAGTTTTAAACTCTAGCCAAAAAGAAGCTCAAGGAATTGTAAAGAAGAGGAGGGTAGTAAAGAAAGCCTAAGGAAGGAATTGGGGAAAAAATTGGTATCCTCTGGATAAGAAATGATTTTAAAAGTAAGGATTGTCTTAAAATGTTTGTAAAGAAGACAATCCTCAGAAAGTTTAAGTATGTAGCAAATGGTATGAATATGTCTTAAAATTGGAGCTTACAAGTACAGCTGGTATAAAATTGTTAGCTGTGATATACGGAGTCAGGCTTGGTGGAAGAAAATGTAAGGGCCTTTGGTACTGTTAATTTTGTTACTCACAGTCAGACCATGTAGACTGGTGTCCTTTGTAAAAGAGAGGATCAGCACAGTCCATCTATTAGTTCTGAGATACCAATACCAAACTGTAAATATAGAGGACTGTGCCAATTAGGGGACCATGATTGGTCCCCGATGCTCTAGAAGAGGAGGGAATGAAGAGCCACAGTAACTCCAATTTGAGATTAACCCCACCATCTTGTACTAGGCTGCCCTCAGAGTAACCCTGAGAGAGAGAGAGAGAGAGAGAGAGAGAGAGAGAGAGAGAGAGAGAGAGAGACAGAGACAGAGACAGAGACAGAGACAGAGACAGAGACAGAGACAGAGACAGAGACAGAGACAGAGACAGACAGAGACAGAGAGACAGAGAGACAGAGAGACAGAGAGAGACAGAGAGAGACAGAGAGAGACAGAGAGAGAGACAGAGAGAGAGAGAGACAGAGAGAGAGAGAGACAGAGAGAGAGAGAGAACACAGGTTGCCATCAAGCCTTCCCACCCTTAAGAAAGCAGAACAGTTGCCCAAGTGTTCCAGGAACAGAATATACCAATAGTTGAGAAAAAGGGCAGTGCGGTTAGGGTGGACCCAAACCAATTTTATTACTGCTTGTGTGGAAATTCCCTAAACTTGTTCGTTCAATCCTATAAAAGCTATGCTGATTTTGTGCTTGGGGACTCTTACCATCACTGAGTTGCCGAGTGCACGGAGGACTAAGCTTGAGCTTGCAAATAAACAAATCTTTTGCTGTTCGTATTGGTCATGTTCTCTGGTGGTTTTTCAGGGGTCCCACGTCCGTACAACACGGCTTGATACAAAATGTCTCTGCCCAGAGAATTAAATGATTGCATTTATAGCTAAAAATATTTAGTGTCATTATTAACATCTAACACATACTGAGGTTTTTATTTAAACCTATCTTTCTCCTTGTCTTTCTTTCTTTCTTTTCTTTCTTTCTTTTTTTCATTCATTCATTCATTCATTCATTCATTCATTCTTTCTTTCTTTCTTTCCTTCCTTCTTTCTTTCTTTCCAATCCTTCCTTCCCTCCTTCCTTCCACCCTGCCTGTCTTCCTTCCTTTCTTCCTTCCTTCCTTCCTTCTTTTCTTCCTTTCTTCCTTCCTTCCTTCCTTCCTTCCATCCTTCCTTCCTTTCTGCCTTCCTTCCTTCCTTCCCTTCTGTCCTCCTCCTTCTCTACTTTCTTTTCTTTCTTCCCTTTTCTTTCCTCTTTTAGGAAATGAGTATGAATTTAGATTTTTTTTTTTTTGCTGAAGAAGTATTCTACCATTAGAACAATCCTTTTTCAATTTAGTTACTTTGCTCATAGGTTATCAATTTTTCTGAGGGCTTAACAGAGGCTAAGTTCCTCACCTCTGTCTGCCAAGTACTGGGATCACAAATGCATTCCAACATGCCAGGCTTTAAGATGATATAAGAATACTATTACTTTCCTTGCGCACTTTTTCTAAACTGTGATCCTCTCAAATTCTACCCTTTTAGTTAGTGATGTGAGCTCCAATAGCTTGTCCCCAGTATAGATTGTCTAAATGAATGACTGAAGGCAATTTCAGTTTAATCTCTTTTAGTATTTTGCCAGTCCAGGGCCTATTATAATTTTATTTGTAGACAATTTTTGTGTATATGTATACATAAGCTTTAAAATGTTGCTTCCCCCACCCCCCGTTTATCCTTTTTTATTTTTCTTGGTCATGGGGCTTGAACCTTGGGCCTGGGCGCTGTCCCTAATCCTTTAGATCAAGGCTAGCACTTTACCACTTGAGCCACAGTGCCACTTCTGGCTTTCTGGTGGTTAATTGGAGGTAACAGTGTCATGGATTTCCTGCCAGGGCTAGCTTTGTACTACCATCCTCAGATCTCAGCTCCTGAGTAGCTAGGATTACAGGCATCAGCCACTGGCTCCCAGCTAAAATGTTACTTATTTTAAGTTCTGTGATTTAGTTGAGGAAGTAGCATGAGTCTGTAGAAAGGTAACTTTCAAATAATCTCTAAATAATTTCAGAGTTTCATTTTCATAATATTTATTGTAGTGATTAATAACAGAAGCTCCCAAAGTAACAGAATGATCCTTCATTTCCCCCTTCCCATAGGCATTATTGGAAGAAAATGAGTGAGATCTAAGTCTAAGACAATATGTACTTGAAATTATAAAAAAAATATTTTGATGACACATAAAGAGGCAGATTACACAACCTGCTTTTCATTTTTTAAAGAAAGGAATGTCATACAGGTATATTTATTGGCAGGTTTTTTCATCTGAAAAACAAAGAAAAAAATCATAAAAAAGCTCAAGGGAATCAGCAGCCACATAAGTGTGATTGGAGAGTTTAAGACATGAATTTATTCAGGTAAAATAATTATTTGGGAAAGGTATCTGTTCACTGAATTTATTCATCATTAATTTTATTTTATTTATGTATCACTTAATATATAAACACATATATGTGTGTATATATGTCTCTGTGTGTGTGTGTATATATATATATATATATATATATATATATATATATCAGCAGTATCTGTCCAGTGAACTGTATGTTTAGGTAATTTCATGTCAAGTTCATCAAAAGGATGGACTTCCATAAACCTTAACAACCCTTCAACACCACTGCACATGCAAACTTAAGGGTTCACCATTGTAAGCCATACCTGTGTTCTACCAAAGCTTTGTATATAGTGTCTTATTTTTTCATGTAGGCTTGACACAAAATGTGTTTGCCCCTAGAAATAAATGATGGCATTATAACTACAATAATTTAGTGTAAATCTTTACATTGAACACATGTTCAACATGAGTTGTTCTTTCTTTCTTTTTCTTATTTTAATTTTAGGAAGTTGATTTGTCTTTTGATGTTGTGTTTGCCAGACAAGTACTCAACCACTGGAGTCACTCCACCAATCCTTTCTTGTTTAAGTTACTTTACTCATAGAGTAGCAATTTTTGCACCCAGCCTAAAAAGCAGGGATCATGATTGCATTCCAATATCCCTACCTAGTAGGTTGATATGGGTGATACTTTCCTTCCTAGATTGATTCAGAACTGTGATCCTCTCAAATTCTACCACTTTAGTTAATAATGTGTGATCCAGTTCTGCCTACCTCTAGAAGATATGACAGAAATAAATGATTACAGGAAATTTGAGTTAATCATTGGCTAATATAAATGATTTGATATTAAAATGTAGGGTAAGTTTAAAAGTATAATCACAGTAGTCATACTTTGCTAATTTTGTTTCACATTAAGAACACATCTTAACCAGAATTAAGGACTTATTTTGTTGTCTGTCAACTTGTATGTCATTTGGAAAACCTCATGTCTTCCATGTGTGATAAAGGACTTTGAATGATTTGATGTGCTAGCTCACAACTATAATCATGGTTAGCAATCAGAAATAAATAGATCACAATTTGAACATAGCCTAACCAAAAATTTAGGAAGTCCCAATCTCAACAAACTAGTGGATCATGTTGAATCATGCAATTAATCTCAGCATCACAAGAGGCTAATTTCTGCCCAGTACCTGTGTCACTTAGGTAACTGGCTCACTTGGAGGCAGTCACCTCTTCTGATGCAGAAACTGGGCTGAGATTCAGCCAAGAGGAGGGAGGAGACTGCCCCATCTTCCCAGGGTGGAGCTCACAGAATGCAGTGAAAACGTGCTTGCTTTCCTCCTCCAAATAGCTTGAGATGGCATGCTGCTGAGTGTACATTATTTGATTCCAGTGATCTGTGTTAGAGATGTAAGGAAACATTAAACTAAATTTCATATTTGCCCATTGAGCTACTCTTCCCAGCTTGTGAGTTCAACTCAGCAAGTGTTCATTATTTGAGAGTTGAGAATACTGAGGTAGGGGACAGAGAGAGGTTTAGTGAAAGAAAGGAGAGATTGGTAGAGAGAGGGAGAGATGGGGAGAGAAAAGAAAGGAAGGAAGGAACGAAGGAACGAAGGAAGGAGCAAAGAAGGAAGGAAGGAAGGAAGGAAGGAAGAAATGATTGAGAATGAGTGGTTTGGAGTCAGGAATCACATGGCAGAGGTACTACCTGTATTTGGTATTAGGTCTGCCCCAGGCAATGCAGACCCTATGCAGACACCTCCCCACTTCTTGGCTAAGTTTCCACCCTTTATGTGTTACATAGGTATCTGGGACTCTTGGAAGCAGCCACCTCCCCCCATGCAGAGTCACAACCTGATCAGCCTCTGGTCACACTTTCCATCTGACCAGAAGAGAGTCCCAGGCCCTGAGGTCACATCCAGATCCAGTTTGGCCAGACTTTTCGTCAACCTGGGCATACCTCATCTCATCCTTGGCCTAGATAAGACTTGGCCCTAGGTTGGGTTGCCAACCCCCCCCCTTTTTATTACATGGCTCTCCACCATGTATGGCATGGGCTGGAAAAGTGGCTCAGAGGTAGAGCACTTGCCTTGCATGCATGAGGCCCTGGGTTCGATTCCTCAGCACCACATAAGCAAAAAGAAAAAAGCCGGAAGTGGCACTGTGGCTCAAGTGGTAGAGCTAGCCTTGGGCTGAAGAGCTGAGGGACAGTGCCTAGGCCCAGAGTTCAGGCCCCACAACTGGACTCAAAAATAAATAAATAAAAATAAACTAATTTACCTGACTGAATACCATGTGCTGTTCTCTTCATTGGCTACCTAATTAATATACCTTACACTTCAGAGTTTCTAGTTATGAACTCAAGAATATTTTTCTGACACATGTGAGTTCAGTATCTAAAAAACATATGTACTAACTCATCATTTAACAGTATAAATCTGCCTGGAATCTTTTTTTTCAATTTTTTTAATTGTGAAACTAATGTACAGAAAAGTTGCCATTACATGAACAAAATAATGAGTACATTTCTTATGAAGCATTGTTGCCTCCTCCTTTGTTTCCTCTTCCCATCTCTTCCCATCTCCCACCTCCCACGCCAAAGTTTTAAAGTTTGTTTTTTGACGTGTTGCAATGAGTCCACCTGTATCCTTATTTAAAGAATTCGTTTTTTCCCTTTCTCTCCACAAAGTGTACCAACATCTGAATCTTTAATAGCAGCCTAATTAACCTTAAAGTTCACTTTGTTTGCTTTGCTTTGTTTGCTTTTTTGCTTAAAGTAATCAAAGATTTGCTGGGACAATCTGAAAAGATCTCAGCTTTCATATTTTTTAGTCACCCTGGGCTACAACCTATGTGCTACCAGCTCAGATGATGGGACTTTAAAATTCTGGAAAGCAGATGCACATCATAAGGCCCTATGGCTTTGGGATTTCTCATTCTTTTTTTAAATGTAATAGTTACTCAGGTGTGTACAGTGATTTTACCATTTCACAATAATGTAATGTGTACATTTGTCTTGTAGACAATCCCATCCTTTTCTGAGCTTTCTCCCAGTTTCTGTTTTTTTTTTGTTGTTGTTTTTGATTTTTTTTGTTTTTGTGCCTGACTTTCAGCTTGAACTCAAGATTGGGTGCTGCCCTTGAGTTTTGTAATAAGGCAATCTACCTCTGGAGCCCCAGCTCCCTTTATGGATTTTTGGTTGTTAACTGGAGAGAAGGGTCTTACAGATTTTCTCACTGGAGCTGGCTTTGAACTGTGATCATCAGCCTCCTGAGTAGCTCAGATTATAGGCCTGAGTCCCCAGTGTCCAGCTACTGAAGTGTTGGTTGCATGCTTCCCTGGTTGTGTTACAGTTTTCCTTCACTCTTGGCACTGATACTACATATTTCCTGGCTCAAATCTGAATTGGTAGAACATGCTTGTATTTTGAGGAATGCAGGAATAGGAAACTATATGCCATAGGGACATATTAGCTAATCAAATCATTTGGAACATGGCATAAAGACAAGTAAGTTTATTGCCAGTTGACTGTGTCATGTCTTTACTATTAATTCTGCTTAGCCTGTGGATGATGTTATACATATCCAAATGGCCCCAGGCAGAAAGAAGGTTTCTCATCCTGTTCTAAAAACAAAACAAAACAAAACAAAAAACAACCAAAAAATACTACATATGAGTGCAGCAGTTTCCTCTAATTAGAGACCAGTATGGCCTAGTTTATGAAAAAAAATGTCCTTTGTTCAAGTGCTGCTACTAATTCTAACAACAAATATAATGAAATCTGTAGTAGTCTGTAGAATTGTATACCACAGCTTTCATTTTAGTTCACAAGAAATTCATACATTAGGTGCTGGCAAAATTGGTTAACTACTTGTAGAAAACTAAAGCTAGATCCTTATATATCACCCTGCACCAGAATCAAGTCCAAATAGATCAAAGACCTTGGAGTCAAAGCAGACACTCTGAAACATTACAGGATGGAATAGGAGAAACTCTAGGTCTCCTTGGCACAGGCCGAAATTTTCTTAATAGAGCCCCAGAAGCACAACAAATCAAAGAAAGGTTGGACAAATGGGATTGTGTGAAATTGCAGAGCTTCTGCATGGCAAAGGATATAGCTAGTAAGATCAATAGAAAACCCATTATTTGGGAGAATATCTTCACTAGCCATACAACAAACAAGGGTCTCATATATCAAATATACCTGGAACCCAAAAAATTAAATCCCCAAAAACAAATATTGAAAGAAACAACTGCCCAATAAATAAGTGGGCTAAAGACTTAAAGAGAAACTTCTCTGAAGAGGAATAAGCGTGGCCAATAGACACATGAAGAAATGCTCAACCTCCCTAGCCATAAAAGAAATGAAAATCAAAACAACATTGAGATACCACCTCACCTCAGTTAGAATGGCTATGATCAAGAACTCTAATAACAGCAGATGCTGGAGGGGATGTGGACAGAAGGGAACCTTACTCCATTGTTGGGGAGTGTAAACTTTTTCAACCACTTTGTGAAGTGGCATGGAGGTTCCTCAAAAGACTCCACATAGAGCTCCCCTATGACCCAGCAATCCCACTTTTGGGCATTCACACAAATGTTCACAAACAAGACCACACTAAAGCTACCAGCACGACTATATTTATAGCAGCATTATTTACCATAGCTAAGATATGGAGCCAACCCAGATGCCCCTCAGTAGATGAATGGATCAAGAAAATGTGGTTTGTATACACAATAGAATTCTGTTCCTTCATCAGAAAGAATGACATTGCCACATTTGTTAGGAAATGGAAAGACTTGGAAAAAATTATATTAAGTAATGTAAGCCAGGCACAAAGAAATATAGGTCCCATGGTTTCCCTTATTTGCAATAACTAGTATATGTCTGAGTCAAGCAGAAAAGGTCAGATAATTTGATGTTAGGGAAATGAACCCTAAGATATGTATTAAAATGTTTTTTTTTCTTTCATGCGATTGTTTCTAACACATTTACAAGATTATTTCTTTGTTACTTTATATGTCCTTCCCCCATGGCATAACCCCTGCTTTCATTGTATTTGATGTCGGTATAATTTGTGGAGGGGGAGGGAAAAAAACAAATCGTTCAAATAGGGATACAGGTGGACCCATTGCAACAATGAGATGTACAGGTCGTTATGTCGAAAATGAACTATACAAATTTGGTGGGAGGGGAGGATTGGGTGAGGGAGCAGAGGGAGGATGGGAAGGGATGGAAGGGGAAACAAAGGAGGAGGCTACAATGCTTGATAACAAATGTACTCTTTATCTTGCCCATGTAATTGTAACCCCTTTATACAGTATTTTCACAATAAAAAAAAGAAATTCAGACATTACAATGCTTATTGTTTTTTTTGTCAGTTGTGGGGCTTCAACTCAGGGCCTAGACAATGTCTCTGAGATTCTGAGCTCAAGTTAGTTAGCACTCTACCAATAGAGCCACAAAGCCACTTCTTCTTTTTGAGTAATTAACTGGAGACTAGAGTCTTATGGGGACTTTTCTTCCTGGTCTGGCTTTGAACTGCAATCCTCACATCTCAGCATTGTGAGTAGCTGGGGTTACAGGCATGAGACACTGGCACCTGACTTCAAATAGTCATTTTTAAAATGATGAACTGCTTGTTGCCTCTGGCTCACATATATAATCCTAGCTATCGGTAGGATTACAGGTATGAGAAGCAAACACTAGGTGAGTGTTGTTCATGATGGTTTGTATTAGCATGTTCTAATATTGTTTGTTTCTTATACTACAATGCTCTTATTTTTATTTTCACCTACGTGGGGGTGATAGGTGCTACCAGTGTTGAACCTTCTTTGGTTGAGATGGAGCCATGTGGAAGTTCTTGCCTAGTATGGCATGAAATTGAAGTCCTCCTGCTCTCAGCTCCCCATGGACCAGGGATGATAGATGTATTCCATCACGCATAGCTAGGAGTTGGGGAGCATTGCAGGTAAAACTACACTGGTCTGGAACTGATGTCCCTAATAGCTAGCTTTACAGGCAAAACCTTGTTGTATTCCGTTTCATTTTGAAGAAGTGTAGGTACATACTTAGAGAGTACAATGATAACGCACTACATGTTTAATATATAAAATAGTCAATATAATTAGCATGTTTATCTCCTAAAACATTGAAGCTAGTGTATTTTGGCAACCTGACTCGACTAGTTATTTTGGAATATACCATAAACATGAATACACTGATAATGTGCAGTAGAAGATTAGAAGTTGAGAGAGACAGAGAAAAGTTAGACTATATGTAGTAAATATATATTTACCTATTGCTGTTCTGAAGAACATTATCATATATTCACTGTGACAATACCACCATATATTCACCATGACAATAATTTTCCTGCAGTGTAGAATTTTCCATTTCATAATCTGCCATCATTTATCTTTTTTGCATTCTCCGTATAAGTATGAATGTTTTCCAGTTTATTATAATGTTTTGAAATTATTATATGATGGATTAAAAAATTTGTAGAGTCTACTGAAATTATCTCATTTTGTTTGGTTTTCTAATGCTAAATCATTAAGAACAAGGCTTCCTGAAAGTAATGCTAGCAGACTATATCACTAAATTGTATTCTAATTATATCTTATTATTGTATTTTGATATAGGGTTTTACTATTGCTGTTTTATGATATAGAATGTTGTGAAGCTGGACTAAAACTTGCAACCCCACTGCCTCCAGTTTTATCACCAGGTTCTGGAGGCTCATAGTTAGAACTCTAGCTAATCAGGAGGTTGAGACCTGAGATGTAGTTCAGACAGCCTGAGCAGGAAATTTTATGAGTCTCTCCTCTCCAGTTCACTACAGAAAACTTGCAGTGGAATTGTGGCACAATTGGTAGAGCACTACACTCAAAGCGAATATCATATAGCCCCTGAGTTCAAGTCCTAAAACACACATATGCACAGACACACATTCACACACACACTCCCACACACATCTACACACACAGATTCACAGGCAATGTTGAATCTTAAATTCGTATCTGGAGATTAGACAACAGCCCACTTATTTGTGAAGGTTTTTTCTGATTATTTTGAATGAGGAGGATAGTTCATGGGACACAAATGACAAGACTTTAGTGAGGAATACTTTATAAATGACTAGCTTATAAAAAGAACAGGAGCACAGCTTTAATCTTTAAATATTACATTCCTTCAACTACAGTATTTTAAAATAATAATCATTGAATTATGAAAAGAAAATTCAGCACCTCTTCCCTTCTTCTCCTCCCCTCTATCATAAAATATGAGCAAAGTATCAAGAATAGTCTTTTATCTTACAAGAATGAACACCCATAAAAATGTCTGACTATATGTGTAAGGTTTGTTTTTCAATACTTGTTTGATTTTCCCACCTCTAAGTACTTGCCTTTTTTCCACATGACAGCACAGAGGGGCTTCAAGAGCAAACAGAAAATTAGGAAACAAAAACCTAACAATGTCCTAGGAAGTAGATGTCAAAAATACATGCAAGAAACATATGGCAGGCTGAGAGGGCCTGAGGAGCAAAATGATTTGTGCAGGATGAGAAAAATAGTGACGAATAAGGCCTGGATCTGACCTAGAAAGGGTTCCTTGAGGCTGACATCATGCTGGCTCATAGGCCTAGCTGAGGATGTTGGGATTTGATAATGTCCACATGTGTATAGAATGATGTGGGAGGGGAGATTTCAGCCTCCAGTTTGTATTTGGCATGGTCTTATGTGAGCAAGCAGCTTAGATCATTGGGCTCTGAGAGATGATACTACCTCCCTCACAATAGAATAGAATATGGAACACTCTGAGCACCACGTAACTATTAACTACAGTCAGCTCAGACCAGCTCAGGTGTCCTGTAGCTCAGGAACAAGAAAGATGTTCCTGTGTTGTTTTCAAAGTTCAAGAGGCTCAGGTCTCAGGCATGAGTGGTGTGAGTGCCTTACTCCATGGGGCATACATTGGATCAGTGCCAAACCATGAATCCAATGTCTCAGGCCTTTTTATAAGAAGAAACCAATGGAATCACAAGGCAAATCAGTCCAGGTATAACTATGACAGGAAATCTATTTAATCTCATCCTAGCCCATAGTACACCTTTCTTCTTGTGTGCTTTTATACGTGTATACTGAGAAAATATTTACTGTGTACTTTTCAATCCATTCTGTTACTCGTTTTGAAGTGTACTCCAGTTTCTATGTTTCAAAGATCCATTCTTTTTACCACCTCAGTGTGACAATGAGTCAGCCCAAACTCTGAATGTGCCTTATAACATATGGATTCTGGACTCAGGCTTGTTGGAAATGCTGGCAATGGACCTGTTCCCTGCCTATCAGAAAGGTGATCTCTTCTATGTTGGAAATTTCCTCCACCACTATAGAGAGTCGGGGACAATGGAGCAGTTGCTGGATATTCTGTTTAAAAAATGAGTGTTCCTCTTTCAAACCCAGGGCTGATGATTACCTCCCCCAGCCCCGGCAGATTATTGGAATACTTGATACTTCTCTGAGACTGTTTCACTGAGGTCTTATCACAGGAACTTGGCTTGAGACAAAGAAGTTCACTCCCAGCTAATTCCTTAGGACTGGGCTGCCAGAACATTCATTTGCCTCAGAAGCTAGTGGAGCCTTAGCAGTTTACTTGCTGAGAGACTAGGATTAAAGGAATGAGTCAGTGCCACCCAACGTCCATCCTCACCTAGGAAATCACTATCTTGGACACCTTTGAGGGAATATAGACAGAAGCAAGGATTCAACTTGAACTGGAATTTGGGGCCTGAGTTCTTTCCCATTCATTGCACTCTACCATTTGAGCCCCAGGTCCAGGTCTGGCCTTAAGCTGGTTAATTGAAGATAGGTGTCTTTAGAATTTTACAAACTACACTGGATTCAAACTGTGATCCTCAGATCTCACCCTCCTGATTAGTAGGATTACAGGCATGAGCCATTGTGCACTTATTTGGACAGATGCATATAAACATCCTCACAGAATTTCCTTGAAATTGTATAGACACAGCTCGACTTTTTGTCTATCATGTTTACATTGCCATTTGGGACTTAGCCAGTCGCATGTGTGTTCTGTTAGTTCAGAAAAGGAGAAGCATAGAGTTAGCCTCCTCCTCTCCTCCCATTAGTATAGATCCTTCTACAGTAGCTGGGAGGAAGATGAACAAGATGAAGAAGTAAGTGGATGTTGGCACAAAGGTAAGTTCTGTCCTTGAAAACTGGGTATCTTTGAGGTTTCTGAATCAAAGTCAACTTTCTTCTTTGCACACAAGTTGTGATTTTCACCAAGGGGTTGAGGCTTGGCACTTCAGTAGATAGCAGATTACACAGTTGTGGATGTGGTTGTGGTTTTGGACTCTCATGGATGACAAGGAGGACTGTGTATAACATGTCAGATTCAGTGGGGAAACAACTTTCTCCTCCTATCACATGGGGAATTTTAGAGGATTGTATTTGAGAAATTCCTAGAAGTGGGTTGTGAGGAACATCTGCTTGCAGGAGTCTCTTCCCACTTCCCAACATGCACATCCTGCCAGAAAAATGCTTTAGTACAAGGCTAAGGATGGGGAGGGCGGCTCTCATTTTCCTTGTCACCAATATGCCCACAGCATATTCCATCTTCCCTATGAGGATGGTCCTCTACCCTGATGATTTCTATGACCAAAAGAACCATGACACCCTGAAAGAATTTACACAGTATGTTAAGCTCAGCATGCCCTCTTCACACTTGCTCTTCTGCGTATATATTCTTCTGGAGCTTACAAATTCAGATGGAGGAACGCATGACCCATGAGACCAAGAAAAAGAGGAAGAAGTCCTTGTTTAGATGCCTTAGAGCTAGTGAGTAGGGATGGAACCTGAGTCTCTAGGGATGTGAGTGATTGGCCAATAGCCCTTAGTACACCCCAGCTTGGCAAAATATCCTTTTATGGATATTCTTTGCCAGGTAATATCTGTTCTCCTTTTGAAAGAACTTAGAAGCACCCACTCATTAGAAACTCACTAACTTCTCATCAGTGTTCAGTCCATACTCAAGTTCTACAGCTTCCCCCATTAGATCCTCATGAAAGATTATTCACACCTTAACTTCTATAGTTCTAAGACTCCCATACCTATTTCCATGCTCAGGTTTACATCACCGTAGAGCAGCTCCTGCAGAACTCCAGATAAAGAACCCATCAATGATGTCATCTATGTTGACTGATAGAGATCGGAAGCCATCACTGATCTCCAGAAATCATGTGAACATAGAGGGTTTTTTTTTTAATTTGTAGGAAGGCTCAAGCAGGTTTTGAGTCCTCTGGACACCCTACTGGTTCTGAACCCCACATGTGATGCAGGTGCACCTGCATATATTACTAAGGAAGAACATGATCCAGAATGACTTCCATTGATATTCACAGTCCACCTAGATGGGCTCCAAACCAGTCAAAAAGACACATCTTGGTGTGCAGGATAAGATGTGTGCTAATGGAAAATGACCCCAGTCTATGTTCAGGAAAACCATTAAGTGAGGTCCAAAATCTAGATTCAGTTGAGAAAAGGGAATCTTTCCTCACAGAATACCCAGACCAATCTGTCCTCCTGCAGGGGATCCAATTTTCAATTGAGAAATTAGAATCTGTCCCTCCCTGGACTCAGGAAGAAAATCCTGTCTTTAATGAGGAAGTAAACCACTTTGAGGACCCTGGGGCAGAATTTTTGCCTGAAGGCAACTTAAAGGCCAATCTGGATTTAGAAATTCCGTTCCCCCTTCCTGGGAAAATATTTTTCTTTTTGTTTTGATTGTTGTAAAATGTTCATTCTATTTATTTTTCTAACTTTCTTAAAATGTCAATGCTTTTGATATATCCTAGATTCATGAATCTTAAATATGTTTCTTTTTAAGCCTACAATCTGAAGCATTGTGCATATGTGTTCTGTTGGGTGGAAAACACAGAGTGACAGGGGGCTTTACTGCATATAAAGGGAACTGTTAAATGCACAGGGAGCAGCAAAGAAGCCAGGCCATGCCTGCATGGGGTGATAAGGTGGCTACAAAAGGTCTAGGACAGCAGATCAGATGTCCTAAATATCTATTCTGTCAAATGGGACAAATGCCACAATACGTATACTGGTATGTGGGACCCTCTTCCAACAGTGAGTTCAAATCTGTATACATCTTCATTGTGCTTTGGGTAAACATGGAAGAAAAATTTGACTCCAGTAATATAAAAAAATCTACTTAGAGCTGAAAATATTTGACATAATATATAGAAAATATATATACTAGCAAATAAAAGCCATCATCAATAAAAGAAAGAAAGCTTACATAGATGAACCAACACAAAATCAGGAATAAAAATAACACAAATCAGTTATATGTAAACATATGTTATATTCTTTATGTTATATATAGTATATTGTATAATATATAAGATTGAATATGATTTTTCAAACTACAAAGGCATTTAAATTTTTAGTCTTGAGTATTTATTTCACCAAACATTAGTGTAAAATATTATTGGGGAAAGTAGTGATATAATTTGATTATAATTATATGAATATATATTTGTGTGTTTCTAGATCTAACACTGATTATAAATAGATGAACAAACATACATATATTTGTATATATCTGTCTAGGAAGTGAATATAATGAAACTGACTACAACATGTATAAAAACGCAGCTATAAGTTGAGTCCATGAGACTCAATCCTGTAATCCTAGTGATGTGGGAAGCTGGGTTCTGAGTTTTAGTCTCTCTTACCCCCATTGCCTTAGATTTTCAGAGGAGATCACAGTGGATCACACTCTTCGACCCCAGAGGAAAGTCAGTAGAAATCAGGACAAGCCTCTTATCTTATGACAGTCTACTCAGGTCCTGTACCAAGATGGCCATCTGTAAAACATCAGATGGAAAGTTGGCATTCCCTCCAAAAGGGTCTAAAAAGAGCCTTCTGAACTATAGTCTCTGACAATACTGAATTAAACCTTATTTCCCTTCCCAAGCTGCAAACACATGGAAATATAGCAAGGGCTCAAGAGAGATGGACAAAGGCATACAAATACATAAAATTATATACTCTGTTTCAGTAATTCAGTGACAAATCATCAAAGCATGTCTTGAAATTTTCTTTTTTTAAAGGAAATGGAAACATACTCTGAACGTATCAGGAACTGGGTGACGATTTGGTTGCTGAATTGGTGAATGCACTTCTGGGCAAAGGAGAAACATATATTGGGGAAATTGTGTGGGGGTGGGTGTCCTCACACATATACCCAAAACAATGGCCATTACTTCTATGATGTCACAACCACCTTTGCCATAGCAACAAATAGGTGTCAGGCACTGGTTTTGCCCTGAAGTGGATTCAACACCACCAAAAAGCACAAAGAATGAGAGGGAATGACTGCTAGCCACCACACTTCAGCTTGAAGAGCTGTCCTAAAGAGAATCTAGGATAAATTGAGCTGGAGAAGGTTGATCTCCATGTAAGGCTCCTGAGCACTACAGACGGGGCACTATTACAGGTGTTGGAGAAACAGAAGTGAATGTGGCTCTTTCCTCACTAATTTCATGCTGAAAAGAAAACCAGAAATCATAATGATAATTTCTATAAATCAGAGACATGACATTGGTGATTTTGTAGCAACAACTTCACAGTGGGGATGGGAGGAGACATTCCTGAACAAGAGATAGTTGATATGAGAGCCATCATCTAGGCAATTATTTAGGAGCAGGTACTCCAGGCAGTAAGAACAGCAAGTACATCCCCCATTGATGGGAATGAACCTGACTTGCTTCAGAAAAGGAAAACAGCACTGAAGTAAGAATGGAAAGGTACAATGAAGAAAAAGAGGTCAGAAATGAAAATAGGAAAAAATTAGATAGATATTGGATGCTGTAGATTACAAGATGAAAATGTCTGATTTTAGTATAAATCTGACATGATCCACTGGAACCAAAGTGCTAAAATAGTAGTCAGACACATCTGATTCACCAAAAGAATACTTCTAAAATGTGATTCCAGCTGGGCTCCAGTGGCTCACAACCTGAAACCTACTTACTCAGGAGGCTGATATCTGAGGAACAGTTTTAAGGAAGCCAAAAGAGGAAATTGGGTAAGGCTGAACTCCAATTAATCACCAAAAATATGGATATGAAGCTGTGGTTCAACTAGTAGAGCACTAGCCTTGAGGAAAAAACAAAGGGACAGCACCTAGGCCTTAGGTCCAAATCCCAGGACATCACAAAGAAGCCAACAAATAAAATTTGGCGCTCAGTCATTCATCACTTAGTATTTTATTTCAATATATTTGGTATGAGCCTTGGAATTATATCCTTACTAAATGCTCTCCCCGACATTTTGCTTCATTAGCAGCTTTCAAAGCCCTGGCATCACCAGTGTCTCCTCCTAGTTAGCATAGCAGTCTACCACTGGAAATTTGAAGATATATTTTATTAATCATAAGAATTCTGATCATCTTTCCACATACATCAAATGAGTAGTAGCCACATTCCACTATTCTGATTGTCTTTAATACTCCTTTGACTTAAGCATTAAGGCTTAAAAATTCTAGAGTTGTTATCAAATTAATTCAATAGTCACCATTCTTCCACCCAATCTTGTAACATATTTTTATAAAAGGAGAGACTATATGAAAGTGTGTACATGATAACTTCTAAGTGTAATACTCTCAAGAAGTAGGGTTTTACAGAAACATCCAGATTGCTTTGCCAAAGCAAAGGATAAGAGATTAATTAAGGTACCGCAGAAGAAAAATGCTATTGGCTTTAGAACAAATTCATTTGCCTAGAACTGAAGAAATGAGTTTCAGAAATGCCAGAGGCAAAGGTATTATTCAAATCACCTTATTATGAGGTACAAGCAGCCTGTCTAGATCAACCTTCCAGGAAAAAAACAATGAATGAAAAAGAATTAATGCTTCTAAAACAAGCCAGTTGGTGGTGGTTCATGCTTGTTATCCTAGCTACTTAGAATTCTAAGATGAAAGGATCCCAAATCAAAGCCTGGCCAGGAAGAAAACCTTCCTCTCTGCAACCAGTAGCCAGGAAGCATTAGCTATGTATGAAGCCCAGCTAGATGGCCTCAGACAACAGACATCCAGACACACAAGACCACCCCATCTGAAATATTATCAAATACATTCACATAATATCTCCTGTTTGGGAGATAATGTTTAAAATATGTATCAAAAACAGTTCAAAAAGGCAGTTAATAAAGGTCAAGTGAAAGTGGAAATTTGTACTCACACACTGAACTGTAAGTTACTGCCAGAATGTTGTTAATAGGGCTAGAGGCCCATTTGGTAACTTATCCACTCAACCATCTTTCCTCACCTCTTGTCAGTCAGCCTGAACAGAGATTTTTGACTGCAAGGAATGCGTGTGAGCATGTAGCTTGTAACATTAATAATGAAAAGGTAGGCGTTGGAAGCTCAGTCCTGTAAAACCCGCTACTCAGAACCTTGAGATACGAGGAACTCAGTTAAAGCCAACTGAACAAAAATGATTTTTACCTCCAATTAAACAGTAAATGCAGAAAGCTGAGCTGTGCTTCAAATGTTCTAGCATCACATACAAAAGCTAAGTGACAGTACCTAGGTCCTGAATTCAAGCCCCAGTACTGGCTCTCATACACAAAATAATCATTACAACACCACAGTATATGCAAATGTTAGCAAGGGATGTAGATGAATGAGATGATGACATCATTTACCTCACCTTTAGTCTCAAGCATTCTGTACAGTATAGTTCAGTCTGTGAAAAGCCCCAGGTGAAATCTTTCCTCAAAATCAGCAGATACATCCTCATTTCCCTCTGCACATTTATATTATGTACACACACACACACACACACACACACACACACACACACACACACACACACACAATGGCTATATTTTTCTAAATAAGTTTGAAATACATAACCTTACACACATGCTTCAGTATTATGTGCCCTTGTTTAGGTATCATAGGGAGCACAATGTATCCAGCGTCTGGCTCATTCTTGTAATCTTAGCTGCTCATGAGGGTGGGATCTGAGGATCACAGTTTGATGCCAACCTAAACTAATAAATCCTCAAAATTCTTATCTTTAATTAAGCAGAAAAGGCCAGAAGTGGATGTGTGGTTTTGAGTGGCACAGTGACAGCATTGAGTTAAACAATCTAAACTAGAGTTCCAGACCCTCATTTCAAGCCTGAGTACAAGCCCACTAGCACTCCAAAAGCCACCCCCCAAATACCAAACCAAAAATATGACAGAATATTTTGTAAATTTTGAAGCAAAATCCAATGAGGCAACATAGTTGCTAGTTTGTTGAAGATCTAGTGGGGAAACCCCAAATTCAACATGTGTTAAAATAACATAAAGAACAAGCAACCAAATAAAATTTTCCACTAAAGAAACTTCCTTAGTATTAACTGGGACCCCTGACAAAGAGATTTTTTTCTATGCTTTTTGAAAATCAGTGTTTTTTTCAGTAAGGTAATTAGTATAAACCTTTGCTGTAAATTATAGGAGTCATTGAATGCTCCAAGTGAAGTAAATGTACAACAAAAAGCACACATTATTACAAGTTTCTATGTCTCTGTTGGGACACTAGAAACCTGTAATAGTGTGGCCTCTCGGAAAGAGACGGGGAATGCTCACCATCACTGGTCATAAAAGAAATGCAAATCAAAACCAAAACCATATTTAGATTCCACTCAACCCAGTTAGAATGGCTATTATCAAGAGAACAAATAACAGATGCTGGGGTGGATGTGGCTAAATAAGAACACTACTACACTGATGGTAGGAATGTAAGCTGGTTCAACCACTCGAGAAAGCACTATGGAGGTTCCTCAAAAGACTAAACATAGAACTTCCCTAAGATCCAACAACCCCACTCCTCCGCATTTATCCAAATGATCTCAAACTAGGGTATAATAAGCTACCATCAAAACTATGTTCATTACAGCATTGTTACACATAGCTAAGATATAGAGACAACCCATTTGCCCCTCAACAGATGAATGGATCAAGGAAATGTGGTGTATTTACTCAATGGAATTTTATGATTCTATCAGAAAGAATGACATCGTCCCTTTTGTAAAAAAATGAAAAGATGGAAAAAAATCATACTATGTTAATCAAGCCAAGCCCAAAGAAACAAGAGCTCTATGATTTCCCTCATTTGCAATGATTAACATTAGCCTGTTACTCCTGAAAGTGGATCATAATAGCTCAGGAGTTATGAATATATATGACCAGAGAAAATGATGCTAACTGAAATGAACACCAAGACATAGAAACAACAGGTCTTCTTTTGTTTAGTTGTCAAGCTTGATGTAGCCAATGTACTGCAGCTAGTTCTTTCTTCTTACTTTATGTCATTTTTCTTTTCCTATTGGTTTTATCCATGGCAATTCCAGTCTTTGATTCTGGCACCCTGCATCCTGTATATGCATTTATCTGATTGGGGGAAGGTAAGGGAAATAACAAAATGCTGAAAGAAGTACAAAAGGTGATCCATTGCAACCATGATACTCGCAGGACATTATGGCAGAAATTAACTTTACAATGTAATGGGGGTGGGAAGGAGTGGAGGGAATGGACAGAGGGAGAAAACCACTGAATGGGTAACAATGTTCAATGAGAAATGTAACTTACTCATGTAAATGTAACCCCTATGTACAGCATCTTTATAATAAAATAGATTTTTAAAATATAAAAAGTAAAATTTTTTCATGAAATCTCAAGCTGATACCAATGGAACTTCTGAGTTTGTGTCAAAGAGTTTTTTAGGACTTTCAAGAAGCTAGTACTGAGTACATACAACCACAATTAAGTGATAATGAGAAAAGTAGAGCTTTTTATTGTATTATATGAATAAAGGAAAATTTCTTTTCATTTCTGTAAACATAGAATTCGTGTTTCTGATCTTCATTGTTCCCAAGTTAGACCAATCTCTTGTTACTAGCTTTCTTTGGTATATATAGCTAGGACATGTAATCTGAGATATAAGAATTATTCTTTGTGCCGGGCACCGGTGGCTCACGCCTGTAATCCTAGCTACTCAGGAGGCTGAGATCTGAGAATCGCGGTTCAAAGCCAGCCCGGGCAGGAAAGACCGTGAGACTCCTATCTCCAATAAAACCACTAGAAAACCAGAAGTGGCGCTGTAGCTCAAGTGGTAGAGCGCTTGCCTTGAGCTGAAGAGCTGAGGGACAGCGCCCAAGCCCAGAGTTCAAGCCCCATGACCGACAAAAAAAAAAATAATAAAGAATTATTCTTTGTTTAATTTGGAGGCACTCCTCCCTGGGCAAGAAGTTAGTCTGGAGGACCCCTGAAACCTGCTGTGGTTTCTCTCACACAGCTCACTGAGGAACTTAGGAGTTTGAAAAAGTGACTACTAATTAAGTGACTCTTACTAATAAGAATTATTGGTAGGATTTGAAAATATATTTGGGTAATAAATAGACTAGAAAAAATGTTAAGTTTGCTATTTTTATCACTAGATTTCCTTTTGTCTAAGTATAAAATCCAGACTTACCCTAAGGACCTAGAATAAGCAAAATGGCTTATAGAGCTAAGATCATTTTTTTCCACAGAAGATGACAGCAGAAGAAGAAATACAGGTCCACAACTGGCACAAGGAAGAGAGAGTTTGATATCTCCTTAATTCTTATGATCGAATATTCAAGGAAGAACTGTCTGATGACAGTTTAAGGACCTCACATTTCCTGTGTAGTTCCATCATAGGAAGCAGTAGGTGCCAAGCCTGACTGGTGCCCTTGGCTGTGTCCTGAGAACCTCCAGCAGGGCTCTGTCATGGTCACTGGAGAGGCAGGATTGCACTCTAAGAGGACCTACAGGAGGTGGTAACAAGGCCTGTGTCAAGGTTTTGCCAGATCTAGATGATTTATAACAGGCACTACTGTCTTCTGGCTAACAATGTGGATATATCATTGAGGTCCTACACACAAATATATCACAAGTGTTAGCTTGCACCTTTTCCTTATGAAAGCCAGCAAAAGGTCATTAATGCCCTCTGGACATATTCTTATCAATATTTAGTAGGTAATAAGCTATAAAATCAAGTTCATTATGAGGAAAAAACCCAGATGAAAACCAAATTGCAGGAGCATTTACAAAAAATGTTTTTCTGTACATATCAAATGTGACAAAGTTTTAAAAGTTAATGAAGCTGGGAAAGTTAAATGGATTTCTTTTTTTACTATGGTTGCAACTGTCTTTTACATTTCAACTACTTAACAAAAGAAAAGGTAGGCCAAGCATTACCAGTGGCTCACATCTGTAACTCTAGCTATTTATAATGCTGAGATCTGAGGAAGTGGATTATAGCTAGAACAGGTAGGAAAAATCTGTGAAATTTTCATCTCCAATTAACCATTCAAAATCAAGAAGTGAAAGTTTGGTTCAAGTCATAGACAATTATCCTTGAGTTAAAAAGCTAAAGGTCAGCTCCCTGAGTTCAAGCCCCAGTATGCATACACACACACACACACACACACACACACACACACACACACACACACACACACACACACACACACACACACACACATTTTATCTCAAAAATAACCAGTGACCAGGAAACAGAAACAAGATATTTTTCTTTATTTTATTTCATTTTTGTCATGTTTCTTCATTTATCTCTCTTTGCGAAGTTAAAGGGGCATTCAAAAGGAGAGACAAACGATGAACATGTGCAACAGTGATATTTAATTGGTACTATGCTGAAAATGACCTATGCAATTTGTTTGTGGGGAAGGATGGGAAAACTGGAAGAGATGAAGGGAAAAGTTAACATTGTCCAAAAAGAAATGCACTCAGGGAAGTAGAACTGTGGCTCGATATGAATGCCATTCTTCAGCAAAAGAACTCAGAGACAGTATTCAGGCTCTGGGTCCAAGTCTTATTACTGACTGAAACAAAAACAAAGACAAAAGAAATGTAGTCATTGACACGCATATGTAACTATTCCCTCTAGATCTCAAGAAGAAGGAGGAGGAGGAGGAGGAGGAGGAGGAGGAGGAAGAGGAGGAGGAGGAGGTGGTTAATAAAACCAAACCAGTGAGAGAGAGAAATTGAGAGAGCAAGGGAAGGGGTGACATTTTAAAAAAGAAATATAATCAGAACTGACTTAGATGACTATAACCTCTGTGTAACTCACCTTTGTAATAATACTACAAAAAATAAAACAGAAATAGAATGCTGGAGGCATAACTCAAATGGAAGACCTGACTAATATGTATGTTATACCAAGTTCAAACCCCATTATCAATTTCCCCTTCAAAAATGGCTCTTCTCATCACTTGTGCTTTCCCTAGCTTATGAAAGGGGATGCAAACAGTTAAAGAGAGAGAAAGGTAATTTGTCAGGCATAGAACTGTACTTGCAATGAGCAGTACTTGCTAGAACACATGTTGACTAGAACACATGATGACTCCGTGTTTTCTGAAATAAACAGACCTAGTTGAGCTTGAATACAGGCTCCACTGTATACTAGATGGGGACTCAAACTTAACCTAACTCTCTGGAGCTCAAATTCTTCATAGGTAAAGTGAGCATAACAATATGTATCTCACGGTATTATGAGATCTGGATGTCATCAAACATGGAGTGGGTTTTATCTTAGGTGTGTGTGCAACACTCAAGCACTGCTGGAAGGAGTATAAACTGGCATAATGTTTACTATATTACTTAACAGTAATACAACAATTACTACAGACTCATACCTGTAATCTTACTTAAAAAAGAGGCTGAGAAAGAGGATCAAGGTTCTAAGCCTGAACAGGAAACTGGAACAGACTCATCTCCAATGACTTCTAAAAAAGCTTGAGGTGGAGTTTGGTCCAAGTGGTAGAGTGCTAGACTTGAGCATAAACCTCAGGAACAGTGCCCAGGTCCTGAGTTCAAGCCTAGGTCCAGCAAACCCCCCCCCCACACACACACACTACATTTTGTATGTTCCTATCACCCCACTTAACAATACTTTCCCTCTTCCAAGCTCAACAGTTGTTGTTTTGTTTTAAAAGGGACTTACTCTGTAGCTCAGGCTTCTCTTAAGCTTACAATCCTCCTGGGTGCTGGGATTACAGGCATGTCTACCATAATTGGCTTCACTCAGTAACTCTATTTATAACATTTTCTGCAAGAAATTCATTCATGCTCATGATGATATGTGGCTTAAAGCTGTTCACATTAATATTCTACTGTACAAAATGTAAATAATATAGCTGGACATGGTACTATGCTACCACATGGTAATGCCAATCATTACTCAGAAACCTGACAGGAGAATTAGGAATTGAAGAAAGCCTGGTCTACACTGCGGAACCTTGTCTCCAAAGGAAAGAAATTCTATAAGTATTAATCTGCTATGAAACATACAATATGTTAAATTCATATAATGGAACAAATAGATCATTGTTAATCAAAATAAAATCTTGGCAGAAATTTTAAATACATACATATGCATATATGTTTAAATTTGAAGAAATAAAATTTCAAGTGGTATTATCTGCATCTTTCAGTCTGTCACTATCTATTTACTGACACATTGATTTCTGTTTAGTCTTCACAAAACAGTTCTCTCACATAAGTACCAAAGAAATGAAAAAGAAAAAGTACAAAAAATGCATTATCATAAATACAAATGTAAATTAATCCCTACCATAATAATTTGGAAAACATGCATTAAGTTAATGGCATTGAATACTGCTCAAGAAGGGGAGTCTAGGAGAATGTACATTGTGTGTGTGTGTGTGTGTGTGTGTGTGTGTGTGTGTGTGTGTGTATGTGTGTGTATGTGCTCCATGAGTAAGTAAGTGAGTCTGAAGTAGACCAATTATACTTGGTTAGTCTTTTTGCTCAAAGCTGACACTCTACCACTTGAGCCACATCTCCACTTCTGGATTTTGGTTTCTGAATTGGAGAAATATCTCAGATTTTTCTGCATGGGCTGCTTTAAACCAAGATACTCAGTTTTTGACTTCTAACGTAGCTAGGTTTTAAAACATGAACCACTAGTGGACAGCAACTACGTTAACATTTTTGCATATTTGAATAAATTTTAAAGTAAGACATATATGTTACGTATGAGAGTGGTGGGAAATAGTAATTAATGTTTAACAGAATTTAAAGCTGAGAATGGTAAGTCGCTGAGAATAGGATGGAATATATTAAACTTACCTATGACAGTTTTCAGTCTGTGCACAGAAATGATTGCATTGTTGGAGGCCAAGGCCATCAGATAGCTGAGTTCCAGGTGGCTGCTATGCTCATGAGGCCAGCTAGTGCTATTCACAAGAATGTGATGTTATTGGATGGCAGGGATCAGCTTCAAGTTCGGAACCTGGAATATTTCTATTAATCTAGAAGGGGAAATATACCAGGACCCAATGACTGGGAATGTGGTTAGTGGTAGAGTGCTGGCCTCGCATGCATGCAGCACTTGATTTGATTCCTCAGTATGAGGTAAGCAGAAAAACTGGAAGTGGTGCTGTGGTTCAATTGCTAATGTACTAACCTTGAACAAAATAAACTCAGGGAGAGTGCCCAGGCCCTGATTTCAAGCCCCAGCACTGGAAAAAAAATTTTTTTAAAGTGCAAAATGCTGTTTGTTGAAATAAATATGCTGAATAATTCTTTTTACTCACTAGAAAATTGTGCTGTTGAGAATTCAAAATGAACTTTGTTAGGAAAAAGCAAATTAATGAAATATTATCTGGCATAGGACAGGACATAGTGAGATCTAAAAATGATTGCTGCCTATGGTTACTTGATACAACTAACGTTACAAATACACTTGCCAGATTGTAATTGTTTAAGTATAGAATCGTGGGTTTTTTCTTTTCAAAATAGTTTTACTGCCAGGCCCCAGTGGCTCAAACTTGTAATCCTAGCTACTAATGAGGCTGAGAACTGAGGGTCTCTATTCAAAGCCAGCCTGGGCAAGAAAGTCTGTGAGACCCTTATCTCCAACTAAAGGTTCTTCACAAAATGTGAAGTGGCACTGTTTCTCAAGTAGTAGAGTGCTAGCCTTGAGCTGAAATGCTGAGGGACAACGCCCAGACCCAGAATTCAAGCCCCACAGCTGACAAAAAATAATAATAGCAATAATATTAATTTTGTTACAATTAAGGTATTATAAAGGCTGCCGTTACAAATTTTGTTTATTTGCTCAAAGAAACACATATCCATCTTCATTGCCAACAGCCAGGATTTGGCCATCTGCTTTCCAGCTGATCTCTGTGTGTAGAGGCAATGCCTAATACAACGCAATACAAACCAGTTCTGACTTTAATTTTTCTCTGCACATCTTAAAAATCAATGCTGACAATATGAAATAAAACATCCCTAAGTTTAAAACATTCTTCTAGACAAGTTAATGAGATCCTAAGAACAAGTATTTTAACAATAATTTCAGAGAACTTAAACTCACAACTTGGGTTCTGTATCTGAAATTTATTACTTGAGGCTAGTGCTGCCACTTTGAGCCACAATGCCACTTCCAGTTTTCTCATGTTTAATTGAATAGAAAAGTCTCACCAACTTTCCTCTCCAACCTGGCTTTGAACTAGGATCTAGAGACCTTAGCCCTCGGAGTATCTAGGATTATAGGTATGAACCCCTGGCACCTGGCTAGAATAATTGCTCACCTGAGACAGAAGCCAGTTAGTATTAAATGCCAATCATGTTTAACTTTGTAAAATAAAGTTAACTGAAATGCCTTATAGTAGAAATAAGAAATAAAATGTGTCTGTGGATTACAAAGTTCTTAACAAAAGTTTCATATATTCCTTGTTTTTTTTATCTTCCAAAATTATGTGCTTTCCAGAATCATACCTTATCTTTCCTTGCTGATTTCTTTATTTTATTTCATACATGGCCACAGGTTCTTCAACTATCATTTATTTATTGAAGAGCTTGCACATATGTATTCAGTCCAAACTCCTTGTAAGCATCTCTCATCCATATATTCAACTGCCATAAAAACTTGTGAAACACTAATCATCTCTTTCCATTACTGGATATTAATGTGTAAGTAAAATTTAGGAAAATAAAGAATAACATCAATAAATATAACATGATTTTGATAGTAATTCTAAACATAAATTCAATGTTGATTATTTTCTGAGCAACTTAATAAAAACCTCAAGAAAAAGAAATCAACTTTTTTGAGTGCTGATATTGTGGTTTAAATTCAATACATTACCTTCTCACTTAAGCTTTTTCCCTAAAAGGTGGTGCTCAATAATTGAACCATAGCTCCCCTTCCAATTTTCTCTGGGGGATTATATAGAGATAAGAATATCATGGAACCATTTGTGTCCCTCTCTTGGGGTTCATTTCACTTAACATCATCTTATATGATCATATGATATCATGTACTAATATACTCATTACTGCAAGTAAGGGAAACTATGGGTATAGTTATATATATATATACATATATATCATATATATAGATATACATATACATATACATATATACATATATAAATATATACAATGTGATACACACACACACACACACACACACACACACACATGACATTTTCTCTTTTTATTGGGAAAATACCGTACAGAGGGTTTGCAATTACATGGACAATGTAATGATTATATTTCTTATCAAGAGTTGTTGCCTCCTCCTTTGTTTCCCCTTCCCATCCCTTCCCAGCACCTACGCACCCCAAGCCAAAATTGTAAAGTTCCTTTTTCGTCATAACGTCTTGTACATTTCATTGTTGCAATGAGTCCACCTGTATCCCTATTTAAACAATTTGTTTTTTTCCCTTCCCTTCCACAAATTATACCAACATCAAATACAGTGAAAACAGGGATTGTACCGTGGGGGAGGGACATGAAAAGCAACAAAAAAATCATCTTATAAATATGTTAGAAATAATCACAAGAAAGAAAAATCATTTGAACCCTTATCTTGGGGTTAATTTTGCCTAACATCTACTTATCTGACCGTTTCTACCAGTCTCAGACATATACTACTTATTGCAAATATAGGAAACCATGAGACTTATGTTTCTTTGGCCTGGCTTACTTCACTTAATATAATTTTTCCAACTATTTCCATTTCCTAACAAATGGAGCCATGGCATTCTTTCTGTTGAGGTATAGGATTCCATTGTGTATATATACCACATTTTCTTGATCCATTCATCTACTGAGGGGCCTCTGAGTTGGTTCCATATCTTAGCTATGGTAAATAATGCTGCAATAAACATCGTTGTGCTAGTAGCTTAGTATGGTCTTGTTTGTGATGATTTGGTAAATGCCTAAAAGTGGGATTGTTGGGTCATAGGAGAACTCTAAGTGGAGTCTTGGAAAAAATTATATTAAGTAAAGTAAGCCAGACCCAAAGAAACATAGATCCTATGGTTTCCCTTATTTGCAATAGCTAGTATATGTCTGGGACAAGTATAAAAGTTCAAAAGCTATGTATATATGATCAGATAAGATGATGTGAAGCGAAATAAACCTCAAGATAGTGGTTTATCATCTAAATTGTGATTTTTTTTGTTTCTTTATGTGTTCCTCCCACAGAGTATAACCCCTGTTTTCACTGTATTTGATGTCGGTGCCCTGCATCTTGTATACACACTTCTCTAGCTTGGGGAGGGGAAGGGAGAAAACAAAATGTTTAAACAGGGATAAAGGCTGACCCATTGTAACAATGAGATGCACAAGACACTATGTTGAGAAAGGAAGTTTACAATTTAGGCAGGGAGGTGGGGAAGGGGGCAGGGGCGAGTGTAGTTGTGAAGGTGGGAGGGAAGGGAGGGTAGGGGAAAAACAAAGGAGGAGGTAACAATGCTTGATAAAAAATGCACTCATTACCTTGCTCATGTAACTATAACCCCTCTATACAGTATTTTTACAATAAAAACCTCTCAAAAAAAGGAAGGTGTCATGTACACCAAGTATAGTAGCCCACATCTGTAATCCTAGCTGATTGGGAAGCAGAAATGTCTGAGGGCAGGCCAGAGAAATAAATGCCAAGACAGCCATCTCAACAAATGATCTGGCCATCTTGGTTCACATCTGTAATCCTACCTAATTTTGTGGGATGCATAGGTAGCAAAGTCTCAGTCAATCTAAGATCAGACCTGGGCAAAAACTTCAAGACCTCAAGCAAATAAAAGGGACTAGAACTATGGCAACAGGAGTTGAGCTGCTTGGTGCTATACAACCAAAGTCCTGTCTAGCAAGCAGAGAACCCCTGAATAAAACCCTAGAATACTCTTCTCTTCCACCAAAAAGCATAAGTAATTTTGTTTTATTGGAACATCTAATTTCAAGGGCGCTGACAGATCAGAGATGATGACATTCTCTTTAAAATTAGGTATTCAAAAGAAACAAAGTTATTTAGGCTTTGAAAGAATTAAAAAGGAAGGAAAATGCATATGATTTTTGTTAGCTCCATAATTCTTGAAATCATAAAATGCATATATCCATGTATGTATATACATGTATGTATATATACGTACAAGTGGTTCATCTCTTTTGTGTGTAGCAAATGGTACAAATGAATCTGTACAATCACTACTCAAAGGCATGAATAGACGAAGAGAATGAGCGAAGAACTCATTCAGGAATCTATTCCTAGCCAATAACCCTGACAATATTTTACATCAGTTTGCATGTGTCAGTTACTGCAGTACAGGGACAGTACGGCAACAATGTGATACCAGGCAGAAGAAATGAGAAATGAGATACAAATTGTAAAATATTCTTTCTGATGGGTAAGTAGAATTTCCAATGTGTGTGTGTGTGTGTGTGTGTGTGTGTGTGTGTGTGTGTGTGTGTGTGTGTGTGTATTACATTTTCTTAATTCATATCTCTCTTGAGGGGTAGGTGGGGTGATTCAGTAAGCATGGTTGTGCTGAAACTTTTACTACATCCTAGTTTGTAAACATTCAGGTAAATGCCTAGGAGTAGAGTTGCTGGATAATATGGAAATGGGTAGTCAAAAGAGGGGTGAAGGGGGAAAATGAGAAGAATGAAAAGGAGAAAAGGGGTGAAGTGCAGAGAGGAATCCAGTAAATATCCTACAAAATTAAGAAGAGTTAAGGAAGAGGTTCATAGAGGAGTGATGGATGAGAATGTTGAAAGGGTTGTCATTGATCAAGCTATATTGTATGCATAAACTGCTTTGTTAAATGATAACTCCTTTGTTACTTAAAATAATAATTAAAAATCATGTCCCTAAAATGTTATGCCATTAGGAGCAAAGCATGAGAATCTGTTCAGATCATCTCTAGGGTCTATAAATCTTTTTTCATTAGGATGAGTTTTAGAACAACACTAATGAAGCATATCATCTGAAGAAAATTTAATGATTTCCACCTATTTAAAATAATCAGTTTTGGAGATATGGCTCAAGTGGCAGAGTGCTACCTAATGCGCAAGGCTGTCAGATATTGAATTCAAGTCTTTATTTTTTATAGTGAAAATACTGTACAAAGGACAAGATAATGATTACATTTCTTATCATCCATTGTAGCCTCCTCCTTTGTTTCCCATTCCCATTCCTTCCCATCCTCCCCTTACCCCCCTAATCCTCCCCACTCCACCCCCATGAAAATTGTAAAGTTCGTTTTCGACATAACGACTTGTATATCTCATGGTTGCAATGGGTCCACCTGTATTCCTATTTAAACGATTTGTTTTTCCCCTTCCCCTCCACAAATTATACCGACATCAAATACAGTGAAAGCAGGGGTTATACTGTGAGGGGAGAGACATACAAAGCAACAAAGAAATACCTTATAAATGTGTTAGAAACAATCGCAGGAAAGAAAAAAAACATTTGAATACATATCTTAGGGTACATTTCCCTAACATCACCTTATCTGACCTTCTCTGCTTGACTCAGACATATAGTAGATATTGTAAATAAGGAAACCCATGGGACCTATGTTTCTTTGGACCTGGCTTACTTCACTTAATATAATTTTTTCCAAGACTTTCCATTTCCTAACAAATGGGAAATGTCATTCTTTCTGATGGAGGCATAGAATTCCATTGTGTATATATACCACATTTATTTTTGATCCATTCATCTACTGACGGGCATCTGGGTTGGCTCCATATCTTAACTATAGTAAATAGTGCTGCAATAAACATAGTTGTGCTGGTAGCATTAGTGTGGTCTTATTTGTAAACATTTGGGTAAATGCCCAAAAGTGGGATTGTTTGGTCATACGGGAGCTCTATGTAAAGTCTTTTGAGGAACCTCCATACTACTTTCCAAAGTGGTTGAACAAGTTTACACTCCCACCAACAATGCAGTAAGGTTCCCTTCTGTCCACATCCCCTCCAGCATCTGCTGTTATTAGAGTTCTTGATTTTAGTCATTCTAACTGGTGTGAGGTGGTATCTTAATGTTGTTTTGATTTGCATTTCTTTTATGGCTAGGGAGGTTGAGCATTTCTTCATTTGTCTACTGGCCATCCTTCTTCCCTCTTCAGAGAAGTTTCTCTTTAAGTCTTTAGCCCACTTGTTTATTGGGCAGTTGTTTCTTTGAGGATTTGTTATTGGGGGATTTAATTTTGTGAGTTCCAAGTATATTTTAGATATGAGACCCTTGTCCGTTGTATGGTTAGTGCAGATCTTCTCCCAATCCGTAGGCTTTATATTGATCTTGCTAGCTATGTCCTTTGCCATGCAGAAGCTCTGCAACTTCATGCAATCCCATTTGTCCAACCTTTCTTTGATTTGTTGTGTTTCCAGGTTTCTATTAAGACAATTTCAGCCTGTGCCAAGGAGATCTAGGGTTTCTCCTATTCCATCCTGTAATGTTTTGAGAGTGTCAGCTTTGATTCCGAGGTCTAATCATTTGGAGTTGATTCTGGTGCAGGGTGATATATAAGGATCTAGCTTTAGTTTTCTACAAGTAGTTAACCAATTTTGCCAGCACCATTTACTGAAGAGGCTGTCTTTCTTCCATTCTATTTTTTTAGCTCCCTTATCGAATATTAGATGGCTATACGTCTGTAGGTTCATTTCTGGGTTTTCAATTCTATTGCATTGGTCCTGAGGTATGTTCTTGTGCCATTACCAAGCTGTTTTGATTACTATGGCTTTATAGTAGAGTTTGAAATTTGGTATTGATATTCCTCCAGCAGTGTTCTTTCTGTTGAGGATCGTTTTTGCTATTCTGGGTCTTTTATTGTTCCATATGAATTTTTGGATTGCCTCTTCTATTTCCTTGAAGAGTGAGTGAATTCAACTCTTGATCTCGAACATAAGTAAAAACAGTCAATAAAAGTCAATCACTTTCCTGGGCACTGGTAGCTCATGCCTTTAATCCTAACTTTAATCAGAAGGCAGGGATCTGGGGATCTCAGTTCAATGTCAGCTCAGATAAGAAAGTCTGTGAGATTCTCATCTCCAATTTACTGCCAAAGAAAGCTGGAATTGGATTCGTGGCTAGGAGCCTACAGCAAAAGGTCAGGAACAGAACCCAAGCCTTGAGTTCAAGCCTTAGAACAGTGCAATACATACACAAGGGAAGTAATTAACTCAACTTCTCAACCTTTAATTTCCCTAAGCCTAACTCTATTCCTGGTCACAACCCTAAGAGTAACCTTGATCATAATAATAACCCAATCCTAAAATTAATGGAAAATACTGAAGTTTAGAAACATCCTTACAGATACTCATTGTCTTTGAAATGATTTGCAGTTTGCTCCAAATCCTACAGATTCCCTGACTTGGAATCTGAAATCTATATTGTTCTCTATTATGCATCATTAACCTCAAATCCTCATATCATGAAAAATACCATAGTTTCCAATGATTTTAACTTTTACAGAACTCCTGTATCTCCAAAAAGAATTTGCAGGTTTACTTAAAATCTACTCTAGTTCCTAACCCTTACTATATAGCTAAACCTTACTAGAAACCTAACTCTAAATTTAACCCCATTGAACCTTGCATAGGAAACTTAGAGAAACTCTGTAGTTTTTGGTAAGTTTCAAACTTATTTTACTTGAAAGTGTTAGCAGAAAATTCAGTTTTACCTTAAAGTTTAACCTTCCCTAATCCTAAGCCTAACCTGAATTAGAAAAGTAACCCTAACCCTGGAACTAATGGGCTTTGGATTCTAAAAGCCACACAAATACATTAGTTTTTATTCAT
Source organism: Dipodomys merriami (assembly GCF_024711535.1). Taxonomy (NCBI): domain Eukaryota; kingdom Metazoa; phylum Chordata; class Mammalia; order Rodentia; family Heteromyidae; genus Dipodomys; species Dipodomys merriami. The sequence goes on from NW_027202727.1 coordinate 2,805,505, forward strand.
CCTTTGATTCAACTCATCTTTCTCAAAATAGTTTGTAGTTTTACTCATTATCTTGCCATTATTGTACCCCAAACCCTAACTGAAATATTGAGGTTAACCCTCACACTAATCATAACCTAATCTTAATATTGTTAGTAGTTTCTTATTTCACATTCATCCTAATTCTAACTCGACTTGTTATTCGAAGATTTACTTTCAGTTGGACCCTTAACTTTCCATTTCCCTAATGCTTACACTAACCCCAACTGGAACTGAAACCTTTCACCCTGATAGTCCAATTCTAATGTTTAAGAAAAAGACTCTAGTTTTAAATCATTCTAATGAACACTCCAGTTTGCACTCTGAAATTAGTTTCAGTTTGCCCTCATTCCCACAAATTTTCTGACACTATTTCTGAAGTTATCTTGTTCCCTAACATGAACCATTATATTTCTTGTCCTCAAATTCTCTTTATCAGGAAAAAATACTGTAGTTTCCATTCATCCTACCTTTTCCAGAAACCCTGTACCCTAAAACAGTTTCAGATTTACTTACCATCTACTCCATTACTTAATGCTAACTCTCAGCCTAAATCTATCTGGAAAACTCTCATTAATCATTATGACAATGATCACTGAGAAATAAATATAATGATAATGCTCTAGTTACTATTCAATCTCACATTTTTGCTTCTACTTGTAACTAAAAACTCAAGTTTATACTAAAAACTTTCTTATTCATAACAGTAATCATAATCAGAACAAAATACTGACCTTAATCTTAATCCTAATTATATGACAATACTAACACTAACACAAGTACACTAGTTTTCACTCATCCTAACTTGATTCAAATAAGACTTCCAAAATTAAGTTTTATTTATTTTTGAATATCTTAGTCATTTTCTAATCCTAAATTAATCTTAACTGGAACATTGACAATAACCATAAGCCTAACTCTAAGTAGATTCTAATATTAATAGCAATACTCTAGTTCACATTCATTCTAATTCTTACTAGGCTTAGTCTAAATTTACCTTCAATTTGAGCCTCATTTTTTTCTCCTTCACTCTAACCCTAACCATGGCTGGCATCCTAACCATAACCTTGACACTAACAGTATCCCAATTCTAAAATTTATGAAAAATGCTCATTTTCTGCAATCCTAACTGAAATTCCACTTGTAATTCTTGAAATAAATTGCAGGTTTTCTGTAAACCCTACAGATTTTCTCACTCTTAATTCTGAATGTATCTTGTTCCATAAGAGGAATCATTATACTCATTGATCGCAAATTCTGATATTATGAAATACATTGTACTTCCATTATCCCAGCATTTCCTGAATTCCTAGAACCTAAAATAAGTTCAGCTTTACTTATCATTTAACACATTTCTTTTTTTTTTCTTTTTGTCAGTCGTGGGACTTGAAAACTCTGGGCCTGGGCACGATCCCTGAGTTCTTTAGCTCAAGGTGGGTGCTTTACCACTTGAGCCACAGCACCACTTTTGGGTTTTCTGGTGGTTAATTGGAGATAAAAGTCTCACAGACTTTCCTGCCCGGGTTAGCTTTGAACTGGGATCCTCAGAAATCAGCTTCCTGAATAGCTAGGAAAATAGGCACAAGCCTCTAATTTAACCCATTTCTGTACTCTATCCTCTACCCCGGTTAACCAGAAACCTAATCCTAATCACAGTCTGATTTAACACCAAATGGTTAATGTAAGGAAAATTGTCTAGATTCTATTCAATCACACATTTTTTTTGCTTCTACTTCTTAGTGGAAAACTAAAAGTTACCTTAAAGCTTATCCTTCCCTAACCCTAATTAGAACAAAAAAGTATCTCACACTTTATCTGAATGTTTAAAGTAACATAAACACTGGTTTACATTCATTCTAACTTTGATACCATTCATTCTTCTTAAAATATGTGGCAGTTTTACACAATATCTTACATCTTTTTCTCATCCTAACCCCAGCTCTAACTGGAACACCTTGCCTAAGCCTAAGCCTACATATAACTGAATCATCATGTTAATAGCAAGCCTCTTTTTTCACATTTATCCTAACTCTTGCTCAGCGTGTATGTCTAATTATTACTTGCATTTTGAACCTAAATTTCTAAGTGTTTTCATATTTCCTAACAGGTTTTATTTTTCATTATTTTTTGAAAATTTTATTTTGTTGTAAGGATGCTTTAAAGAGTGAATAACTATATCTGTAATATAAAGAGTACATTTCTTGTTGAGCATTGTTACCCCCTTCTGTCTTGTTCTCCTACTATCCCATCCCTCCCCACTTCCCTTACTCCTCCCTCCCCATGGTGTAAACTTCATTTACAACATAGTGTCTTTTGAGTATCATTGTTGCAATGGGTCACCCTGTGTTGAAGCTAAAATTTCTATTTCTCTAATTCTAATTCTAATTCTGCCTGGGGTCCCAACCCTAGCCATAATAATAATGATAACTCAATTCAGAAGTTAACAAAAAATATTCAAGTTTTTATTCATCTTATTAATCCACTGTACATCTTGAATTAAGTTGCAGTGTAGCTTAAATCTTCCAAATTAGTTTATATGCACACATACAAAGATGTAATTTTATGTGAAAAACAGAAGATCTTTGGAGAAAGGAGTAATGAAAAAGAAATAGAGGGAGTATAATCAAATGCTTTAAATATGTTATAGAATTGCCACTTCTGATAATTAATAACCATTAAGAAAATAACTAAAAATTAATAAAGAACACACTGCATTCTAGTGTTCTTTAAGAGAGCCATGATATGTCTTGTGAAAGAAATACTTGTGTTAGATAAACTTTGTTCATGCATAATTTATATTGTTATTGGCCAATTACTTAACTTAATGAATAAAAAAGTCAAATAAGATTCCATGACAAAAAATATAAAACAATTATTTAGCAATTGTTTGAGAAAAAGTTATAGTCATGAGTTTTAGGAAACTGAATTTCTATTTCCCAGAAAGCAATGAATTAGGTTTACTAATCTAGTATTTGTAGTAAGTTTAGAGAACACAATTGGCATGAAAAACAAGTAACTGTACATCTTCTTTCTTGAATGAGTGATATTTTAAACATTATCTTTTATTCAAATGAATACTTAGGTTTACATTTCAAAATATATGTAATTTTATCTCCTTTCAGAACAAGTACTTACCCTGCAAATAAATGTACTAGCATATTCAGGTATTTAAAAGCTAAATTTTCTGTTTGAAATGTAGCTCTACATATTCAGAATGACATGATTTTTTATTTATAAATGTCTAACCTCGGATTTTTGCTTCATCAATATAAATTGTCTTATGAGGTTGTAGTGAAGGCTCCAGTTACCAGAGTGGTCAAAACCATTTCCTGAATTGTAAATTTTAAATCTAATCATTTTTAGCCTTTGATTATATCATTTATTGTCTCTTCAGAGCAATTAAGCTAAAATAAATACTACTTTTTAAACATTTCACTCACATTGTAAATAATATTAACATAGGTTAAAAAGACACTAATCATTTCAGACTCATATTTGGTGGTCTTAGTGTGAAGAATGTAGAGAGTAGAAGGACTTTACACTCAATAAATATTTTTGGTTAAATTAAATCATATATCTGGATTTCTAATTTGAAAGTTAATCACATGGAAACTGGAAAACAATAAAAAATTACTTTGGGATCATTTTTCTTCTTAAAATTATGAAGCAAAAATGTCTCTAAGAAATATATTTTTCAGGGGCTGGGAAGGTGACTATGTGGTAGAGTGCTTGCCTTGCATGCATGAGGCCCGGGGATCGATTCCTCAGCACCACATAAGCAGAAAAAAATAAGCTGGAAGTGGCACTGTGGCTCAAGTGGTAGAGTAATAGCCTTGAGCTGAAGAGCTGAAGGACAGCGCCCAGGCCCAGAGTTTAGGCCCTACGACCGGACCCACCCCCCAAAATATATATATTTTTTCAATAAAATGTTTCAATCCTTAGTAAAGTACATTATACTTTAATATAAAGTTTTTCTCAAAATAGAAATTCTGCAACTAATCTAATGTATGTATTTATGCACAAAATGCTGTGACTTCTAGTTGTTATGTGATTTTATTTTTATTTTTTAGTTGTGACATGATCCCTACATACTTTTATTACAAACATCTGTAATTATACAAATCAAGCCTATACACACTAATTTATGTAAGATAATATTCAAACAAAATTATCTTTTTCCTGTCTCCAACAGGGAAGGATGATGAGCTGAAGTATATTAAATGAAAGTACTCTAATGAAGAGTCTTTATGGAATGGAAATTTGCAACATGAGGATGGGATAATGAGCATTTCTACTTGGCTGAACAGGAATTCTTGCTTCTACTTTCTTACCATTTAATCACACAAGGAAAGCCACAAAATTTGAAGTTTATATGAAGGAATTGCATTCCTAAATGATGTGGCAACTCTGCTCAAAAGTTTGATCTTATAACTAGTTCTTTGTGCTTGCAGGCTGATCTACTTCTGTATCGTATGTTTCATACTATTAAGCATATTAGTAATTCAGCCATGAGCACATTGCAAGAGACTTCTGAAAATCACAGCTTTTGCTGTGTAATAATCAGAAGAGAGGAAGAAGATTATATTAATCTCCAATTCCTCCTTTTGGCCTTTAATATACCAATTATTTGTCAAAACAATCATGTAAGATGTTAGTTTATTTTTCCCTTTTTAATTAGAGATTAAGCAAGTGCTTTTAGCAGTTAAAAGTGATGACAGTGGTATCAGAGCTCTGATATGAGCACCTTCTTCATAACAAGTAATGCTCTATAGACTGTAAATATGGAAGATACACTAAAATTCTCTCTCTCTCACACACACACACACACACACACACACACACACACACACACACACACACACACACACACACAAAGAGCTGCCAGCAGACACATCAGAGATCAGTTCCATTTGTGATAATAGTTGATTGATGTTTGCTCCATTGTTTTATCTCGGCTTCAAGATCTTGCCTGGACCTTTATCTTTCTCTGAGATCAAGTCCCTAGATCTTAGTATACTGTGTGTCTCTGTATTCAAAATATGTTCCTGGCTGCTTCAGGCCAATTCACAATACCCTGAAAGCAGTATACTCAAACTTGACATTCAAAATAAACTACATGAATTTATACTACTATTCCAAAATACTAAAATTTATTTGATCTAGAAATGAAAATAAAACTCCCACCTTGTTACTTTAGTAGCAATTGACATCATGAAAGTAGAAGAATAATGATCAGAAACTGAGGTAAGAGAATTGGAGTATGTCTAAAATGTAGAATATAGGATCTGTATTACAGATACAAAATCTTGTTCAATACGCTCACGAATTGAAAACCTGTAATCCTATATTGAAAGCAAAATTTACATATACAGTTTTCCAGTTATTTTGCTTACCTATCACTTCTGATCACATATCTTCTTATGAATGTTTATCATATCTTTGAATAAATCACGATTTGCATGTACTTATCACCTTAAGGAAAGACAGTCTGATTTTATATCTTTCATTCTATGTGACAAATCCTTATTTTTTGTTTCCCTGTTTGCTGAAAAAAAATGTATCCCTGGAAACAGGATATTGACAGAAAATCTGGGTGTAATTTTCATTTTTTAAATTTCAAAAATAAACTTGGTTTTGACTAGTCATTTTCTAACAATGAGTGATATTCATGAACACTAATATTTTGGTGCCTTTAAGTAAATTGAGACTTGATGTGGTATGGTAGTTCTTGGGTCTAATTGACTTAATCATTAGACCATTCATGTATAAACATTTGCATTGAACTTTTTTATTTTTATATATAAAATAGTCCCCAAAGTTTTACTTTAAAGTGATAATGGGAGGAAGTGTCTTCATGTTCAAAACTTTATATTTATTTCAATTAAAGTACTGAAAGTACACGATGTTCACTGGAGCAATATGATGAGAAACATGAGAAAGATGAGAAAAATATTTCTAGAAAAAGATGAGAACGTATTTCTAAAGAGAATGGATATATTGATTAAAACATAGAAAAGAGTAAAATAGGATTCTTGCTTGAGACTGCATAAATTTCATATGAATGTAGCTCAAGATGAGACTGAGAGATAAATTCATACTTATATTACTGAGATTTACATCACAATATAAGAAATATAGGTATTTTAAGGAATTGGTCATTCAAAGCACTAGATACCTAATGGATGAAGAATGGAATTGAAAATTTCAGATGAAAACAAATCAACATGCAGGTATTATGATTTTATAATATTATATGAAAGAACTGAAGCTTTTATCTTCTGAAAAAGAATGTTTAGCCTGTAATTTCAATGTAAATGTAATGAGTCTAATATGTTTCCTCCAAGATATCCAAGAGTACTATGCTCATTCTCTAAAGAGTAAATAAGTAATTATTTTCATTAGTTTTGCTTAATATTTATTTACTTGTAGCAAAAGGTTAAAATGTCTGCTCTCTTTCTTTCAATGTAATAACATATATTTCATATTATTACTGTCTCTTCAGAGAAGCCTGAAATCACTATTTCAAAGTAACACAAACAGAAAAACAAAAATAACCAGATACAACCATCACAAATGCTAAATTATGTGAAAAAATCCACAATATCAAAAATAAACCTGAGGAAGTAGAAAGACAATGGCAGAATAAGAACAGAAAATTACCCTAGCTCTAGCTAATGAAACAGAGATTTAGAGTCCTAGCAGGTATTCCACTTCTAGCAGGTCAAACAAGTCAGTTATAATTATATATAAATATATAATTCAAAAGAACATTTTATTCTGTCTTTACAAGAAAACAAAAATCTATGAAAAGTTACCCAGCCTGGCAGGTGACTGTTGTGACTGTGTTGGACAACATACTCAAAAGCACAGCTGCACTGTGGAAACAAAAGGGCTACATGGGAAAAAAGCAGGAACAGAGAAAGCCACATCCAAACACAGACACTATTCACCTTACCACTGGACAGTTCGAATTGTCATTGGAACCATCAGTACTAACATGACAACATCTCACCACAAATGATCTCTAATCCTACACTTAATCGTCTAGACAAAAACCAAATTCCAGAAAAACAAATAACAACAGAAGACCTGAAAAATCAACCAAGAACATAGAGAGTCACCTATTAAGATCATAGATTCCCCAAATGAAAGCCAAGAAATCCACCAAATGGACAGAACAAATAAGAAAAATACAAGAAAACTGATGCCAAGGTAGTATAATTCACACAGGAACTGACCAGACATTAGAACAGACAATTAAGGAGCTAGAAGAGAGAATTCAAAATACATCACAAATACTGCTGAAAAATGTGATTAACGAAAAGATACAAAATCTTTACAAGGAAATTTGTCAAAAAAGATGAAACCAATCAAAGATTAGCAAAATAATTCATGAAGACTACAAACAGAAAGATAAATAAAGTCTGAGAAGGCAAAGGAGTCCAAGGAAAAAATAGTTAAGTAATTAAATAGTTAAAAGGTATGAGAAGACACAGCTAAAAAAACAGCCCCTCCAACTCCCTTACCCAAAGAAAAGATGTAAAGAAAGTCCACACAAGACCTAAAATAAAGCTTTAGTTAAGATAGAAGCCCTAAAAAAAATGACCAATTAGAAGACAGAGAAATCAAAACCAAAGTAGAAAGTCTCCACAGCTAATAGATGACATAGAAGATAATGTTAGGCATCAAAGACAGACTAGGTCTAATAGAAAAGAGGAGTTAATCATGTAGAACAATTCCAAGAAATAAGAAACGATCTCGCTGGAAGTTCAAGATTCAGTTAGAAGATCAAACTTGGGGGAGATAGGTATCAAGAAGGAGAAGAGCAAGAAACAAAATGGATGGGAAACATATTACAAAATTCTAGCAGAGAACATGCCAAACATCCAAACACATAGGCTCATTCAGAGAAGAGAAGCCTTTAGAACACCAAACGGAGAATACCAGAACAGAACAACCCACCACCACATCATAATCCATTAGAGGATCATTAGAGATCAAGGAAAGGATTCTTAAGCTGTCAGGAGAAAAGACCGATTATTTATAAAGGATATACAGTCAGAAAAAATAATGATTTCTTAGCTGATATGGTAAAAAGGAGAGCCTGGCATGATATATGGCAAACATTAAAGACAAACAACTACCAACTGTGAATACTCTCCCAAGCCAAACTCTCCTTTATATTTAAAGGATATATAAAAATATTTCATGACAAAGAGAACTTGAAAATTTTATCTCCACCAAATCAACAAGATAGAAATTAATCAAATATATCCTACATAGAGAAGGTCAAAAAGAACAGGAAATGGTTATATAAAATGCTCCCTACCAGAGAACAATGTAAATATATTAAGAATAGATGAGGGGCTGGGAAGGTGGCTCAGTGGTAGAGCACTTGCCTTGCATGCATGAGGCTCTGGGTTCGATTCCTCAGCACCACATAAGCAAAAAGAAAAAAGCCAGAAGTGGCACTGTGGCTCAAGTGGTAGAGTGCTAGCCTTGAGCTGAAGAGCTGAGGGACAGCACCCAGGCCCAGAGTTCAGGCCCCACGACTGGACCCCCCCCAAAAAAAAAAAAAGAATAGATGAGGCACAGCTCCTAACAGCAGGTGTATAACAGCAGGAATTATTAAATATTTCCCAGCCGTAACTCTCAATATCAATGGACTTAAATTTCCAATTAGAAAACACAGGTTAGATAGTATTATGAAAAAACAAGACACATCCATCCAGTGTCCACTAGAGATACATTTCATTGACCAAAACAAACACATACTCGAACTGAAAGGCTGGAAGGAAATTTTTCAAGTAAATGGATACCATAAACAGGCCACAGTAGAATTACTAACATAAAATATTAGAGAATTAAAATTAAAATTAGTAGGAAGGGATATTATATATTGATAAAGGCAGTTCTCCATTAGGAGGATACAACAAGTGTAAATATCAATGCCGTGAATCTTGGACCACCCCACATCATCAACCAAATTCTACATAACCTAAAAATACATCTCAACCCATAATTGTCACGCATGGATTGGTTATCCAGGAAAAACTCAACCAAGAAACTGAAGACCTAAATAAATAACTGCATTGACCATCTTGCCCTAACAGACATCTACAGAATATACATTCAGTGTCAGTATATACATTCTTTGCAGCAGGTCATGGAAAATTCTCCAAAACAGAACCCATCCTATGTCATACAGAAATTCTGTCCAAATCAAAAGAAAAATTAATTGAATTCCCATAGCTTGTCAGACCACAGCAGAATAAACTTACAATTAAACAGCTAAAGCAAAAAAAATTGTCAAACCTATGAAGACTGAACAACACATTGCTGAATGACCAGTGGGGCACTGAAGAGATTAGAATGGAAATCTGAAAGTTTCTGGTATTCAACAAAAATGAACACACAAAATACCAGCTCCTCTGGGACACATTAAATGCAGTACTTACAGGAAAATTTATAGCTTTGAATGCCTACATCAAGCAATTGGGGAAATCTCAAATCAGTATTTTTATCATGTACCTAAAGCTCCTTGAAGAGAGGAACAAGTCCAAATGTAAGTAGGCTGAAACATATAAAACATTAAATCAGAAATAACTAAATAAAGACAAAATAAAACATAGAAAGATCAACAAAACAGAGCTGGTTCTTTCAATAAATTAACAGACTTGACAGACCCTTACCAAATCTGACTAAAAAGAGAACTTATATAGATAGAAAGACAAGTAGAAAACTAACAGAGTGGGAGAAGGTCTTTATTTGCTCTGCAACATACAATGTCCTCATATCGCAAATATTCTTAGAGCCCCAAAATTAACGCCCCCCCAAAAAACAAATCCTCATAGAAACAACAACCCTCATAATATAATTGAACTTAAGATTTAAGGACAGACCTCTCTGAAGAAGAAATATGAATGGCCAATAGACACATGAAGAAATATGCAACATTTCTGGCCATAAAAGAAATGCAAATCAAAGCAAAATTGAGATTCCACCTAACCCCAGTTTGAATGCAGAAAACTAATAATAACAGATGCTGGGCTGGTGGGGATGTGGCCAAAAAGGAACATTACTACACTACTGGTGGAAATGTAAACTTGTTCAAATACTCTGTAAAGAAGTATAGAGGTTCCTCACTAGAGCTCCCCTATGACCCAGCAACGATGGATCAAGAAAATGTTGTATATATTCACAACAAAATTCTATGCTTCCATCAGAATGATTGACATTGTCCCATTTGTAAGAAAATGGAATCATTTGGGAACATAATAATTCAAACAAGCCAGACCCAAAGAATCAGAGGCTACATGTTTTCACTCATTTGGAAAAACTAGAATATTTCTAGGATATTCACAGTAGCTCAATAGCAATACACATATCACCATAAAATGATGCTTATCAAAATGAGCTCCAAGAAATGGATAGAAGATTATTGTATAGTGAATTGTTTTTAGTTATTTCTATTTAGTTTTTCCCCTTTGGTTTATTCCCTGTACTCACTGTTTTTGATTTCTGTACCCTTTGTCTTATTCATAAGTTAATCTGACTTGGGGAAAGGAAGGGAAATCACAGAAATGGTGGGACAAAGATTAACCAAAGCAAGAGTGATATTCACTAGACACTATGTTAGAAATAAACTTTACAACTTTGTGGGAGTGGGATGTCAGTGTTGGGGGAAGAAGAAAAAAATGTACTCATTATTTATGTAACTGTAACCCACCTCTCTGTATATCACCTCATAATAAAAAAGACAAAACAATAAGAGAACTCATGCAAATACAGAAAATTAGAGACAAAAATGAGACCACAACAGATATAAGCAAAATTGAGAATGTTATAAGACAGCACTTTGAAAATCTGATGCCAATCACCTGAAGAATCCTGGAGAAATTGATGCGTTCCTATACTGGATCTGAAGCAAGAAGTAACACATAAGAAGAAATGAAAATGAAATGTCAATAAACCACTTCCCATTTCAGAAAAATCTATGACTCAATAAATTTACCATGAAATTAAGGCCTGCAAAGAACTTACAATATATAGATGTAACTCTTCAATGGAATAGAAAGGGAAATGGAATTATCGAACACATTGTATGATGCAGAATTAGACTCTTCCCCAAATTATATAGGGACTCTCCAAAGAAAGAGAACTATGAACCCAATTCTTTGATAAGCAATGATGCAGAACTTCTTAATAAAATTCTCACCAACTAATTTCAGCAACAAAAAATAATATTGTATGATCAAATAGGATTCATCTTAGGATACAATTGGATTCAATATTCTTGTCAATAATCATAATACAAAACATCAGCAGAAGCAGGTAAAAGAAAAACATGATTGTCTATAGGGATGTAATAATAGCTTTTAACAAGCTCCAATACCCCTTTATGATTGTCTGAGAAGCTAGAAATGCATGGAACATACCTCAATATAATTCAGAGTATATATATGACAGATAATTAGCATTTACCCAGTGGAAGCATGAAGACATTAAAATCAGGAATGAGACAATGATGTTCACTCTCTCTACTACTCTTCAATAAGGTAGTGGACTTTCTAGCAAGAGCAATAAGCAAGAGAAAAACATAAAGGGGATCCAAATAGGGAAGACATAAAACTATCCCTTTTTACAGATGAAATGATCCTGTATTTAAAGGACCCTATAGCTTCCTCCTTCAAGTTACTAAAGGTGATGCTAACCTTCAGCAATGTAGCAGGGTATAAAAACCACAAGAATCAGTAGTTTTTGTGTTACCAAGAATGGAAATATCCAGGCTGAAATTCAGAAAACAACTTCATATGGATTAGCCTCTAAACCAAATCAAATCTAAACTAAACAACAACAACAAAACTAGGAATTAATGTAACTAAAAATGTGAAGGACCTCTACTGTGAAAACTTTAAAAATCTAAAAAGGGAAATTGAAGGAGACTCAAGAAAATGGAAAATATTTTAATGCTCCTGGTTGGAAGAATTTACATGATGAAACTGCAATATGGCCGACAAAAAATTGACAATGCAATACTCATCAAAATCCCAACTATATTTTTCAATGCAGTAGAGAAAGCAATCCAAATTTAATATGGAATTACAAAATTACAGATGAAACAGAAGGCTTATGGGCCTATCATGATCTTACACACACACACACACACACACAAACAAACACAGTGGAATTCTATTCACCCATCAGAGAGGATGACTTTTCACCAGTATTAATGAAAATGAAAGGCTTGGTAAAATTATACTAAGAGCAAAGAGAACAGAATGCAGACTCAGAGCAATATAAGTTTCATGGATTCATTCATTTATGGTAGCTAGAAGGTGCCCACAAATCTACAAGTAAACAAGACTGATTCTACCTCATCCGTTAGAATGGTCATTATCAAGAAGACTAACAATAGCAAATGCTGACATGGATGTAGCCAATTGGGAACTCTATTACACTGTTGGTGGGACTTAAAGAAACATAGCTCCCATGGTTTCCCTTATTTGTAATAATTAGTTCACACCAAGGATAATCTCATGTATTTTAATTTGATATTTTGTCCTATGTTGAGCATACAATATTATTGCTATATTGTTTGTTATTATTTCTGCTAACAGGCAGATATATTTAAAGAATTATGTTCATCTTATCCATTACTGGAGGAAGAGCATCCAAAAGAGCAACATTTACTAGGAAGAACAACTCCTACTTATTTAGCTTCATTCCTATGTAAGGCCAGTGTTGTCCCCTGTATCCTCATGTTGTACATTGTAACTCTATACCAGTTCATCCTGTATATCTACTATCTTCTACATTGTGACCTAAATGCCCCAGCAATTCCACTTTGCTTTACTTTTCAAAAAATTTCACTCTTAATGTTTGAGGTTGGTGTGTGTGTGTGTGTGTGTGTGTGTGTGTGTGTGTGTGTGTGTGTGTGTGTGTGTGTGTGTGTTTACAAATATCAGAAGTAAACATTTTTCCTCATTTAGAATACATCTTTCAAGTGATTGTAAGTTGTGGCTAATGGGAGAAATCTCTTGCTATTTTAAGGATGAAACAGAAAAATATATTTGTGCATGCACCACAGTTGTTTAATAGTCTGTAGTTGAACACTGAACTTCGATTTATATCTTGGCTGTTGTTGTGAATAATGTGAATAACAATGAACTACAGATATATTTATGAGTTACTCAGAGAGAAATAATCACATGATTGGTGGGTCAGTTGATATTTCATCTTTGAATTTCTTTAGAAAACTGCATACTACTTTCTACAATGAGAGTACTAACCTTTATTTTGACCAAGAGTGAAGAAATTTTCCTTTTCTCCACACTCTCACCAGCCAACATTATTACTTTTTTTTAAAGTTTTTTTAAAGGGCAGTTTTTTACTGTGTGCAATACCCAAGATGACCTCAGACCCAAATCCTTTTACTCCAACCTCCTAAAAGCTTCGAATTACAAGCCTTTACCATCACACCTGGTTCCTTTGATTTTTTTGATAAGAGTTATAGTAGTTATGAAGTAGTATCATAGTAATTTTGAATTGCATTTCTCTAATGACTTTTTCTTACAAAACATTAAACCAGTATAGAAGTTGTATTAAACACAACTTTGTAAACCCACTGGCAATTTTCAGGGCTTTTTGGAAAACATGTCTATTCAGAAATTTTGTCCATTTTTAATCAAGTTTCTTGTTAATCTCATCTTTAATCTCTCTATACAAAAGCAATAATTTATTCAAGGTAGTAGAAAGGAAAAAATTAAGCAACTCCTAACATTTTTTAGTTTTCAATAACATGATATTGATTAAATCATTTTCTGTTAATGCTTGAGACTATATAACTCAATTTAGTTAGACCTTATACAAGACTATATGTATTTTATTTTACGTTGATTTTTCTTTCCAAAGCCTGTGTGACTAATTTCCCTTCGTTTCTTTCTGTCTCATGTAGTTCAGATTTCAAACAAAAGAATAAATGGAAGGAAGCGAACAAAAAAAAAATACATTTCCTCTCATCTGATGATGCCTCTACAAGAATGAGGAAAGACCTATGATAAAATATCAAAAAGACAATTTATTCTTCTGGGTTTTCCTTATCTTTGTTATTTAACTTAAATGATGTAAAACACACTATACTGCTCAGATACTTTTATGTTTTCTCAGTTTTGTACATTTTCTTTTTTTTGGGGGGGGGATCCGGTCAAGGGGCCTGAACTCTGGGCCTGGGCGCTGTCCCTCAGCTCTTCAGCTCAAGGCTAGTGCTCTACCACTTGAGCCACAGCACCACTTCCGGCTTTTTTTTCTTTTTGCTTATGTGGTACTGGGGAATAGAACCCAGGGCCTCAGACATGCAAGGCAAGTGGTCTACCACTGAGCTACCTTCCCAGCCCTGTACATTTTCTTTTGGACTTCATCTCAGTCTACAACATTCCTTCATTATTATGTCCCTGATATTTTTACACTAACAAGACTGAAGATAACCAGTTTGATTTACAGCATGAGAAGTTATCCACCTGGCTTCCCTGGAAGCAGAGCATGATCAATAGATAACATTACTTCTGGTTGCTCACTACATGTAATGGTTTCCGTAATACTTATGACATTCTATTTAGTATTTTAAAAAAAACTTCTGGCTAAACTCAAAGCTCATTCATGGAAGTTTATGTTAAGTATTTTACAAGTTTTATTTCTCTTAATTCTTAAGATAACATTTGCAATAATGCTAATGTTATTACCATTTTAGTGTTGGGAAAAATTGTAATTAAAGGCACTAAGTGCATGGCCCAAAGACACACAGTGAGGAAGGAAATGAGTCAAAGTTTCCAAAAGTCTTTCCGCAATACACAAAAGGTAGGTAAATTCTCTCCATTCTCTTACACTCTCAATTCAATATTCATATTTTCCAAGAAATAATAGCATAGCAAATATTGCCCATGGTGATTGTTTTCTGTCACATTTTGTCTTCAACACAGACTGTGTTGGTGACATTGGGTTATCATGCACAGAGCTGAGCTTCTAAATTGAGGTCCAAAGAGAGGCAAATTTCTTCTGTCCCACAGTTCCAGTTTTTGTAAAAAGTACCAAAACTTTTAAATATCACTTACTCTCTTTTAAGAATCCAAAAATGAAATAAATTCACATTTAATCAATGCAAAATATTTTAAAAGTAGGAGACAATAAAACAGGCCCCCATGAAGTAAATTTTCTTCTACTTTTAAAATTATTCTGAAAGCCTTGTATTGGTTAGTCACACTTATAATCCTATCTACTTGGGATATCTACTCAGGAGCCTGAGATCTGTGGATAACCATTGGAACCCAATCAGGGCTTCCAAAACAAACAAAAAAATTCATGAAATTATTTTTCAAAATTTTTAATGAACTAGCAAAGACCCAGGAAAGAAAATGTAGTTCATATAGTACCTCACCAACCTAGAGAGGAAAGACCTAGCATGGCCTTTAAGCCCTGATTTCAAACTCTGAGCACGCCAACACACATGCATGCACATGCGTTTGCATGCATGCATCTTTTCCCTTCCCCTCCCCAAATTAGAGAAGCGTACATACAAGAGGCACATGCACCAACTTCAAATACAGTGAAAACAAGGGTTATAGCATGGGGGAGGAACATACAAAGAAACAAAAATTCACATCACACATTATAAGTACGTTAGAAACAATAGCAAGAAACAAACAAAAAAATACTTGTTTCCCTATCTTGGAGTTCAATTCCCTTAACATCATCATATCTGTTCATATGAACATAGTTTTTGACATTGTCTGCTTGCCCTAGACATATATTCGTTATTGAAAATAAGGGAAACCATGGGACCTGTTTCTTTGGACTTGGCTTACTTCACATAATAAATTTTTTCCCAAGTCTTTCCATTTCCTAACAAATTGGGTGATGTCATTCTTTCTGATGGAGGCATAGAATTCCCTTGTGTATATACACCACATTTTCTTGATCCATTCATGTAGTGGGGATAGCTGGGTTGGTTCCATATCTTAGCTATGGTAAATAATGCTGCAATAAACATAGTTGAGCTGGTAGTTTTAGTATGGTCTTTTTGTGATCATTTAGTAAATCCCCAAAAGTGGGGTTGCTGGGTCAAAGGGGAGCTTTATGTGGAATCGTTTGAGGAACCTCCATAATGCTTTCCAAAGTGGTTGAACAAGTTTACACTCCCACCAAGAATGCTGTATGGTTCCCTTGTGGCCACATCCCCTCCAGCATCTGTTGTTGTAAAAATATGGAACGCTCCACGAATTTGCATGTCGTCCTTGCACAGGTGCCATGCTAATCTTCTCTGTATCGTTCCAATGTTAGTGTATGTGATTCTGAATTGAGCACAAAATATTTTTATATCAAAAGTGCAATTGGATTTTATTAAACTAGACGATTCAACAAAAAGGAAGTTCAAAAGAATTGTCATGAAATTTTACAACCATATATTTCTTACATAAGCACACATTTAAGAATAAAGTCAAGATTGACATGTCAAAAACAAAATAATTCCAGATATTTGTTGTTCAAGAAATGTGTAGGAGGAGGAATTCAATTATTCTATACAAGGCACCTGTCATAATGAACACTGCAGCAAGTGTTAAGGTTCGTTCAAAGTTTTAATGTTTTAAATATATTCAATTTTGGGAATTGTTTCAATTTTGGGAACACAAGCCTCAACAATATGTCAATACTATCCTCTTATTTATCTCTAAAGGTTTATGCTTCTGGTCTTTTAATATTAAAACTTCAAAAAAATTATCTTTAGCAAGTTGTGCAAAGGGGTTTTGCTTCATCATGTCAGTGTTGAATAGAGTGTATGTGCATTTCAATGTTCAGTGCATCTGGATCATTGTCAAATTTTCCTTTTTTCTTCCTTCCCTTACCCCAACCCCACCTATCCCTTCAAGTTTCCTACTTATATTCTCACATATGTACATTGAGTGTTATGACTGTATTAGTCCACCATTTCCCTCTCCATCCTTCTGCCCTATTTCCTCTAAGCCTAGCTCCCCTTTTAAGACTTGTTTCAAATTCATGGTGTTTTGTTAAATATCTCTACCTTTGGCATTTGGCTATGGGCTTGCCACATCCTCTCTTCCATGTTTGACCACATAAATGAATATATTTCTCCACATTTCTAATCTCTGAATGGCTGAGATAGGTCTATTTTACTATTCACCTTCTGTCCTAAATTTAGAATTGCACCTTCAGGACCATCCTATAGAGCTTTTTTCTTCTCTACACACTGAAGATGGAAAGGAAATAATTTCCATGCTCTCAGCATTATGCTATCCATCATGAATTTCCATCGCTTATCACTTCAGCAGTCTATGTTTAGGGACAATCTTCAATTTCTGATGATAGGAGCACGAGTCAGTTTTACCTATGCAGATTCCACTATGTAGTGAGCCCTGTAGTCTTAAAATTTCAATAAGTTTCGAGTAACTTTTTATTAATAATTTAAAAAGTTTTATTTCAGTATTTGAAATACTGCCCCAATTATTTTAAAAGTTTCACAATAAGTTAGACTGAACTTTTCCCCCCATTTTCCCCATTAGTTCAGGTTAAGTCTCCATTGGCTTTATTGTTTGAGAGGCCAAGGGATGAGGTTAAACTGAGAGATGATCATTACTCAGATATCTCCTTCCTCTTCTGGTTTTGCTATTCTTGTTGAGAGGAAGACTGTAGCAGGGAAAAGAGTGATGCTTGACTTCACCATACAAGGGAACATTCTTAGTATGTCAATTATTGTTTCTCAGAATAACTTAAACTGCTTACTCTTGCCTTATCTGTAACAGTAACCTAACTGTGGCTTCCTTGGTGCAGGAGGAAGCACACTAACAGGTTACTACCTGTAAATTGGTATTTTATATATCAACTTACTACCAAAAATATAAAGCTTTGGCTACATAAATGCAACGGCATTGATTGTCCAACAATACCTTAGTGAGCAGTAGACAATTCTACCCAGCTACCCTCTCCTCTCATATCCTCCCTTTCACTCCCCTCCACTCATTTACCCTCCCATCCCTTCTTTCTTTGTGTCTCTCTCCTCCATATTAATCTCTATCTTCTCTCTTTTTCTTTTCCAGTAGCAAGTGATTTGGCTTATCAGTCAACACATACATAATTGAACAAATATTTATTGCACCTCTTTTTGTGATTATTTATTCTTAAGAAGTGAGTTCTAGCACAGCACCAGTGGCTTACACCTAGATACTCAGTAGGTTCAAATTTGACAATTGCAACTCCAAGCTATTTTAAGTAGATAAACCTAAGAGATTCTTTTCTGCACTTGTGGTAAAAGGAAGAAGTGAAGGTGTGGCTCAGGTGGTATAGAGCAAACATTGAGAATTAAAGCCCAGATAGAGCTCAAGGCCAGGAGTTCAAACCCCAGTACCAGCACAATATAAAAAAAAACTGAGTCCTTTGTCTTAGAAGGGATATTTCTCCAAAAATTCATACCCAGGGCAATTTTCAAGGTCCAAGACTCTTTGTAAGGTTCTTTCACATCTTAAATTGATTCCTCTGCTTGATTCACATTATGGAAAATAGGAGTCACACTTCACATTAAAAAGTATGCACATTGCTGTACAGTTCTTACCATTTTTAAAGTAAAGGAAGCATGACAGAGGAATTCACCTCACTTGGGTGAGTTAGGTTTGACTCACTGACAGACTTTTGCAAGTAAATGAGGGTCTGTTTACATGTAAAGAAGTCTATGCAGATGGTTTTCTAGGAGAGAGAACAAGGTAGCTGTTGTCCAAGTTTGAATCAGAGTAAGTTTATTCCTATGATATGGTAAAGAGAAGCTCATCTCATAGAACACTATGCAGACAGTAATTTCAAGGATTAAAAACTCATGTCTATATAGTGAACAGCTATGTTTTCACAAACAAAAAACAGTTTCCTAAGCCATGAAAATATAAGTTAGAGCAAAAGGAACTATGTTAAATATAGTTAATGGCTGAGTGACATGTATAAAAGAGTTCTATAATCACAATTAAACTATAAATTTTTCATCATGTCCCTAACAAGAATCTCTAAGATAGAACTGGCTAAATCTGTCATAGAGGACTGGGTTCATGCAATTGTCAGTTTTGTTTAGGGTGCAATATCTTCTACAGTCGCTTGGGTTGCAAAGAGCTCACACCACATGCAGTGTCTGGAAAAACGTACTGTCTTGTTAGGCACCTAAGGGATTTTTGTGCCACTGTGAATATTTATCGTTTTTCTTCTTATAATTATACCTGTAAGTGTGAAGTCATTTTGTGATAAGAATAATAGTTTCTGTACCCTTTATTCCACTAACTAATCTCGGATGTAAATATAGCCCGGAGCCCTTGGCTCATGCCTATAATCCTAGCTACTCAGGAGGCTGAGATCTGAGGGTCACAGTTCAATGCCAGCCCAGGCAGGAAATTCCAAAGATTCTTATCTCCAATAAACCACCAGAAAACTGTAACTGGCAAAATGTCTCAAGTGGTAGAGCTCTTGCCTTGAGCTGAAGAGCACAGGGACAGCACTCAAGCCCAGAGTTCAAGACCCACAACTGACCAAAAAAAAAGTATGCATATATATATATATATATATATATATATATATATATGTATAAATGATGAGATGAATTACATTTAAATATAAGTCAATATTTATGGTACACATTTAAAATATAACAATATATGATATATTTATAATATATACATATATTTATGTATAAGATCATATTATATCAATGTTTATAAATACATTTGTAATTAATATCCAAAGAGTACATCTGAAGATTTGGGGGAAAATGTAGAGTGTCTAAAGGCTTACTATTGACCCATCATACTTTCAATCATTTTTTCCACTTATGACAATGTCTGGAATACTAAGACAATGATTATTTTATTCCTTAAGATTTGGGGTTAGAAACATCTACTTACTTGGTATGAAATCTACCAAAATGTGATCTTGAAATCACACACCACAAACTGGACATATACATCAATTTAGCAACTTACAGGTCTCAAACTTTTATTTGAATCCTGTATCTCACATACATTGTTTCCTTTGAGTCAGCTACGTATACAAACATTCCTAGATTTTCATCTTCACATACATCCCCATACTCACATGACATAGTAAACATAACATTATAATAAAAATATTATAGGTACTGAAAAAAACATCTTTGCAAAAGTAGATAAATTTTATTCTTTTAATTCAATTCACTATTAAAATACTGATGAAAGAGTAGCTGAGAGGATGTTTCAAATATGAGAGTGCCTGCTTAAAGAGAATGTTTCTCATTCCAAGCATCATTATATGCATCCTTCCTTCTCTCACATAAAAAAATAAGTAACTACAGAATCAACCTACATTTTCCCTAATCACTCATTGAAGAAAGAAATTGTAATACATATATGCATATACACAATGATATACTATTTAGCCACACATAATTATGAAATAATATCATCTTCAAGAAAATAGATAGAACTTTGGAAAGTAGTATGGAAGTTCCTCAAAAGACTCCACATAGAGCTCCCCTATGACACAGCAATCCCACTTTTGGGTATTTACCCAAATGTTTACCAATAAGACCACACTAAAGCTACCAGCACGATTATATTTATTGCAGCATTAATTACTATAGCTAAGATATGGAACTAACCCAGGTGCCCCTCAGTAGATGAATGCATCAAGAAAATGTGGTATATATACACAATGAAATTCTATGCATCCATCAGAAAGAATGACATTGCCCCATTTGTTAGGAAATGGAAAGGCTTGGAAAAAATTATATTAAGTGAAGTAAGCCAGGCCCAAAGAAACATAGGTCCCATGCAATATCTAGTATATGTCTGAGTCAAGCAGAAAAGGTCAGATAAGGTGATGTTAGGGAAATGAACCCTAAGATATGTATTCAAATGTTTTTTTTTTCTTTCATGCGATTGTTTCTTACACATTTATAAGATTATTTCTTTGTTGCTTTGTATGTCCCTCCCCCACAGTATAACCCCTGCTTTCACTGTATCTGATGTCGGTATAATTTGTGGAGGGGAAGGGGAAAAACAAATCGTTTAAATAGGGATACAGGGGGACCCATTGCAACAATGAGATGTACAAGTCGTTATGTCGAAAACGAACTTTACAACTTTCGTGCGGGAAAGGGGGGCGGGGAGGATTGGGTGGGGGGGTGGGGGAAGGATGGGAAGGGATGGGAAGGGGAAACAAAGGAGGAGGGTACAATGCTTGATAAGAAATATACTCATTATCTTGTCCATGTAAATTGAACCCCTCTGTACAGTATTTTCAAAATAAAAAAATAGAACTGGAAACATTCATATTAAAGAAATTATCCATACTGTAAAAAACAAATACTAGATTTCTCATATGAAAATATGAATAACCCAGAAAATAAAATGAATAACCCAGGTGTAAAAGATAGAGCTGATTTAATTTGGAAAAAAGTAAGAGAGGAGATGAATAGAAATACTGTGCAGTAAATATGTTCAAATATTCAATATGTTGGTATGACATAATAAAACATAAGTATAAAAATAGGCTAATGAAATTAATAAAAGGAATAAAATTTAGCAAGCTACATTATATGGACATATGTGTATAACACAATAAAATACTGTGTAAAGTTAATGTTTGCTAATAAAAAGGCAAAAATTCATTCCAGTTGTTATAGAGTCATATGTTTATTTCCATTTTTTGCTCAGATATTTCCCTGATAAAGTAAAAGGAGAAATAGGTTTTGTTTATTTAGAAAGACAAACTTGTCCAATTAGCATTAAATTATTCTAGTTAATTACTGTCAATGTGAAATTGCTCAACTTAATTATTATATTTAGAATATTTCCAATGCACTCTTCAAAATATTACCCTATAGGCATATACTTTTTGCTGGGGCCAGCTGCTCCATGTCCCGGTGGAAGACGTTGGGAGGGTTGCTGATAACCGGGCCCAGGGGTGCCCATGGCAGAAGGAGTATCCAGCTCCCCTCTGTCAAAGGAGACACAAAGCATGGATGGACCTACTGAGAGCTTCAGGGCATAGCCATCCAACTGTCACAAAGGTCCCTGGGAGAACTGTTTTATGGTGACAGCCCTAGGGCCTGACATCAGGGCCCCAGCGCTGTCCCCGACTTTCTTTGTCTCTAGGGGAGCACTCTTTCACCTGAGCCATGGTGCCACGTCCACCTTTTTCTGTGTATGCAAGACCTAGGAATCCAACCCATGCTTTCTTGCATGCTAGGTGAGCCCTCTACCTCTAAGACACAATCTCAGCCCTGGATAGCTGTTCTTCTATGACCCCTCAGGCTGTCTCAGGACAGTCTCCAACATCTATACCAAGTCACACATCTATACCGAGTCTCTCAACAGCAGCCCTGGCTAGAAATGAACATACTCTGCTGTGTTGCCCATCATATTCAGCACCTTTGTACTCTGTGCTTCCTGTCAGATACTCCTTGTTAAGCAAGACCCCCTTTTCAAGTGCTGCCTCCAAGAAGACCATTCCGATCACCTTGGCAGAGCAGGAGCCTCTCCACTCTGCAGGCTGCTGGCTTGTCAGGCTCTGCATTCCAGCCAGTGTGGGTTGAGAGTGCATGAAGGGAAAGGCCTGGATTCCACCACCAGATCTCTGGAGGCCCTGATACACCACCCAGGGACAGGTGTTGTATCACACCCCATGAGAGGGGGCTTGAGGCCCTGGCAATGTGTGGGCAACAAGATGGGGCC
Source organism: Dipodomys merriami (assembly GCF_024711535.1). Classification (NCBI taxonomy): domain Eukaryota; kingdom Metazoa; phylum Chordata; class Mammalia; order Rodentia; family Heteromyidae; genus Dipodomys; species Dipodomys merriami. The sequence goes on from NW_027202727.1 coordinate 2,828,274, forward strand.
ATTTCTTTGTGTGGGCTTGAACTGAGGATCTGGGAGCTGCTCTCTGAGTTTTATTGCTCAAGGCTGGTGCTCTACCACTTGAGCCACAGCTCCACTTCTAGCTTTTTGGTGGTTCCATGGAGAGTAGTCTCCTCACGGGCTGTCCAGCTTATAGCTGGCTTCAAACTGTGATCCTCAGATCTCAGCATCTGGAGTAGCCAGTATGACAGGCATGAGCCTGAGCACCAGGTGATGGGCACCAAATGTTGTTTTTTTTTTTTTTTTTTGCTCCTGTTTATCTCCTGTCATCTAGCAAGCCCAAGTTAAAATAATCAATTACAGGGGATCAAAATTCTCTCTTAGGTCAGTTAATCCAAGGAGATAAAGTGTCTTTGGAAAAGGCTAGTCTGAGTTGGCTTAGGGGTATTTGTGTTTGTGTGTGTGTGTGTGTGTGTGTGTGTGTGTGTGAGAGAGAGAGAGAGAGAGAGAGAGAGAGAGAGAGAGAGAGAGAGAGAGAGAGAGAGTGTTGGGGATACCTACCCTCATCTCTGCAGTGCCTCATCCTCCCAGCAGGGAGTGTATCCAGGATCCTGACCCCAAGGAAGGTGTTTGGGGAAGGGTAGCTAAGGTCACATCCAGGGGGATGATCCGAATTCTGTCCTGCAACCTAAGCCTGGACATATAAAGAAGAAGAGAGGTTTAGGGGAACATCAAGGGGAGCCCCTTACCTTTGGCTACAAGTACAGAAGAAAACTGTATCCATCTTTCTTGGTAGTCAGATAAAAGTTGTACACTGTTCATTTATTTTATGATTGTGTTAGTCTTAGGACTTGGATTCAGGGTCTGGGTGTTATCCCTGAGATTCTTTTTTCAAGGCTGTGGCTCTACCACTTGAGCCACAGCACATCTGGCTTGTGTGTGGGTTTGGGGAGGGAGGTAGTTTATGGGAGATAAGAATCTCCTGGACTTTCCTGCCCGGCCTGGCTCTGAGTCATGACCATCAAACCTCAGCCTCCCGAACAGCCAGGATGATGGGTGGGAGCCATGAGCTTCTGACCACCACCATGCGGCTTCCTCCTTATCCATAGCAATGACTTGGCTCTGTCACAAGAACAAATGTCCTCCGGGAGGTGTCAGGTCTGGGCACTTTCCTCTGCACCCCACTCGCCTAACCAAAACTACACTCGCCAGCAAAGGGTAGTAGACAAGGAGTGTTTTCATTGTCTTATAGCCAGGCCCTGACCAGATAGGTGGGGGTATGGGTCAGAGTCCCGGGATCGTGCTGGGCAGGGGGACAAGGCAACATCTCCTCATCCACTTTCCTTCAACGGTGTAGCAGAGGGATGTGAGGAAGGAATCAAGGGATGGACAATGAATAGCCATCAAAGTCTAGCCGGGGTACAGAGGGGCTTACCTCATGAAGCTAGTTCAACAGGCTGAGCAAAACAGCTCCTGACCCTCAGCCCACCTCCAGAATCAGAGGGACACCTTGGGTTCCAGCCACATGGGGATGCTGGGCCACCTCCTCCAGCACCTATTCAACCAGTTCCTGAAAGAGAAAGAGAGAGGGATAGAGAGAGAGGGAAAGAGTGGGGAGAGAAAAAGAGAGGGAGAGAGGAGAGGGGGAGGAGGGGGTGAGAGAGAAAGAAAGAGGAAGAGAGGGCCAGAATTACACTTAAGCCAGGTGCTGGTGGCTCAGACCTATAATCGTAACTACAAAGGAGGCTGAGATATGAAGATCATGGTTCACAGCTATCCCAGACCGGAATGTCTGTGAGACTCTTATACTCAAAGAACCAACAGAAAACCGGAAGTGATGCTGTGGCTCATGTGGTAGAGCGCTAGCCTTGATCTAAGGAGCTCAGGCACAGCATCCAGGCCTCAAATTCAAGCCTCAAAAATGAAAAAGTGGAAGTCCCACCACAAGAAGTGGACTGAATAACACCCACTGTCCTAGGAAGTATGGCAGAGAAGTCAGGCTGAGCTTCCTGTCAGCTGGAAGTCAAGAGTAGGTCACTTGGCTTCTCAATGCCTCATTTTCCCCAGCTGCAAGACTGAATACAGTGAAGGATCCCCTTCCTCATGGGGATAGGTTAATGATGAAAGAAAGCCTTGTTTTGTTTCATAATCCTACACTTGTTGCACGATTTCTTCATGTGCTGTGGAACCAGCACTGGAACCTTTCATCGTGTATGACCCCCTCCTCTTCCCCCACCAAGACCTGGCACACACTGTAACGGTTTGTTGGATAAACGAATGAGCATCTGTCTATGACAATACTACAGAAAAGTCCCATCCAATTCAGGTAAGCATCCTGGGTGAGGGCAAAGCCTGATGTAGCTCTCCAACAGTTCTACCTCCTCCCTCTTCCCACCCTCCTGGTGCCACCGCACTTAACTGTTTTGGTTCCAAGGATGTGAGCCATGATGTTCTCACTGTATTTTGGGGCCTCTGGGATGCCTATCTTCTCAAAGATCTCTGTCCGGCCACTGACCAGCTGTGTGGCACTCAATTCCCCACTCAGCTGTGAACAAGGTTGCCCTGAGGTGAAAGCCTGGCTCAAGGGGCCTCCTCTCCACTCCCTGGGGCCAGACAGGATGGTCCACCATATCTGGCCCCCAAGTTTCATGTTCCAGAGATAGGACCCCTGAGGCATCCCAGGTCTCTGAATCTCCCAGAGTCCAGTACAGTTCCTGGGAATTGTCTCTACTCACAGCTAGTAGGCTGCAGATAACAAGGTCACAATCTCTGCTCCCCATGACATCCTCGACTGTAGTGATCACCCTAGAGAGAGGTTGAGAAGTATCGGCAGCTGTCAGAGAAAGGCAGTCAAGGCACGACGTTCATAGCAGGAGACCATCTGGCTTGGGAACTCTGCTTGTGCTGCTTTGAACGTCATTGTTTGGTGGCTGAAATGGTCCATCTAATTTGACCCAGAATCCCAAGCATTAGTAGAAATTGCCAGCTTCAAGGAAAAACCCTGGAAAACCTGGCATTTCACATGTCCCAATCAAACTTAAAGGGTTCCAAAGTCAGTGGTCCCCTTTTCCTTCCAGACAGCCTACAGCAGGTTATAGAAAATGGCATTCAGAGAGCCTCAGGTAACTGCCATGTCCTGATCCCAAGTAGGCTCCAGCAGAGGGAACACACTTGCCTACCATTGCGCAGCTGGAAACAGCCCAGGAGGGACACAGATTGGAGTCTGCAGAACTCCAGGGAGGACTGCCCACCAGTGCACTGCCCCTGGAGGGAATCCATGCCACCATTGGGGGCCTGGAGCCCCCTGCCAAGATGTACACCGCCAATACCCTGGGTAAGATTCCCCTCTCATCCTTGGTCGTGGTGAACCATCTGCCATGTCACACCGATCGTCACTTCCCAGACCCTCCTAGATTCACAGCCCCTGCCCTACTATCCCCATCTCGTTCCCTATTTATGTTTGGCAGACTCATTCCCAACCTTGAATTAGCTCCAACTATACACACCAGAGCAGACTGTCTGGCTGGAAGAGTGCGGCTGTTGTCACAGTAGCCTCATGAGCCTTCTGGCTGAAGACAGAAGAGCAGGTGTCCACACTGGTCTGGTTCACACAGGCCTCCTAGGGGAGACCCATTCAGGCCCAGGAGTTACTGTGGGCTGCAGGAAAGGGGAAGAAAGAGGTGGAAAGGAACATCTACTGAAACCTTCCCTAAAGGAGCCATGAAACGGTGAAAGAGAAAACAAAAATTGTGGCTGGTCTCCTAATGGGCATTAATGAAAAAAGAACAACAAATAAAATGCTTTTGCTCTTTCTAGACCCAGTGACTTAAATATATTTTCATTGTTCTCATCCTCCCTGCTCTCCCAACAAACACACACACACACACACACACACACACACACACACACACACACACTCACACACACACACACACAGAAACACAAACACAAATCTAAATCAGTGACAGAAGACTCATCTCTCTCTCTTACACACACACACACACACACACACACACACACACACACACACACACACACACACAAACACATAAACACAGACTCAGAGCAGTGCCTTTCTGGAGTTTGTTACTTTCTCATCTGAGCAATGTACCAGCTTGAGCAGAGGGGTTCCCTTGTCAGAACCAGGGGCAACCACCCAAGGGGAACAATGCTCTAATTATGCAGAACCATCCTGCCTCCCCCTTTCTCCATTGCCAGACCCTTCCTCTTGGGAACATCCAGCTTTGACTCCTCATTCACCAAAACCCTAGGCCAGGACGCTGGGTGAAGGAGTCCCGAGACACATGGCTCCTCAGAGCCTGGACAGAATACAAAGCAGGGGGTCATGGTGCCTCCAGAGTGGTGTATGACCTGGGGTGGGGGCGTTGTTGGGGACTTTGATGGGGTCCTAAAGTCTATATACATGGATAGAGTCCCTACTTTCAGCCTACATACTTTGGGGCGACTTGGCAGATTCTTGGGGAGGACAAGGAGACCAGATGGACTGGGAGCACTACCAGAAGCTGGCAGAGCTGGGAAATGTGATCACCCAGTCAGAACTGTTGACAGCTGGGGTTGGGGGTACAGGCTGGTGTATGTCTCTCAGAGGGGGTGTGTGTTTCTCCCAAATATCCACTTTCTATCTGACCCCAGTGCCCTCACCTCTCTAGTGGGCTCTTCTGGGAATGTCCTCAGGTGAAAGGGTGACTGAGCACAGAAAACAAGGGCTCACACAGCAAGGGGGCCTATCTTCTGTATCCAACACCCCCCTCCCCAGCAAAAAGGAAAAGATCTAAGAAGGCAGGTGTGGAGGTGCTACTCCCCATCTCTGACTAAAGGCAGCAGGTTCCCACCAGGGAGAGGAAGGGTGCAGATGCATGGCTGTGTGGCTCCCACTGCTCCAGACCAGGGGCTCTGTGGTGCCCCTGGATGGGTGCTCCTCACCCATCCCTGCAGCTCCCATTTTCCTGGGACACTGGATGCTAGGGATGGGGTTGGGATCCCCAGGTCAACACCCAGCTCCAACCCCCACCCCTGGGGTGCATTTGTGGCAGAGCCAGGGCGGACTGTGGGGTGCTGGGGAGATGCAGGTAGGACAGGAGAGGGGAGGCGAGAGGTAAGGTTCAGGGTCCGCGGGGATGGGGTGGAAGGGGTAGAGTGGTGGAGTCACAAGGTGCAGGGGTCACGCCAGGTGCTGGCCTGCAGGGCGGCCACTCACGTGAGCTGCTGGGAGAAGCTGTAGGCTGCGACTCTGGGTGCGCGACCTGAGTCTGAGGACCCGGGGCGGGGACCAAGTCAAGGCCACAAGCCCCACAGGGGTGCGCCATCTCCGCCAGGTGACTGCAAGAGGCTCCACCAGTCTGAGCCTGCAGCACCATGTTTGAAAGGCAGCGCTGTTGGGAAGGAGCGGGGGTGTCCGCTGGTGCATGGCCGGGCAGCGCTCAGCCTCTTCTCCTTCTCCTCAGCCGCTGTCGCCCCCTCAATGGCCTCCTCCCCTGTGGCCGCCGTCTCTGCCTCAGCAGCTGCTCACTCTCCCGTGCTCCCCTAACCGGGACCTCAGACTCAAGGCTGCCATGGCTGCTATGTCTCCGAGGGGCTACACGCGGCCATAGCCTGCCATGCAGGCTCTGCATGCTCTATGCAACCAGCCAGGACCCACGCTATGATCGGAGCAGCCGCCAGCCACTGAAGCCGTTTCCACTGGTGCTTGTGCTCATGCTCGCTCTTCTCCCAGCTCTGTTTCTGCCCCACACTCCTCTCCTGGGCCAACCCGCCCCTGCTGCGCACACACCCCTACCCCCTTGGGCCCCTGGCCATTGCTGCCACCAAAGTGTGCCCCTGGGCCCTGCCCCTCCTCCCCTGGGCCCAGCCCCCCAGCCCTGGCCACAAGTGCAGCCCTGACTGGGCCCTGAGGCTTCCAGACCATGGCAATTGCAGCCTTACCTCAGCTCAGCACTACACCCCACCCCCAGTACTGGTCCGGGAGATCGAATCTCCCCTCAGCCCCACCCCTGGAGGAGACTCTCCTCCATCCCCCTCCACTCCACACGCCAAGCAGGTGCATAGTGAAACTTGTGTGTGTATGTGTGTTTGTGTGTGTGTGTGTGTGAGTGTTGGGGATAACTACCTCTCAAGGACTCAGAAAATAGCACCCTTTGGGATGACTCAACACACAGCACACTTCCAAAAACAGCACAAAGCACCCTGTGTAAAGGACTCAGCACACAGCTCCCTTTGAGGACTCAGCATGTAGTATGCTGGGTAGAGTACTCGGCAAACAGCACCCTTTGAAGGGCTGAGTATAAAGCACCCTGTGTAAAACATCCAGTGCACAGCACCCTTCGAAAAAATCAGCACATAGAACAATTTTGAAGGGCTCAGCACATACCATACTGTGGAAGCAATCAGCAAACAGCACCATTTGAAGTACAGTACACAGCCCCCTGTGTAAAGGACTCGGCGCACAGCACTCAAAAAACTCACCTCATCCCTCTCTTCGCAAGGGCTCAGCACATAGCAGGACCCTTTGGGATGCAGTAGCTCACCACACCTTTTGAGGGACTCAGCATACAGTACGTTGTGTAATGGACTCAGCACACAGCACCCTTTGAAAAACCCAGGATGGCCCACTCTTCTCAGGGACTCAGCACATAGCACCCTTTGGGATGACTCACCAAACAGCACCTTTTTGAGGACTCCGCACAAAACCCCCATGTGGGAAGGACCCAGCAAATAGTGCCTTGTGAAGGACTCAGCACATAGCTGTATGTCACAAGTTCAGCTGTCATTAGAATTAGGGTGCTTTCTTCAGTATCACCATTCTTCAGAAATACTGCACAAATCATACTAATTCACATTTAGACAACCTGTGTTTTATGGGGGAAGGTCAGCTTGGGTCTTGAACTCAAAGCTTGGGGGCCCTGTCCCTGAGCTCTTTGGTTCAATGCTAGAGCTCTACCACTTGGAGGCACAGCTCCAATTTTGTTTTTTTGGGTTGTTCTTTGGCAGGTCTTATGGTGATAAGTAAGGCCAAGTTGGGGTATCCGTGGGCAAAGGCTCTTAGCTCAGCCTGGAGCTGACCTCTCCCTTTTTTGTGCCCGTGGTAAGCCAGGCTTCCAGGAGCTCTCTTGGCCTAGGGTGGAACAGACCTGCTCTGGCATCAGCAATCAGGGTGAGCAAAAGTCAGCTTGGCTCTGGTCACTTCCCCAAATTGAACTCTAGAGGATGATGGCACAGGGCCGCATGTTTCACATCTGGCCCCCAGGGTGCAGGAGTAGCCCACCATAGGGATAGTACTTGAGAGTTGTGTTTACTCTTGCTTCCTTGGGGCCCCCATCATGATTCAAAGCCACCCTGGACAGGAAAGCCCTTGAGACTCTTACCTACAATTAACCATCCAAAAGCAAGTGGGGCTGTGGTTCAAGTGGTAGAGCACTAGCCTTGAGCAAGAAAACTCTGGGATAGAGCCTATGCCCTGAGTTCACACACACACACACACACACACACACACACACACACACACACACACACACACACACACACACAGAGACACCACGTGCATGCAAAATCAGAGATTTCTACACTACAATCTTTTCCCACTAAGCCTGATGGCTGCTGGCCTAGGTATTTGATGCATACACCACCACCTACTTCCTATTTATCTGAGGAATGGCCATATGGGTTTGGGAGGGGGGAGAATCATCCTAGCTGAGAATGTGGCTCAGTGGTAGAGTGGTCACCTAGCATGCCTGAAGCCCTGGGTTCTATTCCACACAGAAAAGGCTGGAAAGGGAGGTGGGGCTCAACTGGTAGAGTGCCAGTCTTGATCAAAAAGAGCTCAGGACAATGGCCAACCCCTGAGTTCAAGCCCCAGGACTGGAAGAACAAATCTTTGTTGGAGGCTTTTTATTTTGCTTTGAAAACAATTTATTCTTTGTGATAAGCATAACATGGGCCTCTTTCCTGGCCACCAATGGGCCATTAGATAACCCTTGAGTTTGGGCCACCTCCTGGCAGCCTCTGCCCTACCCGACCCCCAGTTTAACCTTCCCATCACCCGGCTGATGGAGGCCTGAGAGAAAGCCACCTGGCCACCTACTTCTGGTGGCTGCCAAGGCTTATGAGAGTCAGTATGTCACATAGAGAGTCATCATCCACATCAGATTACAGGAGAAAGTGGGGGAGCACTCCTTCTCTGAGCCTGGGAGCTGTGGGCAGATCTGGATGTGGGGCATCTGGGGCAGGACATACTCCTTGGGGGAGTCCACTATGGGGTCGGGAACCCTGACCTCTCCTCTGGCAGTTTCCATGCTGTCTTCAAGTTGCAATTCTTCAAAACCTTTCTGCTCCTCCCTCATTTCACCTACCACAGGCCCTGAGGCATCTGAAGCAGTGCTGGTGGTGGGGAGCTCAGCCTGTGCTGGCATCTGGAGACTGCTGTCTGTGCCTTCCCCTGTGAGGAGCAACAGCAGCTCCCACAGCACTGTCCTCTTCTCCATGTTCTCCTGGGACAGCCAGTGCATGCACTGGGCTTTCTCCCAACACAGCTCACTCAAGACCAACCTCTACTCTTTACACACCATGAGGGACTCCTCGATGGTTCGGATGTGTGCCGAAAGCTGGCTGCATCAATGGTGGAGCTCACCTGTTGGACTCTGGAAGTCCACCTCATCAGGTAGGTCATGGAGGAAGCAGATTTTCTTTTCAGATGCCCATGTGTCCCTCTTCCCATCCCCATGCATGCTGTGGTGGCAGCTCATGGGGCAGAGGGCCTGTGGCTCCAGCTCAGTCTGTCACTGAGCTGCCTGGTGGCCCGGGTGCCTGCAGCGGGCCCATGCTCCTGTGGCAGGATTTTCCCCCTGTGGATCTCAGCCTCCGAGTGTTCTAATAGAGCCTAGTCCATCTACCAGGCAGCATGGAATGTGGGCATGACCACTATTCTTGTATCCCATTGGTCAAAAAGAACCATGAAATAATGGGGGTGTGGCCGGAATCCTGTGATGCATGCAGAATGGGCAGAGTCAAGATGACAGTGGCTCCCCCAGCCCCTTTCCCAGGGAACTCTGTCCAATTCATTTGGGGACAAGAGGGTGACGTGCTTTAGCTGGATGGCTGCACAGATTGTTGTGTATGTCTGTTTGTTGGCAGTCCCAGACCTTGAACTCAGGATCTGGGCACAGTCCATGAACTGCTTTTCTCAAGGCTAGCCTCAACTAGTGAAGCCACACGGCTCTACTTCTGGCTTTGTTGGCACTGAATTTGGACAGGGGTTTCAAGGACTTTCCTGCTTAGGGTGACTTTGACCATAGCCTTGTAAGTTTCAAGGAGGACCTGTGCTGCTGCTGCTGCTGCTGCTGGCCGCCCTGTTCTGCGGCCTGGGCCCAGGAGGCCGGGGTGAGGCCTTGGTGGTTTCTAGTTCCCCCACTCTCTTTGGTGGTTTCTTGTTCTCCCCCCTTGGTGGTTTCTATTTCTTCCCTTGGTGATTTCTAGTTCTCTCCTTTTTGGTGGTTTCTAGTTCCCCCACCTTGGTGGTTTCTAGTTCCCTCCCCAGTTTGGTGGTTTCCAGTTGTCCCTCTTTGGTGGTTTCTAGTTTCCCCCCCTCTCCTGGTGGTTTCGGGTCCCCCCCCTCAGGGCGTGGGGCTGGGCTGGGGTTGTGGGGTGGGGAGGTGGCAGTGGATTTTCAGGTCGGGCCAGGTTGTTGGAGGCCAGGGCCTGGTCCTGTTGGCCTGTCTGTCTCTGTGTCTGTTTGTCTGTCTGTCTGTCCATCTGTGTCTCAGTCTGTCTGTCTGTGTCTCTGTCCATCTGCTTCTGTCAGTCTGTCCATCTCCTCTCGGTCTGTCTGGCTGTCTGTCTCCTCGCAGTCTGTCTGTCTGCCTCTTGGTCTTTCTGTCCACCTGGCTGCCCATCTGCTTCTCCTGTCTGTCTGTCCGTCCATCTATTCGTTCTGTCTTGGTCATCCATCCCTTCTCTGTCTGTCTGTCTGTCTGTCTGTCCGTCTGTCTGTCCCTCGGTCTCTGCATCTGTCTGTCTCTGTCTGTCTGCAGGTCCATCTGTGTCTGGGCCCCTATCTGTCCATGTGTCTGTCCGTCTCCTCTCTGTCTGTCTCATTGTCTGTCTGTCTGTCCATCTGCCTCTGGCTCTGTCTGTCTGTCTGTCCATGTGTCATCCTCTTGGTCTGTCTGTCTGTCCATCTCTGTGTCTGTCTGTCTGTCTGTCTGCCTGCCTCTCAGTCTCTCTGTCTGGGTCTATCTGTCCTGTGTCTGTCTGTCTGTCTCCTCTCTGTCCATGTCTTCCTCTCTGTCTGTCTGCCTCTTGTTCTGTCCACCTGGCTGTCCATCTGCTTCTTCTGTCTGTCATCTGTCTGTCCTGTCTTGATCATCTGTCCATCCCTTGTCTGTCTGTCCGTGTGTCATCCTCTCGGTCTGTCTGTCTGTTCGTCTCTGTGTCTGTCTGTCTCCCCATCCGTCCGTCCGTCCCCAGCACCCATCCTCTTCCCCCCTCAGGCCAGGCTGACTTTGACCTCGCCGACGCCCTGGATGACCCAGTGAGTCCTGACCTCTCACCTTTCCCCCCCATGGCTTCACCCTGGCCGCTAGGCCTCATGTGGGGCCTTGATCCAGGTGTGGGCCTGAATCCCATGTGACCCTTTGCCACCCACTGAGGCCTTGGGTTCAGGGGTCAGGGGGGGTCAGGGAGGGGTCAGGGGAGGTCACGGGTCACCACCCTCTCTCTCTTTGCCCGCAGATCCCACCCCAAAGCCCAGCTCAGGTGAGTGGGGTCCTCCCCCCTTCCCCACACCAGGCCCACTCAGGGTGGGGAAGCTGAGGCATGGCCCACTCCTGGCACACAGGGCTGTACCCGCAGCTGCTCAACCCGCCCAGGTCGCGACCCCCGGGTCGGGATGGAGGTGGGCGGGTCAGGAGGAGTCAGGGGAGTCAGGGATCAGGGGAAGGAAGGGGGTAAGGGGGGGAGGCCGGCCTCCATCTTCCCTTGCTCTCTCCCCGCAGACGTCACCTCCCGCCCCGATGCCGGCCTCCACCCCAGCCCCGACCCCCGCCAGGCGCAGGAGATGAGGACATGGAAGGGGGGGAGGCCCGGATGTGGAGGCTGGGGATGGAGCGGCCCGGATGTAGAGGCCCAGATTTAGGGACCCCAGTGTGGAGGCCCGGATTTAGGGACCCGGATGTAGGGACCCAGACATGGAAACCCAGATGTAGGGACCTGGATATGAAAGCCTGGATGTAGAGACCCCAGTGTGGAGACCCAGATGTAGAGGCCCGGATGTAGGGACCCCAGTGTGGAGACCCGGATGTAGAGACCCTAGTATGGAGACCCGGATGTGCAGACTCCAGTGTAGAGACGCGGATGTAGAGACCCCAGTGAGGAGGCCCAGATGTAGAGATCCGGATGTAGGGACCCGGATGTAGAAGCCTGGATGTAGAGACCCGGATGTAGGGACCCCAGTGTGGAGACCTGGATGAGGAGACCCGGATGTGGAGACCCCAGTATGGAGACCCGGATGTAGAGACCCGGATGTGGAGACCCCAGTGTGGAGACCCGGATGTAGAGGCCCAGATGTAGGGACCCAGACATGGGATCACGGATGTAGGGACCCGGATGTGAGTACCCCGATGTAAGGACCCAGATGTAGGGAACCCGGGCTGACCCCGCCCCCTCTGTTCACAGGTGGCGGTGGAGGCTATGGAGGCTCACACGGTAAGACGGGGAAACCAAGGCAGGGGGAGGAGACCCGGATGTAGAAGATGCGAATGAGGAGGAAGGGATGTAGGGACCTGGATGTAGGGACTTGGATGTAGGGAACCTGGATGTAAGGACCCGGATGTAGGGACCCAGAAGTAGGGACCCGGATGTAAGGAACCCGGATGTAGGGACCTGGATGTAGAGACCGGATGTAAGGACCCAGATGTAAGGACCTGCATGGAAGGACCCGGATGTAGGAATTCAGATGTGGGGACCCGGATGTAGGGAACCTGGATGTAGGGAACCCGGATGTAGGGACCCAGATGTGGAGGCCGAGCTCCCAGGGCCGCGTCTCTCCTCCCCCTCTCCCCCAGGTGCTGGCAATGAACATGTGATCCACGGAGAACCCCCCCAAGGTAAGTCCCGCCCCCTCGACCGCCCCACTTCCGTTCCCTCGTGATCTGGGCCCGGGTGTGACCCACAGCCTTCCGGACCGCTGCCGCCTCCACTTCCGGTCTCAGTGCGAACTTCCGGTCCGGAGAGAAAAGGAACTTCCGGTCTCTGAGTTCCTGGGGACTTCCAGTACAGATTGTCTTGGGACTTCCAGCCTGCATGAGAACTTCCACTCCTGACAGTATGTGAACTTCCGGTCCAGAGTATTGGAACCTCCAGTCCTGATTGGGAACTTCCGGTCCCTAGTATATAACAACTTCCAGTTCTGACTAGGGACTTAGTCCCTAGTGTATAGGAACTTGCGGTCCTGATTGGAAAGGCACTTCCGGTCCCTAGTATATACGAACTTCCGGTCTTGACTGGGCACTTCTGGTCCCTAGTATATAGGAAATTCCGGTCCTGACTATGGGCACTTCCGGCCCTGATGATGGGGAGTTCCAGTCCCTAGTGTATAAGAACTTCCGGTGTTCACTGTGGAGACTTCTGGTCCCTAGTATATAACAACTTCTGGTCTTGATTATGGGGACTTCTGGTCCAAGTGTACAGGAACTTCCAGTCCTGATTGGAAGGGCACTTCCGGTCCCTAGTGTATAGGAACTTCTGGTCCTGATTGGAAGGGCACTTTCAGTCCCTAGTGTAGAGGAACTTCCGGTCCCTAGTGTATAAGAACTTCTGGTATTGACTATGGGAACTTCTGGTCCCTAGTGTATAGGAACTTCCGGCTTAGACTGTGGAGATTTCCAGTCCCTAGTACATAGGAACTTTCCATCCTGACTGGTGATTTCCGGTCCCTAGTGTATAGAAACTTCCGGTCCTGATGGGAAAGGCACTTCCGGTCCTGATTGGAAGGGCACTTCCAGTCCCTAGTGTGTAGGAACTTCCGGTCTTGACTGTGGAGAATTCCGGTCCCTAGTATATAACAACTTCTGGTCTTGACTATGGGCACTTCCGGTCCCTGTTCATGGACACTTCCAGTAAAGGCTGTGATAGCACTTCCGGTCAGGCACCCTTGTCCCCCCCCTTCACCTTGGCTCGCTTCCTGTTTCTGGGCACTTCCCGACCGGAAGTTGCAGGGAGACGCCCCACCGCCCTTCCCGGGTGTGTTCTCCCCCGCACTTCCGGATCCAGTCCCGCCCCCTCCAGGCAGCGCGCTGGCCCATGTCGTGTCCCCCATCGTGTCCGTGGTGGTCGTGGCCCTGGTGGGTGCCGCCATCACCTACTTCTAGTCTGGAGGTCGCAGACGCTGCTTCCGGGGCGCGGGCCAGGATGCAGGTGGGAACCGCCCCCTCCCAGGGTGCTCGGATGAGGAGAGGCGCGGGGCGGGGCCTCACATGATCCCCCGCGGGTGGCAGCAGCTTGTGCCTCCCCTCCCCCACCAGGCCCCTCCCCGGTGTGAGGCTGGATTCGAACCTGGGGCCTCAAGCAGCAGGTGGAATCAGAAGTGGACGAAGGAGCCTGGAGGGGGAAGGACGAATAAAATCAACATAAAGTGTGCATGCACGCTGTCAGGCCTGTCTGCCCAACCCATCTTTCCATTGTGCATGCGTAGGCTCCACCCCTTTGGAGCCACTCCCTGCACATGCGCGGTGCGCACGCCCAGGCAGCGTTTCCTTCCCCTCTGGCGTCTGTGCAGTGTGGAGACAGGCGCTGGGTGGGACAGGATTGTGATGGACAGCTAGAGCGTCCCGTCAGTCACTTGTGGGCGGGGCCTCGGCTTGACATGACGTAAGATGGCGTAGGAGGCGTGGCCTGGAGGTGAATGACAGCCCGTGTGGCCATCTAATTGCAAGGGGGCGTGGCCTGAAGGTTACAGACAGGACAAATGTCCACACAACAACCAGAGGGTGGGACCTGGAGGAGACAAACAGCCCCTGTGGTCTTTCAACAGCCAGGGGGCGGGGCCTGGAGGTGACAGACAGCCCCTATGGCCTTCCAACAGCCAGGGGCAGGACCTGGAAGAGACAGACAGCCCCTGTGGCCTTCCAACAGCCAGGAGGCGGGACCTGGAAGTGAAGGACAGCCCCTACGCCCATACATTCACTAGTGGGCGGGACCTCTGGGTGATGGGCATAAACAGAGTCCACAGAACTAGCCACGAAGGGGCGTGGCTTCACACAGATCGAGTCTCCAGCTATTGGCTTGGCAGGGGATGGGGCCCAGAGATGATGGACAGCACCCCCTGCCTTTTAACCTCACCCAAGGAAGAGGCCGAACTGGACCCGCAGCTTCCCTGGGTGGGAGACAGGCGTGTCAGCCAATCAGAGCAGGGGGTGCGGCTGGAGGAGTCCCCGGGGAAGCCAATGGGGCCCTCCCTCCAGAGAAGACCTGGATATCATGCAGGTGCAATGCATCCTAGGCCTAGGGAGACACAGACCTCCGACCTCGACTTATCCTACTGCAATAAGGAGCTATAGGCCCACCTGGGTCAATCCCTGGAGAGGTCATTGGGGTCCCCTGGGACAGGCACAGAAGGGGAAGAGTTTGCAGGCCTGGTCATCCACCCATCCATCCACCCAACCACCCCCCCCAGAGTGGTCCAACATCCAGGTACCCCACATCTCCAATCCCGCTGGGCCAATCTGAATCCGAGTTCACGTAGTTAGGAGCAGGACTGTGGTGTGAGGTCCAATCAGCAGCGAGTTGGATTTGTGGGGGGGCTAAGGGGCGTGTCTTACAGCTGGATCAATGACAAGGGAATTAGGAAAGTGAGGGAGGGCCTTTCATGGAATAAGCCAATCAGGTGTGAATCTAGGTGGTGGGACGTCCTGGAGGAGGGCGGGACCAAGCTTGTATCCTAGCAACCCACCGGAAATGGCCTGAAATGGAAGGCAGGACTAGTTCTATACCCTAGCAACCACCAGAAATGATCTGAAATGGAAGGTGGGACTAGTCCTATACCCTAGCAACGACTGGAAGTGACCGGAAATGGAAGGTGGGTCTAGTCCTATACCCTAGCAATGACCGGAAGTGGCCTGAAATGGAAGGTGGGAGCAGTCCTATACCCTAGCAACGACCGGAAATGACCTGAAATGGAAGGTGGGACTAGTCCTATACCCTAGCAACTACTGGAAGTGGCCTGAAATGGAAGGCGGGACCAGTCCTATACCATAGCAATGACCGGAAATGGCCTCAAATGGAAGGCAGGACCAGCCCTGTATGCTAGCAACAACTGGAAATGACCTGAAATGGAAGGCAGGACCAGTGCCCGGCCTCTGACCCCCGTGACCGCTGACCCTGCCGTGCGGTACGGTGCTCACAAGGTTTTATTGTGTGGGAAGCTAGAGGAGAGAGGCCCGGATGTGACAGGGCTCCGGATGGGAGGCTGGGGAAAGGCCCTGGATGGGAGGCCCGAGGTGGAGTTCAAGGATGAGAGGCTCAGGATGTGAGAGTCCCAGGATATGTGAAGCCCTGGGTCTGAGAATCCCATGATGTGAGACTCTCTGAATGTGAAAATCCCCGGATGTGGGAATCCCCAGATGTAGGAGTTCCCAGATGTGAGAGTCCCCACATGTGAGAGTCTCTGGATGTAAAAGTCCCCGGATGTGACAATCCCGGGATGTAGGAATCTCTAGATGTGGGAATCCCTGGATGTGAGAATCCCTGGCTGTGGGAATCCCCGGATGTGAGAATCCCTGGATCTGAGAATTCCCGGATGTGAAAATCCAAAAATGTGAGAATCCCCGGATGTGAGAGTCCCTGGATGTGAGATTTCCCCAGATGTGGGAATTCCCTGGTCTGAGCATCCCTGGAAGTGGGAATCCCCGGATATGAGAATCCCCGGATGTGGAAATCTCTGGATGTGAGAATCTCTGGATGTGAGAATCTCCGGATGTGAGAATCACCGTATGTGAGAGTCTGTATGTGGGAATCCCCGGATGTGAGAGTCTCTGGATGTGAGACTCTCCGGGTGTAAAAGTCCCCGGATGTAGGATTCTCCGGATGTGTGAATACATCCCCGGGAATCCCCGGATGTGAGTCCCCAGAAGTGAGAATCCCCGGATGTGAGAATCCCCAGATGTAGGAATCCCCGGATGTGCAGAGTCTGTATGTGGGAATCCCCGGATGTGGGAATCTCTGTATTTGAGTATACCTGGATGTTTAATACTCGGATGTGAGTCCCCGGATGTGAGAGGCGCAGGCCAGGATCTGCCATAGCCCCGGGCAGTTGGGGGTTGGGGGTCGGGTCGGGGTCAGAGGTCGGGGATCAGGTGGTCGCAGGCGCAGAGCGGTCCGGGCACGCAGCAGGGCTGCAGGCGCAGGCTCCAGGTGTTGTGTGCAGGGCGAGGGGCGGGGCCGCGCGGGGGTGGCGCGTGCGCAGCATCCAGGCCACTGCGGCCTCCACGCGCCTGCGCGTCGCCAACGGGCCCCGCAGCGGGCGGGTCTCCCCCGGGTCCGCCGTCAGGTCAAAGAGCAGTGGCCGCCGGTGGCGGGTCATGCGCCGCCCGGAGCAGGTGCAGGCAGGGAAACCGAGGCAGGCGCCCGAGCCCGGCGGGTGGAAGCAGGGAGTGGCGAAGTGCAGCTTCCACACCGTGCAGCCTGCGGGGGGTGGGGAGAAAGGAGTAACATCCGGGGCCTCACATCCGGGGATTCCCATCCGGGAATTCACATCCAGGACATCACATCTGGGGATTCACATCAGGGCATTCACACGCAAGACCTTACATCCGGGATTCCCATCCAGGACCTCACATCTGGGTATTCACATCCGGGGATTCCCATCTAGGACCTCACATCCAGGGATTCACATCCAGGCCCTCACATCCGGGGATTCACATGTGGTACTTCACATCCGGGGATTCACATGCAGGGCCTCACATCCGGGACCTCACAGCCAGGGATTCCCATCTGGGACCTCACATCCGGGGCCTCACATCTGGGGATTCCCATCCGAGGCCTCACATCCGGGATCTCACATCCGGGGCCTCACATCCAGGGATTCTCATCCACTACCTCACATCTGGAGTCTCACATCTGGGAATTCCCATCGGGGACTTCACATCCGGGACCTTACATCCGGGGATTCCCATCTCATGCCTTCCATCCAGGTCCTCACATCCCTGGATTCCCACATCCGAGGATTCCCACATCCAGGTCTCCCACCCCAGGCCTTGCATCCGGGTCCCTGCGCGCTCGCATGCAGCTCCCTCCCCCGCCCTGGGGCCCGGCGGAGGTTGAGGCACTCACTTGGGCGGTTGAACCAGCGCACGGCGTGCAGCCGGGCCTCGCAGTAGTGCAGCAGGAAGTTGTGGCCTGCGGCCTGCGCTGTCCTCAGCAGCGCGGGCATCAGGTCCTCGCCGTCCACCTCCCTGCGGGACCCGGATGTGCAGGCTTCTGAGCGCTCAGAGACTCGGATGTGCAGGCCAGAGCCCCCAGAGACCCGGATGTCAAGGCTTGAGCCTGTAGAGACCCGGATGTGCAGGCTTCTGAGTGCTCAGAGGCCCGGATGTGCAGGCCAGAGATCCCAGAGACCCAGATGTCCAGGTTTCTGAGCCCTCAGAGACCCGGATGTGCAGGTCTAAGACCCAGGCCTCTGGTCTTAGAGACCTGGATGTGTAGGCCTGAGGCCTCAGAGAGCCGAATATCCAAGCTTCTGAGCGCTCAGAGACCCGGATGTCCATGCTTCTGAGCCCCCAGAGACCCGGATGTGCAGGCCTGAGATCCCAGAGACCCGGATGTGCAGGCTTCTGAGCCCTCAGAGACCCAGATGTGCAGTCCTGAGCCCTCAGAGACCCGGATGTCCAGGACTGAGACCTGGGCCTAGGTACTCAGAGACCTGGATGTGCAGCCCTGATGCCTTAGAGACCCCGATATGAAGGCCTGAGTCCTCAGAGACCCAGATATCCAGGCTTCTGAGTGCTCAGAGGCCCGGATTTGCAGGCCTGAGCCCTTAGTTACCCGGATGTAAAGGCTTCTGAGACCTCAGAGACCCGGATGTCCATGCCTGAGCCCCGGGTCTTGGGTCTTAGAGACCCGGATGTGCTGGCTCCTGAGCCCCCAGAGACCCGGATGTGCAGGTCTGAGCCCTCAGAGACCCGGATGTGTAGGCTTCTGAGCCCCCAGAGACCCGGATGTGCAGGCCTCAGCCTCCCCCCCTCAGGATCCCTGAGGCCCCGGATGACCTCCCTTCCCCCCCACCCCGTGGGGACCCAGGCCGGCGAACGACTACCTGTCCGCCGGAACCCAGCCCCGGCCAGGCGCACCACGGTGGGGAACAGGTCCATGAGGCTGGTGGGCTCAGGCACCAGGCGCCCTGCAGGCAGCGTCCCAGGCCAGCACGCCAGCCCGGGAACCCGGATGCCACCCTCCCAGCCACCCATGCCTTTGCCACCTGCAAGGGGGGAGCGAAGGGCAAAGGTCAATGGCGGGGTCGGGCCTCGTGGGAGGCCCCGCCCATCCTGCCTCAGTTTCCCCCTCGCCCTGGTGCACGCCGTTGGAACCCCCAAGGCGGGCGCCCCAGGCCCGGGCCTCCAGCGAGGCACAGTGATCCGACGTGAAGTAGACAAGGGTGCGGCGCCCCAGCCCTGCACTGTCCAGCGCCGCCAGCAGTCGCCCTGTGGGGGGGGCAATGGATCCGTGCCTCAGTTTACCCCCAGCGTCCACCGTGCCTCGGTTTACCCCCAACATGCACCATGCCTCAGTTTACCCAACATGCATCGTGACTCAGTTTACAAATTTCCATCGTGCTTCAGTTTATCCCCAATGCCCAGTGACTCAGTTTACCCAACAGGCACCGTGCCTCAGTTTACACCCAATGCTCACTGGGCCTCAGTTTACCCCCATCCCAGTGCCTCAGTTTACTCAACCCACTCACCTCGTCCCCGTGCCTCAGTTTACCCAACATGCACCATGCCTCAGTTTACACAATATGCCCAGTGCCTCAGTTTACCCAACATGCCCAGTGACTCAGTTTACCCAAATACACCGTGCCTCAGTTTACCCCAATACCCAGTGACTCAGTTTACCCAAATGCACCGTGCATCAGTTCACCCTGAACATGCACCGTGCTTCAGTTTACCCAACATGCACCATGCCTCAGTTTACCCAAGTGCACCATGCCTCAGTTTACCCCCAACATGCCCAGTGACTCAGTTTATCCAAGTGCACCGTGCCTCCATTTACCCCAACCCATTGACCCCGTTCCCATGCCTCAGTTTCCCCCATCCCACTCACCCCATCTCCGTGCCTCAGTTTCCCCCAACCCACTCACCCCACCCCCGCGCCTCAGTTTCCCCATCCCGCTCACCCCGACCCTGTGCCTCAGTTTCCCCATCCCGCTCACCCCACCCCCGTGCTCAGTTTCCCCCATCCCACGCACCGTGCCTCAGTTCCCCCCCTGCACTCACCCACCATCCAGTCAAGCTCCTCCACGTTGTCGCCGTAGGCGCTGTGCGAGCTGCAGCCCCAGAAGGCGGGTGAGGTGACCAGCGGGACGTGGACGTGGAGGAAGGAGACAAGGAGGAAGAAGGGGCGGGCCTGGTGCCTGCGGACCCACGTCAGACCCCGCCCCCATCATCAATAACCTCACCAATAACCGACCTGATCAGGTATTGCCAATAATCGATCAGATGATTGATAATCGATCCTGATCTAATCGAAAATACCAATAATCGATCCTGATCTGATCGAAAATACCAATAATCAATCGTGATGTGATCGATAATACCAATAATCGATCATGATCTGATCAATAATACCAATAATCAATAGTGATCTGATTGAAAATACCAATAATCGATCGTGATCTGATCAGTTATTACCAATAATCAAACATCATCTGATCGATATGACCAATAATAGAACATGAGCTGATCAGATATTACTAATAATCGAACAGGATCTGATCAATAATACCAATATTCGATCGTGATGTGATCGATAATACCAATAATCGAACATCATCTGATCGATAATACCAATAATTGAACATGAGCTGATCAGTTATTACCAATAATCGAACATCATCTGAACAGTTATTACCAATAATCGATCATGATCTGATCAATACTACCAATGATTGATCGTGGTCTGATCTGAGGTCTACCAGATGTCTCTACAGATCTACTAGATGGAACATCCAAGGACCTGAGGTCTACCAGATGTCTATAGAGATCTACTGGATGTAACATCCTGGGATTTGACGTCTACCAGATGTCTCTGCAGATCTACTGATGGAACATCCGGGAACCTGAGTTCTACCAGATGTCTATAGAGATGTACTAGATGTAACATTCAGGGATTTGAGGACTACCAGATGTCTATAGAGATCCATTGATGGAACATCCGGGGATTTGAGGTTGACAGTTGACTATAGAGATCTACTGGATATACATCTGGGCACCTGAGGTCTACCAGTTGACCATAGAGATCTAGTAGATGTACATCAGGGGATCTGAGGTCTACCAGATGTCTATAGAGATCTATTGATGGAACATCCAGGGATTTGAGATTGACCAGTTGACTACAGAGATCTACTGGATGTACATCCGGGGATCTGAGGTCTACCAGATGCCTATAGAGATCTCCTAGTGGAACATTCGGGGATTTGAGGTTGACAGTTGACTATAGAGATCTACTGGATGTACATCCGGGGATCTAAGGTCTACCAGTTGACTATAGAGAACTAGTAGATGGCATCTGTCCCCCTCCCCGGCCCCAGGCTGACCTGTGGATGAAGGCCTCAGCCTCCCGCAAGAACAGCCCCGCGCTGGCCTCGAACCTCAGAGGCTGCTGGACGACCTGGTGATCCCTCATCAGGAAGCAGTCGGCGTGGACGATGAAGACACCTAGGAGGCAGGAGGTGCAGGCCAGGAGCAAGGCCCCACATCCGGGGCCCAGCACCCTGGGCACCCAGCGCAGGCCCAGCAGGCCCGTGAGCTTCCCAGCGGCCAGGCAGAGCAGGGAAAGCAGCAGCAGCTGCGCCCCCAGGTCCAGGGGCCCTTGCAGACGCACTCGCTTCTCCGAGGGCTCCGCTTGCAGGCTGTCCCCCATCAGGGTGAAGGGGACCCCGAAGAAGGAGTCGAACCTATGGTTCAGGGGGTGGTGGCAGTGGTGAGTGGGGGACTCACAGTTGAGGCCCAGGTGCCATTTGCCTGGAGGGGAAGAGATGGATGGATGAGTGAATGGATGGGTGGATGGGTGGATGGATGGGTGGATGGGTGGATGGGTGGATGGATGGGTGGATGGATGGGTGGGTGGATGGATGGGTGGATGGATGGATGGATGGATGGATGGATGGATGGGTGGGTGGATGGATGGATGGATGAATAGGTGGATGGGTGGATGGATGGATGGATGAGTGGATGGATGGATGGATGGGTGGATGGGTGGATGGATGGATGGATGGAGGGGTGGATGGATGGATGGATGGGTGGATGGATGGATGGATGAGTGGATGGATGGATGGATGGGGGATGGGTGGATAGATGGATGGGTGGATGGATGACTTCTCTCTTTCCTATGAGGCCAGTGGCATATCCCTGCTGCTGCAGGATCTTGGCGAAGGTGATCTCGGAAGTGGGCAGCCCGCCAGACACGGCTGCCCACTGCAGCACGCGCGCCCCGTTGGTGGTCACCATGCCTTCCAAGAGAGAGGAGAAGGACCCTAGGTCAGTGATGATGGCGTCCTGGGTAAGGAGGGGGCATCTAGCACCTTCAGGGGGAAGGCCTGCTGTGTCTGGGATAGCCTGGGACCTGCCCACCCGGGGTGGAAAGGACCCCAGCCCTGGGAGCCCTCGGGGGAAACCAATATGGCATCACTTCCGGTTTCCTGGTGGTTCAGGGGGGAAGTCCCAGAGTCTCAGGGATTTGAACCTGAGATCCTCAGAGAAGTCCTCCCCTCCCTCTGGTTGACCTCCGTGCCCTAGATGTTGGGCCTCAGTTCCCCGGATGTTGGATGTTAGTATCCCGGATGTTGGCCCTCATCCCCGGATGATGGAGTTCAGTGCCCTGTATGGTGGATATCAGGACCCCAGATGTTGGACTTCAGTTACCCGAATGTTGTAGCTCAGTTCCCTGGATGTTGGATCTTACTACCCCGTATATTGGAGCTCAGATTCGGGTATGTTGGCCCTCAGATCCCCAGATGTTGGAGCTCAGTTCCCCGGATGTTGGGGCTCAGGTTCCCGGTTGTTGGATCTTAGTATACCGGATGGTGGATGTCAGATCCTCGGATGTTGGAGTTCAATTCCCAGAATGTTAGGCCTCAGATCCCCGGATGTTGGATCTTAGTACAATGGATGTTAGAGATAAGGTCCCCGGATGTTAGAGTTCAGTGCCCTGGATGTTGGTGCTCAGATCCCCGGATGTTGGATCTTAGTAACCCGGATGTTAGAGATGAAGTCCCTGGATGTTAGAGCTCAGTACCCCGATGTTGGTGCTCAGTTCCCCGGATGTTGGGCTTTAGATCCCCGGATGTTGGGTCTCAGATCCCCAGATGTTGGATATCAGGTCCACGGATGTTGGATCTTAGTACCCTGGATGTTGGCTCTCAGATCCCCGGATGTCCCGACCCCGCCTCCCCCCCACCGCTCCTTCCATTCCCCGGATGTCCCACCCCCCCATACTGACCCAGGCGCACAGGGTAGCGTCCCGTCAGGAAGGTTGCGTGGCTTGGGCTGCAGACGGACGCTGCTGCCAGGTGCTGGGTCAGCCGCACGCCATCGCGGGCCAGGCCGTCCAGGTGCAGGATGCTGTGTGGGGAGAGGGAAACTGAGTCACAGCCAAGAACATACGGGGACCTGGGGTCTAACATCCGGGGATCTAATGCCCAAAATCCCAGGAGCTAAACTCCAACATCTGGGGCCCTGAGATCCCACATCCGGGGATCTAAGATCCAACATCCGGGGACCTGAGATCCCACATCCGGGGTACTAAGATCCAACATCTGGGGACCTGAGGTCCAACATTTGGGGACCTGGCATCCAACATCTGGGAACCTGAGGGCCAACATCTGGAGATCTAAGATCCAACATCTGGGGCCCTGAGATCCCACATCCAGGGTACTAAGATCTATATCTGTGGACTGGGCTCCTACATCCGGGGTCTAAGGCCCAACATCCGGGGACCTGAGGGCCAAACATCTGGGTATCTGATCTCAAACATCCAGGGACCTGACATCCAACATCCGAGGTACTAAGATCCAAGATCCGGGGAATTGAATTCCAACATCCGGGGACCTAACATCCAACATCCAGGGATCTGAGGTCCAACATCCGGGGGCCTGATCTCCAACATCTGGGGTACTAACATGTAACATCCGGGAACCTGATTTCCCACATCTGGGGTATACTAAGATTTAACATCCGAGGACCTGATCTCCAACATCCGGGGCACTAACATCCCACATCCAGGGATCTGATATCCAACATCCGGGGACCTGATCTTCAACATCCAGGGAACTGAGATCCAACATCCTGGGAATTGAACTCCAACATCCGGAGACCTACCATCCAACATCCGGGGATGTGAGGTCCACTAGATGTCTATACAGATCTCCTGGTGGAACATCCGGGGAACTGAGCTCGAACATCCGGGATACTAACATGTAACATCCGGGGACCTGATATCCAACATCCGGGGCAGTAAGATTCAACATCCGGGGACCTGATCTCCAACATCCGGGGACCTGATCTTCAACATCCGAGCACCTGACATCTAACATCCGGGGTACTAACATCTAACATCTAGGGACCTGATCTCCAACATCCGGAGCACTAACCTAACATCCGAGAACCTGATTTCCCACATCTGGGGCATTAAGATCTAACATCCTTGGACCTGTCCTCCAACATCCAGGGCACTAACATCCCACATCCGGGGACCTGAGCTCCCACATTCGGGGCACTAACCTCCAACATCTGGGGACCTGAGCTCCTACATCCGGGGCACTTAAGTCCAATATCTGAGGACATGATCTCCCACATCCGGGGTACTAAGATTTAACATCCCGGGACATGATATCCAACATCCGGGGCACTAACATCCAACATCTGGGGAACTGAGTTACTAGATGTCTATACAGTTCTCCTGGTGGAACATCCAGGGATCTGAGCTCCCACATCCGGGTAACTAAGGCCCCACATCCGGGCCTCCCCCTCTGCTCACCGCAGGCTGCGGTTCCCGAAGCTGTCCAGGTCGCCCAGGCCCAGGTCATCGGCCAAGAGCAGCAGGAAGTTGGGGCGCGAGGGGGTGGGGCCTGCGCAAGGGCCAGGGGGGAGGAGGAGGAGGAGGAGGAAGGCGAGGGGTGGGGCTGCGCAGCCGCTGTGCAACCTGAGGAGGAGAGAGAGGAGGAGGAGGGGTGGATGGGTGGATGGATGGGTGGATGGATGGATGGATAGGTGGATGGGTGGATGGATGGATGGATGGGTGAATGGATGGGTGGATGGATGGATGGTTGGATGGATGAATGGATGGGGAATGGGTGGATGAATGGATGGGTGGATGGATGGATGGATGGGTGGATGGATGGGTGGATGGGTGGATGTATGTATGTATGGATGGATGGATGGATGGATGGATGGATAGGTGGATGGGTGGATGGATGGATGGGTGGATGGATGGATGCACAGTGGATGGATGGATGGGTGGATGGATGGATGGGTGGGTGGATGGGTGGATGGATGGGTGGTTGGGTGTATGGATGGATGGGTGGATGGATGGGTGGATGGATGAATGGTTGGATGGATGGGTGGATGGATGGATGGGTGGGTGGATGGATGGGTGGGTGGATGGATGGATGAATAGGTGGATGGATGAATAGGTGGATGGGTAGATGAATAGGTGGGTGGGTGGATGGATGGATGGGGATATGGATTGATGGATGGATGGGTGGATGGATGGAGGGATGGATGGATGAATGGATGGGTGGGTGAGTGGATGGATGGTTGGGTGGATGGATGGATGGGTGGATGGATGGATGGGTGAATGGGAAGAGGGATGGAAGGACTCCCCCTCCCTCCAGGCCCTCTCCTGACCAACTTGGCATCCAGGATCCCGTCCTTCCCATGATGCTCCCCGTTTCATGGAAGAGAATGCTGGAAGCAGGAAGTGGGGAAGAGCTGAGTAACATCCGGCCACCCCAGGGCCAGGTTGCTGTTGCCCCCACCAGTACATCAGCCCCTCACCTCGTCTTTCCAGGCCTGTGGCGGGGCCCTGCAACCCCCACCCCGGGGCATGGTGGAACATCGGGGGGGGGGCTTCATAGAACAATCGAAGCCCTCCCACCCCCGGTCCCCACACCTCTCCCCGTGTTCCCCAGAGGACGAACTCACATCCACAGTTATCTGCCATCAGCGCCTGGGCCTGCTGCTCTCCCTGCCAGCCAGGAAGCTAGCAGGGCTCAAATGTCCATGTCACTCCAGCAGCCAGAACTCCACAACATCCCTCCAAAATAAAAGTCCCCTTGTTCCTTGGAAAGCACAACATTCCCCCCCCTCCAAAATAAAAGTCCCCTTTGTTCCTTAGAAAGGAACAGGATGTGGTGCTGAAGGGGAAGGCGGGGAAGGAAGGGAAAACCCCGGAGTTTCTGGGCTGGGCGCCAAGAAATATCCAGGCCTGGCAGAGGCAGGAGGAAGGGGAGGCGGGAAACCTCGAGAACTACATGGAAGGCTGCAATAATAGTCAGGACCGTCAGGGAGGGTGGCCTGTGCCCAGGGGGCATGGCCTGCGCTCAGTAGGCCGTGGCCAGAGCTCAGGAGGGCGTGGCCTGGGCTGGGGAGGAAGTGAGGGACTCAGGAGGGCTTGGCCTGTGCTGGGAATGTAGTGAGGGTCTCAGGGGGCGTGGCCTGTGGTCAGGAGGGCGTGGCCTATGCTGGGGAGAAAATGAGGGTCTCAGGAGGGCGTGGCCTGTGCTCAGGAGGGCGTGGCCTGTGCTGGGGAGGAAGTGAGGGACTCAGGAGGGCGTGGCCTGTGCTGGAGCTAAACTGAGGGTCTCAGGAGGGCGTGGCCTGCAATGAGGCAGAAGTGAGGGTCTCAGGAGGGTGTGGCCTGCAATGAGGCGGAAGTGAGGGACCTATGTGGGCGTGGCCTGCCCTGGGGCGGAAGTGAGGGTCTCAGGAGGGCGTGGCCTGTGCTGGGAAGGAAGTGAGGGTCTCAGGAGGGCGTGGCCTGTGCTGGGAATGTATGAGGGCCCCAGGAGGGCGTGGCCTGTGCTGGGAGCGGAAATGAGAGTGTGGCCTGTGCTGGGCAGAAATGAGGGGTCTCAGGAGGGTGTGGCCTGTGCTGGGGCAGAAGTGAGGGTTTCAGGAGGGCGTGGCCTGCGCTGGGGCGGAAGTGAGGAAGAATTCCATCCAGAAGCAGCACGGCTGCTTTATTGCCTCCGATTCTGGGAAAGGACCCCAACGGCCCAAAGCGCAGCTGGAGCCCGGAGCCAAGGTGTGGAGCGCCTGCTCCGCCCACATCTGGGTTCCACCTCTCACATCTGGGTCTCAACCCCTCACATGTGGGTCCCAACCCTCACATCCGGGTCCAAACCCCTCACATCCAGGTCCTGGCGCCTCCCAGTGGGCCTGGAGATAAGTGACATCCTGGTACTCGCCTCCACGTCTGGGTTCCCGGACCTGGAGATCCCTAACATCCGGGTACCCACCCCATATCTGGGTTCACGGACCTGGAGGTCCCTAACATCCGGGTACCCAGCCCACATCCGGGTTCATGGACCTGGAGGTCCCTAACATCCGGGTAGTTCCCATTCCACATCTCGTTCCTGGACCATCAGTGGATGTGGTGGGACCTGACATCCGGGATCCCCACACCACATCCGGGTCCTAGACCCTGTCAGTAGAAGGAGAGGAGCGTGACATCTGGGACTCAACACGCCACAGCTATGCCCATGGATGTGATATCCGGGTCCCATCCAGCATATATCCGGGTCCGTGCCACAGTCCACATCCGGGTTAATGGACGTGGACTTACATAACATCCGGGTTCCCCACGCAACATCCGGGTCCTGGCCCCTGAGTGGACCTGCAGATAGGTTATATCCGGGTCCCACAGTCCACATCCGGGTCCTGGCCCCTCAGTGGACCTGGACATAAGTGACATCCGGGTCCCTGACGCCACCTTCAGGTGAGTGGACATGGAGGAGGGTGACATCCGGGTCCCCCAGTCCACATCCGGGTCCTGGCCCTTCAGTGGACCTGGAGATAAGTGACATCTGGGTTCCCCAGGCCACATCTGGGTCAGTGGACACAAATGAGGGTGACATCCGGGCCCCTCCCAGTCCACATCCGTGTACTGGCCCCTCAGTGGACATGAAGGAAGGTGACATCCGGGTCCCTCCTAGTCCACATCCGCGTCCTGACCCATCAGTGCATCTGGAGGAAAGTGACATCCGGTTCCTCCATGCCACATCCGGGTCAGTGGACATGGAAGAAAGTGACATCCGGGTCCCTTCTAGTCCCCACATCCGGATCCTGGCCCCTCAGTGGACCCAGAGATAGGTGACATCCGGGTCTTTCCCAGTCCACATCTGGGTCCCTCCCAGTCCACATCTGGGTCCTAGCCTCTCCATGGTCTCTGGTCGGACCGCAGCTTCTGTACAGCGCGCGCAGGTTCGGAACCCCACATCCAGGCATCTTCCGGCTGGGGCCCAGGAGTCTTGCTGGAGCTGGACATCTGGTTCTCACGCGCTTTCCTGGCAACCGAACGCCGCGGCCTAGCGGCGGGAATGAAGCCCCACATCCGGGTCTCCTCAGTCCGTTGCCCTGCCATGGCACCCAGCGGCTTAGTGGCGGGAATGAAGCTGAACATCCGGGTCTCCAGCACGCGGGGGGCGTGTCCGGGCGGCGCCCCGGGGTGGGAGTGGCAGACGTAGGCGCCGCGGTCCCGCTCTGAGGCGGCGCGCACCTCCAGGCTGCCGTCGGCGCCCAGCGTGAAGCGGCCTCGCCTCTGCAGCCCATACAGCACCAGCCCGCCGGGCAGGCGCCAGGACACCGGAAGCGTGGAGGTGGGGCAGCGCAGCCGGAAGCTGCCGCCCAGCGCCACACGCAGCGCCGCTCCCGACACTTCCCCAGGGGGCGGAGTCAGTGCCTCAGAGGGCGGAGTCGGCGCATCAGGGGGCGCAGTCAGCGCCCAAGTTGGCGGGGCAGGCGGGCCAGGGGGCGGAGCTGCCTCAGAGGGCGGAGCCAGCACACCAGGGGGCGGAGCCAGCGCCCAAGATGGCAGGGCAGGCGTGTGATGGGGCGGAGCTGGCGCGCCAGGGGGCGGAGTAAACGCCTCAGAGGGTGGAGCCGACGCCACAGTGGGCAGAGCCCGCGCCCACCATGGCGGCAGCCGCACCCACATCCGGGCTTCGCCCGCCGGGTTGCGCGCCACACACGCCACGGCGTTGCTGCCACCGCTGCGCAGCACATGCACATCCGGGATTTCCAATGTCCCGCGCGCATCCACGCTGATCCCTCCCCCCCATGCGACTGCGATACGGGACTGGAAGTACCAGCCCGCCCGGAAGTTCCCACAGCAGGTGGGGCTCGGGGATGCCATCCGCCTGGCAGCGCATGCGCAGACGCACCACGGGGGAGACCCGGATGTCGTCGTTCACGTCGTCATGGACGTCAGGCGTGACCCGGATGCGCGGCGCCCGCAGCTGCACGTGTAGGCGCACGGTGGCGCGCCGGCCCTGCCCCGCCACGCACGTGTACGTGCCTGCGTCGGCCCGCCGTGCTCCCCGCAGGCGCAGACGCCCATCTGGCAGCACCCGGAAGTGGGCGTCCTCCAGGCCGGAAGTGAAGGCCACGGGCTGCGAGGCCGGCGTCAGCCAGGTCACTGCGCGCGACCCCTGGGTCACGGGGCACGTGAGGGTCACGGGGGCGCCGTAGGGGACAGAGAGTTCGGGGGTAGCGGGGCGGAAGTGGGAGACGAAGAGGAAGCAGGAAGTGAAGGGGAAGTCTGAAGTGAAGCAGGAAGCGAAGGGGAAGCAGGAAGTGAAGAGAAACCAGGAAGTGAAGAGGAAGAGGAAACAGGAAATGAAGAGAAAGAAGGAAGAGTCTGAGAGGAAGAGGAAGAAGAAGAAGGAGGAAAGGAAGAGGAAGAAGAGGAAGCAGGAAGAGATGGAGAAGAGGAAGAAGAAGGAAAAGAAGAGGAAGCAGGAAAAGAATGTGAAGAAGAAGGAAGAGACTGAGAAGAGGAAGAGGAAGGAAAGGAAGAAGAGGAAGAAGGAAGAGACTGAGAAGAGGAAGAGGAAGGAAAGGAAGAAGAGGGAGAAGGAAGAGACTGAGAAGAGGAAGAGGAAGGAAAGGAAGAAGAGGAAGAAGGAAGAGATTGAGAGGAAGAGAACAGGAAGGGATGAGAGGAAGAGGAAGAAGGAAAGGAAGAGGAAGAAGGAAAAGAAGCAGAGGAGGAAGCAGAGGAAGAGGAAGAAGAGGAAGGATGGTGAGAGGAAGAGGAAGTAAGAGATGGAAAGGAAGAGGAAACAGGAAAGGAAGAGGAAGAGGGAAAGGAAGAGGAAGAAGTTGAATGATGTTGAGAGGAAGAGGAAGAAGAAGGAAGTGATTGAGAGGAAGAGGAAGGAAAGGAAGAGGAAACAGGAAATGAAGAGGAAGAGGAAGAAGGAAGTGACTGAGAGGAAGAGGAAGAACCCGCCCCAGGCTCCGCCCCCCCATCCGTGGTCACACATCCAAGGTCTAACCCAGGCCCCAGGTCCCAGATCCCCACACTCCCATCAGGCCTCGCGACCCGAACATCCAGGTCTCCCAGGACACCGGATGGGACATGGAGGAAGTGGTGGGCAGTGCAGTCCTCCCTGGGGTCGGCGTCCTGGGTCACGGGGGTCACGGTGGTCACGGGAAGCTGGGGTTGCAGATAGGAGGCGCCTGACCCAGCCGCCAACTCCACGCGCAGCCGTGCAGGCGCATCGCCTGCCGCGTTGCGCGCCACGCACACATACTCCCCCACGTCGCGTGACGTCACCGGACGCACGGAGAGCGTGCCGTTGGGAAAGGCGCGGACCCGGATGTCAGAGCTGGGGAGGGGAGAGGGAGGGAGGGCAGGAAGGAAGGAAGGAGGGAAGGGTGAAGGAAGGATTGGAGGGAAGGAAGGAGAGAATTTAGGGAAGGAAGGAGGGAAGGAAGGATTGGAGGGAAGGATTGGAAGGAAGGATTGGAGGGTAGGAAGGATGGAAGGATGGAAGGATCGGAGGGAAGGAAGGATTGGACGGAAGGAAGGAAGGATTGGACGGAAGGAAAGATGGAAGGATTGGAGGGAAGTAAGGAAGGATTGGAGGGAAGGAAGGATGGAAGGATTGGAGGGAAGGAAGGAAGGATTGGAGGGAAGGAAGAAAGGAAGGAAGGAAAGATTGGAGGGAAGGAAGGATGGAAGGATTGGAGGGAAGGAAGGAAGGATTGGAGGGAAGGAAGTATAGAAGGATTGGAGGGAAGGAAGGAAGGAATGTAGGGAAGGAAGGATGGAAGGAAGGAAGGATTGGAGGGAAGGAAGGAAGGATTGGAGGGAAGGAAGGAAGGATTGGAGGGAAGGAAGGAAGGATCGGAGGGAAGGAAGGAAGAAGGGAAGGAGGGAAGGAAGGAAGAAGGGAAGGAAGAAAGGAGGGAGGGAAGGAGGGAAGGAAGGAGGGAAGGAGGGAAGGAAGGAGGGAAGGAGGGAAGGAAGGAGGGAATTAAGTAATAGGAGGAAAGACCATAAGGAAGGGAAGACAAATTTGAAGCCAATGTTAGTTATTCGCACATGTGACATATGCATCCAATACTCATCTTGTATCGATCCCTGATCGATCATAGATGATCTACCTTGCGATCTGGCAAGCCAGGACCTATCAATTACCTATTCACTGCTAATGGATCTACCATCCCCACCTCATCTCTATCAATATTTAATCGATAATCGATTTGTTATCTATGGTCTACTGTGTCTATGTCATCTGTCTAATCCATCCTCTATCAATTAACTATCTATCAAGGGGTATCATCTTTATCCCAACTATGGGTGGATAGATGGATGGGTGGATGGATGAGTGGATGGATAGGTGGATGGATGGATGGGTGGATGGATGGGTGGATGGATGGGTAGATGGATGGGTGGATGGATGGGTAGATGGATGGGTGGATGGATGGGTAGATGGATGGATGGATGGGTGGATGGATGGGTGGGTGGATGGGTGGGTGGATGGATGAGTGGATGGATGGGTGGATGGATGGATGGGTGGATGGATGGGTAGATGGATGGGTGGATGGATGGGTGGATGGATGGATGGGTGGGTGGATGAATGGATCGATGGGTGGATGGATGGGTGGATGGATGAGTGGATGGATGGATGTGTGGATGGGTAGATGCACGGGTGGATGGATGGATGCCCCCCACTTCCCACACTCACCTGCTCCCAGCATCCACCAGTCGCCCATCTGGCAGCCTCCAGAACACGCGTGGGGCGGGGTCCCCGTGCGCATGGCAGTGCAGCGTGAGGTCAGCGCCGTGGGGCATGCGCGTGGCGAGCGGGCCTCGGGGTCGGACGCTGGGAGGGAGACGCGCGTGCGCGGGCGTGACTTCGACGTGCACAGTGCGTTTCGCGATGCTCAGCGTGTTGACGGCCACGCACTCGTACTCACCAGCATGGCGCGGGGCCTGCAGGCAGCGCAGCACCAGCGTGCCATTGGGGAGGACGTAGATGTCGCTGAGTCGAGGGTGCGTGTGCACATGCACGGGTCTCGCGTGGGTCCCTTCAGGCAGACGCCAGTGTAGGGCCGCAGGGGGCCAGGCCTGGGCTGTGCAGGGCAGGTGCAGGGTGAGGCCCGCGTGGGCCGACACCAACTCCGTGGGCGCCTCATGCAGCACGGGGGGAGCGGGGGAGGCGTGCATGACATTTCCACGTGTGTCAGAGCCACGCATGCGCGCTTCATGTGTATCAGGTGAGTGTGGAAGGGATGTGATCGTGTCCCTTTCACGAGTGATATTTCCACGTGTGACCATTGTGTGAGTGTCAGATTCATGCGTGACATTTACACGCGTGTCAGATCCATGCATGTGCGGTCCAAGAGTATCAGGGCTATGCAGAAGAGACCTGATCGCATCCATTCCATGCGTCCCTCTATCTGTCTGCTCTATGTCTGTCTGCCTGTCTGTCCGTGCGTGTGTGTTTGTCTCCCCAGTCATCCTGTGCCCCACATGGCCAGGAACACAGACAACAGACAGACAGAGTGAAGGACTTCGCCCCATGCCCTCTGACCTGTCCATGCCCTCTGCCCTCCCAGTGACCCCTGACCTCCCTGTGACCTCTCCATGACCTCTGACTACTCTGTGACCTCTGACCTCCTGTGACTCCTGGCTTGCCCATGACCTCTGACCTCCCAGTGACCCTCCCGAGACCTCCCCGTGACCTCTCCATGACCCCTGAGTTCCCCATGACCTTTGACCTCCCATCCACTTCTCACCTGCCCAAGGCCTCTCACCTCCCCGTGACCTCTTCATGACCTCTGACCTCTCTGCAACCACTGACCCGACTGTGACCCCTGACTTCCCTGTGACCTCTGACCCCCCATGACCCCTAACCTCCCCGTGACCTCTGACTGTCTTGTATCCTCCCTGTGACCGCTAACCTCCACCTCCTATCTGGCTCCCCTCAGTCCCCTGCCCCCACGCCAAGAGCCTGCAGGAAACAGATGGGTAAACTGAGGCTCACCCGTGTCCAGCTCGTTCCAGGTGCCACAAGGCGGGGTCACAGCGGGCGGGGCCGGGGGTCGCAGGTCAAAGGTCCCAGGATCACTGTCAGGGGAAGTCGCAGGACAGGAAGGGAGGGCATCCGGGCCACGGCTGTGCAGGGTTATAACCACGGGGTCACGGGGGTTCGCCGTGGGGCCCAGCCAGGCGCGGTGGGATTTGTGCTGTCGTCCCCGCCTGCGGCCGCCACCAGGCCTCCTGGGGGCCGGAAGTAAGGAGGCTGGAAGTGAGGAGGACAGAAGTGAGGAGGACGGGAGTGCAGAGGTCGGAGCAGCGGATGCTCTAGGGGTGGAGGACGGAAGTGGGGATGTCAGTGTCAAAACCAGAAGTGGAGAGGTCCGTGGGGAGACCGGAAGTGTGGAAGTCGGAAGTGGGGATCTCCGAGTGGTAACCGGAAGACGGGTGGTCCGACTGGAGACCGGAAGTGGGGAGGTCCGTGGGGAAACCGGAGGTGTGGAAGCCGGAAGTGGGGATCTCTCAGTCGAAAATGGAAGTGGGTAGGCCGAAGTAGTGGAGGCCGGAAGTGGGGATTTCCGAGTGGAAACCGGAAGTGGGGAAACAGGAAGTGGGGTGGTCCGAATGGAGATCGGAAGTGGGGATATCCGCGTGGAGAACGGAAGTGTAGATTTGCGAGTGGAGCCCAAAAGTGGGGATGTTCGAGACAAAACCGGAAGTGTGGAAGCCGGAAGTGGGGTGGTCCGAGAGGAGACCGGAAGTAGGAATTTTCAAGTGGAAACTGGAAGTGTGGAAGCAGGAAGTGCAGGGGTCCGAGTGGAGACTGGAAGTGGGGAGGTCCGTGGGGAGAGCGGAAGTGGGTAGGCGGAAGTAGTGAAGACAGGAAGTCGTGATGTTCGAGTGGAAACCGGCAGTGTGGAGACCGGAAGTGGGGTGGTCTGAGTGGAGACCGGAAGTGGTGAGGTCCGAGTAGAGACTGGAAGTGGGTCGACAGAAGACACAGAGACCGGAAGTGGGGATATTTGCGTCGAAACCGGAAGTGTGGAAACCGGAAGTGTGGACGCCGGAAGCGGGGAGGTCTCCATGGAGACCGGAAGCAGGGTGGGCGGGGCCCGGATGTGCTCGGCAGCCACTGGTGGGCGCGGGCGGCGCGGTAAGGCGGGCTGGAACCTGCGGCTGGCGGGGGCGGCGCGTGGGGCGGGAGGGGGAGGCGGAGGCGGCGGACGCCGCTGCCGCCCACGCCCAGGGGCGCCCGCAAGACGCCGACGCCACAGCCGTGCTTCTCCGGTGCCCAGGCCCGAGCTTGGTGCATCAACAACGACGTCAGCGCCGCGCGACGCCCCCGCGGCCGCTTCCGCAGCGGCGCTCACCATCATGGAATCCGCCATTTTTGAATCCGCCATCTTGGCCTCCACCATCTTGGAATCCGCCATCTTAATTCCCTCCATCTTGGATTCCTCCATCTGGGATTCCGCCATGCTGGTTCCCTCCATCTTTGATTCCACCACCTTGTTTTCGGCCATCTTTATTCCTTCCATCTTGTTTTCTGCCATCTTGATTCCTTCCATCTTGGATTCCGCCATGTTGCTTTCCACGATCTTGTTTCCATCCATTTTGGATTTAGCCATCTTGGCGTCCACCATCTTGGAATCCGCCATCTTGGTGTCGGCCATGTTGTATTCGGCCATCTTGGTTCCCTCCATCTTGGATTCCTCCATCTTGTTTCTCTCCATGTTTGATTCTGCCATCTTGGTGTCCACCATCTTGTTTTTGGCCATCTTGGAATCCGCCATGTTGCCGTCGGGCATGTTAGATTCTGTCATGTTTTCGGTCATCTTGCTCCCCTCCATTTTGGATTCCGCCATCTTGGTGTCCACCATCTTGGAATCCGCCATCTTAATTCCCTCCATCTTGTTTTCCGCCATCTTGTTGCCTTTCATCTTTGTTTCCGCCATCTTGGCTTCCGCCATCTTGTCCCCCGCTGCCCCACCCACGCTGACGTCCGCATCCCAGCGCGCCATCCCCAGCGCGTTGGCGGCCACGCACACATAGCGTCCACTGTGCTGCGGACCCAGCGCGGGCAGCGTCAGTGTCCCGTCCGCCCCGTCCCCGACGCCGTCCATCCCCAGCTCCGTCCCCGCCCAGGCCCAGCGCCCACCGGGCAGCAGCCAGCCAACGCGCGCCGCCGGCTCCGCCTCTGCCCGGCAGCCCAGCTGCAGCGCGGCGCCCACAGGCAGCGCCAGAGCCGTGGCCGCTGGCGCCCCCGACGCCACCACGAACACACGCTGCGCCCGGCCTGCCATGGCGGCCTCAAAGCCACCGTAGGCCACAGGGCCCGGGGCTGAAGCTGGGGCATAGGCCGTGGGGGCTGTGGCTTCAGAGGCATCAAAGGCTGCGGGGCCTGGGGCTGCAGACAGAGCGTAGGCCGAGGGGGCTGTGGCTTCAGAGGCATCAAAGGTGGCGGGGCCTGGGGCTGCAGACGGGGCTGCGGGGCCTTTGGCTTCAGAGGTGTCAAAGGCTGCATGGCCTGTGGCTTCAGACACGGTGTAGGCTGCGGGGCCTATGGCTTTCTCCACTGTGTAGGCCTCAGATCCTATGGCTTTTTCCTCAGTGAAAGCCTCGAATTCTATGGCTTCATTTGCACCATAGGCCTCGGATTCTATGGCTTCATTCACAGCGTAAGCCTTGGACTCTATGGCTATTTCTTCACCATAGGTCTGAGATTTTGTGGCTTTTTCCTCAGTGTAGGCCTCGGATCTCATGGCTTCATCTGAGCCATAGGCACTGGATCCTTTGGCTTTCTCCTCAGTGTAGGCCTCAGATCCTATGGCTTCATTCATGTCATAGGCCTCAGATTTGATGGCTATCTCCTCAGCATAGGCCTGGGATCCTATGGCTTTCTCCTCAGGGTAGGCCTCGGATCTTGTGGCTTTCTCCTCAGGGTAGACCTCGGATCTTGTGGCTTTTTCCTCAGCGTAGGCCTCAGATCTCGTGGCTTTCTCCTCAGCGTAGGCCTTGGATCCTATGGCTTCATTCACACCATAGGCCTCAGATTCCATGGCTTCCTCCTCCATGTAGGCCCCCGGACCCCGTGGCTCCGTCCCCGCCGTAGGCCACGTGCCGTGCCTCGGTTTCCCCGCGGCGCCCCACTCGGGCCTCGCAGCGGTACCATCCAGCATCATCCTGGTGCACCCCGCGGATCTCCAGCGTTGTCCCCCCGTCATGGCCGCTGTCCTCATCGCCCAGCAGGACGGAGCCGTCGGGCCGCGTCCAGGCCACGCATGGCGTTTCCGAGCCCTGCGCCGCACAGTGCAGCCGCAGAGTCTGCCCCGGGGTCACCACATGCACGTCATCGGGGTCATTACGGGGGTCGAGGGTCACCCAGGGCGCGTCCTCCGGGTCCTCGGGGCCACGCACGCACACCGTCCACGTCAGATGTATGTGTGGCCCGCGCAGCCCGGCCCAGCGCAGCGTCAGCTCGGGCTGCAGAAGTCAGGCAGGCCGCGCCCACAGCTGGGCCACCACGCCCGGAAGTGACATCGGCGACGATGACGACGCACCAAGGCCACGAACCAGGCGGTAGGCCTTGCCCACATCCGGGTCATGGACATCCAGGAAACTGGCCTCAGGCTGGGCGTGGCCTCCATCCTGGTCATACCCGGGGCCTACATCCGGGTCTCTGTCCTCAGAGTGGGCGGGGCCCTCATCCGGGTCATTGACATCAGGGTCTCTGTCCTGAGGGTGGGCGGGGCCTATGTCCTGATCATATTCATGGCCTACATCCGGGTGTCTGTCCTGCTGGCGGGAGGGCCCTACATCCGGGTCTCGGGCTTGATACATATAGCCTACATCCGGGTATTTGTCCTGCAGATGGGTGTGGCCTACAACCGGGTCTCTGTCCTGAGCATGGGCAGGGCCTACATCAGGGTCTCTGGCTCCCTGGTGGACGTGGCCTATATCAGGGTTCCTGGTTCGATGGTGGGCCTGGCCTACATCTGAGTCTGTGGCCTGATACATATGGTCCACATCCGGGTCTCCGCCCTGACGGTGGGCGTGGCCTACATCCGGGTGCCTGTCCTGATACAGCTCATCCCCATCAGGGTCTCCGCCCGAGGGTTGGGCGTGGCGTTCCCCAGATCCATCTCCCAGGTCCCCATCCAGGTGGGCATGGCGCGGCGCCTCCGGGTCCAAGCGCAGCATCAGCGCGACATCATCAGTGTCATCGCCTCCCACCAGGCGGCGGGCATGTGCGAGGTGGGCAGGGTCGGCATAGCAGACGAGGGCGGCACTGAGCATCAGGTGCACTTGCGCAGGGGTGTCGGGGACGAGGCCGGGCCGCACGTCGAGGTCGCGCACGACGGGCGCACGCCGCAGGCGGCAGGCAAGGTGGGCAGTGCGGCCACGGGCGTCTGTCAGCCTCAGCCGCACCTCGCCCACATCCTCCCCGTCCTCCACTTCCTCTTCCTCTGCCTCCACTTCCGCTTCTGGCGGCTCCTCGCCATCCGCCGGGTCAGTGAGGATGCGCGGCGACCGACAGCGCATGCGTGGCGGCAGGCGACGCAGGTCCAGGCCGCGGCGGTCAGTGGGGCTGGCGTAGGCCGCGCACGCCTGTTCCTTCCCACAGCGCAGCATGCCTGCAGGGGGGGACGGGAGAGGGGCCGGCTGACATGGGACACGCCTCACTGGGGAGCCTCGGCCACGCTCCCGCCGCGCCTGACTGGCTGGAGCTCAGCCACGCCCTTCCTAGGGGTTCTCAGGCACGCCCCCGCCATGCCTGACTGGCTGGAGATTGGCCACACCCCCTGCCGAGCCTCAGCCACACCCCTGCCCTGCCTGACTGGCTGGAGCTCAGCCATGCCCCAGTGTCACCTCAGCCACGTCCTCATCTCACCTGACTGGCTGGACCTCGGCCACGCCCCCGTGGAGTCTTAGCCACACCCTCCCCCTGCCTGAGTGGCTGAAGCTGGGCCACACCCTCCCTGTGGAGCCTCAGCAACGTCCCCGCCCCGCCTTAGTGGCTAGACCTTGGCCACGCCCCCTGCAGCTCCTCACTAATGCCCAGCCACGCCCAGCCACACTGCTGCCGTTTTTTACTGGCTGGAGCTCGGCCACGCCCCCCTGGGCACCTCAGCCACGCCTCTGCCCCACGTGACTCGGGGAGCTCGGCTACTCACTTACGCCCAGCCACGACCCCGTCCTTTTTCACTGGCTGTATCTTGGTCACGCTCCCTCTCTGCATCGCCTCAGCCCCGCCCTGCCCTCTCATTGGCCTGCACATGACCACGCCCCCTCTGCTCACCTCGGCCCCGCCCCTGCAGGCCCTCCATCCAGTGCGCGTGGCAGCCGCAGGCCCAGGGGTTATCCTGCAGATGCAGCGCGCGCAGCGCGGGTGCGCGGACCAGGGTGCCGGCAGGCAGCGCTGCCAGGCGGTTCCCAGCCAGGTGCAGCATGCCCAGCGTGCAGGCCGGGACCCCGCGCACATGCAGCGTGGCCAGCCCCTCAGGCGCCAGCGCCGCCAGCCGGTTCCCATCCAGACGCAGCAGCCGCAACGATGCCAGCCCCAGCAGTGCCCATGGGTGCACCGACCCCAGCCGGTTGTGGTCCAGGTACAGCCGGGCAGGCGCCGCAGGCCCCGCAGGGAGCCCGTGTGCAGTGCTCGAAGCTGGTTGTAGCTCAGCTTCAGCACCTGCGTGGGTCAAAGAGGGCATTTCTGGGATCCGAAGGGCCACTTCGGGGTCACTTCCGCCCCATTTCCGGTCTCTTTCACCCCCTTCCGGTCTCACTTCTGCCCTATTTCCGTACCACTTCCTGTCACACTTCTGCTCCACATCCGGCTTCTGCCGAATTCTGCCTCTACTTCCTCCCACTTCCGAGTACATTTCCTCACTTCTTCCATTCCCACTTCTGCCCCAGTCTCACTTCCTCCTTACTTCCGCCCCAGTTCCGGGTCACTTCCTCCCCACTGCCAGCTGACTTCCGCCTCTACTTCCTCCAAGTTATGGCCCTACTTCCTGTCACTTCTGGATCCATATCCTCACCACTTCTGCCCCACTTCTGGCTCACTTCCGCCTCACTTCAGCCCCGACTTCCTCCCACTTCCTATCCATTTCCTTCCTTATTTCTGCCCCACTTCCAATCCTACCCATGGTCCTATTTCCACTTTCTTCCACTCTTCCGGCTATATATCATTCCCCACTTCTGGGTCACTTCCGCCCCCACTTCCTCCCCACTTCCTTCCCTATTTTCACTCCACTTCCGGATCCATATCCTCACCACTTCCGTCCCACTTCCGCCTTACTTCCGCCCCTACTTCGTCCTGCTTCCTCCCCACTTCCTTCCCTATTTCCAACCCACTTCTCACTTCCGGAACCCTATCCTAACCACTTCCGACCCACTTCCAC
Organism: Dipodomys merriami; assembly: GCF_024711535.1. Taxonomy (NCBI): domain Eukaryota; kingdom Metazoa; phylum Chordata; class Mammalia; order Rodentia; family Heteromyidae; genus Dipodomys; species Dipodomys merriami. The sequence goes on from NW_027202727.1 coordinate 2,867,402, forward strand.
CCCTAGTTCCTCCCACTTCCTCCCCACTTCCGGCTTATTTTCGTCCCTACTTCCTCACACTTCCTCCCTACTTCCCGATTTCCACCCCACTTCCGGCCCTACTTCCACTTCCAGATCCATATCCTCACTACTTCCGACCCACTTCTGCTCCACTTCCTTCCCTATTTCCACTCAACATCCGGCTACACTTCCGGCCCTACTTCTTCCCAGGTCCTTATCCATTTCCGTCTCACTTCTGCCCCACTTCCGCCTCCCTTCTGCCTCGACTTCCTTCCATGTCCGTCTCTACTTCCTCCATTGATTCCCTCCTTCCTCCCCACTTCCTTTGCTATTTGATCCCCATTTCTGCCTGTCTTCCTCCGCATTTCCCCCCTCCTTCCTCCCTACTCTTTTCCCACTTCCTTCTTCCTCCAACTTCCTTCCCACTTCCAGCCCTACTTCCTCCCACTTCCGTATCTATTTCCCCAAACTTCCACCCCACTTCCTCCCCTACTTTGTCCCACTTCACTGCGTATTTCTGCCCCACTTCCTGCCAAACTTCCTTCCACTTCCTTCCAATTCCGCCCGCTCCCTGCGCACCTGCAGTGCACCCAGGTCGCTCAGGGCGCCCTCGGTGATGTCCGCGATCTCGTTTCCGTGCAGCAGCAGCAGCTGAAGTCTCGCGAGACTGGAGAAGGAAGCGTGCGTCAGGACCCGGATGTGGTTGAACCTAATTCAACAGATGAGAGGACAGGAAGAGGAAATCAGGAAACCAGCCTGAAAACCAGCGCTGGGAGGGCAGGACTTTTGTTTCCGGGTCAGGGTCAAGAATAATGAATCATTACTCATCATCATCTTCCTTCCTTCCTTCTTTCCTTCCTTTCCTCCCTCGCTTCCTTCCTTCCTTCCCTCCCTCCTTCCTTCCTTCCCTCCCTCCTTCCCTCCTTCCTTCCTTCCTTCCTTCTTTCCTTCCCTCCTTCCCTCCTTCCTTCCTTCCTTCCTTCCTTCCTTCCTTCCTTCCTTCCTTCCTTCCTTCTCTCCCTCCTACCTTCCTTCCATCCTTCCCTCCTTCCTTCCTTCCTTCCCTCCCTCCCTCCTTCCTTCCCTCCCTCCTTCCTTCCCTCCTTCCTTCTTTCCTTTCCTCCTTCCTTCCTTCCTTCTATCCTCCCTTCCTTCCCTCCATCTTCCTTCCTTCCCTCCTTCTCTCCTTCCTTCTTTCCCTCCTTCCCTCCTTCCCTCCTTCTTTCCTTCCTTCCTTCCTTCCTTCCTTCCTTCCTTCCTCTTCCTTCCCTTCCTTCCCCCCTTCCCCCCCCAGGCCTCACCCCAGGTTCACGCTCTCTATCTTGGGGTCCAGCACGTGGGGCACGGCCCTGAGGCTGCGGAAGGTGCAGTGGAGCTCGGTGGGGACGTAGCAGGCGCAGGTCCTGGGGCAGCGGGTGGCAGGGGCTGGGTGGGGGCCACACAGGAGCAGCAGCAGCAGCGAGGCCCAGGGGCGGGGGCCCCCCATCCTGGGGCTGGGATGGAGGGGGGGAGGCTGGGGATGGAGGCCCAGGGGTGGAGGCCCAGGGAAATGGAGGCTGGAAGTTGGAGGCCCAGGGAAGGAGGCCTAGGGATTAGAGGCCAGGGTGGAGACTGGGGATGGAGGTCCAACAGGGTGGAGGATGGGGTGGAGGCTGAGGAAGGAGACTGGAAGTTGGAGGCCCAGGGGCTGGAGGCCCAGGGATGGAGGCCTAAGGAAAGTGGAGGTCCAGGGATGGGGGCCTCAGGGTTAGAGGCCAGGTATGGAGACTGGGGATGGAGGTCCAGGAAGGTGGAGGCCAGAGGTAGATGCTGAGGATGGAGACTGGAAGTTGGAGGCCAGAGAAGGAGGCCCAGAGGTATTGGAGGCTGGGGATGGAGGCCCAGGGATGGAGGCCTAATGGGGTGGAGGCTGGGGATGGAGACTGGAAGTTGGAGGCCCAGGGAAGGAGGCCCAGGAGGGTGGAGGCTAGGGATGGAGGCCCTGTGGATAGAGGAAAGTAGGCCAAATGGGGTGGAGGCTGGGGATGGAGGCCAGGAGTGGAGGCTGGAGATGGAGGTCCAAGGGGGTGGAGGCCCAAGGATGGAGGCCAGGGATGGAGGCTGGAAGTTGGAGGCCCGGGGATGGAGGTTCAAGGATGTGAGGCGACCTGTGGGGGTCAGGGAGACAACGGGGAGGAAGAGGAAGGAGAATGGGAAGAGGAAGGAGATGTATCAGAAGAACAGGAAGAGGAAGAAGGACATGGACACGAGGAAGAGGAAGGGGAAGAGGAAGAGGAGATGGAAGAGGAAGAGGAGATGAAAGAGGAGATGGAAGAGGAAGAGGAGACGGAAAAGGAGACAGAAGAGGAGATGGAAGAGGAAAAGGAGATGGAAGAGGAGACGGAAGAGGAGATGGAAAAGGAAGAGGAGACGGAAGAGGAAGAGGAGATGGAAGAGGAGACGGGAGAGGAAGAGGAGACGGAAGAGGAGACGGAAGAGGAGATGGAAGAGGAGACGGAAGAGGAGATGGAAGAGGAGACAGGAGAGGAAGAGGAGATGGAAGAGGAGACGGAAGAGATGGAAGAGGAGATGGAAGAGGAGATGGGAGAGGAAGAGGAGATGGAAGAGGAGAAGGAAGAGGAGATGGAAAAGGAGATGGAAGAGGAGAAGGAAGAGGAGATGGAAGAGTAAAAGGAGATGGAAGAGGAAGAGGAGATGGAAGAAGAAGAGGAGATGGAAGAGGAAAAGGAGATGGAAGAGGAGGCCGGAGAGGAGATAGAAGAGGAGATGGAAGAGGAAGAGAACATGGAAGAGGACACAGAAGAGGAGATGGAAGAGGAAAAGGAGATGGAAGAGGAGATGGAAGAGGAGACGGAAGAGGAGATGGAAGAGAAGATGGAAGAGGAGATGGAAGAGGAGACAGAAGAGGAAGAGGAGACAGAAGAGGAGATGGAAGAGGAAGAGGAGACGGAAGGGCAGATGGAAGAGGAGACGGAAGAGGAGATGGAAGAGGAAGAGGAGACAGAAGGGGAGACGGAAGAGGAAGAGGAGACGGAAGAGGAAGAGGAGATGGAAGAGGAGACGGAAGAGGAAGAGGAGAGGAAGAGGAGATGGAAGAGGAAGAGGAGATCGAAGAGGAGATGGAAGAGGAAGAGGAGAGGAAGAGGAGATGGAAGAGGAAGAGGAGAGGAAGAGGAGATGGAAGAGGAGAGGAAGAGGAGATGGAAGAGGAAGAGGAGATGGAAGAGGAGATGGAAGAGGAGACGGAAGAAGAAGAGAAGAGGGAAGAGGAGACGGAAGAGGAGACGGAAGAGGACATGGAAGAGGAGACAGAAGAGGAGACGGAAGAGGAAGAGGAGATGGAAGAGAAAGAGGAGACAGAAGAGAAGATGGAAGAGGAGACGGAAGAAGAAGAGAAGAGGGAAGAGGAGACGGAAGAGGAGATGGAAGAGGAGATGGAAGAGGAGACGGAAGAGGAGATGGAAGAGGAAGAGGAAATGGAAGAAGAAGAGGAGATGGAAGAGAAGATGGAATAGGAAGAGGAGACAGAAGAGGAAGAAGGAAAACACCAACCAACAGGAATATGATCAGGAAGTCGAGAGACACAAGGAAAAAGAGACCGGGAAGACCTGCTCTGTCTGTCTGTCTCTGTCCATCTGTCTCTCCATGTCTATCTCTCTGTCTTTGTCTGTGTCTGTCTGTCTCTGTGTTGACATCTGTCTGTCTGTCTCTTATCTGTCTGTCTGTCTGCCTTTCTGTCTCTGTCTGTTATCTGTCCATTGGTCTCATGTCTGTCTGTCTGGTCTGTCACTCCCTGTCTGCCTCTGTGTCTGTCTGTCTGTGTCTGTCTCTTATGTCTGTCTCCCTCTGTCTGTCTCTTATCTCTGTCTGTCTGTATCTGTCTGTCTGTGTCCCTGTCTGTCTGTCTGTCTGTGTCTGTCTGTCTGTGTCTCTGTCTGTCTCTGTGTCTGTCTCTGTCTCTTATCTCTGTCTGTCTGTTCTGTCTGTGTTGACATCTGCCTGTCTCTGTCCATCTACCTCTGTCAGTCTCTCCCTGTCTCTGTGTCTCTGTCTGTCTGTCTGTCTGTCTCTGTCTGTGTCTCTCTGTCTCTGTCTGTTATCTGTCCATTGGTCTCATGTCTCTCTGTCTGTCTGTTCTGTCTTTCCCTGTCTATCTCTGTGTCTCCATCTGTCTGTACATCTCCGTCTGTCTGTCTGGGTTTCTCTATCTCTGTCTCTTGTCTGTCCATCGATCTTGTCTGTCTGTCTGTTCCATCACTGTCTGTGTTGACATCTGTCTGTCTCCACATCTCTGTTTGTCTCTGTCTTTTGTCTCTGTCTGTCTGTGTTGACGTCTGTCTGTCTGTTATCTCTGTCTCTCCCTGTGTCTGTCTACCAGTCTCATGTCTGTCTGTCTCTGTCCATCTGTCTCTTGTCTCTGTCTCTGTCCGACTCTCTTCCTGTCCGTCTGTGTTTGTACATCTGTCTGTCTGGATCTCTTCTGTCTCAGTCTGTCTCTGTGTGTCTTTTGTTTCTGTCTGTCCGTCTGTCTCTGTCTATCTGTCTTGGTGTCTCTTCTGTCTCAGTCTGTCTGTCCCAGTCTGTCTCTTGTCTCTGTCTGTCTGTCTCTCTGTGCCTGTGTCTATCTCTGTTGGTCTGTTCTGTCTGTCTGTCTGTCTTCCTGTCTCTGTCTGTCTGTGTCTCTTCCTGTCTGTCTCTGTCTCTGTCTGTCTGTCTCTCCGTGTCTGTCCATCTCCCTTCCTGCCTGTCTCTGTGTCTGTCTGTCTGTCCATCTGTCTCCTCTGTCTGCCCATCTGTCTGTCTGTGCCTGCGTCTGTCTGTCTGAGTCTGTTTCTTCTCTGTCTCTGTGTCTACATGTCTGTCTCTTCTATCTGTCTGTCTGTCCCTGTCTCTGTCTGTCTGTCCCTGTGTCCGTCTGTCTCTTCCTGTCACTGTCTCTACATCTGTCTGTGTCCTCTGTCTGTCTGTCTTTGTCTTCCTGGCTCCATCTGTCTGTCTCGTCTGTCTCTCTCCATCTGTCACTTGTCTTTGTCTGTGTCTGTCTGTCTGTCTCTTGTCTTTGTCTATCTGTCTCTGTGCATCTGTCTCTCCCTGTCTGTGTCTGTGTGTACATCTGTCTGTCTGTCCCTGTCTGTCTCTTCTGTCTCTTCTCTTTGTCTGTCTGTCTCTCTGTGTCTGTGCCAGTTTCTCTCACATCCATCTCTGTCTGTCTGTCTGTCTGTCTGTCTGTTCTGTCTCTGTCTGTCTGTGCCTGTGTCCGTCCGTCTCTTCCTGTCTCTGTGTCTATGTCTGTCTATCTGTCCTGGCTGAGTTTGTCTGTCTGTGACTGTGCCTGTCTGTCTCTTTGTCTCTTCTGTCTCTGTCCATCTGTCTCTTGTCTCTATGTCTGTCTGTCTATGCCTGTGTCTGTCTCTATCCGTTTCTCTTCCTGTGTGTCTCTGTGTGTACATCTGTCTGTCTGTCTGTCTGGGTCTCTTCTGTCTCAATCTGTGTCTGTCTGTCTGTTTCTGTGTCTACATCTGTGTCCTCTGTCTGTCTGTCTGTCTGTCTGTCTGTCTGTCTGTCTGTCTGTCTGTCTGTTTCTGTCTTCCTGGCTCGTCTGTCTGTCTCTTCTGCCTCTCTCCATCTGTCACTTGTGTCTGTCTGTCTCTGTCTCATGTCTGTCTCTGTGTTGACGTCTGTCTGTCTGTCTGTCTGTATCTGACTCTTCTCTCTGTCGGTCTGTCTGCCCCTGCGTCTATCTGTTCTGTGTCTGTCCATCTGTCTCTCTGTCTCTGTGTCTGCCTGTGTCTGTCTGTCTCCCTGTCTGTCTGTCTCTTATCTCTGTCTGTTTCTGTTCTGTCTCTGTCTGTCTCTTGTGTCTGTCTGTCTATTCTATCTCTGTCTCTTCCTGTCTGTCTCAGTCTGTCTGTCTGTCCGTCTACCTCTGTCGGTCTCTCCCTGTCTACATCTGTCTGTCTGTCTGTTCTGTCTGTCCATCTATCTCTCCCTGTCTGTGTCTGTGTCTCCGTCTGGCTCTGTCTCTCATCTCTGTGTCTGTCTCTTGTCTGTCCATCAGTCTCATGTCTGTCAGTCTGTGTCTGTTCCCTCTGTCCGTCTGTCTCTGTGTCTCCATCTGTCTGCCTGTCTCATGTCTTTGTCTCTGTGTATATGTCTGTCTGTCTGTGTCTCTTCTGTCTCTTGTCTGTCCATTGGCTCTCATGCCTCTGTCTCTCTGTGTCTGTCTGTCTCTTCTCAGTCTGTCTTTCTGTACCTGTGTCGGTTTCTTCTGTCTCAGTCTGTCTGTCTGTCCCCGTCTGTCTTCCTGTCTGTGTCTGTTTGTCTCTTTTCTCTTCTGTCTGTACTTGTCTGTCTTTTGTCTCTGTCTGTCTGTGTGACTCTTGTCTCTGTCCATCTGTCACTTGTCTCTATCTGTGTCTGTTTGTCCATCTGTCTCCTCTGTGTCTGCCCATCTGTCTGTCTGTGCCTGCGTCTGTCTGTTTCTTCTCTATCTCTGTGTCTACATGTCTGTCTCTGACTGTCTGTCTTTTCTTGTCTGTCTCTGTGTCTACATCTGTGTCCTCTGTCTGTCTGTCTGTCTGTCTGAGTCTGTTTCTTCTCTCTGTGTCTACATGTCTGTCTCTCTCTGTCTGTCTCTTCCTGTCTGTCTCTGTGTCTACATCTGTCTGTGTTCTCTGTCTGTCTGTCTGTCTCATCTGTCTCTCTCCATCTGTCACTTGTCTCTCTCTGTCTGTCCGTCTCTCTGTGCCTGTGTCTGTCTGTTCTCTTTGTCTGTCTGTCTCGGTGCATCTGTCTCTCCCTGTATGTCTCTTTGTGTACATCTGTTTGTCTGTCTGTCTGTCTTTTGTCTCTTCTCTTTGTCTGTCTCTCTGTCTGTCTGTACCTGTGTCTGTCTGTCTCTTCCTGTCTCTGTGTCTATGTCTGTCTATCTGTCCTGGCTCAGTTTGTCTGTCTGTGCCTGTCTGTCTCTTCTGATTCTGTCCAACTGTCTCCGTCTGTCTGTCAGTCATGTCTGTGTCTCTGGCTCATGTCTGTCTGTGTCTCTCTGTCTGTGTCTCTTCTGTCTCTGTCCATCTGTCTGTCTCTGTGTCTCTGTGTGTGTGTGTTCTGTGTGTCTCTGTCTGTCTGTACATCTTCGTCTGTCTGTGTGTCTCTCTCTGTCTCATGTCTGTGTCTGTCTTTCCGTCTCTGTAACTACATCTGTCTGCTCTTCTGTTGTCTGTCTGTCTGTTCTATCTCTATCTCTTCCTGTATGTCTCTGTATTCATATGTCTGTCTCTTGTGTCTTTCTGTCCGTCTGTGCCTGTTTCTGTCACATCCGCCTCTGTCTGTCTGTCTGTTCTGTCTGTGTCTGTCTTCCTGTCTCTGTCCATCTGTCTTTTCTCTGTCTCTGTCTCTCTGTCTCTGTCTGTGTCTGTCTGTCTCTATCCATCTGTCTCTCCCTATCTGTCTGTCTGTCCGTCTATCTCTGTTGGTCTCCCCCTGTCTCCATGTCTCTCTCTGTCTGTCTCTGTCTGTCTGCCTCTCTGTCTGTCTGTTATCTGTCCATTGGTCTCTCTGTCTGTCTGTCTCTGTCTTCTTGGTTCTGTCTCTTCTGTCTCTCTCCATCTGTCACTTGTCTCTGTCTCTGTCTGTCTGTCTGTCTCTGTCTCATGTCTGTCTGTATGTTGATGTCTGTCTGTCTCAGTCTGTGTCTGACTCTTCTGTCAGTCAGTCTGCCCCTGTGTCTATCTGTTCTGTCTGTCCATCTGTCTCTCTCTGTCTGTCTCTGAGTCTGTCTGTCTCTTATCTCTGTCTGTCTGTCTGTCTGTCTGTGTCTGTTCTGTCTCTTGTGTCTGTCCTGTCTCTGTCTCTTCCTGTCAGTCTCTGTGTTCACATCTGTGTCTCAGTCTGTCTGTCTGTCTACCTCTGTCGGTCTCTCCCTGTCTCCATCTGTCTGTCTGTCAGTCTGTTCTGTCTCTGTCTGTGTCCGTCTCTGTGTCTGTCTCTTGTCTCTGTCTGTCTCTCTGTGCTTGTGTCTATCTCTGTCTGTTGCTGTCTCTCCATGTCTGTTCATCTCCCTTCCTGTCTCTGTGTCTACAGCTGTCTGTCTGTTTCTTGTCTCTGTCTGTCTGTCTCTTCTACCTCTCTCCATCTGTCACTTCTCTCTGTCTTTTCTGTCTGTCTGTCTCTCTGTGTCTGTCTGTGCCGGTTTCTCTCATGTCCATCTCTGTCTGTCTGTTCTGTCTCTGTCTGTGCCTGTGTCTGTCTGTCTCTTCCTGTCTCTGTGTCTCTGTCTATCTGTCCTGGCTCAGTTTGTCTGTCTGTGCCTGTCTGTCTCTTCTGTTTCTGCCATCTGTCTTTCCCTGTCTGTCTGTCTGTGTCTCTGTCTGTCTGTGTCTCTGTCTGTGTGTCTCTGTCTGTCTGTCCTGTCTCTGTCTGTCTCTCCCTGTCTGTCTGCACATCTTCGTCTGTCTGTGTGTGTCTCTCTCTGTCTGTCCGTCTCTGTGTCTACATCTGTCTGTGTGTCTCTTCTGTCTGTCTGTTCTGTCTCTGTGTCTTCCTGTCTGTCTCTGTTAACATCTGTCTGTCTCTTGTGTCTGTCCATTTACCTCTGTCGGTCTCTCCCTGTCTCCATGTCTACATCTGTCTGTCTCATATTAGTCTGTCTGTGTCTGTCTGTCTGTCTGTCTCTATCTTCCTGTCTCTGTCTGTCTCTTTTGCCTCTCTCCATCTGTCACTTGTCTGTCTGTCTGTGTCTGTCTGCCCGTCTCTCTGTGCCTCTGTATGTCTGTCTCTATGTCTATCTGTCTCGGTGCATCTGTCTCTCCCTGTCTGTCTCTCTTCTGTCTCTTTGTCTGTCTGTCTGTCTGTCTCTCTGTGTCTGTCTGTGCCAGTTTCTCTCACGTCCATCTCTGTCTCTCTGTCTCTGTCTCTGTCTGTGCCTGTGTCCATCTGTCACTTCCTGTCTCTGTGTCTCTGTCTATCTGTCCTGGCTCAGTTTGACTGTCTGTGCCTGTCTGTCTCTTCTGTCTCTGTCTCTCTCTCAGTCTCTGTGTCTCTGTATGTCTGTATGGTTGTCTGTGTGTCTGTCTGTCCTGTCTCTGTCTCTCCCTGTCTGTCTGCACATCTTGGTCTGTCTGTTTGTCTGTGTCTCTCTCTCTCTCTGTGTCATGTCTGTGTCTGTCTGTCTGTCTGTGTGTCTACATCTGTCTGTGTGTCTCTTCTGTCTGTCTGTCTGTTTCTGTCATTGTCCATCCCCCCTCCCCCCTCCCCAGGACTAAGTACTAAGTACTCAGCACCCCATTTCCCCCTGGCTTCCTATCACCCATCACCCTCCTCCTCCTCCTCCTCCTCTTCCTCCCACCTCCATCAGCCCCCCCTCCCCGGGACGCGAACGCGGGACCGGAGCTCCTCACCTACCTTTCCAGGTTGGGGGGTTCACTGGAGATCCGGGTCTCTCGGTTGGTCCTGGGGGGGGTGGGGAGAGGGGGTGGAGGTGGCTTTGAACCACGATCCTCCAGATCTCAGCCTCCTGAGCAACAAGGAAGGCTTGGCGAAGAATATGCCAACGACCGTCACCACCACAGTAACAAGAACAACAATAACAATAACCATTGTGACAATAATAATAACTATAATAACAATAGCAATGACAATAATAACCATGACAACAATAACAACTATAATAACAATAACAATGACAATAATAACAACGATAACAATAATAACCATAATACCCATAATAGTAATAACCATGGCAACAATAATAACTATAATAATAACAATGACAACAACAATAACAATAATAACCATCATGACAACAATAGCAGTAACCATAATAATAACCATCACCATAGTAACAATAACAACAATAACAATCATAACAATAACCCAAACATCATGACAACAATAACAATAATAACCACAACACCCATAATAGTAATAACCATGACAATAATGATGATCATAACCATCATATTAACAATAACAGTAACAACAATGATAGTAAAAACAACAATGTCAATAACAGTAATAATAATAACTATGATGAGAATAATAGTAATAACAATGAGGAGGAAGAAAAGGAGGAGGAGGAGGAAGAAGAGGAGGAAAAGGAGGAAGAGAATGGGTTGGACCAGCCACAGGGGGCGTGGCTTCATGGATGGATGAATGGGTGGATGGATGGGTGGGTGGGTGGATGGATGGATGGGTGGATGGATGGGTGGATGGATGGATGGGTGGATGGATGGGTGGAGGGGCAGATGGATGGATGGATGGATGGGTGGTGGATGGATGGATGGGTGGATGGATGGGTGGATGGGTGGATGGGTGGGTGGATGGGTGGATGGGTGGGTGGGTGGGTGGATGGATGGATGGATGGGTGGATGGGTGGGTGGATGGATGGATGGGTGGATGGATGGATGGATGGATGGGAGGATGGGTGGATGGATGGGTAGATGGATGGATGGGTGGATGGATGGATGGATGGGGAGGAAGAGGAGGAGGAGGAAGAGGAGGAGGAAGAGAGGAAGAGGAGAAGGAAGAAGAGAAAGAGGAGGAGGACAGGAGAAAGAGGAGGAGGAGGAGGAGGAGGACCATGACACCCTGCACCCCTAAGGTGGGTTTTCCATTACCTCTGGGACCTGGGACCCTGGTACCCCAGATTCCTGTGACCTGTGACCCCTGCACCCCCTGAACTCTGCACCCCAGGACCTTTGCTCCCTGGGCTTTTCCCCTCTGAACTTGGGGGAACCTAGGACCCAGGACCCCGTGACAGATGCCCTCCCTCACCCCCCAGATTGGTGACCTCTGATCCCTGCACCCCTGAACTTCCCATTCCCCCTCTTCCTGACTCCCTCACCCCTGAACTTTGCACCCCAGGACCTTGGCTCCCTGATCTTGCCCATGTCCCAGGTGTCCGCCCTCCCCTGACCTGTCTCCCCCCTCCTTGACCTTTGAACTCCTTTGCTGGCTGCACCCCAGGACCTTTGCTCTCTGGGCCTTTGACCCCCTCTTCCCAGGAATCCTTGTGCTTTCCCCCCAATGAACTTTGGGGTCCTGGGAACCCCAGGATTGACCATGTTTCCCCCTGCATCTCCCTGACCCCTAACCTCTCCTCCTTGACCCCCAGAACCCCCAAATCCCTACACCTCCCCCTTTCCCCCCTCCCAGGATCCCCTGTACCCCAAGATCCCCTCACCCCCCTCCACCCCTCGTCCAGGCCCCCTCACCTGGTCTGTCTGTCTGTCTGTCTCTCTGTCCTGTATCTCCAGACAGCACAGCACAGCTTGCGGGCTCCTCTTTTATCCGCCCAGGCCCAGATGTCCCCACCCCGCCATGCTGCGGCCTGAGCCTCAGCTCCGCCCCACACAGCCTGGGCTGAGGGGGGGGTGTCAGTGGGAAAAGGAGGGAGGGGAATCAGGGAAGAAAAAGAGGGGGTGGGGGTCGATGAGAGGGGGATGGGGAGACCATGAATCCCCCCACCAGGCCAGGCGGGGAAGGGGGGGATGCTGGGGAGGGGGAGGGAGAAATGGCCGAAGAGAAAGTTCTGGAAGGAAAGAGAGAGGAGGAGGAGGAAGAGGAGAAGGAGGAGGAAGAGGAGGAGGAGGAGGAGGAGGAGGAGGAGGAGGGGAGAGGAAGGGGAAAAGGCCGGACCTGTGGGCTGGGGGGCACAGAGCTGAGAAAGAGGGGGTGTGGGGGGGCGGGGGAGGAGGGGGGATAGACAGACAGACAGACAGAGAGGAAACGCAGCCAGAAAGACAGAGGAATGGAGTCAGAGACAGACACACAGACAGACACACAGATAGACAGAGAGAGACAGAGAGACAGAGACAGACAGACACACAGACAGGCAGATAAACAGGGACAGACACACAGACAGACAGAGAGGGAAAAATAGACAGACACAGAGAGACAGACAGAGAGATACAGACATACAAATATAGACAGACAGACAGAGACAGAGAGACAGACAGACAGACACAGAGAGAGATGAACAGACAGACAGACTCAGAGAGACAGAGACAGACAGAGAGAATGACAGATGGACAGACAGAGACAGAGAGACAAAACACAGACAGAAACAGATAAACAGAGAGAGACAGAGACACAGAGAGACACACAGACAGAGATGGAGAGACAGACACAAATACAGAGAAACACAAGAGACAGACAGACACACAGGGAGGCAGATGAACAGGGACAGACACAGACAGAGAGAGAAAAATAGACAGACAGACACAGACAGACAGACAGAGAGATACAGACAAATATAGAGACAGACAGACAGAGACACACAGAGATACAGACAGATAAATATAGAGACAGACAGACAGAGACAGAGAGAGAGACAGACAGACACAGAGACAGAGAGAGAGAGATGAACAGAGACAGACATGGACAGAGAGACAGACACAGAGACAGACAGACACAGATAGAGACAAACAGATACAGAGACAGACGGACACAGAGAATGACAGATGGACAGACAGAGACAGAGACAAACAGACAGAGAGACAGATGAACACAGACAGACAGACTCACAGACATAGACAGACAGATGGACACAGAGAGACAGAGACAAATACAGAGAAACACAAGAGACAGACAGACACACAGAGAGGTAGATGAACACGGACAGACACACAGACAGAAACAGAAAAATAGACACAGAGCGATAGGCAGAGAGATACAGACAGACAGACACAGAGAGACAGATGAACAGAGACAGACATACAGAGACAGACATGGACATAGAGATAGACAAAGAGACAAATAGAGACCGAGAGACACACAGACAGGGACAGACAGATAGACAAAGAGACAGAGACAAATATATAGAGAGAAACACAGAGAGACAGATGAACAGAGACAGTCAGACACAGAGAGAGAATGACACACAGATAGAGAAAGACAGAGACAGACAGACAAACACACAGATACAGGGACAAACAGACAGAGACACAGACACAAACACAGAAAAATGGAGTCAGAGACAGACAGACAGACCCAGAAAGAGACAGAGAGACAGACAGACAGACACAGACAGAGACAGACAAATGGACAGAGAGACAGACAGACACAGACAGATAACCAGAGACAGACAGACACAGACAAAGACACAAATGGACATAGAGACAGACAGACAGACACAGAGATAAACAGACCGACGGAGAAACAGACAGAAAGTCACAAAGAGAAATAGAGACAGACAGAAATAGAGATAGACAGACAGACAGACACAGAGAGACAGATGAACAGAGACAGACAGACAGACAGACAGACAGAGAAATAGACAGAGAAACAGACAGAGACAGATGGACAGACAAATTGACAGACAGAGGCAGACAGAGAGACAGACAAATGGACAGACACAGAGAGACACAGAGTCAGACAGGGACAGACAGACGTACAGACAGAACCATAGAGACAGAGAAACGGTAAAAGAGAAAAAAGGAGTCAGAGACAGACAGACGGATGGACAGACAGACAGAGACAAATACAGAGTGAGACATAGACAGAGAGACAAACGGACAGAGACAGATAGAGATTGAGACACACAGAGACAGACAGATGAAGACAGACAGACACACAGAGAGACCGACAGACGAACAGACAGAGACAGACACAGAAAAATACAGAGAAACACAGAGACAGACAGACAGACACACAGAGACAGATGAACAGACACAAACAGAAACAGACAGAAAAATGGAGTCAGAGACAGACAGACAGACAGACAGACAGAGACAGAAAGAGACAGAGACAGACATAGCTAGCCAGACAGACAGATGAACAGAGGCAGAGACAGACAGACAGAGACAGACAGACAGATACAGAGACAGACACACAGAGACATAGAGACAAATGGACAGAGACAGAGTGACAGACAAACAGACTGCAAAACAGAAAGAGACACAGAGACAGACAGAGACAGAAATACAGAGACTCACAGAGACAGACAGAAAGACATAAGAAGGAAGGAGAGAAGGAGGGAAGGAAGGAAGGAAGGAAGGAGGGAAGAAGTGGAGGGAATAAAGGAAGGAGGGAAGGAAGGAAGGAAGGAGTGGAGGGAACGAAGGAAGGAAGGAAGGAAGGAGGGAAGGAATGAAGAAAGGAAGGAGGGAAGGAGGGAAGGAAGGAAGGAAGGAAGGAGGGAAGGAAGGAAGGAAGAAGGGAAGGAAGGAGGAAGGAAGGAGGAAGGAAGGAAGGAAGGAAGGAAGGAAGGAAGGAAGGAGGGAAGGAAGGAAGGAAGGAAGGAAGGAGGGAAGGAAGGAAGAAAGGATGGAGGGAAGGAAGGATTGGAAGGAGGGAAGGAAGGAGGGAATTCATTCATTCATTATTCATTTCCTCCATTCCCCCTCCCCCTCCCCCCTTCCAGGAAGTGTTGGGCAGATTTCCAGGCGTTGAGAAGAGGAAGCCATTGGCTGGGTTCTGGTTGAGTCTGACACACACACAGGAAATCCATCAGCAATTTGTTCCAGAAGCTTCTAGAAGCTTGGTTGGGGCGGGGGGAAGGGAAAGACAAGACCATGCACATGAGCTAATCATCATAATAAATCAACAACAACAACAACAACAACAAGAATAGTCAAGGGACCCTGGACCAGTCACCGCAAAGGATCATGGGAAGGGGTGATGTCATCATCCATCCTCAACTTCTCCCATGGAGGAGAATCCCAAGGGATGAACGCAACTGGGTCCCAGATGTTGGGGAGAATGGGGGGGGGTGGGGAGGAAATAGAAACCAGCCCCAGCCCTGGCTTCTTTCTAGAACCTTCAATGGGTTGTCCTGGAAGCGTCTCAAGTCCTTAGATCAAACAGATCCCCTGGGAAAACCTATCATCAATAGACCATGAGAGGATCAGTATCAATACCAACACCAATACCAATATCATCAATACCCTCCTTCCCTCCCCCCCTCCCCCCAAAAATCATTCCTGGGCCAAGGAAGGGGGGTGGGAGGGTTGGGGTGTGTCTGGGTGGAGGGATCACCTGCCTGGGGAATGTGCTGAGTTATTCTGAAACCTGGAGCTTTCTGGGACCTTCTGGAACCTTGGGAGAACTTTCTGGAACTTTCTGGATGGATGGATGGTGGATGGATGGGTGGATGGATGGGTGGGTGGATGGATGGATGGATGGATGGGTGGATGGATGGATGGGTGGATGAGTGGATGGATGGGTGGATGGATGGATAGGTGGATGGGTGGCTGGATGAGTGGATGGGTGGATGGGTGGATGGATGGATGAGTGGATGGATGGATGGGTGGGTGGATGGATGAAGGATTGATGGGTGGATGGATGGGTGGATGGATGGATGGATGGATGGATGGGCGGCCCCCATCATTGCTGGTCCGCTCACCTGCAGGTAGGCCAGTGCGCACAGGATCTTGGCGGGCGCGCAGGTAGCTGAGGAGTTGGCCACCAGGCACATAGTCCATCATCCTGTACAACCGCGGTCATCGCGCCACGTGGAGAACCTGGGATGGGGTCAGGGGGAGGGAAAGGACACACACGTGAGGTGCTAGGTGCTTGCTGATTATCCAGAGTCCCTGTGGGGAAGTGCTGGGTGCTTGGTACCTGTCCTGAGTTAGTAATAGGCAGGTGCTGGGTGCTTGGTACCTGACTCATGTAAACAGTAGGGAGGTGCTGGGTGTGAAGTCCCGTTCCTGGGTCACCATGGGGAGGTGCTGGGTGCTTAGTTCCTATCCTCGGTCTCCATGGAGAGGTGCTGAATGCTTAGGCTCAGTCCTTGTTCCCCAGGTGGTGGTGCTGGGTGCTTAGTTCCAGTTCTGGGTTACTCTGAGGAGGTGCTGGTTGCTTAGTCCCTGTCCTGGGTCATCATGGGATGGTGCTAGGTTCTCAGTACCTCCCCTGGGTCACCATGGGGAGGTGCTGGGTGCTTAGTCCCAGCCCTGGGTCATCATAGGATGGTGCTGGGTGCTTAGTCCTGGTCCTGGGTTACTCTGAGGAGGTGCTGGTTGCTTAGTCCCAGCCCTGGGTTGTCATGGGATGGTGCTGGGTGCTTGGGAATCATCCTAGGTCACTATGATGAGGTGTTGGGTGCTTAGTCCCAGCCCTGGGTTACTATGGGGTGGTGCTGGGTGCTTGGGGATCATCCTGGGGAGGTGCTGGGTGCATAGTTCCTGTCTTGGGTCATTATGGGATGGTGCTGGGTGCTTGGGGGATATTGTGAGTCACTATGGGAAGGTGCTGGATGCTTAGTCCCCACTCTGGGTCACCATGGGGAGGTGCTGGGTGCTTAGTCCTGGCCCCGGGTCACCCTGGGATAGTGCTAGGTGCTTAGTCCCAGCCCTGGGTCATCATGGGATAATGCTGGGTGCTTAGTCCTGGCCCTGGGTCACCATGGGGAGGTGATGGGTGCTTAGTCCTGGTCCTGGGTCACCATGGGGAGGTGCTGGGTGCTTAGTCCCTGCCCTTGGTCACCATGGGGAAGTGCTGGGTATTTACTCCTGGATCTGGGGCACCATAGGGAGGTGCTAGGTGCTCAGTCCCCATCCTGAATCACTATGGGGAGGTGCTGGGTGCTCAGTCCCCATCCTGAGTCACTATGGGAAGGTGCTGGGTGCTTAGTCCCCACATTGGGTCACCATGGGGAGGTGCTGGGTGCTCAGTCCCTGGGTAATCATGGGGAGGTGCTGGGTGCTCAGTCCCTCCCCTGAGTCATCATGGGGAGGTGCTGGGTACTTAGTCCTGGCCCTGGGTCACCATGGGGAGGTGCTGGGTGCTTAGACCTGGCCCTGGGTCACCATGGGGAGTTGCTGGGTGCTTATTCCCCATCCTGGGTTACCATGGGGAGGTGCTGGGTGCTTAGTCCTGGCCCTAGGTCACCATGGGGAGGTGCTGGGTGCTTAGTCTTGGTCCTGGGTCACCATGGGCAGGTAGTGGGGGCTTATTGCCCATCCTGGGTCACCATGGGGAGGTGCTGGGTGCTCAGTCCCCATTCTGGGTCACCATGGGGAGGTGCTGGGTGCTTACTGCTGGATCTGGCGCACCTTAGGGAGGTGCTGGGTGCTCAGTCCCCATCCAGAGTCACTATGGTGAGGTGCTGGGTGCTGAGTCCCCACTTTGGGTCACCATGGGGAGGTGCTGGGTGCTCAGTCCCTGCCCTGGGTCACCATGGAGAGGTGCTGGGTGCTCAGTCCCTGAGTCACCATGGGGAGGTGGTGGGTGCTAAGTCCCCAAAGCCAGGGCACCCAACGGCCTGGTTCCTGCCAGGCCACGCCCCCCAGGCCAGCCATCCAATGGCAGCACACCCAGGCCCCGCCCTCAAAGCCAGACTACACAATAGCATCACTGTTGCCAGGCCACGCCCCTCCAGGACCAGCTGCCCAATGGCCTTACTTCCAAGCCATACCCCCAAAGCCAGGACCCTCAATAGCCTAGTTCCTGCCAGGCCATGCCCCCTAGGCCCAGCGGCCCAATGGCCTTACTTCCAAGCCACGCCCCCCAGCCCAGCCGACCAATGGCATTACGTCCAGCCGCCCAATGGCGTCTTTCCAGGCCACGCCCCCAAACCCCAGCGGCCCAATGGCCTCTGTTCCAGGCCACGCCCCCCACTGACTCTCCTGTCAGCTCCACGCCCTGCAGGCCACGCCCACCGCGACGCCACGCCCATCAGAAAGCCACGCCCTCCAGCGTCCCCGCCTCTTAAAGGCGCCTCGTCCTGGAGGCCTCCACGCACCGACGGTGACCCGGGGGCCGCCCGGGTCGGCGTCCTCGGGGTTCCTGCGCGCTTCCGCTTCCGCTTCCGGATCCGGACGGCATAGTGGTGGCCATGGTGGCGGCGGCGGCGACGCTCCGCGGCCCCGCCACGGCTGCATTTCCGGGCGCGGCCGCCGGCGCCGTCGCATCGATGTCATCAGCCGGCGCCAAGACGCGGGCGCGCATGCTCGCGCTCTCGGCGGAGCGCCACTGCGCATGCACATAGGGTTAGCGGGGAAGGGGCCGAACGCTCCCAGCGGAGAGCCATTGCGCATGCGCAGAGTGTTCTTCAGCGGGGACAGGCTGAGCCGGCCTGGCGGAGCGCCATTGCGCTTACCCACAGGGTTAGGCAGCTGGGAGGGGCTGAGCCAGCCTGCGCCAATGCGCATGCGCACAGGGTTCGTCAGCAGGGAGGGGCCTAGCGCTCCCGGCGGAGCGCCGCTGCGCATGCGCGTCCCTTGGCTGCTTGTTCCCACTGCCCTCCCGCGTGTGGACCCACGGCGCATGCGCACAGGTTGAATCGGCAGGGAGGCGCAGAGCGGACCCTGGAGGGTCGAGTTGCGCATGCGCACAGCGTGAGTCCGCCGGGAGGTGCCTAGGGGACTCCGGAGGATCGAGGTTCCGTCCGCATTGCGCATGCGCACTGGTTGAGTCGTCCGGCACCGTCCGGGCCGAGCGTGTGGTGCGTGCATGCGTGGGATTCCCTCGGTTGGTCTGGTTGGTACTGCGCATGCGTGCCACCTGGGGGGGGGAGGTCCTCCGCGCTGTACCGCGCATGCATGAGCCAGCACGCCCCGTCCCTCCCCCCCCCCCCGCCGAGCAGGAACACGCATGCGTGTGCTCCCCGGGCTCTGCGAGGTACGGATCTGCGCATGCGCGGGATTGGGCTGCGCTGCCCTGCAACAAGCATGCGCGGTTCCCAGAGACAGACTGACAGACACAGGGACAGTGAAACAGAGTCAGACAGACACTGGGACAGAGACAGACACACAGATGGACACAGAGAGACACAGACAGATAGATGGACACAGACAGACACAGAGAAGACAGAGACATGGGCAGGCATAGACAGACAGACACAGAATGACAGACAGAGAGACAGACAGACAGAGGCAGAGCCAGACAGGGAATGACAGAGAGAGACAGACACAGGCCGACAGACAGAGACGGACAGACATAGAGCAAGACAGACAGACACTGGGACAAAGACAGACAGAGACAGACACACAGATGGACACAGAGAGAGACACAGACAGATGGACAGACAGACATAGGCAGAGACAGACAC
The DNA here is from genome assembly GCF_024711535.1 of Dipodomys merriami. Lineage (NCBI taxonomy): Eukaryota > Metazoa > Chordata > Mammalia > Rodentia > Heteromyidae > Dipodomys > Dipodomys merriami. The sequence goes on from NW_027202727.1 coordinate 2,886,396, forward strand.
AGACACAGAGAAAGACAGACAGACACAGAGAATGACAGACAGACACGAAAGACAGAGAATAACAGAGAGACACAGACAGACAGACACACAGACAGACAGATACTGACACAGGCAGACAAAGAAAGACAGAACGAGACCCAGACAAACACAGGAGACAGAAACAGAGAGACAAAGAGACAGACAGACACAGAAGTCAGAAGTAGACTGATGACAGACAGACAGACCGAGACAGACAAAGACAGAATGAGACAGAGACAGACAGACAGTGAGACAGACATGGACAGGCAGACCAACAGGCAGACACAGACGAGACAGACAGACAGAAAGACAGAGACAGAAGTAGACTGACAGACACAGACAGACAGACAAAGAAAGAGAGAACGAGACACAGACAGACTGACAGAGGAGACAGACAGAGACAGAGAGACAAAGACAGACAGACACAGATATGGACAGGTAGAGACACGCAGACCAACAGACAGACTGACAGAGGAGACAAAGACAGACACAGACAGAAGAAGACACAGACAGACAGACAGAGACAGAGACAGAGCTTGACCTACTCCATTGAGGTCAGGACTTGGTTCCAAGTCACTCAAGTGTGAAAATGTTAATCCCACTCATATTTAATCAACATCCATCCACCCATCCATCCACCCACCCATCCACCTATCCATCCACCCATCTATTCACCCATCCATCCATCCATCCATCCATCCACCCATCCACCCTCTGATCCACCCATCCATCCATCCACCCATCCGTCCACCTATCCATCCATCCACCCATCCATCTATCCACCCATCCATCCATCCACCCATCCATCCATCCATCCATCCATCCACCCATCCACCCATCTATCCACCCATCCATCCATCCACCCATCCATCCATCCATCCACCCTCCCATCCATCCACTCATCCATCCACCCACCCATCCATCCATCCATCCACCCATCCATCCATCCTCCATTGAGATGAACACTTGGGTCCAAGTCACTCAACTGTGCAAATGTTAATCCCTTCCATATTCCATCAACAGCAGGACTTGGGTCCAACTCATTCAAGTGTGCAAATGTTAATCCCTTCCCTCCTTCCTCCATGGAGATGAGTTGGGTCCGTCACTCAATTGTGCAAATGTTAATCCCTTCCGTCTCTCTTCCATCCAGATGAGGACTTGGGTCCAACTCACTGAAGTGTGCAAACGTTAATCCCACCCATATTGTATCAGGACTTGGGTCCAAGTCACTCAAGTGTGTAAATGTTAATCCCATCCATATTCAATCAACATCCATCCACCCACCCATCCATCCACCCATCCACCCACCCATCCCCCATCCATCCATCCACCCTTCTATCCACCCATCTATCCACCCATCCACCCATCCGTCTATCTGTCTGTCTGTCCATCTATGCATCCATCCCTCTGTCTATCCAGGTGTCTGTCTATCTACTTACTCTCTGTCTGTCTGTCCATTCATGGATCCATCCATCCATCTGTCTATCCACATGTCTATCTGTCTATCTATCTACTATATCTATCCACCTATCTGTCTGTCTGTGTGTCTATCTATACATCTCTCTGTCTGTCTGTCCATCCATCTATCCATCTATTCATGTATCTTATCTGTGTATCTATCTATCATCTATCCATCCGTCTGTCTGTCTATCCACCTACCAGCCTGTCTGTCCATCCTTCTGTCCATCTGTCTATCCATCCATCTGTCCATCTGTCAATCTGTCTGTCTGTCCATCCATCCATCTATCCATCTATTATCCATCTATCCATCTGTCTGTCTGTCCATCCATCCACCCATTTGTCTATCCATCTATCCATCTGTCAGTCTGCCTGTCTATCCATCTATCTGTCTGTCCATCCATCTGCCCATCTGTCTATCCATCTATCCGTCAGTCTGTCCATCCATCCATCTACCCATCTATCAGTCTGTCTGTCTGTCCATCCATCCACCCATCTGTCTATCCGTCTTATCTATCCATCTTTCAGTCTGTCTGTCCATCCATCCATCCATCTATCTAGGTATCAGTCTGTCTGTCTGTCCATCAATCCATCCATCTAGCTAGCTATCAGTCTGTCTGTCTGTCCATCCATCCACCCATCTGTCTATCCGTCTATCCATGTATCAGTCTGTCTGTCTGTCCATCCTTCCGCCCATCTGTCCATCCATCTCTCTGTCTGTCTGTCCATCCATCCACCCATCTGTCTATCCATCCATCTATCCATCTGTCAGTCTGTCTGTCTGGGTGAAGAACTCTGAAAAGGGACAAACTTTCTAGAACCATCTCCTTTCCCCGGGCCGTTGTGTGTGTGTGTGTGTGTGTGTGTGTGTGTGTGTGTGTGTGTGTGTGTGTATGTGTGTGTGTGTGTCTGTCTGTCTGTCTGTCTGTCTGTCTGTGTGTACATCCTAGACTTCACCGGTCCATCTGCCATGACCGTTGGATTCAGAACCTTCTAGAACGCGGTGCCGTCTCCACCACCCTATCTAGGACTCGCTGCCCAGTGCTCGGGACAAGATGTCATCTGCTCATACACGTGTGTGCGTGCGTGTGCGTGCATGTGGCCCGGCCGGTCGCCCTGGGAAATGCCCTGGGTCACCATGATGATGATGATGATGATGCCCGGAGTTCACATCCTTCCAGGGTCACCATGATGATGATGATGATGATGATGATGATGATGATGATGATGATGATGATGATGATGATGATGGATGGATGGATGGATGGGTGGATGAATGGATGGATGGATGGATGGGTGGGTGGATGGATGGATGGGTGGATGGATGGATGGATGGATGGTGGATGGATGGGTGGATGGATGAATTGATGGATGGATGGGTGGGTGGATGGGTGGATGGATGGGTTGATGGATGGGTCAATGGATGGATGGATGGATGGATGGATGGATGGATAGATGAGTGGATGGGTGGGTGGATGGATGAATGGATGAATGGATGGATGGGTGGATGGATGAATGGATGGATGGGTGGCTTGCTGGATAGATGGATGGATGATGGGTGGGTGGGTGGATGGATGAGTATCAGATGGATGGATGGATGGATGGATGGATGGGTAGCTGGATGGATGAGTGGATGGATGGGTGGCTGGCTGGGTAGATGGATTGATTGATGGATTGATGGATTGATGGATGGGTGGATGGATCGGTGGATGGGTGGATGGATGGATGGATGGATGAATGGATGGATAGATAGATGGATGGGTGGATGGATGGGTGGGTGGATGGATGGATGGATAGATAGATGGATGGGTGGATGGATGGGTGGATGGGTAGATGGATGGATGGATGGGTGGATGGATGGATTTGTGGATTTCCCCCCTAGGCCACCAAAGACCTAAGTTCTTCTCCTCCTGTCTCTCTATCTCCAGGTGCAGAGAAGTTGATCCTCCACATACAGAAGCACAGCATCCTCTTTGCCCTGGCCACCAGCTCAGGGACTGAGTCCTACCAGGCGAAGACCAGCGCACACCGGGAGCTGTTCGGTGCCTTTCACCACGTGGTGCTGGGTGATGACCCCGAGGTCAAGGCCAGCAAGCCCGCCCCGGACATCTTCCTGGCCTGCGCCCACAGGTTCTCCGGACATCTTCCTGGCCTGCACCCGCAGGTTCTCTCCTCATCCCCCCCCCCCCCCGTCAACCAGGTAAACCGAGGCCTCGGGCCTCGGGTCCACTGCATGGACCACACACAGAGAGACACACACCACACACAGAGAGACACACATACAGACAGATATGGACGGATACACAGATACACAGACCAGACAGACAGACAGCCAGACACAGAAACACACAGATAGATGCAGAGACGGACACAGAGACACAGATAGACACATGGACAAACCAGACAGACATGCAGACAGACAGACAGGCAGATAGACACACAGACCGACAGGCAGACAAACCAGATAGAGACACAGACACAGAGACAGACTCATAGACAGACAGACAGACAGACCACAGAGACACGGACAGACAGTCACACTCCAATAGACAGACAGACACACTGACAGAGAGATAGACACACAGACACACAGACACAGAGACCAGACAGATAGACAGACAGACAGACACAAGAGACGGGACAGACACACAGATTCACAGACCTACCAGACAGACCACAGAGACACAGACAGACACACTGATAGACACACAGACAGACAGATAGACACAGACAGACGCACAGATACACAGACCAGGCAGACAGACAGACAGACAGAGCACAGAGACACGGACAGACAGACACACACCGATAGACAGACAGAGAGATAGACATACATACACAGACAGACACACAGACAGACAGACTACAGAGACACACAAATAGGCATATAGACAGACAGACGGATACAGAGACAGACACACACAGATAGACAGACACAGAGACACTTGGCCAGACACAGACAGACACACATACAGAGACAGACAGACAGACATAAGAGTCCAGACAGACAGATACACAGAACAGACCAGACAGACCGACCACAGAGACACAGACAGACAGATATAGGGACAGACAGACACACAGAGACAGACAGAGAGACACGGACAGACACACAATCACACAGACGGATGGACGGATGGAGAGACGGATGGACAGACAGCCCCAGGGGAACAGGGAGGGAGACTCCTTGGCACAGTGCTCACCTGGCCCACACCAGGCCCTGGGTGGGGGAGGCCTCGAAATCACACACAGAACATGCCAGTAGGCACGCCGTGGCTCGACGGTCACCTTCCCTCCTTCCTTCCCTCCTTCCTTCCCTCCTTCCTTCCTTCCTTCACTCCTTCCTTCCTTCCCTCCCTCCTTCTTTCCCTCCCTCCTTCCTTCCCTCCTTCCTTCCCTCCCTCCTTCCCTCCTTCTTTCCCTCCTTCCCTCCTTCTTTCCCTCCTTCCCTCCCTCCTTCCTTCTTTCCCTCCATCCTTCTTTCCTTCCCTCCTTCCTTCCTTCCTTCCCTCCTTCCTTCTTGTTCCTTCCCTCCATCCTTCCTTTTCATCCTTCCTTCCTTCCCTCCTTCCTTCCTTCCCTCCTTCCCTCCTTCCTTCTTTCCTTCCTTCCTTCCCCCCTTCCTTCCCTCCAACACTGGGCACCCGGCCCACCCCCCGGCCGACCTCTCACTCCGCGTGTCTCTCTCGCCCTCTGACCCTGCAGTGCCTGGTGCTGGAGGACACGCCCCACGGCATGGCGGTCGCCCAGGCAGAGGGGATGCAGGTGGTCATGGTGCCCAGCGTCCAGCTCGACCCCGAACTCAACGGCCGGGGCCACCCTGCTGCTGCCCTCCTTGGGTGACATACAACCCGAGCTCTTCAGCCTGCCCGCCTTCAACTGACCTGCGGACGGACAGACAGACAGACAGAAGGACACTGGACACAAGGCCAAGACCTGACCCATCCCAGGGCCTCCCTGACCTCTGGAAATAAAGGGAATGAACACAGGAAGTGCCTCACTGAGTCACGAGTGGATGGATGGATGGATGGATGGGTAAATGCATGGGTGGATGGATGGGGATGGATGGGTGGATGGGTGGATGGATGGGTGGATGGATGGATGGGTGGATGGGTGGGTGGATGGATGGATGGGTGGATGGATGGGTGGATGGGTGGACTGGTGGATGGGTGGACGGATGGATAGATGGATGGGTGGATGGGTGGGTTGATGGATGGATGGGTGGATGGATGGGTGGATGGGTGGACCGGTGGATGGGTGGACGGATGGATACATGGATGGGTGGATGGGTGGGTGGATGGATGGATGGGTGGATGGATGGGTGGATGGGTGGACGGTGGATGGGGGACCGATGGGTGGGTGATGGGTAGATGGGTGGATGGATTGATGGATGGGTGGATGGGTTGATGGATGGATGGATGAATGGATGGATGGAGGGGTGGGTGGATGGGTGGATGGATGCATGGGTGAATGGATGGATGGGTGATGGATGGGTGGATGGGTGGATTAATGAGTTGATGGATGGGTGGATGGATGGGTGGATGGATGGATGGATGGATGGGTGGGTGGATGGATGGGTGGATGATTGGATGGATGGGTGGATGATTGGATGGATGGGTGGATGGATGGGTGGATGGGTGGGTGGATGGGTGGATGGATGGGTGGGTGGATGGGTGGATGGATGGATGGGTGGGTGGATGGGTGATGGATGGGTGGGTGGATGGATGGCTATTATATCCTGCCCAGGCCCCTCCTCTCCCCCTCTGCCTGTGGGATTTGTTCCATTTGGTTTTGTGTCCTCTGGTGCTGCAGATGGTGGGTGATCAGCCTTGGGTCTAAAAATATCAGGCTGTGCTGAGAATAGCTTAGTCTCTTGCTCTTCAAGGCCAGGGTGGGGCTGAAGGCTGGGAATCAACTGGGTCAAGGTGAGAATAAGAGCAATAACAGTATTAACAACAACAATGACATGAATAACAATAGCAATAATAACAACAATCATAGTATGAGTAACAATAACAGCGATCATAACTGTAAGAATAACAATCACACATCATCCATAACAAGAACAGTAACAATGGGAGCAACAACAATCACAGCAATCATAGCAATAACAATAACAATAATAGCCATTATAACAACCAAATAACAATAACAATGACATTAATAAGAGTAACAATAACAATAGAAGCAATAATAGCAATAACCAGAGTAATAGTAGCCATAATAACAATAACTATAACAATAACAATAATAAGTTCAATAACATCGATAATGATAACAGTAACAATAACTGTAACAATAGCAATAATAACAATAACAGTAACAATAATAACAATTACAGCAAGAATCACAATAACAGCAAAACAATAGTGATAAGAACAAAGACAACATCAATCACCATGACAGTAACAATAGTAACAATAATAATAACCATAACAGTAATCATAAAAGTAAGAGCAATAACAGCAATAATAATAATAGCAGTAATAACAGCAATCACAGTAATAATAGTCATAATAACAATAACATTAACAACAAACAATAAGAACAATAACAATAAGTATTAACAATTACAATTCCAACAACAGCAATAACCATAATAGTAATAACAATAGTAACAAGAACAATAACAGTAACAACAAAAATAATACCATTCCATCCATCCATCCATGCGCCCATCCATCCACCCACCCATCCATCCATCCATCCACCCATCCACCCACCCATCCATCCATCCACCCATCCATCCACCCAACCACCCATCCATCCACACATCCATCCACCCATCCATCTACCCATCCATCCATGCATCCATCCACACATCCATCCACCCATCCACCCATCCGTCTAACCAGCCATCCATCCACCCATCCATGCATCCATCCACTCATCCATCCATGCATGCATCCATCCACCCATCCATCCATCCACCCACCCATCCATCCTTCCATCCACCCATCCATCCATCCATGCATGCATCCATCCATCCATCTATCCATCCATCCATCCACCCATCCATGCACCCTTCTATCTACACATCCATCCATCCACCAATCCATCCATCCATCCATCCATCCATCCATCCTTACATCTGCCCACGCATCAATCCATCCATCCATCCACCCACCCATCCATCCACCAATCCATCCATCCGTCCATCCATCCATCCATCCATCCATCCATCCATCCTTCCATTCGCCCACGCATCCATTCATCCATCCACCCACCCATCCACCCATCCATCCATGCATCCACCCACCCATCCATCCACCCATCCATCCATCCATCCACCCACCCATCCACCCATCCATCCATGCATCCATCCACCAATGCATGCATCCATACACCCATCCATCCATCCATCTGTCCACCCATCCATCCATCCATCCACCCTCCCATCCATCCTTCCATCCACCCATCCATCCATCCACCCATCCATCAATGCATGCATCCACCCACCCATCCATCCATCCATCCACCCATCCATCCACCCATGCACCCATCCATCCATCCATCCATCCACCCATCCATCCATGCATCCATCTACCCATCCATCCATCCATCTGTCTGTCAATCCATCCATCCATCCATCCACCCACCCATCCATCCTTCCATCCATCCATCCATCTACCCATCCACCCGTCCATCCACCCACCCATCCACCCATCCACCCATCCACCCATCCATCCACCCATCCATCCATCCATCCATCCATCCATCCATCCATCCATCCATCCATCCATCCATCCATCCATCTCCCCAGCCAGCCACCGATCCATCCACTCATCCATCCACCCATCCATCCATTCATCCATCCATCCACCCATCCATCTACCCATCCATCCATCCATCCACCCATCCACCCATCCATCCATGCATCCATCCACCCATCCATCCATGCATCCATCCACCCATCCATCCATGCATGCATCCATCCATCCATCCACCCATCCATCCATCCATCCATCCATCCACCCATCCATCCATCCCTCCATCAACCCATCCATCAACCCAATCCATCCATCCATCCATCCACTCTTGTTTGTTATTGGGGTGGGGGTAGGGAAGGGGGGCAGGCTCTCTTGGTTCTTGAATTCAGCACCCTGGGTTCTCTGGACCCCTGAGTGACCCTGAGCCCCAGAGACCAAGATGGCCCCACTTCCGGTTTGCTGGTGGAGCTCAGAGTTTCCTCATGGAGTTTCCTGTCCCTGGGGTGGGGCCTTGGGCCCCTGGGAGCCATAGAGATACCAAGATGGTGCCACTTCTGGTTTCCTGGTGGTTTCCTTGGATACCAGGCACCTGACTTCCTATTCCTCTTCCTATTTCTCCTATGATGCTTATTGGTATTATTACTATTGTTGTTGTTGTTACTGTTATTGCTGTTGTTACTATTGTTATTAATATTGTTATTACTGTTACTGTTATTGTCGTTGCTATTGTTTTTACTATTATTACTATTATTATTATTGTTACTATTGTTACTATTTTTATTACTCTTACTGTTATTGTTGTTACTATTGTTATTACTCCTATTGTTTTGGTTATGAACATAGTTCCTACTCCTATGTCTACATTGTTGTTACGATTATTGCCATTATTGTTATTATTACTCTCAGTTTTACTATTATTACTCTTGGTACTGTTATTACTGTTATTATTACTATTATTACTTCTATTATTGTTATTGGCATTGCTATAGTTATTGCTGTTATTAGTATTGCTATTGTTGTTTTTGATACTATTGTTACTATTATTATTACTATTGTTATTAGTATTATCATTACTGTTGTTATTACTGTTATTTCATTATTACCATTGTTCTTTTTGCTATTACTGTTGTCACTATTGTTATTGTTACTGTTATTGTTGTTAAGATTATTATTGTTATCACTGTTATTATTGTTATAGTTGTTATTGTTACCACTATTAGTAGTATTATTACTATTGTTATTACTGTTGTTAGTACTATTATTTGTATGATTGATATTATTGATATTATTGATATTATTGTTACTATTATTACTACTGTGGTCGTTGCTATTGTTATTGCTATTATTACTCTTAACATTGCTATTGATATTATTGTTATTTCTATTATTGCTATTGTTGTTCTTGTTACTATTACTGTTATTGTTGTTGTTTTTATTACTGTTATTACTGTTGTTGTTGTTGTTACTGTTATTGTTACTATTGTTGTTGTCACTATTGTTCTTACTATTATTATTGCTATTGTTATTACTTTTGTTATTACTGTTATTTCTATTATTACTATTCTTGTTGTTATTGTTACTATTATTCCTATTGTTCTTGCTATTATTTCTGTTATTGTTGTTAATACTATTTTTATTTACTATTATTACTGTTGTTATTACTATTATTGCTATTATCACTATTGTTATTGTTACTGTTGCTATTATTGTTATTACTGTTATTGCTATTAATATTACTCTTATTTCTATTATGATTGTTGTTATTACTACTGTTACTACTGTGGTTGTTCCTATTGTTACTGTTATTACTATTGTTATTACTATTATTAATACTATTATTAGTGTTGTTATTACCATTAATTCTATTATTACTATTGTTGTTGTTACTGTTATTGTTGTTGTTGCTATTATTAATACTATTATTAATGCTGTTGTTATTACTGTTATTATCACTGTTAGTTCTATTATTACTATTGTTGCTATTGTTACTATTATTAGTATTATTGTTATTACTGTTATTATTACTCTTGTTGTTACTATTGTTACTGTTGTTATTACTGTTATTACTATTAGTTACTATTATTATTGCTGTTGTTATTACTGTTGTTATTTCTGTTGTTATTACTATTATTTCTATTATTACTGTTATTATTACTGTTGTTACCGTTATTGTTACTGTTATTGTTACGATTATTACTATTGTTGTTACTGTTGTTATTACTATTATTGATACTATTGTTATTACTATTGTTACTGTTATTATTACTGTTGTCATTACTATTGTTTTTACTGTTGTTATTACTATTATTATTACTGTTATTGTTACTGTTATTATTACTGTTATTGTTACTGTTGTTATTACTATTACTATTATTGTTATTGTTGTTATTGTTACTGTTATTACTACTGGGGTAGTTGCTATTGTTATTACTATTATTAAAACTATTGTTATTACAGTTGTTACTGTTATCATTAGTATTGTTTTTACTGTTGTTTTTACTGTTATTATTGTTGTTGTTATTGTTACTGGTGTTACTATTGTTATTGCTCTTGTTAGTATTATTATTACTGTTGTTATTGTTACTATCACTGTTGTCACTATTGTTATTACTGTTGTTATTACTGTTATTGTTACTGTTGTTACGGTTATTGTTACTATTATTATGCCTGTGGTTGTTACTATTGTTATTACTATATTAGTACTAGTATTACTGTTATTGTTTTACTATTGTTATTATTACTGTTGTTATTACTATTGTTATTACTGTTATTATTACTATTGCTATTACTGTTATTGTTGTTGTTGCTATTATTTCTATTGTTCTTGCTATTATTACTGTTATTGTTGTTGTTATTGTTACTCTTATTACTACTGTTATTACTTTTATGGTTGTTATTGTTATTATTATTACTCTTGTTGTGACTATTATTGTTGTTGTTGCTATTATTAACACTATTATTACTGCTGTTATTATTACTGTTATTGCTATTATTACTGTTGTTGTTATTGTTGCTATTATTGCTATTGTTGTTATTATTGTTATTGTTACTGTTGTTATTGTTACTGTCATTGCTGTTATTGTTACTATTATTACTACTGTGGTTGTTGCTATTGTTATTACTATTGTTATTCCTGTTATTATTACTGTTGTTGTTGTTATTCAGTTTATATTATTTTTTGGGTCTAGTCGTGGGGCCTGAATTCTGGGTCTGGGTGCTGTCCCTCAGCTCTTCAGCTCAAGGCTAGCACTCTACCACAGCACCACTTCTGGCTTTTTTCTTTTTACTTATGTGGTGCTGAGCAATCGAACCCAGGGCCTCAGGCATGCAAGGCAAGCGCTCTACCACTAGCCACCTTCCCAGTCCCCAGAGGGTTTTAATAAAGCAAGCCTTAAGGAAGAAAGATAACATGAAGTGACAACTACAGAAATTCTACAGAGATGACACCTTTCACATTTCTGTCTTCCTTCTCTTCTCATACTTCAGAAAGCATTGACTAACATTATAAATATACTGCAATTATAAGTTAAGGATCAGTGTTTTTTTTTTTCAACCTGAAGCCTTTTTTCCATGATTCTTGACATAAACTTTTTGGGAGATTTTTTGGATTGTGATGGGATTCCACCCAAAACAAAGCCATGTATATCAAGAAAGTCAATATTTTCAACTCAGAGTACTAAACAAAAGAGGGAGAAAATTAAATTAAGGTTAGCAATATATGTCAAGCACAAATATACACAATATCAAGATATCTTGAAATTGTATACTTTTACTGGATAAAGTGGCTCAAACCTGCAATATTATCTACTTAGAAAACAGAGATTAGAGTATTGCAGTTCCAGGCAAGCCCAGACAAAAAAAAGAAGTTTCAGAAACTCTAACCATTTGCTGGGTGCAATGTGTTTTGCTTGTGTTAGGAGGACCGCAGTCCAAGCAGGCCCAGGCATAGTGATACTACCTCAAAATAAGCAACCAAATTACAATCTGCTGGTATGGCAATAAAAGAGATGCTGTTTCACAAGTATAGGATTTTGGGTTCAATCATCCAGTATTCCTAGGCATTTAAGTGTGTGTCAGGGTAAGAATTTGGCATGTCTGAGGTCAAGACTTCATACTCATTTTACAAGCTCTAATAAAACCTTTGCCTCTTTTGTTATTTTTTTTAAATATAGCATAACTTCCATGCCCAAACCAAATAATTTCCTATTAGAGATTTTCTCCTATCCATTAAGTAATATATTATGTGTTGGATACTGTCCTACTGAAATCACACTAAAGATCAAAAACCCATTGCCTTAGAAAGTGACTGCATTGGGAAAGAGAATCTCAAAGGTAGCATTTAAGTTGAACTCTCCTCCAAGAGAAGCAGAAGGCCTTGAATATTCCAAGGAAAGAGGACTCAGAAGGAGCCAACTCTGATCTTGGAGTTTTAGTTCCACCAACTCAGAGGGAATGTATTTACAGTGTTAATGCTACCCAATCTGTGGTAGTTTATTATTACAATTACTAGCAAACATGTGGAATCTATAAGACATGAAAAGTCATTGACTCTTGGGGTCCATGACTCAAATTTATAATCCTAATGATTAAGAAGGATGAGACTTGGGGGATAATGGTTTTCAGAATGGTAGGAAAATTCATGAGGTTCTATCTCCAATTAACTTCAAAAATTTCTGGGCTGGAGACATGGTTCAAATGGTAGACTGACTACTGTTAGCAAACTGAGCATGAGTTATATTCAAGCCCCAAATTGGGATAAAGAACTTGTCCTTAGAATAATACTATGAGAAACAGAATTATGAATAGGAAAGCAGAAACAAAAGAAATAAACTTATTCATACAGACAAGGCTTCCCAAAATGAAATATGGCTTAAACTGTAATATTTAGGGTTTTCCTCCTATACAGTAGAAATAAATGGTATTTTGATTTGACAAAACTAAAGTGTAAAACTGTATGCAATAAATAATCACATTACTTTTATGTTTCCATAATTTAAATTTCCTACAAAGTTATAGAATAGTGTAGCTTTTGAAAATAAACCAATGTTGCACTTTCAAATATGATTATATATCCTTGCAAGTGTTGTCTAAAACTGATCTACACTGAAATGATTGCCATTGGTATCTTTCTCAAGATTCCAAATGTTTATACTTTCAGCTGACCTTCCACAAAACTCATACACCAAAATAACTTTTTAGTTTGTTCATGCAATCATAGGAATATAAACATATGTGTCAAAATGTTAATTACCTTAATCTGCTGTCATTAATTTAATATAACTAATACAATTAAGTATATACCTTGAGGAAAATAAGATTCTTCCTTCTAAATACATGCTTGCAGGCACACACACACACACACACACACACACACACACACACACACACACATATATTTACCACTCTGACTCAGGTTAGATTCCTGACATTGGGTATCAGACACTTATCTAATAATCAACCTTTCCTGCACAGATATAAAATACATTCATGTCCCGACCCGCAGGACGTCAACGAGGGCAGTGAACCTAAGCGAGAAGGAATGAAGGGACAAGAGACACGAAGAAGGACAGCAAGACAAGGATTCTGATCAAGCTGCCAAATTTTATTTTTTCACACTGGGGTATTTATATGTTTAGAATAAGGAAGCTTTTTCATTGGGCATAGCAGCTGCAGGATGCTTGTTTAGGGCAGTGAAAAGGTGGTTGTTAGCAACAACTGGATGTTTGTATGGGGGGTGAAAAGGTGGTCGTTAGCAGCTACTAGGGGGTGAAAAGGTGATTGTTAGCAGCTACTGGTATTTGTATGGGGCAGGATGAAAAGACCGGATTCTGTGAACAGCCTCCTGATGTTCCAGTGAGATAGTCAAGCCTATCATGCAGATAGACTCCCTGCAGGGCTCTCGACACATTCATACTTCCACAATACAAAATACCAGATCATTCAAAATAATGAAAATAATTAAAGAATCACCCAGCTCCTGTACCATCTACGCCCTGATTTCATTCATTTATGTCAATACATTTTTCATATCATAATTAAAATATTTTTGAGTCTCTCATTAGCAGACAAAAATGTTATCATACAATAGGAAATGTAAGTAAAATTACTTTTCCCTGGGTAATCTTTTATATATATTATCAAAGACTTCGGTTTCCTTGTAGAGTCTGCTTCTGGCATTTTGCCCTAATGTCTAATATTAAATTACAAAGGACATGCCATATTCCTCCGTTCATTTTTCCTAAAGGTTATGCTATGGAGTTGAATCTGATTTGCTTGCTTATTCTAAATTAAATTTTCTCAACAACTTGAATTATTGTTTATGTTACTCCTAAACCATTTGAAATATCAAAAAGAACTGGAAATTCACTTTGACAATGATTTGTGAATGGCAACAATGCTTGTGGATGGAATGAAGGACTTGAATGATCTAGAGTTCCTTAAAAATGGCACTGTTCTTTAAAGGGCTGATCATTTAGTAAGCTTTAAAGTGTGGTCTTATTATTTCATCTAAGAAGATAAAAGTATGCTTTTCATCACATTTTTGCCTTCAAAGCACTAAAATTATTTCCTTTGTACAGTTCAGGCCCAGCTACTACTGCAGTGAAACCCACAAACAACTGCACAGCTGTGTTAGCTGCTCTAGAATTTGAAATTTTCTTCCAGTAGCCCTAGTGATTTGAGCCCAGATTCATGGGATAGTCACATAATCTACAGTTACAAATCACCACAATATACAAAGACTACATGCAAAATGAGGTTCAATTTTTTTCTTTGTTGTTTTCTTTTTGTCTTATTGATTGTCTTTTAAGGAGCTAGGAGCTGTGTATTTCTCATTATTGTTGATGTGACTTAAATAAATTACCAGATTTTTCAAATAAAATAAAGAGATAAAAAATACATATTTAGTCACAAAATAAAGCTAAACATTTGAGTGATTTTTTTTTATTCTAGTCCTGTTCTCAGTTATCTTCATATAATGTCGAGGTGAGTCAAGCATATGTATAAATTGACATGTATAAGCACACAGAACTCTGGAATCTTTAGATTTTGATTTCTATATCAACTTCACCTAGAAAAGAAAATTATCACTCGGTTCATGTCTTAAGTAATCTACTTAATACGAGTTTTAATCATTTTTTTCTTTTAAAATAAATTTTTGCCAATCCTGGGTTTTATTTATTTTTCTTTCTTTATTTATTATTTTTTAAATTGTGAAAATACCATACAGAGGGGTTACAATTACATGGGCAAGGTAATGACTACATTTCATATCAAGCATTGTTGCCTGCTCCTTTGTTTCCCCTTCCCATTCCTTCCAATCTCCTCGTTGGTATAATTTGTGGAGGGGAAGGGAAAAATAAATTGTTTAAATAGGGATACAGGTGGACCCATTGCAACAATGAGATGTACAAGATGTTATGTCGAAAAACCAACTTTACAAGTTTTATTAATTTTAGCAATAGATCTCATAATCTATGGAATTGATGCATTGCATAAGTATTTGATATATTATTTCCACTGAATTAATATTACATTTATTTTATTTTTTTGCACATGAAATAATTACATTCTTGAGGATAAAACATCCCTGTTTTTCATTTTGGTTGCCAAAGTGGAAGTATTAGACATTTTGAAATTTTAAATTTAAATTTGAACCTTCAAATTTCACTAGGACGCCGGGCACTGGTGGCTCACGCTTGTAATCCTAGCTACTCAGGAAGCTGAGATCTGAGGATCGCGGTTCAAAGCCAGCCCAGGCAGGAAAGACCGTGAGACTCCTATCTCCAATAAACCACTAGAAAACCGGAAGTGGTGCTGTAGCTCACATGGTAGAGCGCTTGCCTTTAGCTGAAGAGCTGAGGGACAGCGCCCAGGCCCAGAGTTCAAGCCCCATGACCGACAAAAAAAAAACAAAAACAAAAACAAAAAAACAAATTTCACTAGGACTTGAATTGTGTTACTTACAACTTTAATGTTAAAATAAAGAGCATTATTAAATAGAAAGCAACATTATAAGTTATCACACCTTAATCCCTGAATTGACTTAATGATAAAAAACAATTATATTTATATGACATATATACTTTTATTAATCGCTATTTACAAGTATGTATGTATGTATGTATACATACATATATACACATATTCAAATTCCATTCATCCATCAGAGACAATAATATTGTACCATTCTTAAGGAAAATGAAACACGCAGAAATAATAATGTTAAGTGAAATTAACTGCACCCAGAGAAACTTAGGTTTCCTCACTTGTGGTAGATAGCAGCTGCTTCTAAATGTAAATTTATAAACATTTATTAAACATACTGGATGGTATGCAAACAGATACAAATGAATTATCTGAAGTGTCAGAGTCTATGTAGTGTGAAAATATCATTCTCTTAAAAGATTAAGTCAAAGCCCAACAAAATAAATGCCAGTAAATGCGTAGTGCAAGAGAGGACAGTGGGGGGCAATGTGAGAGGGGTAGGAAATTGAAGGGGAAAAGGAGAGGCAAGAAACCATTGCATACTTCCCAGAATTGAAATATACAAAGCAAGGGGTAGTGTGAAATTGGGGTGAAGATGTTCTAGTGGTAACACATTTCCAGGTGCATTGTACACATAAACTGCTTTGTTAAATGGCAAGTAATTCCATACATAACATAATATTGAGATACGTAAAGACTGGGCTTGATTGGGAGGGATGGATGAGAATGTTGAAATGGGTGAAATTGATCAAGATGCTCTGTATCCATAAACTGTTTCAGTGAATGGCAACTCCTTTGTACAAGTAGTTAAAGATATTAAAATATTCAAAAATTTAATTATGATTGTTGAATAGAGAGTTTAACCTCAAGTCAATTCCCATTTAAAAATATTTTTAACCTGGAGGTTTGGAGAATCAAATTCCAATAATAAAACATTATGAATCTTTTTTCTGAAAATTTGAAATTTAAATAAAAATTCCTTTGCTTTTTGTCAGCTATTGGGCTGCTATAAGAGAATACTTCAATGTAAGTGGCTTAAAAACATCAGGAGTATATTACCCATACTCTAGAAGCTTGAACATTGGTTATAAAAATGGTTATTCAAAGCAATTCCTTGACTTATGGGGGGTCTACTTTCTGGTTCATTATAATTTATTTGCTGGACGTTCACATGGCAGAGTAGTTATATTGGGCTTCTTTTATCAGGATCATTATTTCAGGGTCATCTCTGAAAAGTTGATTCTAATGTCACCAGACAGGGAATACAATTTCAAAATGTGTATCTGGAAGTAGTTACATCGTCCAATATATTTTGCAACTTTTGCTTTAACTCTTAGTGTAGTGTATCATTTGGATATTATTTCATAAGAAATAATAACTTAAGGACAAACCTATATCGTGTAAATTATGTGAATGATTCTTCTTAACAATGGGAATAATTATAGTAATGGCAAAGTGAAGTACGATTGTTTAGTGGCTCTTGAATCACATCATAGGTAATCATGTAAACATGGTGCAATATTTCTAAGGCCCTTCTGATGTATTTGAACAATCTCCAATGAGTTAATTGCTTTCAGAAATACAGATCTCCTTTGATTTTAATTACCGTCTGCTATTAGGACTCCCACAGACACCAAAATTAGAGGATGCTAATTTCTCTGAAAAAATACATAATGTAATTGTTATAATTAATATAACATGAAGAATGTAATATTATTAGCATTATAAATACCAGAGTTCACATTATATAATTGACATCCTTTGGTTACATCAATTTTTAGAATATTTATAACTAAATGTAAATTGTTTGCAAATAGTTATTTAATGATGTATAAAAAATGAGAAAAAGATTTGTGTACATATTTACTACAGATGCAAACAGATTCAGGTGGTTATTTATGATCCCTCATTTGTTGGTTTCATTCATGCATAGAGAACATGCAGAGAAGTGGCAATTGAAACCTTGCATTTACTAAAGAGTTAACATACATGAAATTTATGTTCTGCTAAATATCAGATTTTATAAATTAAATTGTTTTTGTCCCTTCCTTCCTTCCTTCCTTCTTTTCTTCTTTCCTTCCTCCCTCCTTCCCTCCATCCCTACGTCTCTCTTTCTCTCTTCTTTCTTTCTCTTTCTTGTTTCTTTGTTTCTTTCTTTCTTTTTTCTTCCATTCTTCATTTCTTTTTTTTACTCAGAATACTTCTTAACACTATAGAAAAAATACCAAAT
This sequence comes from Dipodomys merriami, assembly GCF_024711535.1. NCBI lineage: Eukaryota > Metazoa > Chordata > Mammalia > Rodentia > Heteromyidae > Dipodomys > Dipodomys merriami. Next base: position 2,904,798 of record NW_027202727.1, read on the forward strand.
GTTTTACTCCAATGTGTTATGAGGAATTATAACTATTAAATAGATTAATATTAATTTTAATAACCTAAGCTATATCTTAAAACAAAAAAACTAAAAACCACTAAAAAGCACTTCACAAAAATGCAGGATATGTAACAAATATTACTTTTCATGTCATTGTTTATTTCTTCAAACTAAAATAAGAATTTAGACATAATATTGTACATGTCTGTGTGTGTGTGTGAGAGAGAGAGAGAGAGTGTGTGTGTGTGTGTGTGTGTGTGTGTGTGTGTGTGTGAGTGTTTTGTTCTTGTGATTTGAACTCAAGGCCTATCCTTTACTTTTATTCACTCAAGGATAGTGCCCTAACATTTGATCCACAACTCCACTTCTGGCTTTCTGTGTGTGTGTGTGTGTGTGTGTGTGTGTGTGTGTGATTAATTGAGATGTGTCTCACAAACTTTCTTGCCAAGGCTGGCTTTGAAGTCCAGCTTCCAGAATAGCAAGGATTAGAAGCTTGAGACACTCATATTCAGCACAGATATAATATATCTAAGAATAAAATAAATTTCTTATTATTTGAATTCCAGAGGTCAATTTAACAAATTAACATTTAGATATTTATTTAGTTATTAAATCTGAACCTGTACTGTGGAAAAATACTTTTCATTTTTATGAAAAAATATGCACTAAAGGTTTCAATGACAGAATCTTTGGACAAATTGAATACTCTATTATTCAAAAGCGACAAAAGGATCATTAATCAAATTTCTCATGTAAGCTAAAATCAATAGGATCTATCAGGCTGACTGAAGCAATTTGTCATTAACTTTAAATTTTATCTATTGCAGCTACATGATTTTCTATTCTTTTTACCCTAAACTTTTTTGACATAAAAATTTAGATTCATACATTTTTTTGAATATGCAGAAATCTTAGTTACTGGTCATGTATTTCTGAGATTTGAGTACCAAGTCATTTCAGAGAAACACTGAATTTCATATGTTTTATGTCAACACTGATTTTTAGAAATTGAATCAATCTCAATATAAGCTAACTAAAGCAAAATATTCTATGACTTATCCAATTATTCCTATATATTTGAATATAACATTATTGAATGGCAGGAAATTCATATTATACCTACTCTCTATAGAAGTTATAGTATTCATTTTTCCTTCAACTAGAAAGAATGAACCTCACTATAAATGACAAAAAACTTGAATATAAATGCCATAAAATTATGAAAAATTCAAGTCATTATGAGTTAGATGAAATAGTCATTTTTGAAGATCAAAAATGAAATCTCTTGAAGCTTCCTTATCTGTTAAATAAAATGTATTTGCAGTCTAAATATTTCATTCATCTCTCCAGCAATTGTATAACCAAACCAACTCCATGCCAAATAGCTCCTCTGATTAATTGAAGTAAATACTTAGGAACAGAAGTTATCACAATTGTACAGAAATATCTACCCACCATTCTAGAAATTAAATCTGAAATCATAAAGGATTGGGATTAATAATTAGTTTTCACTATGTTGCCATAAAGAGGTGGTGAACCTTTTCAAGTGGGCACAGCTGTAGAGATTTGGTCACTGAGAACTTGTGATCAGAGGACGTTAAGATCAAAGTCCTTTCCTATTCTTCCTTCTTTTTCTTCTCTGTCTCCTTCTCATTTTCCTTCTCCCTCTCTCTCTACCCCTCTTTCTCCCTCTCCCACTCCTATTCCTCCTCTTCTTTTCTTCCTGGCTTCCACGAATATACATACTCCATCACATGTTCCTGACATGGGTACTGTGTCAACCCAAAGCAATGAGGATAAGAAACATAAACTGAAATGTATAAAATCAGAAGCCAAGACTAATCTTTCCACCTTTTAAGTTGATTTCATAAACGATTTTGTCATATTAATAGGAGACTGACACAGCATGTTCTCATTTATTATAAGGGATAAGATTTACTGGAAAAAATCTGACCAACATTGCCCTAATGAAATGATTGATTAAATTAATATTATAGTAGGGCAAATCTACTTTAAAATATCAGTTATACTTCAAAAAGAGGCAAAAAATTTACCACTATGGTTTGCTATGACAAGACATCAGAATTCACCCTTTTCCTCAAGGAAATAAATCTGTAATTGGCACTATTGTCAATTTCACAAATGATTTAATAAGACTGAAGAACAAATTTCAACTCAAACTGCGTGATATAAAATTTACTTTGTCCCTGTAAACAACCTTTGTATTCTATCTATGTTTGGTCCCTAAAATGACTTGCATTTTATTCTAATCATATTTTTAATTAACTTTAAGTATGTGATTGGGGGTTGCTGTTTGAACAGGCAGTTTATAAATAGTGTTTAGTGAGTTATTTTGTTTTCCTTTTTTCTCTCCTGAGGTTTGAACTCTTTGCCTGGGAGCTGACCCTGAGCTCCTTTGGATGAACACTAGAAATCTATCACTGGAGGAACTTTCAGATTTTTCTCAGATTTCACTGGAGATAAGAATTTCATGGACTTTCCTGCCTGGGCTGGCTTCAAACCTCAATCCTCAGCCTCCTGAGTATCTAGGATTACAGGCATGAGCTGCTAGTGCCTGTCTTAATACAATGCTTCCTTTTTTTTTTTTTTTGCCAGTCCTGGGTCTTGAACTTAGGGCCTTGACAATGGGCACTGTCCTTGAGCTTCTTTTCCTCATGCTAGCACTCTGCAACTTGTGTCACAGTACCAATTCCAGCTTGTTTTGTTTATGTAGTACTGAGGAATCAAACCCAGGGCTTCTCACTACCACTAAGTAAGTCTACCACTAAGCCACATTCCTAGCCCAGTACAATGCATCTTGATGATCATTGTCTCTCATCCTTCTCAATCCTATCTCATCTCTCAATTTACATAATTTTGTAGAAGATTCACTGACTCACAATGTCATATATAGTCACTTAGAGGATATGTCACAATTCGTATTTTATTGATAGTCTCATTCATCAACATACTAAACTTATGCATTACAGAATTCTGTGATTTTAAATGCTAAATTAACACTCAGATTCACCCACTACTATTCTAAAATTTTTCCTAAGGTTAATGCAAATGCAATCTGTAATTCTTCGATAAAGTACAATGATTCATAGAAAGTTAAGAGTTGGACTATGAATATCACCTTCAGTTCTAGAACATTTTATCATTACTACCCCCTCAAAATACTCCAATATTTATTAGTAGTCACTTCCTGTCATCATTTCAACCTACCCTCCACTTGACCAAACATTACTTCATAGTCTACCACTACAGATGTACCAATTTTAAAAAGCTCATTTAATTAGAAAATGCAGTCTATTTTATCCATTTCTCCCATGTAATATTAGTGTTTCCCAAGTACGTTCATGTAAATTTTTCTGACAGATAGGCCATATTGTTTTGTATACATGTATAGAATTATATAATGTCCTCAATGGGCATTTCAATATTTTATTATATATTATTGTAAAAGGTTTTGCTATCTATATTCTTGTACATGTGTCTCATTGGTCATGTGTTGAAATCTATTTTGTATATAAAACTATGACTTAAAATGCTGGATAATAGAGCAACTAGATGTGTAGTATCTTAAAGATTGCCAGTATGTTTAATAAACTGACTATATCATTTTAAGTGCTAAGCAACAATGTATAAGGATTCCAATTTCTACATAGTGGTTGTACAGTGCTATCTTATTGTTGTTTCTATTTCCACTAATCTCTATATGTATGCAATGTCTAGGTATGCTATGATCTTTTAATATGTTCTTTGGTTGTTGGTATATTATTACAGAGATATGTATTTGGATTTTTGGATAACATATTCAGGATGGTTAAAGTTTTTCATTGGCATTAATATGCTCTTAATATATTTCTGATTCAAATCTCTTTAAATAAGTGTATATCTATACATACTATGTGTACCTATGCATATTTCATATTTATATGTGTATATATACAAATAACTATATATGTATATTATTATTTTCATTTGTCCATAAGCGATCATTTTACTTTATTTGCCAAACATGTCCTTTATTGATTTTACTTTAGCATTAAGCAGTCTTAAAGATAGGCTCAAGTCTAACATTTTAGTATTATCTTAGACACCAATGGCCTTCTAGTCTAATGAACCATGAGCCCTCAGAATGTTGACCAAATTTCTTAGTTCGTTTACACAATTACTATAATTATGTATTTTCGCGTCTATCTTTGTTTCATTTCACCAGAGAATCTGTATTTATCCTTTATGTCATACATGAATACCAATGCCTTTGGAAGATATTTATTAATTGGTGCATATTAATTGTACGAAGAAATCTTATTGAAATATTTTGCACATGCACATATTGATCAAAGGCCTGATTAACCTGTTTCTGTCTTTCTCCATTCCCGTTGCCCCTTATTTTTCAACTGTTTTCTGTTAATGTCTTTGTGCAATCTCCACACATCGTCAAAATGTATTTCAGTGTTGTTCACCCAGTATCATTGAAAATTATGAAATGCTGAATATAAAGGCAAAAATCTAAGTAAATACAGACATATAATTTTTGTGGATTGGAGGATACATTTGAGCAAAGTTATTTAATTGTCTCCTGCTTCATCCCCCTCCTTTTATTTGGTCATTCTTGGGGCTTGAAATCTGGGCCTGGGTACTGTCCCTCAGCTCTTCAGCTCAAAGTGAGTGCTCTACCACTTGAGCAACTGTGCCACTTCTGGATTTCTGGTGATTAATTGGAGATAAGAGTCTCACAGACATTCCTGTTCCAGCTGGCTTTGAACCGCAATCCTCAGATCTCAGTCTCCTATGCAGCTAGGATTATAAGCATGAGCTGACAGTGCCCAGCTTCACAATTTTATTTATAAGTTTATGACAATTTCTTGAAACACCTGACCAGCACTCTTGACTCATTGACAAAAGAAAATAAACTGGAATATATTTCTCTGTCTAATATTAAAGGTGTTAGTGTAAAATTGTTATATTTGTAGAGGAAAGATTATAAAGCTCAATGGGTCTGGACGGCACCAGATTAGAGCCACATACATATTATCAAGGAATATTTAATAAGAGTTTAAAACCAAACACTTGTGGAATGACATTCTCTTTAATAAGTGGTGATAGATTAGACAGTATTGGGGAGAATTAAAAAGTGAACGTTGACTTAAATATAACAATTTATTCAAATATTATCTTCAAGCAGGTTTTGAAAGTGGCATATAAAACAAAAGAGTGATGTAAATATAAAGCAAAGGAAGATGTCTTGACAATTTAAGAATACTTAAATATGGCATTAAAATTATTGGAAAGGAAAACTTGATATAGTATAACTCAATAAAACTCAATAAAAGTCTAAAATAATTTAGTCTCGTATACAAATAGTGAATAGAATTTAGAAGCAGGGTGCTCATGTATCTCATCACAGCTAGGCTGTGATTTGAGTATTACTGTTTGAAGGCAGCCCACAAAATAAAGTCCCTGAGAATCTTATCTCTGCTTAATCAGCAAAAAAGCCAGAAGTGAGGCATGACTCAAATGGTAAATTGTTTTTTTTATTTTTTTTTATTTTTTATTTTTTGGGTCCAGTCGTGGGGCCTGAACTCTGGGCCTAGGTGCTGTCCCTCAGCTCTTCAGCTCAAGGCTAGCACTCTACCACTTGAGCCTCAGTGCCACTTCTGGCTTTTTTCTTTTTTGCTTGTGTGGTGCTGAGGAATAGAACCCAGGGCCTCATGCATGCAAGGCAAGCGCTCTACATTGAGCCACCTTCCCAGCCCCTCAAATGGCAAATTGTTAACAAAATGCAACAAATCTCAGGGGCCCTGATTTCAATCCCCAGGACCAGACATACATGTACAAAATTAATAATAGTAATACTAATAGTGATGATGATGATGGTGGTGGTAATGATGATGAAGGGTACCCATAGTCAAGGATAACATATTTGCAAATCCTGTACCTGAAGAATGCCTCAAATGTAGACTCTACATAAAATGCTCAAAACCTAATGTTAAAAAAAAAATCGATTAGAAACCAGCAAAATACATGTTGTGAAAAATAAGCACAAGAAAAGCATCATCAGTCATCAAATGAATGCACATTAAAACTAAAATGACATTATAAAACATATATGAGAATTACTTCACATAATAAAACAATGTCCGTACTAAATGCTATCAAGAAACAGAGAAACTGGATGCTCGCAGTGAAAGACCCCCGGCGTGGGGTGTCCTTCCATCTAAAGAGACCCTTCCCCAAGGAACAACGAGACCACTTGTACGGATGCAAACAGCACGAGGTTTATTCGGGCATGCCTCGGCTCCCAGGTGCACTTAACCACGAGATCCACAAGGTTCGGGTCAAGTGTATGGGAACCGGTTACACGGGTACCCGGGGCGACAAAGTCTATCGGGAGACTTGCGCGCCGAGTGCTTGAAAGCACCCTCTTTTTATGGACAGCAGAAGCGAGGTTACAGAAGCGAGATGCTTGGTTACAGAGTATTGATTGGTTAATTTTAAATTACGCTCAGGGTGGGGATTGGTCAGGTTAAGCTGGCCAGATGGGGTAGGTGGGGTTGGGGGGAAAGCTGACGTGTCGGTACTTGCCCTGACAAGTCTGTGCTGGTCGTCATGCACCGAAACTGTTCGTTCCCTAATTTTGACAAGTGATTTATTACCTCCTGACCTACCCTGCCATTATGGTTAAGGTTTTCAGGAAGGGACGGGAGGGTCGGCTATTTTCCAGGAATGTCTGGTTTTAGGGCATGTGTTAGAGTCATGCTGAGGTCAGCAGGTGGCGACTCAGTGGTTAATGACTTGCCTGTGTCCTGCTTTGTTCTCTTAGGTATGTAGGGGAAGGGGCAGCAGTTTTCCTTAAAGGGCTCAATGGTTGAACATATTCTGGGGTCTGGGGTCTTTTCAGCAGGAATTCAAATGGGAAAGCCACTTCTGAAAACATTTTGACAGGTTCCTAGAATATGAAATATGCAACAGGAATTGAGTTCTTTAGGCTTTGTCTCATAGAAATAAAATGTAACATTCACCCAAAGGCCAAAACACATAGGTTTATACCAGCATTATTTCCTCTAGTCAGTTCAGGCTTTCTTCAGGTAAATGGGAAACGAATTGTGCTACTTTCTATAATGACAGAACCAAAGGCAACGTCTGGGAATACAATACATTATTAAGGCATACAACAACTGACAATAATCTACCATAGATTTGAAGGAAATTCTAAAAGCTTATTTATTGCATGAGCTAGAAGTCGGAGAAAAAAAAATGTGTTGGTTGCCAGGATGAAACAGGTTTGGGATGGGACAAAGAGAAGTAGTGGATTTAATTATAAAAGGGAAGCATGAGACAAGACTCATTTTTGGTAAAGAAACATTATCTGTAAATATGATATATTAATATAGAATTGATAAAATTATATTGGACTTAATATGTGCACAAAATAATTAAAGTAACTGAAGTCTGCATAAGGCACTTGTGAAATATTAATGTCCTACTTGTGATGTCATTCTATAAATATTTAAAGAAACTGGGAAAATATTCAAGGGATTTCTCTGTGTTCTTCTTATAACATCATAAAGATCCATACTAAGCTCAATAGAATTTAATGATATCTAGAAAATAGAAGTCAATATCGAATGTTTACATTGGAAAATAGTCTGAGTCCAAGCTTGCTAATTAGAAGGCAGAACTTTAGAACACCAACATCCAGGGCCAGTTCTGACAAAAAAAAAAGTGAGAAACTATAAAAACACAGAAAGCTAGGTATAGTGTAATTTCCCTGTTATCTCATGTTTGTGGAAGCCATAGGTAAGAGATTATTGCTCAAAGGAGGCTTGGCCAAGAAGTAAGACCTCATCTGAAAAATAGTGGTCAGAGCCTTAGCAACTTCAAGCACCAGTAGTGCCAAAGGAAAAAAGAAAAGAAGAAAACAGAAAACTAAACGAAAGGATAGAAAAGGAAAACTATTTCCTCTTCATTCTTGTGGTTTTATGTCATTGGATACAAGAATTGAGAGTAATTTGTATACTGTTTTAAGAATCAGGCCTCTCTAACATGAAAGCATTTATTTCAAGTAATTATTTTATTATTACTATTTATTACCTTATTATGCCTTCTTGGAGATTGAACCCATGGCTTTGTATATATTAGTCTAGTCCTACAACTGAGCTGTACCCCAGCTCTCTTGTATAGTTTTGGAAATTTTTTATGAATTCTTCAATAGATAGCTACTCTACTTTTCATCTTATCTTTTCTCTCCCACTTTTTCCTCTATATATTTTAGTTTTTGTTTTGAAAACATTCCTCAATTTTATCTTCTAAACCTACAATTTTGCTTTGAGATTACAGGGAAGTCGGTTATTTTATGACATCTATTAAATTATATACAGATATATGTATTTCATATGCATGATTGATTCTTAGAGTTCATTGCAATATGGTCATATGTACATAGGTATTGAGCCATTGTGATCCTCTCCTAAAAATAGCTGCCCTTGTTTTCACCATGTGAATGCTTAGATTGCTGTTAGTTATTCATGCCCAAGTATAATTATTTGTCTTTTACTACATACTGGATTAACTTTAGATTTATGGGCATATTCTAGTTATTATAAATGAGGAAAATCATGCAGTATATATTTAATTGGATCTGGCTTATTTCACTTAATATCATTTTTTCCAGTTTTTCCAATTCCTCAGGAATGGGGTAGTGCCATTCTTTCCGATAGAAGCACAGAATTCCATCAATACAACAGAATTGAAGATCCAGAAATGAATCCACTCCTACAGGCACATAATCTTTGATAAGGGAGCCAGAAACAGGATGGAAGAAAGACAGTGTAAAACCGAATTTGGAAATCCTTACCCAAAAGACCACCAGAGACCATCAACAATGTAAAAGCAAAGGAGTCTTTATTGCAAGCTAGAACTTGGTCCCACCACATACATGGCAGCAGCCCATGACGCTAAGAGGCCCCAAGACCAGGGTTATAGTACTTTTTATACAATTTTTAGGGAAGGCAGGGACTTTGTATACATCATAGCATCTTACAACAAATTATAACACATCGCAGGGAAACTCTTAATACAATTCTATAGTATGACTGGCGCACTACAAAGCAGAAACAGGTTGTTGGTTAGATCAGAGGGTTGAAGTACTTTAAACTGGTTGGCTTGCACCACAGGGAGTCTCAAGGACACACTTGCTAAACTGCAGGGCTCCTTTTATAAACAAACACCACCTGTGGCCTGACTGCGGGGGTCACCATGCCCTCCAGCACCTGCCTGCCTGCGGTTTCCCCAAGGATAGTTTATGTTCCCAGTTGCCAGGGAATTGCTTCTTCTGTTCATTCCCAGGTCGGGCTCATGGTCAGCTGCATAACTCATACTTCAGAAGATGACATCTAGCTCAAGATGGAGTCACTCAGGCCTCAGGCTCCTCATTTCCCCCTTTCTGATAGGCCTTAAGGGCCAATCATGGTCCTTATGGGCACACATCATGTTCTCCATTGGGTACCAGATGATATTGAGCCTTTAAGATCATCAGCTGTACAGTGTTAATGCGTTTTCTAACAAACATCCCTAGCCGGTTTACAACACTGGACCCGACTGTGAGTAACAAAATTAACAGTACCAAAGGCCCTTACATTTTTTTCCACCAGTCCTGACTCTGTATATCAGTTAACTTAATTTTATACCAGCAGTACTCATGAAGCTCCAATATTAAGACATACTCATACCATTTACTACATACTTAAACTGTCTGAGGTTTGTCTTCTTTACTCCAATGACTTAATGTTTTAAGACAATCCTTACTTTTCAAATCCTTTTTTATCCAAAGAGGATACTAATTTTTTCCCAATTCCTTTCCCAAGGCTTTCTTTACTACCCTCCTCTTGTTTGCAATTCCTTGAACTTCTTTGTGGCTAGAGTTTTAAAATGCCCATTTTTCCTTTGGCTTGCAGAACCAAGTTATCTCAGAGCAGCCTCAAGTCACCACTGGGATGCAGAAACTTGCTAGATTTTAAGGCTAAGAGCAGGGCTGGGTCTCATTACTACCTGTATTGAAAACAAACTCAGGTTATTACCATACCAGAGCCAAACTTGGCTGTGACTATAGAGTGGATTTTCAGTCACTATGCACTGAAGTGCCTAAGGCAAGCAAGCCAGTGATATCCTTGCCCCCAATATCCACTGTGGGAATAGAGAAGGTTTCTGGATATCACCCAAAAGAATGTCCCACAAGATCTTAGTTTTAGCAGCTTTCAACCAGGATGCAGTCTCAGGTGATGGAATCAGGCAGTTCACTCTACTTTTTTCACAGTGGAGGTGGTCAGGGTAACAATGTAGATTTCTTCCAGGGGACTGTCAAGCTGTAGCAGCAGCAGCAGGGTCTTTCACTGGCTTCAAGGGACTGTCACACCTCCTGCTGGGCTGCAAATTCCTACACAGACTGGTTAAGGATACATTGCATAGGCTAGGCAGGCTGTTACCCCACTAGTTTTTAAGACTATTTAGACAATAGCCCACGACAATTTACCAAGATGACAACTTTTTAAACTAGATAGTTCTTTTAATAAGGCTGATTTTCTAGGCAGATATAGAGGGCTCAGGCCTGAACTATTTCCCATGCCTTTTCCTTCTGTCTATTTGGACACAACTTTTTAAAGTGACTCTGGTCCCTTGTTCTTAAAAGCAGAAGATGGGTGAATATTCATCTTCTGTAACTTCTTTAAGCTGACTCAGGGGTGTTGATCCTACCTAGCCAGGAACCTATAACCTTAGCCTATTTTACAAAGAACAATATTTTAACTTTTGGCAAATGCACAAACCTTTTCTCTGGCTACAGCAGTGTAGCTTGTAAACAAGCCTTCTGGTTTGCAAAAGCATCTTTCTGGATGGCTTAGGAATGTGGTCTCTAATGATGCCCCAGTTACTTATGCAGACCTTCAGAGAGATATCAATAGAAACACACTTACAGGTTTACAAACTTTTTCCTGAGGAGATGAATTTCATGTAGCTGGTGTCAGCTCAAAAATTATTGCCAATTAGAATTTTTGGCACATACAAGGGTTGGGATTTAAACTATCCCCCACATTTTATAACTTTAGCTTTTTACTACTGTCACAGGATGGCAAGTTCCTGTCCCTTACGAGGTAAATAGTCATGGACATTAGGCATGCTTACAAACTGTCTTCGCATGACCTCCTGGCTCTGATCAATTCTTGAAGGGCCATGCACAAATGACTCTAGGATCTGACATTTCTGCCATCCAAGCAGTGGCTTACTACCTCTGGATGCTCCACCATTGCTTTCGTTCCAGGAGTGTCTTCTCCACACTGGAAAAAATGCCTCATTGGCATTTCCCTTAGTTGGTCCTGAACTTGAACTCAGGGCCTGAGTGCTGTCCCTCAGCTCTACAGCTCAAGGTTAGCACTCTGCCACTTTGAGTCCCAAAGCAACTCTGCTTGCTCGTTCAGCACTCTGCTGGATGATTAGAGGTGACAGTCTCACAGGGACCTTTTTCTTCCCTGGGCTGACTTCGAACTAGTTTGCAGATCAATGAGTCTTATAGAAGGCCACTTTATTCCAATTAAAAGCAACAAGGTGGTCAACATAGAAGTAGCTTTTAAGCATGCTCTTACCTGGAACTTATAAAAGCCAAAATTACATCTAACAAACTTGTAAGAATCCTTTGTACTTTGCTCTGGGCTTGCTGGAAACTGTTTAAAAAAACCTATAAGAGCAAACTAGAATAGCAATTATTTTGGTAATCCTAATTTTTCCTTTGTGCACTTTGAGGCAAATATTAACAATTTTACTCTTAAACTTTATATCCAAAAATCCATTCCTAATTTTTAAGCCTCCTATTAATCTCCTTTTTAATATTCTATACATTAGTTTTTAGTTGCATTTTAAAAAATCTCTTAAAATCTTGAGGCAAAGTGTCATTCATTGTCTCTTGGCTGCTTGTTTTAAAACAGATACACACTAAAACTTTTAAACTTAAATGTCAATTTTTCCTTAATGCAAGAATTACAATCACCATCACTGTACCAAGAAGCTAGACATAACACCCTTATGACTTTTAGAAACATATACTACTTGTAGAACATCATTGAAAGCAAATCACATTATACAAATAAACTTTTTAATCCTTTTTTTAAGTCCAAGGGGCAGTTTTAGCAATACTAATCAGATCATCACATCACTCATTTTAACAATCATGTTTCCAGTGTCAATCTGTAGGGAAAAGGGACAGAACAAAGATGGGCCACTTGGCCCCTCCTATGGAATGGGCACGTACCTAAGCCAACTCTTTAGTGTTAGGTGAACTGCCTTTGTGCCAGTTTGCCCCCTTTCACCATGCATGGACTCCTCCCAGGGCCTGTCCCATTATCTGTGGACTTCCTCAGGGCCTGTCCCACCATACATGACCAGCTGAACTGCGCTTCTGCCTGTTCACTCCTCACCCCTAAAGACAGGTCTTCTGTTGGTTTCTAAGTTTTCCCTTTTCTTATCTCTTGGTTCTCGAATGAAAGACACAGTTTTAGACAGACAGAACAGGTAACATCTTTGACAGTGTTAAACTAACCTTTACACTTAAATTTCTAATATTTATCCCCAAATTTTAGCCAAGGAACTAAATTCCAAACTGCCAATGTATTTGTGTTAAGCCAGATATCTTGATTACAGTATAAACAGCCTTATGCATTTTAAAATATTAGATTTTAAAATACCAGATTTCTAATTTTTTAATTTTTATTTATTTTTATTGTGAAAATACTGTACAGAGGGGTTACAATTAGATGGGCAAGATAATGAGTACATTTCTTATCAAGCATTGTAGCCTCCTCTTTGTTTCCCCTTTCCATCCCTTCCCAGCCTCCCCCCACCCCCCCACCCAATCCTTCCCGCCCCTCCCCCCCGCAACAAATTTGTAAAGTTGGTTTTCCACATGAAAACTTGTACTTTTCATTGTTGCAAAGGGTCCACCTGTATCCTTATTTAAACGACTTGTTTTTCCCCTTCCCCTCCACAAATTATACCGACATCAAATACAGTGAAAGCAGGGGTTATACTGTGGGGGAGGGACATACAAAGCAACAAAGAAATAATCTTATAAACGCATTAGAAACAAATGCATGAAAGAAAAAAACACATTTGAATACATATCTTAGAGTTCATTTTCCTAACATCACCTGATCTGACCTTTTCTGCTTGACTCAGACATATACTAGATATTGCAAATAAGGGAAACCATGGGACCTATGTTTCTTTTTGGGCTTCGCTTACTTCACTTAATATAATTTTTTCCAAGTCTTTCAACTTCCTAACAAATGGGGCAATGTCATTCTTTCTGATGGAGTCATAGAATTCCATTGTGTATATATACCACATTTTCTTGACCCATTCATCTACTGAGGGGCATCTGGGTTGGTTCCATAACTTAGCTATAGTAAATAGTGCTCCAATAAACATAGTCGTGCTGGTGGTCTTGTTTGTATACTTTTGGGTAAATGCCCAAAAGTGTGATTGCTGGGTCATATGGGAGCTCTATGTGGAGTCTTTTGACGAACCTCCATACTACTTTCCAAAGTGGTTGAACAACTTTACATGACCACCAACAATGCAGTAAGGTTCCCTTCTGTCCACATCCCCTCCAGCATCTGTTGTTTTTAGAGTTCTTGATTTCAGGCATTCTAACTGGAGTGAGGTGGTATCTCAATGTTGTTGTGATTTGCATTTCTTTTATGGCAAGAGAGGTTGAGCATTTCTTCAAGTGTTGATTGGCCATCCTTCTTTCCTCTTCAGAGAAGTTTCTCTTTAAGTCTTTAGCCCACTTAGTTATTGGGCAGTTGTTTCTTTGAGGATTTGTTGTCGGGGGATTTAATTTTTTGAGTTCTAAGTATATATTAGATATGAGACCCTTGTCCATTGTATGGGTAATGAAGATCTCCCAATCCGTAGGCTTTCTATTGATCTTGCTAGCTATGTCCTTTGCCATGCAGAAGCTCTCTAACTTCATGCAATCTCATTTGTCCAACCTTTCTTTGATTTGTTGTGTTTCTGGGTCTCTATTAAAAAATTTTCAGCCTCATGATCTTGTATTTAAAGAATCCCATAGACTCCACTCCCAAATTACTCAAGCTGATTCAAAACTTTGGCAAAGTAGCAGGTTATAAAATTAACCCCCAAAAATCAATGGCTTTTCTATATGCCAACAATGAGAAAAGTGTGGCTGAAATTAGGAAAGCAACTCCATTTGTAATAGCCCCACAAAAAATAAAATACTTAGGAATTAACTTAACCAAAGAAGTGAAGGACCTCTATGATGAAAACTTTAAAATCTTGAAAAAGGAAATCAACACAGAACTTAAAAAATGGCAAAACCTCCCATGCTCCTGGATTGGCAAGATTAACATCGTGAAAATGGCAATACTTCCCAAGGCTATCTACAAATTCAACGCGATACCTATCAAAATTCCACCCTCATTCTTCAAGGAAATAGAAGAGGCAATCCAAAAATTCATATGGAACAATAAAAGACCCCGAATAGCAAAAACGCTCCTCAACGGAAAGAACACTGCTGGAGGAATATCAATACCAAATTTCAAACTCTACTATAAAGCCATAGTAATCAAAACAGCTTGGTATTGGCATAAGAACAGACCTCAGGACCAATGGAATAGAATTGAAAACCCAGAAATGAACCTACAGACCTATAGCCATCTAATCTTCGATAAGGAAGCTAAAACAATAGAATGGAAGAAAGACAGCCTCTTCAGTAAATGGTGCTGGCAAAATTGGTGAACTACATGTAGAAAACAAAAGCTAGATCCTTATATATCACCCTGCACCAGAATCAACTCCAAATGGATCAAAGACCTTGAACTCAAAGCAGACACTCTGAAAACATTACAGGATGGAATAGGAGAAACCCTAGGTCTCCTTGGCTCAGGCCGAAATTTTCTGAATAGAGATCCGGAAGCACAACAAATCAAAGAAAGGTTAGACAAATGGGATTGCATAAGATTGCAGAGCTTCTGCAGGGCAAATGACATAGCTGGCAAGATCAATAGAAAGCCCACCGATTGGGAGAAGATCTTTACTAGACATACAACGGACAAGGGTCTCATATCTAAAATATACTTGGAACTCAAAAAATTAAACCACCCAACAACAAATCCTCAAAGAAACAACTGCCCAATAAATAAGTGGGCGAAAGACTTAAAGAGAAGCTTCTCTGAAGAAGAAAGAAGGATAGCCAATAGACACATGAAGAAATGTTCAACATCCCTAGCAATAAAAGAAATGCAAATCAAAACAACATTGAGATATCACCTCACTCCAGTTAGAACAGCAAAAATCAAGAACTCTAACAACAACAGATGCTGGAGGGGATGTGGACAGAAAGGAACCTTACTTCATTGTTGGTGGGAATGTAAACTTGTTCAACCACTTTGGAAAGCAGTATGGAGGTTCCTCAAAAGACTTCACATAGATCTCCCCTATGATCCAGCAATCCCACTTTTTGGCATTTACCCAAATGTTTACAAACAAGACCACACTAAAGCTACCAGCACAACTATGTTTATTGCAGCATTATTTACCATAGCTAAGATATGGAACCAACCCAGATGCCCCTCAGTAGATGAATGGATCAAGAAAATGTGGTATATATACACAATGGAATTCTATGCCTCCATCAGAAAGAATGACATTTCCCCATTTGTTAGGAAATGGAAAGGTTTGGAAAAAATTATATTAAGTGAAGTAAGCCAGGCCCAAAGAAGCATAGTTCCCATGGTTTCCCTTATTTGCAATATATAGTATAGGTATGAGTCAAGCGGAAAAGGTCAGATAATGTGATGTTAGGAAAATGAACCCTTAAATATGTATTTTAATGTTTTCGTTTCTTTCATGCATGTGTTTCTAACGCATTTATAAGATTATTTCTTTGTTGCTTTGTATGTCCCTCCCCCACAGTGTAATCCCTGCTTTCACTATATTTGATGTCAGTATAACATGTTGAGGAGATGGGGACAAACAAGTTGTTTAAGGATTCAGGTGGACCTGTTGCAACAATGAGAAGTACAAAATGTCATGTCAAAACCAGCTTTACAATGTCGGTGTGGGGGGGAGGGGGTATAATTGGGTGGGGGGAGGTGGGAGGCGGGGAAGGGAGGTGAAGGGTAAACAAAGGAGGAGGCTGCAATGCTTGGTAAGAAATGTATGCATCATCCTGCCCATGTAATTGTAGCCCCTCTGTACAGTATGTTCTCAAATAAAATAAAATAAAATTAAAAAAAAAAATTTTCAGCCTGTGCCAAGGAGACCTAGCGTTTCTCCTATTGCATCCTGTAATGTTTTCAGAGTGTCTGCTTTGAATCGAGGTCTTTGATCCATTTGGAGTTGATTCTGGTGCAAGGTGATATGGCCCCCATAAACAGGCAGGAATTGCAATCCTAATATCAGATAAAATAGACTTCAAATTAAAATTCGTGAGAAGAGGCAAAGAATGTCACTACATACTAATTGAGGGATCTCTCCTTCAGGAGGATATTACAATTCTAAATATCTATTCACCAAACAACGGAGCACCCAAATTTATCCAAGAAACACTACTTTCCTTCAAATCCTACATAGATCCAAAGACATTAATTGTTGGGGATTTTAACACACCACTTTCCCAACTAGATAGATCAACTCAGCAAAAACTCAACAAAGAAACCGCAGATCTAAACAACTGCAAAGATCAACTAGATTTAACAGACATCTGCCGAAAATTTCACCCAGCAGCATAAGAATATGTCGCGACCACCTGGACCAGCAAGGAAGACGCGACCCGGGATTCTTCTCAATGTGGTTTATTCAGGACCTTTTACAACATCTTCTCTCCTGCTTCTTCTGCCCGCTTCTTCCTGCTTCTCTGTTCCCCCCCCCCCCCCCCGCCCCCGCGCTCTGGTTATAAGTCTCCTGGATGGCCAATCCTGAAGCACCACTTGGCATATACCGATAGGGTCGCAAACACGGAAGCAAACTAGGAACCAAGTCATAGCCATATAAGGAGTTGTTTTTACAGAGAGCACTTGTCACCGGGAAGACAGAAGGCGGGAGCCAGCGCCATCTTACCAAGGAGCTACAATGTTGCTTTTGTGGCCACGCCTTACTGCCTGGCTGTCTTTGGTCGTGGCTCCCGCAGCTCTCCACAAGAATACACGTTTTTCTCAACAGCACATGGAACATTTTCTAAAATAGACCACATTTTAGGCCACAAAGCAAACTTGTCCAAATTCAGAAACCTTGCATTCTCTCTGACCACAAGGGAATAAAATTAGAACTCAGCACCAGATTTTCTAATTTTTAAGTTAAAGAATCTTTAAAAAACCGTTAAAAACAATGTGAAGATTCCTTAAAATTTTTGGTTATGTCCAAACCTCATAACCTTTTGAATTTTAAACTTAAACTCTCCCATTGTTACAGCATGCTGACAACTCTTACCTTGAACATGTTCATAAACACATACAAAACACTCACACAGATCTTAAAGCACACAAAAAATCAAAATCAGTTGTACGTACATTTTCTAAAGTTTTTAAAAAAATTTTAAGACAATATTTCTTTTAAACGAAGTACCTTTGTTGAGCTTCATTTTTCCAGGGCTTGCTTGTTTAGCAAGGTATTTCACTAATCAGTCTTTTGAATCCCTTCTGTTGGAGGAGGGCTGGGTGAGGGGGTCACCTGAAACTGAACGGGCCTGATTTTTACCCAATTTTGACAAAAGCACTTTACAAATTGTTAAGCTGTCTGGAGCAGCTGAAAGTCCAGACCAGGCTCACTGCTATCTACACCCTAACCTCTCCAGCAGCCTCCACCAGGAGAAGGTGCACCTGAGGCTTGTCCATGCCCCTCCTCTTGGCTGCTGTAACAAAAGAAGGGGGGAGGGAGACTTAGCAGGTCTGTGACCAAGCCCAGCCAGAGGCTGAGACTTTTATTCCCCCAGAGATGTTCAAATAAATATCAAAAACACTGATAAACACAAAAACCAAGGATTCACATTTAAAACTGGTACCAATTCTAAAACGGAACTAGACAAAACAACAACCAAAGGCTGAGTTGGGGACTAATGGGCCCCCAGAAATCTGTGCTGTTCTCAAGCTGAATCCAGAGTTTGCTGAGTGAGCCTGCCACTCTCACCCAGAACTTCCCTACCTCAGAAAACATAGAACAGAAAACACACCAAAGTAAACAAGACAGACAAGTGGCCACAAAGACGAAATCAGGTCTCAGTGAATGGGGCAACATCTCAACACCACTCACTTACCAGGGGACTCGGACCCCCTCTACTCACCTCGGGAGGATTTTTCTTTTAGATTCCTGCAAACATTGACCCAGGAGCCTTCCAAGGCAGAGGAGAATTCCCAGTCATCTTGGGGCAAGGGAAAGAAGTTCCTAGTGGCTGTCCCCTCAGACTGACAGGTTCTCCCCCGTACTCAGACCCCCTGGGCTAAGGCCCGAGGCTAAGATCTTGCTGGTGCCACTTGCAGGTGGTCAGTGGCAGTTTCATAAAAAAAGAAGGAGCTACAGAGAAACAGATATTAAGGGGGTGTTAGCCAGTCTCCTCTGAGCCCTTGCATCAGGATGAATCTGGGAGGAGAAACATTCCAAGAATTCCAAAAGACACACAGACAAAACACTGAACCCTGAGACAAGACATGTTCACAGCATGTGCATTGTAGACTGTCAGTCAGAATGTGCTGGACTACAAATGGGCCCAAATGTCCACACTAGTGGACAGTCTACCCTGTACACTATCAGTCAGAAAGTGCCGGACCCCGCACTAGTGGATAGCCTACCCTGTAAACTATCAGTCAGAAAGTGCCAGACTCAAGCTTCTGCACTAGTGGATAGTTTACCCCCCAGGAGATCTGAGGGACAACTCCCACCGGCCCCGTTGGCTGTCTTATAGCACGTCCGCCAAGACCTCTTGCCAACCCCAATACAGAACCTGCAGGGAACTCAAATACCAGATGATTTCAGAATGGCAATGCCTCTACTTACTTGCCGGGCTTCTCATGACTCCTTGGTTAAGGCGTCTGGGTGGGCTTTGGGGGGATTCCCGGCCAATGCACCAAATGTAAAACTGAATTTGGAAATCCTTACCCAAAAGACCACCAGAGACCATCAACAATGTAAAAGCAAAGGAGTCTTTATTGCAAGCTGGAACTTGGTCCCCCCACAGCCCATGACGCTAAGAGGCCCCAAGACCAGGGTTATAGTACTTTTTATACAATTTTTAGGGAAGGCAGGGACTTTGTATACATCATAGCATCTTACAACAAATTATAAGACATCGCGGGGAAACTCTTAATACAATTTTATAGTATGATTGGCGCACTACAAAGCAGAAACAGGTTGTTGGTTAGATCAGAGGGTTGAAGTACTTTAAACTGGTTGGCTTGCACCACAGGGAGTCTCAAGGACACACTTGCTAAACTGCAGGGTTCCTTTTTTAAACAAACACCATCTGTGGCCTAACTGTGGGGGTCACCATGCCCTCCAGCACCTGCCTGCCTGCGGTTTCCCCAAGGATAGTTTATGTTCCTAGTTGCCAAGGAATTGCTTCTTCTGTTCATTCCCAGGCTGGGCTCATGGTCAGCTGCATAACTCATACTTCAGAAGATGACATCTAGCTCAAGATGGAGTCACTCAGGCCTCAAGCTCCTCAACAGCCTCTTCAAAAAATTGTGCTGGTAGAATTGGCTGTACACAGAAAACTGTAGTTATATCCTTATATATCCCCCTGCACCAGAATCAATTCCAAATGGATCGAAGACCTCATTGTAAGTCCAGATTCCTTGAAAATGTTATAGGAAGCGTTAGGGGAAACACGAGGGCCCCTTGGCATAGGTCAAAACTTCCAAAGATCGCGAAGCACAACAAATCAAAGTAAGTCTGGATAAATGGGATTACATCAAACCAAACCAATCAGTTGTCAGACTCAAAAGCCATGGAGAAGAGATAGTGTAGCACAGATTTATTAAGGAGCAAATCTACAGATGAGAGCCTCAGCCAATGCTAAACACTTACTACCTTTTCTACCTAGGTTATTTATAGTAGATTTACATGTATATAAGAGTTTTCTGGTGGGGATTAGAAAGACATAGATAGCATGTGAAATGAGTTTTAGCTGGAGAAAGGGAGGGATTAAGGCAGTGGGGTCTATAGCTCAAAGTCTTGGCTTGGTGCCAGCTAAGAAGGGCGTAAAGCAGGAGTTGTTATAAACAAAAGCACTGGTCTGAAGCCTCAAAATAAGGACCCTTGTCTATGTGAACCAAACAGTCTCTAACATGAGGTTTTATTTAAATTAACAAGCACAAGTTTAGATTTTTGCAGAGTGGGAAGGTGTATAGTCACAGGCAATGTCTGCTATGTCAGGTAATCCAATCTACACTTTCACATGTTACCCAATAGCCAGGTTTCAACACAAATAGATACAATGAGATTGTACAAATGAGACTTTGATTTTTCCCTCTCATGAAACAAAATTCTGTCAAATGCTTTCTGTCCTCCAGATGTTAACACAACATTTCTCATTATCTTTTCTACTATTTTGTTTTCATTATTGATGTTCACAGTACTTTTTATTGTTGTCTTCTGTGTATATGCAATTTTTAGGGCTTGAACTCTATGTTTAATGGTCTCCATTGTATTTTTTGCTCATGGGTGATGACACTATTCCTTGAGCCACATCTTTACCTTCTCCTTCTTGCTGGATAATTGGAGATAAGTTTTCACATTTTTTTTGTATTTTTTATTTTTTTATTGTGAAAATATTGTACAGAGGGGTTAAAATTACATGGGCAAGATAATGAGTGCGTTTATAATCAAGAATTCTAATGACAACAAATGCTGGAGGGGATGTGGACAGAAGAGAACTATACTGCATTGTTGGTGGGAGTGTAAACTTGTTCAACCACTTTGGAAAACAGTATGGAGGTTCCTCAAAAGACTCCACATGGAGCTCCCCTGTTTCCCAGCAATCCCACTTTTGGGCATTTACCGAAATGATCACAAACAAGACCACACTAAAGCTACCAGCACGACTATGTTTATTGCAGCATTATTCACCATAGCTAAGATATGGAACCAACCCAGATGCCCCTCAGTAGATGAATGGATCAAGAAAATTGGTATATATACACAATGGAATTCTATGCCTCCATCAGAAAAAATGACATTGCCCCATTTTTTAGGAAATAGAAAGACTTGGAAAAATTATATTAAGTGAAGTAAGCCAGGCCCAAAGATGCATAGGTCCCATGGTTTCCCTTATATCTAGTATATGTCTGAGTCAAGTTTTCAAATTTTGTCTGGTTAGACTGACATTGAAACAAAATCTTTAGTTCTTAGCCTCCTGAGTTTCTAGGATTCTACACATGAGCCTCTAACACCAAGCTTTGCTATACTGTTATTTTAATTATGTGGTAGAAGAAAGTGGAAGTATATTTTTGTTGTGTGCAATCTTCAAATACAAGTTTGAATCAACTGTTATCAATTTTAACTGTTAAATCAATGAATATTACACATTCCCACAGAAATATAATTGAAAAAGGGCATAATTGTTTTGATAAAACAAGTAATGGAACCATTTTTTTCACTTTACAATTCATGTTTTATATAACCTTAATTAGCGGACTTCCATGACTAAAAGTAAATATATTAATTGTATACCACAAGAAGCAAAGTGATTATAGTTAAGAATATATATTTCATCACAGTGAAAAGATAAGGGTTGAGCAGTCTCATTAAAAAGAAATGTTACACACAGAAACTAATGGATATGATATAGCTTGATAATTGCACAAGATATAAATGAATGGGATTACCACACCATACCTCATAAATGTGCAAAATATAATTATGTAGGTAGGTGCCAGTGGTTCATATTTGTAATCCTAGCTAGTAAGGAGTCTGAGAGCTGAGAATCATGATTCAAAGCCAGCCTACGCAGGAAAGTCCGTGAGACTCTTATCTCCAATGAGCCACCAGAAAACTGGCAGTGGTTCAAATGGTAGAGGACTAGTCTTGAGGTGAAGAGCTGAAGGACAGCGTCCAGGCCCAGATTTCAAACCCCACAACTGACAAAAATTAAAAATAAACAAATATTTTGACATAAAATTTAAAATATATATGCTAAAACTTTTTAAATCCTCACTAGATATAATAGTTTATATAAATGTAAAGAACTGTTTTCTGGTTTTAGTTGAACCATGCCTGTAAAAGCAAAATGTCTTCTGAGCTTTTCAGTCTTTCTTTTTTTTTTTAATTGTGAGAATACCATACAGAGGAGTTACAATTACATGGGCAAGAAAACTGGTACATTTCTTTTTTTTTTTTTTTTTTTGATCCGGTCATGGGGCCTGAACTCTGGGCCTGGGCGCTGTCCCTCAGCTCTTCAGCTCAAGGTTAGCGCTCTACCACCTGAGCCGTAGCACCACTTCCGGCTTTTTTATTTTATTTTATTTTTTTAAATTTTTTTTATTGTAAAGATACTATACAGAGGGTTACAGTTACATGAGTGAGGTAATGTCTTGAACATTGTTACCCCCTCCATTGTTTTCCCCCTACCATCCCCTCCCGCCCTCCCTTCCCCAAGGTTCTTTTTTTTTTTTTTTATTGTGATTAAGTGATTACTTAATTTCCGGAAATTCACAGTATTGTGGAATAATGATGCTCATTTAAAGTCACAAGTTCATTCTAACTTTCCTGGAGCAAATTGTCTATCACAGTCTATAATATATAACGGTGCTCATATGTTATATACCATATATGTGATCAGCAGCATTGGGATATTTAGTAGTGGTTCAACCAGATGAGTGGGAGTTCTTTGTTTCTTAAGTCCTGTTAGTTTTGTCATATCACCTAACATTTTGGATTCATCATCCACTTATCAGGGAGACCATGTACTGTTTGTCTCTTCGTTCTTGGCTTACCTCGCTCAACATGATTCCTTCTAGCTCCATCCATTTCCCTGAAAATGCCATTATTTTGTCATTTCTAATGGCTGCATAATATTCCATTGTGTATAGATACCACAATTTTTGGATCCATTCATCTGTGGTGGGGCATCTAGGTTGTTTCCATATCCTAGCTATTGTGAACAGTGCTGCAATAAACATGGAGGTGCACGTGTCCTTGTATATTGGTTCCTGTTGTTCAGGGTAGATGCCTAGAAGTGGTATGACTGGGTCTTAAGGGAGGTCAATCTTTAGCTTTCTAAGGACCCTCCAGACTGCTTTCCAAAGTGGTTGTATGAGTGTACATTCCCACCAGCAGTGTAATAGCGTTCCTCGTTCTCCACATCCCCTCCAGCATTTGTCATTGGCTGATTTGTGGATGTGGGACATTCTGACTGGGGTAAGGTGGTATCTCAGGGTTGTCTTTATTTGCATTTCCTTCACCACCAGGGATGATGAACATTTCCTCATGTGTTTCTTTGCCATTTTTATTTCTTCATTTGAGAAGTCCCTCTTTAGTTCCCTTGCCCATTTAGTAATTGGTTTGTTGGGTTTGGGAGGGATTAGTTTCTTGAGTTCCCTGTATATACAGGTTGTTAACCCCTTGTCTGATATATTGCTGGTAAATATTTTTTCCCAATTAGTTGGTTGTCTTTCTAGCTTGGTTGCGATAGCTTTATCTGTGCAGAAGCTTTTTATTTTAAGGTAGTCCCATTTGTCGAGTCTCTCTCCAATTTGTTGTGACCCTGGGACTCTGTTCAGGAAGTTCCTTCCTGTGCCTATTAGTTCAAGTGTCTCTCCTACTCTGTCCTGCAGTAGTTTCAGAGATTCAGGTTTAATGTTAAGGTCTTTAATCCATTTTGAGTTGATGTTGGTGCATGGTGATAGGCTGGGGTCCACTTTTAGTTTTCTGCATGTGGCTGCCCAGTTTTCCCAGCACCAGCGGTTGAAGAGGCTGTGTTTCTTCCATTGTATGTCTTTGGCTCCTTTGTCGAATATCAGCTGGCTGCAGGCCTGTGGATTTATTTCTGGATCTTCTATTCTGTTCCATTGGTCTTCGGGTCTGTTTTTGTGCCAGTACCATGCTGTCTTTGTTATTATAGCTCTGTAGTAGTGTTTGAAGTTCGGCATGGATAGCCCTCCCATATTGTCTTTATCCCCTAGAATTGTTTTGGCTATTCTAGGTCTTTTGTTGTTCCATATGAATTTTTGGACTGTTTTCTGTATTTCAGTGATGTACGTCATTGGGATTTTAATAGGAATTGCATTGAATTTGTATATTAGTTTTGGAAGTATTACCATCTTTACTATATTAAGTCGGCCTATCCAGGAGCATGGGAGGTCTTTCCATTTCCTAGTGTCTTCTGCAATTTCTTTCTTTAACTTTTTATAGTTCTCATTAAATAGTTCTTTTACATCTTTGGTTAGGTTAATTCCTAAATATTTTATTTTTCGGGAGGTTATTGTGAATGGGGTTGCTCCCTTTATTTCCCTCTCTTCCTGTACATTATCAGTGTATAGGAAGGCAACTGATTTTTGTGGGTTTATTTTGTATCCTGCTATTTTGCCGAAGTGATTTATGATTTCTAAGAGTTTGGGGATGGAGTTTTTGGGATCGTGGAGGTATAGTATCATGTCGTCTGCAAAAAGGGATAGTTTAACTTCTTCTTTCCCTATGCGGATCCCTTTAATGTCTTTTTCTTGCCTTATTGCCCTGGCTAAGGGTTCTAGGACTATATTGAAGAGGAGTGGAGACAGTGGGCATCCTTGCCTTGTTCCTGATTTTAGGAGAATTGGTTGTAGCTTTTCCCCATTAAGTATAATATTGGCTATTGGTCTGTCATAAATGGCTTTTATTGTTTTTAGAAGTGTTCCTTCTATTCCTATTTTCTCCAGAGCTTTTTGCATGAATGAATGTTGAATTTTGTCAAAGGCCTTTTCTGCATCTGTGGCGATAATCATGTGATTCTTGACCTTGGCTCTGTTGATATGTTGGATTACATTTATTGACTTACGTATGTTAAACCATCCCTGTGTCTCTGGGATGAAGCCTACCTGGTCATAGTGAATTATTTTTTTTATGTGTTTCTGGATTCTGTTACCTAGAATCTTGTTAAGGATCTTTGCATCTGTGTTCATCAAGGAGATTGGCCTTTAATTCTCCTTTTTGGTTGGGTCTTTGCCTGATTTGGGGATGAGTGTGATATTGGCTTCGTAGAATGAGTTTGGGATAGCTCCTTCCTTCTCTGTTTCTCTGAAGAGCTTGAGGAGTATGGGTATTAGTTCTTGTTTAAAGGTCTTATAGAATTCTGCTGTGAATCCATCTGGTCCTGGGCTTTTTTTTGTTGGAAGACTTTTGATAGCTTCCTGTATCTCATTATAGGATATTGGCTTATTTAATTGGTTAACTTCTTCTTTGCTCAGTTTGGGCAACTTGTATTTCTCTAAAAATGCATCCATTTCTGCCCGATTTTCTTCCTTTAGAGAGTATAGCTTTTGAAAGTAGTCTGTTAGAATTGTTTGGATATCTTGGGTACGTGTGGTGATGTTTCCCGTGGCATCCCTAATCCTATTAATATGGGTTTCCTCTCTTCTTTGTTTAATTAATCTAGCCAATGGGCCATCAATTTTGTTTATTTTTTCAAAGAACCAGCTTTTTGTTTGGTTTATTTTGGTTATGGTTTTCTGATTTTCTAATTGGTTAATCTCTGCTTTTAATTTGGTTATCTGGCTTCTTCTAGTAGCTTTAGGTCCCATTTTTTCCTGTTTTTCTAGCTGTTTTAATTGCAACATGAGATTAATTACTTGGTCTGTCTCCATTCTCTTGATGTGGGCACTGAGGGCAATAAATTTGCCCCTCAGGACTGCTTTTGCTGTGTCCCTCAAGTTTCTTTGTGAGGAGTTTTCATTTTCACTGAGTTGTAGGAAATGCTTTATTTCTTCTCTGATCTCTTCTGTTATCCAGGCATTGTTAAGGAGTGTGCTGTTCAATTTCCATGTATTGGAGAAATTTCTGCACTTTTTGGTCCAGTTGGTGTATTCTGTCTTCTGTATCTGACACTCTACCTTCCATTTCATTCACTCTGTTGACAGTGGCTTCTATTGTGGTTTGCATGGAGGAAATGGATCCCTTTCTGGATTCAATGTTGGTTCTCAGAGTACTGATCTCACCTCTCAATGAGGTATGCATTACCTCTAATTTGGCGTTTATCTCACTTCTTACTGAGGTTTGTGCAGCTTCTATTTTTGCATGCATCTCTTGTTTGATACCCTGTATCTCTTTGGATAGTTCATCCTTGTGCTCTTTCAATTTCTGTTCAATTTCTCGCTTTATTTCTTGAGTCATTGCCTCCCGGAACCCTTGGAAGTAGCCTTTGTCTTCCATTTCTGCTTTGCTCCCACTGGGGCTCTCCCCTGTGTGGCTGCTGGCTTTTGAGGTGAGCTTGCTGTCCTGGGTGATAGTAAACCTTGTGATTTTTCTCTGTGATTTTCGCATGGAGGTTCAGGAGACTGCTCTTCAATTTTGTTTTGGTGTGTCTGTCTTTGCTTGGTTGCTGATTCTGTATTGGTAGAGAGAGTCTGTGCCTGATCTGGGTCCTGTTGGGAGCCTATTTCTAGCTGCTATTCTGACTTACTTAGGATTCTCAGCTCTCTGCTGTAGATTGCTGGCAGTTCCCGCCTTTGGAAGGGTTGAGCAGCCTAGACTGCTTGTGTTTGCTCCTACGGGTGCTCTTGTGAAGAACAGATGCTCTGGATGCATTCTCCCAAATGCTGGAGTCTGCTATGGGCTCCTGATGTGTTTTTGTTAATTTGTTTTGGGCTGGTTGTGGGCTTGAACTCTAGGTTTGGGTGCTGTCCCTCAGCTTTTCAGCTCAAGGCTGGCACCCTACCGTTTGAGCCACAGC
Source organism: Dipodomys merriami (assembly GCF_024711535.1). Taxonomy (NCBI): domain Eukaryota; kingdom Metazoa; phylum Chordata; class Mammalia; order Rodentia; family Heteromyidae; genus Dipodomys; species Dipodomys merriami. The sequence continues at coordinate 2,931,733 of NW_027202727.1, forward strand.
ACCACTTCTGACCCTTTTTGCTTTTGTGATGCTGAGGAATCAGATCCAGGGCCTCATACATCCAAGACTATCACTCTATTGCTGAGCTGCCTTAACAGTCTGAGCTCCTGCTTACTATCAGGTGCTGGCAGCCTGTGTTGCCCAATTCCCAGTCTAGGGTATATGGGTGGAGTTTTGGTGGGGTTTGGGCTTCTCTTGTCCTGGGCCTCCAGGTCTTTTGTTGTCACAGGCGTGCTTCCCGGGGGAGTGTTGTTTCCTGGTTTTCTTCCCTCTGTTGAGGCGTATGCTCAGCTTTTTACTTCAATTGGGAGGAGTTGGTTGTGTTGTTCAGGCGCCGGATCCCCGGGCCTGGTTCCGGCCCCAGCCTGGAGCACGCTTGTTAGGCCTGTGCTGATGTGTATACCACCTAGGTTATGCAGCCTGGAGTGCACTCGTTAGGCCTGTGCTGATGTGTATACCACCTAGGTTATACAGCCTGGGGGACACAGTTCAAATTTCTTCTACTGTTGGTAGTCTTGACCCAGGGGCGCTGTTCCTGGCTTGGGCATTTAAGCTCCCTTCCAGGGGTGCTCTTGCTCTAGCCTGGCCAGCTGAGTGTGCTCCACGGGCTGGTGGAGCTCTCAAACAGTTCCCAGTTTTAGTGGGTCCTGTGGTCCGGGTGCTGGGGTAGGGTGTCTAGGTCAGGTTCTGGGGATTCCCTCCAGCTCTGGTCTCCCTTGAGGGATACACTTCCCCTGTGGGGTACTCACCCTGGAGCTGGTTGTTTCTGTGTGGTGTAGGTCGTCAGTTGTTGCAATCCGGGCTGGGTTGGGCGGTGGTGGCTCTGTGTCATTCTTTTCTGTCTCTGCCTCTGTTGAAGCTGTCGGGTCAAGAGTGTCCATGCTCAGGCAGCTTCTTCTCCGTACCTCTGGGGCCCGAGTGACCCCGCCGGGTCGTTGCGATCGTGATCGGGTGGGCGGGTGGTCTGCAAACAGGACCCTTTGTCGCGCTGCTGGCGCTGAGCGGCTTTGGCGGGATGGAACCTCTCTGCTCGGGTGGAGAGTGCTGGATCGTTGCGATAGCGATCAGGCGGGCTGGGTGGTCTGCCGACAGGTCCTTTTGTCACTCTGCTGATGCCGAGCGGCTTTGGCGGGATGGAGCCTCTCTGCTCGGGTGGAGAGTGAGGGGTGGGGGTAGGATCCTCGTGGAGACTCCTGGCTGGTAGGTTTCTCTGTTCCTGGCGATCTGCTGTTCTGCAAACCAGTACCTGATGTTCTGAAAGCAGCCGCCTGTGTCTCTGCTGTGTCTCTGGGGCTCCCATAGCCCCTGCCGGGCCGGCTGGCCGGCGGCTTGGCGCACTGCCGCGCGGCCAGTAAAGGTTGGTGGAGGGGTCTTCACTTTTCTCTGTTTTGAAATTCTTCTTTTCCTCTCTTTCTTTTTTTGTTATTCTCTGCCTCTGGTTTTTCTCTGAGTGTTTGTCTTTTTGTTGTTGTCGGTCTCTTGGGGAGATTAAGCGTTGGAACTCGAACTCTCTTTTTGGTTGGAGAGAGCTGTGGCGTTTCCCTACTGCCCCGTCGCCATCTGGGTCCCCCCTCAGGAGTACATTTCTTATCAAGCATTGTTGCCTCCTCTTTGTTTCGCCTCCAATCCCTTCCCATACTCCCCTTCCCCCCACCCGATCTACCCCCCACACCACACCAAAGTTGTAAAGTTCGTTTTTCAACATAACTACTTGTACATCTCATTATTGCAATGGGTCCACCTGTATCCCTAGTTAAACAATTTGTTTTTTTCCCTTCCCTTCCACAAATACCAACATAAAATACAGTGAAAGCATGGGTTATACGGTGGGGAGGGGACATACAAAGCAACAAAGATATAAACTTATAATATGTTAGAAACAATTGCATGAAAGGAAAAAAAAACAAAAAAAAACATATGAATATTTATCTTGGGGTTCATTCCCCTAACATCATCTTATCTGACCTTTACTGCTTGACTCAGACATATACTAGTTATTGCAAATAAGGGAAACCATTGAAATAGCACAAAGACATCATTGGACATGAGATAACATGTGTTTCAGAGACAACTTAGTAAAGACAAAATATGGAATTTAAATGACTTATAAAAACATTATCCATGTACATATGGCCATATAAGATGGTGTTAAGTGAAATGAACCCCAAGATAGGGACACAATTTATTGTTTCTTTTTTTTTGCGGGGGGGGGGGTCCGGTCGTGGGGCTTGAACTCTGGGCCTGGGTGCTGTCCCTCAGCTCTTCAGCTCAAGGCTAGTGCTCTACCACTTGAGCCACAGTGCCACTTCCAGCTTTTTTCTTTTTGCTTATGTGGTGCTGAGGAATTGAACCCAGGGCCTCATGCATGCAAGGCAAGCTCTCTACCACTGAGCTACCTTCCCAGCCCCAACTTGTTTCTTTCTTGCTATTGTTTCCTACTCGTGCTGGATTTGAACTGCAACCCTCAGATCTCAGCCTCCTGAGTAGCTAGCATTATAAGTGTGAGCCACTGGCACATGGTTTAAGATCACATTTCTAACAGTGTACACTCAGGATCTGTAATGTGTATCTTCATCTATCTTTATATGAATCCTTGAGTTAAAAATATGGGCTAGAACTTAGACTTCACACTCAAAAAATATTTCTAGTTTAAAAGTTGATACTCCTGGGGTGGGAAGGTGGCTCAGTGGTAGAGCACTTGCCTTGCATGCCTGAGGCCCTGAGTTCGATTCCTCAGCACCACATAAGCAAAAAGAAAAAAGCTGGCAGTGGTGCTGTGGCTCAAGTGGTAGAGTGCTAGCCTTGAGCTGAAGAGCTGAGGGACAGCGCCCAGGCCCAGAGTTCAGGCCCCATGACCGGATCAAAAAAAAAAAAAAGTTGATACTCCTGGAAAAATAAAACCTAAGAATATAAAGGAGACTGGAAAGTTGAGTGTGCATCCAGCCTGGGAAGAACAGTCTCTGAGACACTATCTATAATTAACCAACCAAAAACCTGGATTGGAAGGTTGCCTCAAGTGATGGAATACTAGTCATGAGCAAGATTGTTGAATAAGAGCTTGAGGATTTTGCATACAAACATACACATACACACAGAAACACTTCTATGTGCAAACACACATACACAAATGAAACAACTCTCAGAATGTGCAGAAAAGTTAGAAAACAATAGAAAATATGTCCTGAGTAAGACTAGATCAAATGATAATTTTTACTATGAGAAAGTCCTCAAGTGAACTTTCTTCAAAAATGTTTGAGTATATTACATAGGTAGGGACCAGAGATAGTAAGAAAGTCATGTAATCATTATTAAAGGGATCAGATCCAATGAGGAATGAATCAGAGACCCCTGCAGGTGCATCTGAAAATGTTCATATACTGTGTCAAATATTAGAACATCTTTGAAAATAGTACATAAACAGTCTGAGCAGTCAGTCTAGTGAATAATATCATTGGAGAAGTTCAGAATCGCTAGTCTGTATCTAGATTAAATAAACCAACAAACTATGGCAGGGCAATGTGATACAAGCCTGGAATTCTAGCACTCAGACTAAGACAGGAGATTAGAGAGTGTAATTACATAGTGATACCTTCCCTGGACCAGGTAGTATAATTTTGTCTCAATGAAACATACCAAATAACAAGAAAGGGATTCACAGTTAGAAGTTTGGGATAATTTTGTCATTATGTTTTGAGAAGTCGTTTCCTATTGAAATGTAAGTCATTTATAATCTTCAGTTGTGTTTTTAATACTCTCTTCTTTACAGAATATTCCTAGATGTGAAATGGCTCATGATTTCCCAACCAAAAATTTGAAAAAGTAAGTATCATTCTGTTGGATTCCAAAGAAATCTTGAAGGCTTACAAAAGTTTAAACCTGGAGAAATAGCAATGTTCATCTAATGTAAGACTTTGTAGAATTGCTAAATTAGAATTTAGATTTAAAATAAATATTTTGGTTTTGTTTGTAATTTCATATTCTATAGAATACTACAAAATTCTTTTTAAGTAGAGGGTTTAATTGACAAATTCACAAATGATTCTGGCATTCTATTTGCCTAAAATATTCTTTCAAGCAAGGTATAATTAGAACTTAGTTAATACATAATTCCATCAGTTCATGTATAAAATGATAACGTGAATAATCTGGACAGAGTTGCCGACAAATGGATGATACCAATTTATAAATTTAGAAAAAGCAACTTTTTGAGGCTTTGGTGTAACATGGTGTGAAGAGAGCAAGTGTGTGACATCTTGGTTCTTCTATCTATTTGTAACACAGGAAGCAATTTCCTTAATTATGTGCCTCTGTATACAATGAGAAAAATGCTAGGGTTGGGGTTTGTTTTTATTTTGTTTTTTGTTTTGTCCTAGGGCTTGAACTCTTGGCCTGGCCATTCTCTCTGAGCCTGTTTTTGCTCAAGGCTCATGCCCTACCACTTCAACCTCAGTGTCACTTGTGTCTGGCTTTTCTTGAGCAGTTTATTGGAGAAAAGAATCTAAGGAAACTTCCTGCCTGGGTGGGCTTTGAACCATAATCTTCCGATCTTAGTCTCTGGAATATCTATAATAGATTAAAAATAAATATAAATATTTGCAAGTGTTCTGATTTCAAGAATACTACTGGGGGGGAAATGTTGCAGCAAAGTTTAGTGTAGTGTTCTTTCCACAAGAGGAAGGGCATCACATTAGCAGAAGTGTAGTATTTTTCACAATAATGATAAGCTAGTCATATTGTAAGTTTAGGGAATATTAACATGCACATTACAAGTTGGAAACTGTTGGGTTAGGATAACTTTATGACATAAAAGTGTGGGATTGTTGGTCATAGAAATAATAGCTTACTCTGATGAACAAATGTTTACTCTTGAGGAATTAATTATTACAGATATTTTATAGTTTTATCCTCTACCAGAATGTGGCTATTTTTTCTGTTGACTTCTCAATATGTACCACCCCATTGGAATTTGCATCTATTGCAGAATTAAGTAACATGCAAACAGGTACTGTTTTGAATGTCTCTGGTACAGAACGTTCAGAATTTGAAAATGAGTAGTTAGTAGTCATAGGAATTTTGAAGAAAATATGTATTTTGTCCTCTTATTCAGTTTTAAAAGTTAGCAGTTTCCATAGAATTAAACTTTTCTGTTTTACTATGGGACAATACTAAAATTATGTTTTTTTCAATATAATGGCAAGTATATTGTGAAAATATTGTATAACATTCAAGTTGATGACCCTCTGAAAAGAAGGGGTAATGAATTCAAATAGATGCCAAATAGTGTTCATTTTTTAAAAAGTTAATACACATAGAATAATTTTACTATACCAATACAGTGAAATTATATTTTATGTGCTTATTTTTTTATTTAATTTTATTGTCAAGGTGATGTATTGAAGGAGTTGCAGTAACTGTAAGGTAGTAAATACATAACATGTCGAACTTTTTTACCTCCCCCCTTATTTTTCTCACACTTTTCCTTCACTAGAATACCCCTCACAAGTTGTAATGTAAATTTCCAACATATTGTCTTGTGAGTATTGCTATTGCACTGGTTTGCCCTTTGTCTCATCATTTTGTTGTTCCTCTTCCCTTGACAAATTAAGATAAATGTATATACAATACACAGGGTCCTGAAATCAAATACAGCAGGGAATAAAACATAGGGGAAAAACACAAATGAAAAAAAAGAAATCACATTGTACATTAAAAACAACAACCACAAAGAAAAACCTCTGTTTCCATATCTAGGAGTTCATTTTGCTCAGCATGATCTTATATGATCATATATACATAGCTATTGAGCCATTCTGCTCATCTGCTAGGACTATGTTAGACATTTCTTACTTATTGCATGAGGGAAACCATGAAATCTGTTTCTTTGTGTCTTGCTTATTTTACTTAGGATTTTTCCAAGTCTTTCCATTTTCTTATGAATTGGAAGCATAGAATTCCACCATATATATATATATATATATATATATATATATATATATATATATATATATATATATATATATATATATATATATATATATATACCACATTTTGCTGATTCATTCATCTATTGAGAGGCATATTGGTTTAAAACATGCTTGCATGTAAGTATCAATTAGGGTCATTCAAAAATGACAGATGCCACCAGACATACTAAAATCATGATTTCTAAGTAAGATAGGATTTTATGGTGGTACAAGTGTTGAGATATCTGGATGAGTCTAATTTAGCACTGAATTAGGCAGGAAGATATCCAATATCATATGGGATAAAAATGGTAGTGAGAAGATATTCCCTTGGGAAAGATATAGGAGGCTGCCAGAAGTATGAAGAAATTCAGATAATTTTGAATGATTTAGAATTGCAAGCTATATATGTCTCTTTAAGTGGAAAGGCAAAAGAAGGGGAAGAAAATAAAATAACAGAAAGCAGATAATTGTCCAAACTTACAGTATAAAAAGACATAACCTATAACTTCCACGGTAAAGAAAGAGCAATATAATACATCCCACTTAATTTAGATACATGCAAAATATTTACTTGGCTTTTCCTACTTTAATGCTCCAAAATAAATGAAGACTTATAAGAAAAGCTATGTGATTGTCATTACTTCAACCTGAACACTAATTGTGATGAGCCCTTTTTTCTCAGTATGCTCTTGGAAAATACTCCCTAAATTGATGATGTTGTGGCTGATTAGAGTCAGCGTAATGGGCTTCTGCTTGTATGATAGTCCCAGAATGTTTTAATGCAGTTTTTTCTCAAGGTATCCAACATATTGTCTGATGCTGTACGTTGAACACACCCTCACACCTAAGCACATTATTTGAAATTGTACCTCAGCATTTCTTTGGCACATTCTACTTTGTGCCTTTGTCTTTTTTGCATGTTCCTTTTGATTTCACAGTTGCTCTATGTCCATTTCATCTACTGTGAAGACTCAGGGTCTATGTTGAGGGGGCAGAATGATGCAGGCTCCAGCCTCGGGATTGTCTGAGGACTGTGTTTGGGATTAGGAAAGCTCTTGGAATGCCAGGCTAGAGAGGGAAAACGTTCTCTCTCCCTATCTCCAGACACATGTCACAGATTCCTGAGAGCTGAGGAAGTGGCTCTTCTGCTTGCTTAAGCATAGATGAACAGCTGGACAAGCATTTTCCTGAGATTGAAGAAGTGGTTTGAGCTTGCTCTAAAATAGTTTAGATAATAATATACCTAGACATTGTCTCATAGGTTAAGTAAAAATGTATCTGTGGAAATTTTTTGTGTGAATGTTTTCTAACCACATCTTGGCAAAGATTATGCTTGCTTGTCTTTAAATACCCACTAACAATAAAACACAGCATGCAGTGGCAATTGCTGTTTGCACGCTGCATCCCGTGTCCTGGTGATTTCGTGACCCTTACCCAGGGACCCCGACGCACTAGACGTTGACGATTGGCGCCTGAACAGGGACCCTGCATTGTTGAATTCAGGGATATTCAGGTAAGTACTTTTAATTACAGGGTGATGGGACAAGTTAGGTCTACTCCGTACTTACATATGCTTAAACATTTACTTGCTGCTTATGGTGTAAATATTTCTTCTTCTGACATAGAAATGTGTATTAATGTAGTTAGGGAATGGAATCCTTGGTTCCCCAATGAAGGAACATTATATGTTGATAATTGGAAACGAGTAAAAAATAATGTAGAAAGAGCTGTTTGAGAAGGGGAAAAGATTCCTATTAGATTTTGGTCCATTTGGGTTATTTTACATACCCTTTTTAAAGTCTTGAATGAGGAAAGATTAATAGCGGACTTAAAGAAAGAGGCCACTCCTTCTATTGTAGATTTACAATTGGACTCTGAGGTTAAGGACGCAATAGATAAGGATGCATTGCAATTAACAGAGAAAAAACAAGAGGTAAAAAAGGCTTAAAAGGAACAAACTGAAAGTGTAATAAAATGTCTGAGCAAATGGAATTGATTTTATCAAAATTACAACATATGGAGTTGGAAATTAGCAGAGTGAAAGGAGAACCTGAGAAAGTGAAAGTAAAGCAGCCTTTGGCTCCTCCGCTGGCCGATGCAATCTTTACAGCGTCACTCCCTCACAAAACAGAGGGCTCAGACAGTGAGTTTGATGATGAAATGTTTATTTTTTCTTATCCTGTAATTCGACCACGCCCTATGAATGGTATAGCTCAACCAGCCAGATATAAAGGTGTTGCTGTTGATGATATTGGTAAACTCAAGAAGGCAGTGACGTTGTATGGTCAGCAGTCTCATTATGTTAAGGAATTGCTTAATGGGCTTGCTCAACATTACAATAATTTTGCTCCTGAGGATTGGAAGATGCTTTGTAAAGCCTTGCTTAAGGAACCTGAATACCTACGATGGCAAATGTGGTTTACTGAGTTATGTACAGAAAGGGCTAGACAAAATGCACAGAGCAGTAACCCACGCCTACAGGTCATAACCTTTCCCATGTTTTGTGGAACAGAACTATATGCAGATGCTCATATGCAAGTGAACTCTCCTGAAGAGATCCATGAGCAATTAAGAGACATAGGTAGTGAGGCATGGGAAAGGATTTGACCGGTAGGAGAGCATTATGGCTTTTGAACTAAAGTAATTAAAAAACCTAATGAACCCTATGTTAAATTTTTATTGCGATTGAAATTTACCTTGGAACATACTGTTGTGGGAGAGGCTGCAAGTCAACAACTGCTGCGCATGTTGGCTTATGAGAATGCTAATGAGGACTGTAGACGGGCCCTATTGCCTATTAAAGAATCTGGGGATGTGAATACATATTTGAGGGCCTGCAGAGATATTATATCTGAATCCAGGCGTATGCAGGTGTTTGCTGAAACTATGGCCACTACCTGGCATGCTTTGCAAACAAAACCCTCTAATCTAAAGTGTTTTGGATGTGGTCAAATAAAAAAAAGTTGTAAAAAAGCTACTGGAGTTAACAAGAGAAGACCAAAAATTTACCCTAAATGTTAAAAAGGGGAGCACTGGGCAAGGGAGTATAGATCAAAAATAAACAATAAAAAAATTCCTATAAAAGATGCTTTCCCTTTATATTTAAAGATTTTGGATTAATGATAGCACCTAAAAAATACAAAAGGATACGGTGGTAAAATATTTAGGATATGTTGTTTCTAGACAAACAGTGACACCTCAAAAAATATCTTTATGACGTGATCAATTACACATGTTAAATAATTTTCAAAAGCTATTAGGAGATATTAATTGGATGCGACTGGCCTTAAAAATTTCTACTTATCAGTTACATAATTTGTTTTCTTTGTTACAAGGGGATCCTGATTTACATAGCAAAAAAACTTTAACTAAGGAAGCTAAAAAAAATTACAATTTATAGAACAGAGAATAAAAGAAATGTTTTTACATTGAGTAACGCTAAATCAACCCATAAATTTATATATTTTAGATACATGGAAATACCCAACAGGAATTTTAGGACAAAATGAGCTACCATTACAATGGATTTATACACAGCATAGATTTACAAAAAATAGTATGCCTTATAAACAACAGTTGGCAATTATTATTCAACAGGCCAGGCAACGGGTATTTACCCTATCAGGGTATGATTTAAAATTATTTTTCCTTTGCCAAAAGACCAAGTAGAATATTTGTTAAACATGTCTGAAATGCTACAAATAGCATTAGTAAATTTTACTGGACAATTTTCCTATCATTTCCCCAAGGGTAGATTGTGGGATTGCTTGCATAAACAACAATTTGTCATTATTGATATAATTACCAAGGCCCCTATTCCCACTGCTCTTACCATTTTTACAGATGGCTCCAAAACAAAAAGTGCTTATTGGACAAAAAATAAACATTGGGTACAAACAACTACTTTAACATCAGTTCAACAAAATGAACTTTTTGCTATTATTAAAGTGTTAAAAGATTTTGTGGGAGATATTAATATTGTTAGTGATTCTGCCTATGCTGTAGGAGTTGTGACTAATACAGTCACTTCTGTTACTTATTCATCTAAACCCCAGCTAAACCAATTATTTAAACAATTACAAGCATTACTACAACAACGTAATGCCAAAGTGTTTGTAACTCACTTTAGGGCTCACTCTTCATTACCTGGGTACCTTGTATATGGCAATAATCAGGTTGATAAATTAGTTTTGCTTCTGCTGAACAGGATCATGCTCATTTACATACAAATGCTGGCTATTTACATATGCAGTATAAAATACCTTATTCTCAAGCTAAACAAATTATAAAAAGGTGTCCTATTTGCAGATCAATGCATTTAAGAGTTGTACCTGCTGGAGTAAATCCTCGAGGATTACAACCTAATGAGCTCTGGCAAATGGATATAACCCATGTGCAAGCCTTTGGCCGTTTTTCCTTTGTACATGTTATAAATAAATACTTATTCTAAATTTGTTTGGGCTTCTGCCCTTATGGGAGAAACTGTTAACCATGTAATAGAACATTTATTGGAAGCTTTTGCCATTATGGGAGTGCCTGCCAAAATAAAGACTGATAATGGACCAGCCTATAAAAGTGTTAAATTTAAAAGATTTTGTGAACTTTATGATGTGGTACATATTACAGGAATAGAATCTAACCCCCAAGGACAAGCCATTATTAAACGAGTTCATGGCACACTAAAACAACAAATTAAAAAATTAAAAAGGAGGAAAAGGTTGAATAAAAGTATGGATATTTTGTGGTTTTCCATGCAAAATCCTAAAACAATTTTACATCAAGCTCTTTTTGTTCTTAATTTTTTAAACTTACCACAAGGAGATATTTTAACTAGAGCTGAGCGCCATTTTGAACAAATATCAGAAAAACCTTATTTAAATGCTCCCATAAGGATTAAGATTACATTGAACACAAAATGACAACTAGGAACATTATTACATAAGGGGTGAGGATAGGGTTTTGTGTCTACACAGGATGGCAAACAATGCTGGCTTCCTGCAAGATGGATACAGACGTGGCCCAGTGAGGACAGCCCAGTATCCTGCAAGGAATCAGCCACCAGTTGAGAAAGAAGAAAGCCCTGCTGCCCACCTGGGGGCAGGTTAAAACGTTGACTGGAGAAGGACAAAAGATGTTACAACGCACTGGTAAATCTGTCACACTGGTAAACTTGTCACGGCTGAGAACTTGTTGCTGGCCATGTGTGCCCTGCTTACTGTAAACTCTGTCCATGCTAATGCTAACGTAAGTTATTGGGCCTTTGTTCCTAACCCTCCTTTATTGGGACCTGTTGTTTGGGGAGACATGGAGATAACCGTCTATACTGTTCCTGCTATTTTATCTCCTCCTTGGAATAATTTGACATTTTATAATAAGGATGATGGTAGCTTTTTAAATTTTACTTACTATACTCATTCCTTGCCTGTTTGTTTGGGGCCTCCGCCTTGTTTAGTTATGAATTGGCAACATTGGGTTTTACCTGGGAAATGCACTTCCAATTCTAGAAAACAGCTACAGCGATTAACTACTTGGTCCATTAATAGTAGCTGGGAAAGTGTCACCTTGGATGGTGAGTTATCCTTACCTATGTGCCCTGATTTTACTTATATTGATTTAAAATATAAGCCTTTTGTGTGGCAAGAGTGCAGAGGAACATTTGGAAAAAAGTTCAATAGTTTCATTAATTGGGGACCTTTTGGACAGTTTATTAACACAAGTTTAGAATGGAATATTACCAGATGTGATTTATCAAATGTTACTAGCTCGATTGATGGCCTGGGGAGATGGAGGCATTACAGATGCTCGATGGGCTTTCATGGCTGCACCCACTGCTGTTCAAACTCATCTTTGGAAGATCGCAGCGGCGCTAAAACCCGTGATGCTATCAAATGGATCGTTTTTCGGGGACGGCGAACTCTGCGTCCACTTATAATTTTACTTTGTATAAATCTTATAATGTAACTGCTTGTGTATCCCTGCCTTATGTATTTTTGATGGGAAACTTTACATTTTATCCTACTATTTCTTGTTTCAATTGTCGCCTGTATTCTTGTGTTAATTCCTCTCTTAATTTTAATGACAGTGATAGTATTATGATTTTACAACAAGGAACTTATATTTGGCTACCTGTTAAATTAGGAAGAGAATGGTCCCCAAATCCTTTGGATAGTGTTGTTATTGAATTTTTTACCAAACTGCTAAAACGTACAAAACGTATGATTGGAGCCATTGTGGCTGTGATTTTAAGCTTAATTGCTATTACCACTGTTGCTGCGGTGTCTGGAATTGCCCTGCACACGTCCTTACAAGCTAAACACTTTGTGGAAGAATGGCACCGGGATTCACATGAATTGTGTGTCTCACAGGTAGAAATTGATGCTTGATTACAAACACAGATTAATGTTGTTAAACAGACAGTGGGATGGTTAGGAAAAAAGTTATTGGTTGTGGAAAAACAGTTATTGTTAAAATGTGATTAAAATTCGACTACCTTTTACATTACTAATGTAAAATATAATAAATCTTTACATGATCGGAATATAATACAACAGTATTTATTTAAAAATTCTACTGCTGCTCAATTGATTGCTCAGTTACAATTTAATGTACATGATATTTTTGGTAAACAATTTACAAAGGTTGATGCTTCTAATATTGCTGATACATTTATTAAACAGTTGGAAGGGTTGGATCTGAAAGGAATACTACAAAGCATTTCACATACTGCTAGTGGTATGGAAATTATGATTGTTATTATTCTGTTTGCGCTTGTGCTGTTATATTTGATTTTTATGAAGCCAATGCAAGCTTCTATGATAACCCTGTGGAAAGCTTTACTTTTAAAACAAAAGAAAAAAGGAGATTGTGAAGACTCAGGGTCTATGTTGAGGGGGCAGAATGATGCAGGCTCCAGCCTCGGGATTGTCTGAGGACTGTGTTTGGGATTAGGAAAGCTCTTGGAATGCCAGGCTAGAGAGGGAAAATGTTCTCTCTCCCTATCTCCAGACACATGTCACAGATTCCTGAGAGCTGAGGAAGTGGCTCTTCTGCTTGCTTAAGCATAGATGAACAGCTGGTCAAGCATTTTCCTGAGATTGGAGAAGTGGTTTGAGCTTGCTCTAAAATAGTTTAGATAATAATGTACCTTGACATTGTCTCATAGGTTAAGTAAAAATGTATCTGTGGAAATTTTTTGTGTGAATGTTTTCTAGCCAAATCTTGGCAAAGATTATGCTTGCTTGTCTTTAAATACCCACTAACAATAAAACACAGCATGCAGTGGCAATTGCTGTTTGCACACTGCATCCCCTGTGTCCTGATGATTTCATGACCCTTACCCAGGGACCTCAATGCACTAGACATTGACAATCTACCACTTCTTGTTTGCACACACCCATTCTATGTATGAAGGTACTTTGTCCATGTTAACCAATAGGGTAGTACTCACTCTCGGAGGAGAAAAGTTCCACAGTATAACTCTATGTCCACATTAAAGGGTGTAGAATTTAAAGCGTTTTGAGACAAACATTGATATTTGAGTTGGAAGGCTCCTTAGGGATATTTTCTTGGAGCTCATTAGTTTACCCAGGAGAAATATAAATATCCACACACTTTGGAACGAATTAGTACGTAACTGAATTAACACTAGATCCTAGATATTGTGTTATTACAAGTCACCATTGTAGACATTGTGTTATTACAAGTCACCATTGTATTATTGTTACATCAGAATCCTTCCCTACTTGCATATGTGTATCAGAAAATGAAAGAAAGGCATTAAAGCAAAACGTCTTATTTTTTAGGCATTTAATCCTTGTGGGGAGGGTAATGTCTGAACTCTTCCATTCAATAAAAGCTTGAAGTTTATAAGAGCATTTCCTACATACAAGAATTTGTGGCAGGTTGATTGGCAGGGTTATTTCAGCATGGAGATATCCCTAACAAGAATTAGATTTAAGGGGCTGGGAAGGTGGCTCAGTGGTAGAGCACTTGCCTTGCATGCCTGAGGCCCTGGGTTCGATTCCTCAGCACCACATAAGCAAAAAGAAAAAAGCCGGAGTGGCACTGTGGCTCAAGTGGTACAGTGCTAGCTTTGAGCTGAAGAGCTGAGGAACAGCGCCCAGGCCCAGAATTCAGGCCCCCATGTCCGGACCCCCCCCCATAAAAAAAGAATTAGATTTAAATAGAGCATATGGCAGTCATGACGTCTCAATGGCTACTGAGGCATTTTCTATTCTAAAGAAGAATCAATTTGAGGAGTCTTCAGTAACATCAGTAAAACTGTAAGTTCAACCTAATACTTGATGTTACTTGTTCTACATTTATAATGAATAGGCTGATAAGATGTCCAAACATATCTAATGATATTTCTATAAAATCCCAAACTGATGTGGATACATGGGTCATTCTTTGGAACTGTAGGGCAAATTAGGCTTGTCTTTGCTGTAGTTCAATCCATAATCTCCTGGCCAGTCTTCAAAAATATTCACAGAATATCTCTAAGTAAAGGTCATGACAGTTACATCTGTATAATACTTCTAAGGTCAGGATAAGAGCATTTGTTCCCAACATTTAAAATCAACAGGATCTGTTGAATTCATGGATCTAGAGTTTTATTTCATATCTCAAAATTTTATCAATATGACTTACATCTCTACCAGTTCACCAAAACACTGTTCTTATTGAACTTGTCTATGTCCTTTTAGTTTTCAAATCCAAATAGCATATTTCCTTCAATACCTCTGTAAGTTTTGACCTTTTCTTCCTGCAAATTCTTTCCTTTCTTTACTTCTGTAAATCTGTTTTTATTACTTTCTTTTTTCCTTATTTATCTCTTTCTTCCAATCTTGTCCACACTGGTGCTCAAATTGCTTACACTTATGTCATAACTTTTATTTTCCTCTTCCCTTTAATAATACCCCCAATTTTATCATTCTTTTTCATATTCATGGTCGAGGATATTTTGATGATGTCTAAAAAGATCTATTGGGCTGGGAAGGTAGCTCAGTGGTAGAGCGCTTGACTTGCATGCATGAGGCCCTGGGTTCGATTCCCCAGCACCCCAGAAGCAAAAAGAAAAAAAGCCAGAAGTGACACTGTGGCTCAAGTGGTAGAGCGCTAGCCTTGAGCTGAAGAGCTGAGGGACAGCGCCCAGGCCCAGAGTTCAGGCCCCACGACCGGACCCAAAAATAAAAATAAAAATAAAAATGAATAAAAAGATATATCTTTGCATCTGTTTAATATAAACTTTAGAACTATCAGAGAGTTTTTTCCCCTAAATCCATCATTTTCACCTGTAATCCTTATCACCAAGAATATCACTAACACATTTGCCTGGTCATAGATGTAGAACCCTTTAGATTTCTTCTTATCCTTCTACTCCCACCCATTAGATACGATGAATGATCAAGATGTTCTCAGTTTCTGTCACTAATATGATTTCTTGTTTTGTTTGTTTGTTTTTGTTTTTGTTGGTCGTGGGGCTTGTACTCTGGGCCTGGGTACGGTCCCTGTGCTCTTCAGCTAAAGGCGAGCACTCTACCTCTTGAGCCACAGCACCACTTTGAGTTTTCTAGTGGTATTTATTGGAGATCAGAGTTTCATGGACTTTTCTGCCTGGGTTGGCTTTGAACCGTGATCCTCAGATCTCAGCCTCTTGAGTAGATAGGATTACAGGAATGAGCCACTGGCACACAGCACTAATATGATTTCTATGTACTCCTTTTTATGCCCCTGACACAAGTCTGTTTCATGTACTCATCACTGGTCACCTAGTCTTAAACAACTTTTTACAAAGTATATTTTTTTCCCCATAGTCTTTTCATATTGATCCTCTCCATCACCAAATTACTGCTCCTTGTAAGCATGCAGAGGGAAGAGCTCAGACACAAATTCTAGTATCATTATTTACTCACTATATTGACTGTTGGGCCTTGCATTTCTCATCTGTAAATGGATGTAATCTACCAGAAATATTGAGGAATACATTTGCTTACTCCTAGAGCAAGAAAAAAGAAAAGTGAAGAGTCCTTACATTTTCCACCTTAGCTTACAAATAAGGAAAGAATCAAATTCAGTTTGTTGGTATAAAGTCACAAATTGTTTCATCCAGAAGTAAAAATAAATTTTACCTCCTGGATCTAAGGCCTGTGTCCTTTTAAGGCACCTACAGATATGTAAGTGGTATTATGTAAATTGGGTCATGTGTCTATCTACATCTGTATTGAAGAACATACTCAACATATCATTGGAAAACATTGGTTATTGAATATTATCTATATAAGAATGTTACTTGAACTAATCACACTAAGTTGAAAACTAATTGTACTCCATCAAAATTTTTCTTAATGCTTTATCTGTTGCCAAGTGTTCTTCATCAATTTATACACAGATTTTCTCCAGTGAACTGGATAGAAACTAAAACTGACCAAGGATTTCTGCCTAATGAGTGAAGCATGCTTGAGGCATGCGTTGTTACCTTCTAGGAATAGATAAACAAGCCACTGGCTATGTAGGTGGTGAAAGGCTTTCTCCTAAGTTCTCAAGGCTAGAACAAACAAGATCATTTGATAACAAAGCACTCAGCTTATTATATTTTATCTATGTGGGATAATCAACATGTAGAAATAAACGATTTTATTTACAAGCAAACAATTCCACCAAAAAAAGTGAGTATACATTAGAGAGACTTCAAGAATAACATTAGGGTTTTTACTGTCTCACCTGATTATGTGATTGTATTTCTTGATATTGAAACTCTCCTCTTGTTTCTTATTGTATGTAATCCAACGCTGTTTATTACTATGTATTCAATGTGGGAAATCTAGCTTCAAAGATGTCTAAAAATTTTTCCTTTTAAATCATATCATTGTCATTATCAGGGTACACTGTAGTCATCATCATCTTCAACAAAATTATTATTAGCATCATAAGTGCTAATTATTGAAAGTCTGATATGTGTCTATGATTTTGTATTATTTGTATTTTTATTAATAATTTTAATATTACCACTGTGCATACATCCATGTTAAATTTTTGAATAAATAAAGAAACAAAAAAACTAAACCATAACAGATAGCTTGACTATGTGATTATAACAAATTATTGGACAGATTTTTGAAGCATTGCACATTCCTAACCAGTATGAATTAACTTCCTCTCTCCCTGTCATTCCACACAAACATTTAAGGGTTTGAACAGAATTATTTCAAGTAATATACTATAAATGTTACTACAATATTATGTGTATATCTAAAATTACATTGAAAATAATATACTCTAATTTCTAGTGAAATATTAGTCATTTTACTCTAGGAAACTTTTGGAAAAATAGATTGTATATCTTTGAAATGAAAAAGATAAAAAATAGTAGCATAAAAGTTTTATAGGGATGGGCTGGGAAGATGGCTCAGTGGTAGAGTGCTTGCCTTGCATGCATGAGGCCCTGGTTTTGATTCCTCAGCACCACATAAGCAAAAAAGAAAAAAGCTGGAAGTGGCACTGTGGCTCAAGTGGTAGAGCGCTAGCCTTGAGCTGAAGAGCTGAGGAACAACGCCCAGCCCCAGAGTTCAGGCCCCACAACCGGACCCAAAAAAAAGTTTTAGAGGGAGTCTGTCTTTAAAAATATGTGTGTGTGTGTGTGTGTGTGTGTGTGTGTGTGTGTGTGTGTGTGTGTGTGTGTGTGTGTATAAATGTTATGTGTAGAAAGACATACATTTTTAGAGGGAATTTGTCATCAGCATATATATATATATATACCTAAATTTATGTATAGAATTATGTGCACTATAGTGAAACAAACATCTTAAAACATAATTAAAATTTAAAAAAAATTATCAAACTAAGTGCCAGTAACTCACGTCTATAATTCTAGCTAGTCTGGTGGCTGAGATCTAACAATTGTTTTCACATCTACCCCGGACAGAAAAGTACTTGTTAGATCCTTATCTCCAATTAACCACTCAAAAACAGAAATTAGCCCTGTGCTTCAAGTTGTGCAGTGCTAGCCTTGAGCACAAAAAGGCTTAGGGACAATGCCCAGGCCTTGAAAACAACAACAACAACAACATGTATCACATTAATTTCACAAACGCATCTTTTAACTGCTGTGAACATCTTTTAGAAACATGAATATATGCCCCTGGAAAATGTTAAGTAAAAAAGATAGAATATTTACGTCTATGTTAAAGAAATGACTATTTAGATTGTTTAAGATATTTAGGTAATGATTAGGAATTAAGAATAATGATAGGTAATAATTGGGACTGGCCTTTTATTCTATTTTATGATAGTAATAAAATGATATTTTAATGATTATATAAAATTACTCTTGTTTGGTATTTGAATTATAATAAGTGATAAACATTTTTAGAAGTTTTATTATTGTGAAAATTCCGTACAGAGGCATTACAATTACATGGGCAAGGTAATGAGTATATTTCTTTTCAACCATTGTTACCTCCTCCTTTGTTTCCCCTACACATCCCTTCCATATCTCCCCACACTGATCCCCACTTCCTCCCTCCCACATCCCCTGGCCAAAGTTGTAAAGTTCGTTTTTCGACATAACAAAATAACCCCAGCTTTCACTGTATTTGATGCTGGTATAATTTGTGGAGGTGAAGGGAAAAAAACAAATCGTTTAAATAGGAATACAGGTGAAATCATTACATCAATGAGATGTACCAGTTGTTATGTTGAAAAATGAACTTTACAACTTTGGTGGGGGGGGATGGGGATCGGGTAAGGAGGGGTCTGAGAAGGGGTGGAAAGAAGAAACAAAGGAGGAAGCAACAATGCTTGATAAGAAAAGTACTCATTATATTGCTCATGTAATCATAATCCATCTGTACGGTATTTTCACAATTAAAAAAATGCCTCTCAGTTCTATCTCTCAACATTACCGGACTTAACTCACCAATTAAGCGACAAAGATTGTCTAGTTGGACTACAAAGCAAGATCCTTCTATCTGCTGCCTTCAGGACCACACCTTGCCCATAAAAACAAACACATTTTCAGAGTGAAAGACTGGAATAAAATCTACCAAGCAAATGACCCCCATAAACAGGCGGGAGTTGCAATCCTAATATCAGATAAAATAGACTTCAAATTAAAATTAGTTAGAAGAGAAAAAGAAGGTCGCTACATACTAATTAAGGGATCGCCCTTCAGGAGCATATTACAATTCTAAATATCTATTTGCCAAACAACAGAGCACCCAAATTTCTCCAAGAAACACTGCTTTCCCTCAAATCCCACATAGATCCAAAGACATTATTGTTGGGGACTTTAACACACAACTATCCTCACTAGATAGATCAACTCGGCAAAAACTCAATAGAGAAACTGCAGATCTAAACAACTGAAAGGATCAACTAGATTTAACAGACATCTACCGAATATTTCACCCAGCAGCATCAGAATACACGTTTTTCTCAGCAGCACAAAGAACATTTTGCAAAATAGAAACATTTTAGGTCACAAAGCAAACCTCCAAATTCAGGAATATTGAAGTTATACCTTGCATTCTCTCAGACCACAAGGAAATAAAATTAGAATTCAACACCAAAAGCTACCAAAGAAAGTCCTGAACACTTGGATGCTGAAAAACACACTGTTGAATCACCAGTAAGTCATGTAAGAGATTAGAAAGGAAATTCAAATGTTCATGATATTCAACAAAAAGGAACACACAAATTACTAGCTCCCCTGGGACACAGAAAAGGCAGTACTCAGAAGCAAGTTGGAGAGATCTGAAACCAACAATTTAATGAGACATCTGAACCTCCTTGAAAAAGAGCAGCAATATAAACCCCAAACCAGTTGATGGAAAGAAATAATTAAATTTAAATCAGAATTAAATGAATTAGAATCCAAATAAAACATAGAAAGATTCAATAAAACAATGAGTTGGTTCTTTGAAAAAATTAACAAAATTGACAGACCCTTCGCAAATCTTATCAGAAAAAGATGAGAACACACCCAAATAAATAAACTCAGAGATGAGAATGGAAACCACCAGAGAAACAACCAAGATTCAGAACATTATAAGGGAATACTTCTCAAAACTATGCTAATAAGTTTGAGAACTTGGCAGAAATGGACCTTTTCCTAGCAAATATCAACATGCTGAAACTAAACCAAGATGAGTTAAACCATTTTAACAGGCCCATATCAAGCATTGAGATAGAAACAGCAATAAGAGAAGTCCCATCTAAGAAAAGCCCAAGACCACACAGATTTACAGCAGAATTCTACAAGGCCTTCAAAGCAGAGCTCACACCAATAGCCCTTCAATGAAACTCAAAGGGAAAGTTCACTACTGAACTCATTCTATGAAGACATCATAACCCTCATCCTAAAACCAGGCAGGGACTCATCAAAGAAAGAGAACGATAGACCCGTTTCTTTGATGAACATTGATGCAAAACTTCTCAACAAAATTTTGGCCAATTGACTTCAACAATTCATCCAAAAAATCATACACCACATCAAACAGGATTCATTTCAGGGATGCAAAGCTGGGTCAATATACCCAAATCAATTAATATAATTCATCACATTAACAGGAGCAAGGATAAGAACCACATGGTTATCTCAATAGATGCAAAAAAGGCATTTGACAAGATTCAACACCCATTGATGATGAAGGTTCTGGAAAAATTAGGAATCCAGGGAACATTTCTCAATAAAATAAAGACTGTATATGACAAACTTACAGCCAGCATTATACTTAATGGTGAAAAACTAGTCATTTCCTCTTAAATCAGGAACAAGACAAGGCTGTCCATTCTCCCACTTTTCTTCAATCCAGTATTAGAATGCCTAGCTACAGCAATAAGACAAGATGCAAACATAAAATGGATACAAATAAGGAAAGATGAAGTAAAACTCTCCCTCTTTGCAGATGATATGATCTTGTATTTAAAGAATCCCACGGACTCCACTCCCAAATTATTCAAGCTTATGCAAAACTTGGGCAAAGTAGCAGGGTATAAATTTAACCTTCAAAGTCCAATGGCTTTTCTGTATGTCAACAATGAGAAAAGGGTGGCTGAAATCAGGAAAGCAACTCCATTTGTAATAGCTCCACAAAAAATAAAATACCTAGGAATTAACTTAACCAAAGAAATGAAGGACCTCTATGATGAAAACTTTAAAACCCTGAAAAAGGAAATCAAAACAGAACTTAGAAAGTGGTAAAAACTTCCATGCTCCTGGATTGGAAGGAGCAACATCATGAAAATGGCAATACTTCTCAAGGCTATCTACAAATTCAATGCAATACCTATCAATATCCCAAACTCATTCTTCAAGGAATAGAGGAGACAATCCAAAAATTCATATGGAACAATAAAAGACCCTGAATAGCAAAAAAAGATCCTTAACAGAAAGAACAGTGCTGGAGGAATATCAATACCAAATTTCAAACTCTACTACAATGCCATAATATTCAAAACAGTACTGGCACAAGAACACACCTCAGGACCCATGGAATAGAATTGAACCTACAGATATATAGCAATCTAATCTTCGATAAGGAAGCTAAAAAATTAGAATGGAAGAAAGACAGCCTTTTAAGTAAATGGTGCTGGCAAAATTGGTTAATACCTTGTAAAAAAAAACAAAGCTAGATCCTTATATATCACCCTACACAAGAATCAACTCCAAATGGATCAAAGACCTTGGAGTCAAAGCAGACACTCTATAAACATTACAGGATGCAATAGGAGAAACCCTAGGTATACTTAGCACAGGCTGAAATTTTATTAATAAAGACCCAGAAACATAACAAATCAAAGAAAGGTTGGACAAATGGGATTGCGTGAAATTGCAGGGCTTCTGCAAGGCAAAGGACATAGCTAGCAAGATTAATAGAAAGCCCACAGATTGGGAGAAGATCTTCATTAGCCATACAATGGACAAGGGTCTCATATATAAAATATACCTGGAACTCAAAAAATTAAATCCCCCGACAACAAATCCTCAAAGAAACAACTGCCCAATAAGTAAGTGGGCTAAAGACTTAAAGAGAAACTTCTCTGAAGAGGAAAGAAGGATGGCCAATAGACATATGAAGAAATGCTCAACTTCTCTAGCCATAAAAGAAATGCAAATCAGCACAACATTGAAATACCACCTCAGCCCAGTTAGAATGGCTCGAGTCAAGAACTCTAATAACAGATGCTGGAGGAGATGGGGACAGAATGGAACCTTACCGCATTGTTGGTGGTTGTGTAAAGTTGTTCAACCACTTTGGAAAGTAGTATGGAGTTTCCTCAAAAGACTCCACGTAAAGCTCCCCTATAACCCAGCAATCCCATTTTTTGTGCATTTACTCAAATGATCACAAACAAGACCACACTAAAGCTACCAGCACAACTATGTTTATTGCAACATTATTTATCATAGGTAACATATGAAACCAACCCAGATGCCCATTAGATGAATGGATCAAGAAAATGTGGTATATATACACAATGGAATTCTATGCCTCCATCAGAAAGAATGACATTGCCCTATTTGTTAGGGAATGGAAAGACTTGGAAAAAATTAAGTGAAGTAAGCCAGGCCCAAAGAAACATAAGTCCCATGGTTTCCCTTATTTGCAATAACTAGTATATGTCTGAGTCAAGCAGAAAAGGTAAGATAAGTTCATGTTAGGTGAAATGATCCACAAGATAAGTATTCAAATGTTTTTATTTTTCTTGAAATTGTTTCTAACATATTTATGAGATGATTTCTTTGTTGCTTTGTATGTCCCTCCCCCACGGTATAACCCCTGCTTTCATTATATTTGATGTTGGTATAATTTGTGGAGGGAAAGGGCAAAAACAAACCTTTAAATAGGGATACATTGGACCCATTGCAACGATGAGCTATACAAGTCATTATGTCGAATAACGAACTTTACAACTTTCACTGGGGATGGGGAGTTGGGGGGGTAGGGGAGGAGATGGGAAGGGATGGAAAGGGAAAACAATGGAGGAGGCAACAATGCTTGATAAGAAATGTACTCATTACCTTGCCCATGTAATTGTAACCCCTCTGTATGGTATTTTGCCAATAAAAAATTTTAAAAAATTGTCACAAAACACATTTTTTGACAGAATAAACATTAGTGTATCACCTAGAATCTGGGTATGGTTAGTAACTCTAGAGGATTTTCTCATACTTTCAGAATTTTCATAAACATATATAATAGAAGTCAAATGAGGTGGTTTATACCTATAATCATAGCTACTCTGAAAATGGAAATGTCGATAGTTGCAGCTCAAGTTCAAGCTGGAAAACATACAAGAGACCTCCATCTCAATCAATAAAAGCTGGGTGTGCCAATGTATGGCTGTCATCCTACCTATGTTGAACATAAAACTAGGAAGTTCACTATCCAGGTATCCTAGGAATAAACAAATACAAGATTCTATCTCAAAAACAATCAAAGCAGGGGCTAGGAAGTTGGCTCAGTGGTAGAGCGCTTGCCTTGCATGCCTGAGGCACTGGGTTTGATTCCTCAGCACTACATAAGCAAAAAGAAAAAAGCCAGAAGTGGCACTGTGGTTCAAGTGGTAGAGCGCTAGCCTTGAGGTGAAGCGCTGAGGAACAGCGCCCAGGCCCAGAGTTCAGGCCCCACAACTGGACCCAAAAAACAAACAAACAACCAATCAATCAAAGCAAAAATTGCTGGATGTGGCATGATTCAGTGGTCAGGTGCCTGCCTGGCAAATGCAAGGCTCTGAATTTGAATCCAAGTACTTACCTCAAAAAATTAAAAGTAAACAATATGAATTAATTCTCTAAATAACTTCTCAGTGTAATTATCTTATATATTCTCCAAATAATCTTGTAGTGAACACAGAGAATTGATTAAGCCAGATAAATATAATACTCCAGAATCATAGAATGGCTCAGAGGTCAGCTCTGAGATCAATTCAGTGTCTGGATCTTACTGTTCTTAGATCCACAATCTTATGGGAAAAGAAAAAGAATGTACAATTAAAATACATTTATTTACAATCTTCATCCAATTTCACATATTGAAATTCTACCTCAAATATAATGTTACAGAAGTTGTCCTTTGTGTGTGTATGTGGATATGTGGATGGTAATTAAGTCGTGGAGGCAAGCCTTCATTAATGGTATTTAAATAAACAAAACTGAATAGATTTCAATCCTGATCTTTAATACAGTGCATCAATCTGAAAAACAAAAATCCTGACTATGCTGGCATTGCAATCTTGGGCCTCCAGGCTCCAGAATGTAGAAATAAATCTGTTGTTTATAACCAATTCAGTGTCTGGTAATTTGTCGTCATACGTCAAGAGGACTAACATTAAGCCAGCTGAAAAGAACAGTTGTGGTTTTTTTCTTCTTTTTTTTTTGTCGTTCATGGGGCCTAAACTCTGGGCCTGGGAGCTGTCCCTCAGCTCTTCAGCTCAAGGCTAGAGCTCTTCCAATTGAGCCTCAGCTCTATGTCTGGCTTTTTCTGCTTTGTGGTGCTGAGGAATCAAACTAAGGGCCTCATGCATGCAAGGCAAGCACACTACCACTGAGCCACCTTCCCAGCCCTGGTTTCTCTATTTTCTTTTTCCATCTTTCCAGAGGCCCTCTGATATTGAAAAATGCTAAGACTCCATACAGAAAAATTTAAAAACTGCCCTGTTGTCCAACTCTGACTTCACAAATTTTGGAGTGTAAAGAATGACATCAAGTACCTAAGAGACTGAATACAGGACACTTCATTATCTTCTGCTTTGCTCATCAGCACCTGGTGCAAATTTACACTATATAAACAAGTCAACTAACAGTAGTTATAACAAATTTTAAAAATGCATAGCCTGAAAACACTTTATGAACACTCGCACTGTAGTCTCATTGGCTCCCATATCCAAAATAAGAAACAGAGGCTTAAAGAGAGGTGGGTAATTTACCCCAGGTTGCAAAAACTGGTATATTGGTACATTTAAACTCAGACTACTCTATATCCATACTTAGGCTAACATACTATGGGCATTTATTTTTCTACAGAAATAAAAGTCTCACAGAACTTTTTTCAAGTTCTAGACATATGTTCTACCATGATATCTCTATCCTGGGTGCTTTACTGGTGCCCCCAAGTCATATCAGCTGAAGTTGATACATCTGTACCCACTCAAATAAAAATGGCTGAGACTTGGGCAACTGTAGTTTTATAATCTCCCATGCAGTAAAAATGTGTAATTAACAGTATGAAATCCTGGGCTAGAGAATAAATTGTCTATAATGGTGTTAGGCCCACCTCGCAAATCTTTCTTGGTCTCTCTCCTTCCTTCCTTTTTAGTGGTGGGGATTGAACCCAGGACCCTGTGCATATTAAGAAAGTGCCTTAACTCCAAGCTATATGACCATTTCAATCGCTCCAATTTCACTCTCCAATTCACTGCTACATTGTTCCTGATACTTTACATTTCCTGAGCATAATATTTGGAGATTATTGCACTTCATAAGCTTTTCATCATTTTACAGAATATTTATTTTCTCCTTCCTATGTATCAAGACACTGTGCAAGAAGGATTTTGTTGAACTCTCCAGGCAGAGTTCATGGCTCATCATCAGGTTCGATTTAAATGCATATCATTATATTATTACATTTAGAATAACAACGCACTTAAATAATTGTTTCTCTTCTTCAGACTATTGGTAGACCCAATAGTCTGAATAGAATAGAATTTTTCTTGTCTTATTTTCCTTTTTTTGACTTGGTACATTTTCTTGATTGTATAGAACTGTTTTTTTCCAAGAATATTTTTTTCAAGACATTTCTGCATATTGTGTATACTACAATTAAGAGATTTCCAGCCAAAGAAAACAACTCAGAATTCTAGAGGTTAATGACTATACTCTGGATTCCTGTGCACTTGGCACTGCATTTGGCATCTCAGTGTTACAACAATAGACAATCTATATTGAAAGTTGCTTTCTTTTTGGTTTCCCATTTTGAGCCATATAAATCATTTAAGGTGTACAGCAATTTAACCATGGGAGTATGAGCTGGTAATCTTTTTTTAAAAAAATTTTTATTGTAAAGATACTGTATAGAGGGGTTACAGTTACATGAGTAAGGTAATGAGTACATTTCCTCTTAAGCATTGTTACCCCACTCTTTGTTTTCCCCCTACATTCCCTTCCCTCGTTATTCCCCAACTCCTCCTTCCCCCTATCATGAAATTGTGAAGTTCGTTTTCAACATAGTGTATTGTACATCTCATTGTTACAATTGGTCAACCTGTATCCTTGCTTCAGCATTTTGTTATTTCCCTTCCCCTCCCCAAATTAGAAAAAAAAATGTATATACAAGATGCAGGGAACCGGAATGAAATACAGTGACAACAGAGGATATATGAGCTGGCAATCTTTAGCCTTCAAATTCTAAAACAAAAGCAAGCAATGAATGATAAAAATTGTTCATAAGGGTACTCTCAGCCTTCCAATTGGTGTTCTGATTCTTCCATTAAAATAAAATCTTGTTAGAATCAAATTCTGATCCAGGCTAAAATGCAATACCCATGAAAATGAAGACATTAAGTTGGTATTAGTTAAATATGCCTTCCTATTAATGGAATGCCATGGAAAAGGGTTTTACAAAAATGATGATAGCAAGAGGGATTTTGGACAAAGGCATTATAGTGGGTAAGGCGTGTAAAAGTTACAAAACTGGAACTTCATGCTGGGAAAAAGATTAACTTCACAGGGAGGAATAACTTACTATTTTGGATGAGCCAAATTAAGATGGATGATTTGATGATGCATTTAATATTATGGAGACAACAAAGAGTTTCAGTGATTGAGACAGTTCAATTAATTATGGAATATATAAGCACTGGACTCCCATGTAATCATTATAAGTGATGTTCTTATGCAATTTCTAAGGATGTTATTGGATAGAAAATATATACATGATATAATGAGATGAAAAGTCAAATTATAAAGTAGGCTCACACCTGTAATCCTACCTACTCACAAGGGTGAAATTTGAAGATCATGGTTCAAAGTCAGCCACTGGAGGAAAATCTATTTAACCACCAAAATGCCAGAAATGGAGATGTGGCTAGCGTTGAGGAAAAAGAAAAGCAGAGAACAATGTGTAGGCCAAGAATTCAAGCTCCAGTTTTGGCAATAAACAAATGAATAATTAAACAAACATATGACCCCAAAGTGAAGGAAAATATATATATGCATATATGCGTGGCAGAAGGGTCTAACTGTGGTGTTCCAGTGTTCACCTTGTGGAGCTCCAGAATGGGGACAGCACAAACATTTACTTAAAGGAAATCAAAAGTGACAATATATTGGAAATGATCTGTACACTTGGGGGGGGTGATTGAGAGAGCGAGGGAAAGAGGAAGAAAAATGAGGGAGGGGAAACAAGTTAGGAAATGTTATCACAACCTTACTTATGTAACTGTAACCCCTCTGTACATCACCTTGACAATAATATTAAAAAAATAAAAAACAAAACAAAAGTGTTTATTTATGTTATATTTAAAAGTATATTTTAAAAAGAATTATAGGCATTATTTAAATTTCTAATGCATGGCCACACTCTACTGGAGTGTACTGGAATTTGGAGAGAAGTACATGAGTCCATGAGTAAGGACCCCAATAAGAATTCCACAAAGGAATGTCAACATGGACCAAAGGGTCCTACCCATAGTACCTTGCTTCTACAGCAAATCACACAATCTCCCAAATCCACATAATTTAATCATTTAAAGGCAAATGATGAACCAACATCTCCATTTGTAGAAATACATACTTGCGACAAGGATGGAAAAGGCACCGAAAGCCAAAGTAAATGTGATGCAATTTTAAGGAAGATTCCATAGATAAAGGAATGTGTCCCACACATTTCCAACTCTAAATCTGGGAAAGTTAGTCATCTTTGTCATACTAATAAAAACCACAAAAAAGCTAACTGTAGAATTCAAAAGGATTGCATGAGAACAGGTGTTCATTGTGACAGCACAGCAACTTCAGTGCAAATTACTATGTCTCTTTCCTTGTTTTCTTCCCACCTCATTCTTGAATTCTGAAGGTGAGATTCTGAGGAGCCAGTTTTCTTTGCTCCAGTAATTAATGAAAGGGAACAGGTGATTGGAGATACAATTTCTTCACATAGTTCTTGGATTCTCATTCTTTATTAAGCTTACTGAGTACTAATGGGATTGTAAAACACAAGATAGTCCTAAGTTTTCCACTAATTTTTTAAATGCCTGCTGCAAGAACAATCAAAATTAACAAAAGAAACAACTCAGAAAGATATTTGTGGTGTATTGATACCAGGAGAATTTGAAATGTCACATGTAAATACCAAATGACATTTACAAAGCACAAACCCTAATTCTTCTGTGAGCTAATGTGATAATTACACATTTATATTTTCCAACAAAATCACCATTGAGAACAGCACAGCCAATTTCAATCACAGAAGCAAAGCTGCAAAGAATTGCTAAAATTTTCACATATTCATTCCTAGAGTTGAGAGGGTTGGTTCTGCTGATGTTGACTGTTTGATCCTTTTCTTCCTCACAAATAAATGTGCCTATGTAGAGCAATTTATGTCTATATCTTAACTTCATGGGTGTCTAGCCTTTCTGGTCTGATCTTCAGTCTGAGTACCAACTATGTTTATGAACATGGACCATCCCTTAAGCAGAAACACACTCTAAAACAGTTCTAACAGAAACATCTGTGATAATGGATATATTCCATATATGCATTGTCTAATAGACTAGCCACTGGCTATATGTGGCTACTGAACCTCAAATGTGAATTAATTCTTCCAATTTCAGTTAAATGAAATTTTAAATAATGAGATGCATCTATTCACTGTTAACTGGACAGCTCAGTTACCAAATAAGGAAGCTGAAGTTCTCACAACGACGTGATAAAATATAATCCAAATGAAGAAGGTTCCATGCCTGCATGCCTGTGAATTATCTGAGCTTTTTTGTCTTATAGAATTCAGTCATCACTCACCTAGATTGACAGCTTGGAGGAAAGGAGTGGGAGATAAACACAAGCTACTTGGGATACTGAGAATTGCTCCTTGAAGATGAGGGTTGTGCATGAATCTTTTCTGTGTTTAGTAGACAGCAAAGTGTGTAGAATCCTGTAGGTAGAAAAATAATGTTTGTATTTCCATATGTCAAACAGGTGCTCTGTTTATCAAAACGGGGGAGAAGTCAGACAGGTGAATTCTTTAAATATACAAACAATATATAGAAAATTTGCTACATTCTATTCCATGATAGGCCCTGGAATAAACTTTGGTTCTTTGTACCATACTCTGTAAATATTCACACACTAAAAAACAGAAATATAATCCTTTATTACTGTTAAAAATACATAGGCTATCTTCATAAAAATATTTGTGGACCTATTTTTTCCTTAATTTCTTCCACACCTGCATTAAGAAATGGCTCTAAGAGAAAAGCTTCTAAATGTGTAAAATATGAACTCCATCTATGTCATTTGTTGAATTGTACTCTAGATAGGATTGAAGTCTCTACTTCATCTTAAGGCTTAGGGCTGGAAAAAGAATAAGTATTCTCAACAAATTGTCATGCCTCACTTTTAAGGAGATCTATGTATTTATGTATGTATGTATTGGTCTTGGTAGCTAGGACCCTTCAAGAAACAAAAGAAAAAGAACAATTCTTCGGCAGTCTCAAGTATTTGCCTATCTTCAAGTGAACATTAGCTGCTCTATATTCTATAGTATATTTGCAAGAATATTTTTGCAAGCTATTTCTAAGCTATTGTCATCCTCCAGAGTAAAGTTCAAGCATGCCTATTTCTCATTATATAGATGGCAGTTCCTCAAAGTCAGAACCCATTGTTTGTATAGGTTTCACATGTCTATCACTACTTCACTCAGTGGCACTGAGGGCTGAGAGATTCACTTCAAATATACAAATACACACACACATACACACACACATATCTCACTGGCTTTCACTATTGCTATAAAAATTAAGTCCTTTTTGTCTCTGACCGAAGAGCATTATAAATTGCCTAGCATCCATGAAAATGTGACAAATTCATTATTAACTTGCAAGTAGGTTAAATCTCAAGCTTCACACATTTCTAAATACTCATATGAAGAAAAATGTATTCCTAGAGTTTTAGTGTGCTTCTATATTACAAAGCTCTTAATTTTCATCTTATTTACCCGGAGGAGGCAACAATGCTCGATACCAAATGTACTCATTTCCTTGCTCATGTAACTGTAAGCCTTCTGTAAAGTATTCTTACAATCAAAAACGTACAAAAAGGGGAAAAAAGAAATTGAAAATCATGTACTTCCATTAGAACTAACTAAATTTAAGGGTTGTAACTTTCTATAGGTTTTTAAGGACCTAAGAAGTTTTGAATATGACCAAAAGACCTTTACTAAAAGTTGAGGGAGAGAGATCCAAAAGTGGAAGTAGATAGGCTACCAGAACATAATTATGTAGCTTTAGTTCACTGTTACCATAACAGGAGTGCAAATCAATATGATGGTTCATCGTTACAGGACCAGTAGACATACTGGAAACTGACATCAGAGAATGGTCATTCATTGTGGGAAAACACAAATCAGGATGCACCAAAGGATGCAATCAACAGTGTCCAAAAAAGCAGCACAGAATGGGATAAAGTCATTGCAAGCATATATTTGATAAGTGGTTCACATCAAGAATATATACAGAACATCATCCCAACAACAGTACATAAACCAATTTTACAATGTGCAAAGAACTGAGATGTTTCTCCAGAGAAGACAAAGTGTTAACAAGCCCACAAAAAAGGTGTTTAATATCACTAATCCCCAGAAAGTGTAAGTCAAAATAATGAAGGAAATTACCACTTCATATGAATTAGGTGGGATAACTACTAAAAATAAAGTAACAATATTGACAAAAGTGTGGTGAAATTGGAACCTTTCTATGGGAAACAGTATGGCATCTTTTCAAACAATTAAAAACAGGAATATTCATACTTGTAATGCTAACCACTCAGGACAGGAGGCTGAAATGCAAGGGTTGAGGTTCAAAGCCAGCCCGGGCAGAAAACTGCAAGTTGACTGGTGGCTTAAAGTGATAGAACACTAGCCTTGAGGAAAAGTTCAGGGATTGTAACCTGTCCCCGAGTTCAAGCCCCATGACAAAAAATAAAGAAGGAAAAGAAAATTATCATATGATCCAATGACTACATTTCTGGGCATATACTCTAAAGATCTAAAAGCAAGGTCTGGAAGGGATCGTTGTACATTCATATTCATTTTGTACAATACTCAAAACATGGAGGCAATCCAAGTGGCCATCAACAAATGAATAAGCTAAAGCAAATGTGGTTTTTACATAGTTGTATATTATTTCAACTTTAAAAAAAATTATGTTGTGACAGATGCTATATTATGGATGAATCTTTGGGACAATTTGCTAAGTGAAATAATCCAGTCACAAAAGATCAAATATTACATGATTCTACTTATGTCAGTTACATAGAACAGTCAAATTGATAGAGATAGGAAGCAAAATTGTACTTGATGCTTATCTTGAAGCAGAGGAGAGTGGAAAATTGTTTTAATGAATATAGAATTTGAATCTTGGAAGATGAAACGAGTGTGGACATTGAGCTTGTAGAATATTGTAAATGTACATACTACTACTATGCTCTATTCTTAAAATGATTAAGATAATAAAACCTGGGAGAGGAAAAGGAGAATGATGAAGGGGTAAGTATAATCAAGATACATTGTATGCCTATGTGGATATATCAAAATAAAATCCATTTATTTAACTAGGTAATGCTAATACAGAGTTTTAAAAAGATAACAAATTTTAAGTTACATTCATTTGACCGCAATTATTGAAAAAAAGAAGAAAACAACCACCACAGGCTGGGAAAACAACTTAAATTGCCAGTGTGCAATAAACCTGGGTTCAAAACTATATCTCACTTAAGTGTGTGAGGCTGCTTTTTAAACATGCTTTTATATTATTATGTTTAAGTAGTTGTACAAACAAGTTCCCATTCTACAAAACAATATATGAATACGAGGTGTCTGACAACATTATCACCCATCCCTCCTAACCCAACCCTTCTCTCACTTTTTTAAAAAATTGAGAGGGCTGGGAAGGTGGCTCAGTGGTAGAGTGCTTGCCTTGCATGCCTGAGGCCCTGGGTTCGATTCCTCAGTACCACATAAGCAAAAAGAAAAATACCGGAAGTGGCGCTGTGGCTCAAGTGGTAGAGCGCTAGTCTTGAGCTGAAGAGCTGAGGGATAGGCCCAGGCCCAGAGTTCAGGCCCCACTACCAGACTAAAAAATAAATAAATAAATAAATAAAAATTGAGAGATGTGATTACATAATTTTCACATATTTCACAGTATTGTGGAATCCTGATACTTAAAGTCAGAAACACATTTGAACCTTCCCAAGAAAAATTATCATTATCATGGTGTATAACGTTTGTGAATTCTGTGAGCTTTGACAATACAAATTATTTCTTCCATATCAGGTGATGTTTACATTTCTTGCCTTTTGCTATTCCCTCTTATTCCTCCTTTCCCATCACTGTCTTTGTGTTGCTTAGTTCTTTTCCTTTTACAACCAGTGCAGCTGATGGGCCCCTTTTTTGTATGTTGTTCCATTTCCCACTCATTATGTTCCTCCTTCTGGCTTCCCTCCGTTGAGTGCACTGAGACTGTTTTTAATGTAATGATAGTACGCTCAGGGAAATCATCCCTTTTGTACAAAATACATTGTCAGTTTGCTGTAATTTGGATGTTATCATACACATAATAGCATATGTAGCATATGAGATATGTTTCCTCTTTTTCTTATGCTTCAAAGTAGTTTCTAGTTGAACATAAAATGTATCATCTGTTCCCCATAAAAAAATAGTAAAACATTATACATGAGGTATATGGTATACATAGCAAAATATCTCAAGTGCCTACCATAATGTCCACCCTTCCTTTCTGAATCAATAGAGACACCTTTCGATTTAACTGAAGTCCAAGTTAAGTAAAATAATGATAACATTTCTCAATAATACAGATAAAAATGTTACCTGATAGCATCTAGGATATTGTCTTAAAGGACAGTACACACATGTTCTGTATTTCTTTATTTCCTTCTTTTTGTTCTTTCACCTCACTTCCTGGATCTTGGAAGTGATTACTGACATTTTAGGAGTCACCTTGGGCCAAGACAGTGAGGGCTAAATCCTAATGCTGGGGTATGCCTCCATCTTCTTGGAATCCTCATGCCTGTACTGTCTTCCTCTGGGCTTTCAACAGATAAGAGACTAAACCATTACTAGTTACATTGTTATGATCATTGAGTTCTCCTGTCCTTAAGATACTTACACTGTGGATTGATATGCACTCACAGAAAATACATAGTATTGCTTTTTATTATATATATATTTATATATATATTGTCTTTTAAGTAGTTTTACAAAGGGTCATCATTCAACAAGTCAGTTAATAAATACAATGCAGCTTGATCGATATCACTGCTTCTATCAGTTTTCTTTCATTTGTTCATCGAAACGTCATTAGCAGTTATATATTGAACATATTGTTCTGCTACTAAGAACTTGCTTCATCTGCAGCTAGATTCCTAAGTATGCTTTCAGATGCACAAATATGATCTTCAGGCTAAATGCAGCTCAGAATGTACCTTCAGGAGAAATTACTTCCCACAACAAAATACAGGACTATGAAGATAATACAAGCACCCAGGAAATGGTGGCTCCTACTTCAACTGACTTTAGAAATACAGTCCAGTTATTTCTCTGCCCTAGATTTGCTAAAGGTATCTTGGCTCAAAGCAGAACTGTTGGCTCAAAGCAGAACTGAATTTGCCTCTGTAAGTAGAAATCAATTTGCATTCAAGGTAAGTGTGCAAGTTTAAGTCAGAGGGCTTTGCTGCTTCAAAACAGCAATTTAGATATCCAATCTCTCTGTCAACAGTGTTTCATGGGACACCACAATGTACAGTGTCCTGTGAGTAACAAGTGGAGATGTGCCATGCAGAGGGAGTTAAACCACTTCAGCTGGGTAGTTGTGGATAAATGGTGATGGTTGGAACTGGTTCCAACATGGTGGGGATGAATGATGCAGAAAAAAATACACACCTTGTTCCCATCAAGCTTTAGGTGCTAACACATGTGCTTTTTCTGACTATTGTCTGGAAAGTGTCCCTCTACCCTCCATCCAAGCAAAAGTGTTTTCCGTGCTTGTGCTCTGAGATGGAGTATCCAGTAAGGAAAATTCCATAATCAAACTCTGAGATTGGGAAACCAATTACGAGACGCCATGTAGCACAAGCCCACCCACTGACCAATCAATCTAGGAACATGCCCTAAGGGGCAGAGACAAAGGGCTCTACATATACCTGAGGCATGTGGGCCCCTTCTGACCAGCTCTTGGTTCCTCTTTTCGCTGAGGAATCTGTTTCACTGCTCTGTTTTCGCTTTGAAGAAAAACTGCTTTAAAAACTTTTCTGCTCTCGAATTCTTTAAAGAAAACAAACTTGAGACAGAGACAATACTGCTATTCTGAAGATGCTGGGGGCAGGGAAGCCTTGGCCTTCAGCTTTGAGACTAAATTTAGAATTCGGTAACTTAGGTGCTGTGGTTTCAGATTAATTAGGTTTCAGGCTAATGTCTGCATTTTCTCAGTTCTTCCTAAAGTATTAGGAAAAAAACAACAACCACAACAAGAACCCAGTACTAGGCTAGCAAAGGCTCAAGAAATTCTCAGCTTGTCTTTTTTTTCTTGTAAGACTCTAACAATGAAAATTTAATGCAGCAAACTAGCATCTTTGAGGTGTTAAATTCTGTAGAATGTGGTTTCTTTCCTTCCTCTTGTTCTGAGATAGAAACTGATCTATTCTAAAGCCAAAGGATATGATTTCTTCACCAGCTAGATCAGGTTCGCTAACTTTTGCTTTCTTAAAAACTGCTTAACTCCTGTAAGAGGGAATTGAAGACTGTCAGGCAGGAGCGATTGAGTGTAAGATGTGGGAAGTGTTTTCATACTCTGCATCTAGAGGGCTAGACAACATGTTCTGCTCGCTGCCTCAAGCAATTCAGAAAATGGCTTGCATTTTCTAAAACCTAAATCCAAAGTTTCACCTTCTCCTTCCCACCAAGAATTCTCCATCAGGCCTCTTCCTACCATAGTGTCTTGGCAGCTTAGAACTGCTTTGCCTCAGAAATGTGGCATCAGAAGTGTGCCCTGTGGTCAGCCAAGCAGCTGGGATCTGACTGATTCATCTATGGTGCTGAATATGCTGCAGCCCAATCTGTGCTCTGTGCTCAGAGAGGCTTTCTTCTTTCTATTTGTGCTAGGAGCAGAAGTACAAGACAGGTTTGTTTGTTTGTTTTTTATAAAGGATCAGCCACACACAGCTGTTGGTTTCATAACCACTTCCTGAAGTGTTTGCCTAAGGGAGCCAAGACAATATGTGAATAAGGTGTTTTCACCTGGAAGCTCATAAGCCTCCATTCCAAAGAGGGAGCTGCTGATAGTAAATTCTGTCTGGGAATGGACTGAGTAGGAATTAGAATCTTTTTTGCTGAAAGTGATTGCTTGAGGGAAAGCACTGACTAAGCATAGCATCATCTTACAAAAAACTATTTTAACTAAAGTATATCCTGTTACTAAAATCGTTCTAGGGACTTGAGTCATAGTTTAATTCATAGAGTACCAGCTGAGTAAGAATTTTCTAACAATTTCTGGCCTGGTTTAGTGGATTGCTCTGAAACTCTTAAACCCCCTTTTTGAAGCCAGCTGAGCTTCAAAAGAGCCAATTGTGTAAGATTGTTAACACGACTTCTGATCAATACCAGAAGTAGTAACTCATTATGGGTAAAACCTGGGCAATCTTCCTACTCAGAGTAGTTGTTTAATTGGCTTCCTGTCAGTAACAAGCCCTTTAACAGAACTAAACTTTGTCATGCTAAGTACTTTTCAACTTGGTGGTCTTTCTTGGGATATTGGGTTACACAGGGGAGTATTCCCAACAATTTGGGGACTAGTCCAGGATCCTTGTTACACAAGGGGGATGTGGGGAGACCCTCAGAAGAGACACATCCTGCCTTGTTGAGGTAGCTCAAGGTTGGGTTAAACACCATCCGTTGTGGTTAATGATGGAAAGTGTATCAGCAATGTCAGGAAAGGGCCCAAGGAAGCACCCCAATAAAAAATAACCTCATGCATTGGCCGTGAGAGGAAAAATTGAACTAGAGCATATTACCTTGTTGGTTGGGGATTATCATGGGCTGAATGTGTCTTAGGCACAAAGAGAACTTGAGTCTTGAGGTGCATTTTCATTCTCTGGCCCAAGGATAAAAATGTGGGAGCTGGATCCTGGGCCACCTTGTTTTCAAATGTCATCTATCTGTGCCTCAAAAATCCATAGTCGCTGCTTGATGAACTGAAAATAAACTACCTAGTTCCTCACTCTATAACACTATGATGATCACCAGTGTGTTCCGACTCTGTAAACCTGCTTCTCAAATCAGTCACCACTTTTCTTCCTGTGGAATAAAATATATTGTTGACTTCTCAAAAAAAAATGTGGGAGCTGGAGGAAGCCATATTCGAGAAATCTCCAGTAAGGGGACAGTTGAAAATGAGAGAGGTGCACAAGAAACTTACAATAGGGAGGATTGAGTGCACCAAAAACAAATCACAAGAGGCCTGCTAAAAGGGGGAATAAGAATTCTAGGCCTAAGGAACCCAAGAAAAATGATCCAAGGACCTGCTTCTGATAATCCACTGGGAGAATATTGACAAAGGTCTGAGAACACTCATAAATAATGGATAATTTTCATTATGGAGCTCCATAATGTGCACTAGTCCAAACAAAAACTTGCTATGCATGTGTGCTTGCATGTGTGTGTTTTAAATCTTATATGTTGCAAGGGGAACTCAAAAAAGTCCTATTCACTAAACACCTTCAGCTGCCCACTTTGACTCTGAAGCCTGGAATTATCTCCTAGCTGATCCAAGGATGTATGGCTTTGGAACCTCAGTTTCAGAAGCAGACTCTCTGGATAAACTTAAAATTCAAGTCCAAAGCTGGGTGCCAGTGGCTTGCACCTGCAATCCTAGCTACTCAGGATCTGAGGATTGGGGTTCAAAGCCAGCCCAGGGAGAAAAGTCCTTGAGACTCTTATCTCCAATTAACTACCAGTAAACTGAAAGTGGCACTGTGACTCAGGTAGTAGGACTTTCACCTTGAGCTGAAGAGCTTAGGGACAGCACCCAGGCCCAGAGTTCAAGTCCTATGACCAACAAAAATTAATGCTTGGGTGAAATGGATTAAATATTCTGTATGCCATTACTGTTAAGCTTGTATGACACAGAGACCAGAAAAACAAGTGGTCCACTTCCCACTGTGATGAACCTCAGACCCCCAAGGCATGGAATGCCAAACACAGCCTGGGGAAACTTGTAAGACCCTGCTGTTGCTGTTCCCAAGAATAAGGATCTAAGAAAAAAACCCTATCTTCCTGAGGTAGGGGGGAACAATTGGCATTTCTGGGACACTTATCAAGATGCAGGGAAGACCGAACCTGTGAAGAGATGAGCAGTAAGCATTAAACATAGCAAGGGGGAATGTCTAATGGTATTTTGGAGGACCAGTGTTGGAGACCTTCCTGGCCAACTAGAGTAGAACCTGTGCTTTGGTTCAATTGGACATCCCTTTCATGCTAGCATTTCATCCACCTGTCCATTTTCAAACATTTTATACTAGTTAGAAGAGACCCCTTCCCTAGAGGGTCATTTGTATTTCCTATTAACATATGTGCTTTTCAGGATCCCCCCAAAAATTTCCAAAAGGTTCAAATCCAGAAACTAGATAGCAGCTTATGAATCAGTTTTATTCTGATGATTAGTATAAATAAAATAAATTTCGGGGACTGACAATATGGGTTAGTGGTCAATGGTTTGCCTAGCATGCATGAAGCCCTAGGTTTTATTCCTCAGCACAACATAAATAGAAAAGGCTGGAAGTGGCTCTGTGGCTCAACTGCAGAGTGCTAGTCTTGAGCAAAAGAAGCTCAGGGAGCCCCAGGCCTGCCAAAAATAAAATGTAGAATAGAGTAAGATGAACAGAGGTTTGTTAATTATACTAAAAGTTTTTTTAAAACCCATAAATGAAATGCTCTAGTAGGATGGCATGGGCAAATTAGTTCTAGAAACTATCTGAAAAGGGAAGAGTTTGTGTGGTGACTGGAGGCCAAAGTTGCATAAAGGCCTTAGAAGGATTGAACATTGTCAGTGAGCTAACTAAAAACTCAGATGAAGGGCTGAGAAGGTGGCTCAGTGGTAGAGTGCTTGCCTTGAACGCATGAGCTGTGGGTTCAATTCCTCAGCACCACATAAGCAGAAAAAGCCAGAAATGGTGCTGTGGCTCAAGTGGTAGAGAATATCCTTGAGCTGAAGAGCTGAGGGACAGTGTACAGGCCCATATTTCAGGCCTCACAACCAACAAAACAAAGAAAAAAGAGAAGAAAAGAAAAGTAAAGAAAAAAGCAGGCACCGGGGGCTCACGCCTGTAATCCTAGCTATTCTGGAGGCTAAGATCTGAGGATGGTGGTTCAAAGCTAGGCCTGGCAGGTAAAGTCTGTGAGACTCTTATCACCAATAAACCACTCAGAAAGCCAGAAAACTGGAAGTAGTGCTGTGACTCAATTGCTAGAGCATTAGCTTTGGGCTGAAGAGCTGAGAGACAGCACCCAGGCCCAGAGTTCAGTCCCAACACTGACCAAAAAAGAAAAAAAAAAAAGGCAAGCTACACCTAACGGGTTTTCTACCAAGAAGGAGGGAGGGTTTTCTGCCAAGAGGGAGGGAGTTTTGAGGGTTTCTAAATAGCAGGAATGCAAGTTTCCCTTCTAGTGGGGGAGGGGATTTCCTTCTAGTAAGGAGGGTGTTAATGATCAAATTGGTCAAAAACATGATTCAGTTTTATAATGCCCAGATAAGTGTCTAATGTTTGTCAGATATTGACCTGTGAAAACATCCTGCTTGGGGAACTCCAAACAGTCTTAATGCCCTTAATGTGACCATGCTTAGTTCCATGGTCTCAATGGACCGTCTAGTTAATCCTACAATATGCTAGCAACTTCAGTCTTGGAGCAGACACTCTGTGTATGACTTTCAATTTTGAATCTACCCAGATTGAAATTGAGACTGGATAAGCAAGGTAAATACTGTGGTGATTCCGTCCACATACTGAGTACTACTATGACTGTGTGGCAGGGAGGCCACACAAGAGGTCCTATTTGTGCTGTCATGGAGCTCAGACCCCATGGGCATGAAATTCATGATAGGTCAGCAAAATGTGATCTGAGACAACTTGCTTCTAAAAAGCAAGACTCTCAAAAAACCCTGAAACTGACTGGTTCCATTCTTTCCAAGTCAACTATATTTGGGGAAAATTTGACATTTCTGAGAAACTTAGCTGTATGTAGTGAAGGCCAACTCTTTGAGATGAGCAATAAGTACTAATCATAGCCAGTGGAAATGTCTGGTAGTATTGCAGAAGACCAGTATTGGAGATGTTACTGGCCAAACTGGAGTGGAATCTGTGCTTTGGTTCAATTGGCCAACCCACACCTTACCCTTCTCAAACACCTTAAATTAAGTAAGGAGAGACTTCATAGTTAGTGGGTCATTCAACTTCATGTTTACAACTATGCTATGTAGGGCCCTTGAAAATTTCCCAAAGAGCTTAAAGCTAGAAACGAGAAACAACAGCTCAAATTAGTTTTATTCTGTTGATCACAATATGTGTTTTCATTTATCAGCAGGGTTTGTTAATTGGAAATGCCACCATGGAAAAGTAACTAGGAGCCACTGGTAGGACTGAATGGGAAAAATTACGTATAAATATAATACTTGACCAGATAAGATGATGATAAACGAAATGAACCCCAAGATAGGGACGCAAGTGGTTTTTTCTTTCTTGCTATTGTTTCTAAAATATTTATAATATTCCATGTGATTTTTGCTTCTTTGTATTCCCATCCCCCCACATGGTATAACCCATTTCCACTGTGTTTGATGTTGGTGCCCTGCATCTTGTATATACACTTCTCTAATTTGGGGAGGGAAAGAGGAAAAAAAAAACCAAAATGCTTAAATAAGGATACAGGTTGACCCATTGTAACAATGAGATGCACAAGACACTGTTGAAAAACAAACTTTACAATTTATGCCGGGGTAGGGGGAGTGTATAGTGTAGTTGTGGAGCTGGGAGGTTAGGGATGGTATAGGAAAATCAAAGGAGGAGGTAACAATGCTTGATAGGAAATGTACGCTCTTTACCTTGCTCATGTAACTAACCCCTCTGAACAGTATTTTTACAATAAACGTATTAAAACAAAGAATAAATATACTTGAAAGGGAATCTGTGTGGTGATCGGAGGCCAATGCTATAGAAAGACTTACAAGGATTGAATACTGGCAAACAAATTACCTAAAAACTGAGATGAAGCTGAATGTTATCCTAGATGCTCAGTTGGCTCAGTTCTGAGGATCTATGTTTGAAGCCAACCCAGGCAGGAAAGATGAGACTTTTATTTCCAATTAACCTGCAAAAAGACACTACCAGAGTTGTGGCTAAAGTGGTAGCCTTGAGAAAAAATGCTCTGGGACAATGCCCAGAGCATGAGATCAAACGCAAGACCAGCCCACAGTCTATTTTACTTAGACTTTGAGTATTGTCAGTTTCCTACTCTACAGCTTACCTAAGTATGGTTAATTTCCTGTGTCCATTTTTTTACTATTCTGTAGTTTTCCAAGTTCCCCAGTAACTGAGTATACTGGCTATTTCATTTTAGCACTCTTAAATTCAGTTTATTTTTTTATTCTGGAATTTGCCTTCTGGACTTTGCATTATATTCACAAACTGCATTGTTGAAAGGGCAACTCCTTTGTACAACTAAAAGATTAAAATAAAAATTAAAATTAAATCACAAAGTTCAGTGAGTTTCTAAGTTGTAAACACTTGGTTGGCTGAAAAGTGGCACATCTGGAGAGAACATGGAATATTCTAATTCCTGAGTTATGTCCTTTTATAATCCTTAATGTAGGAGTAAACTATTTCTGAGGACTGTGAACCAGTCTAGCAAATGATCTAACAAAGAAGGGATGATGATTGACATATGGAGATGGGGGGCAATCTTGTAAGGTTCAGCCCTTAAGTGGATGAATCTGATAATTCACTAATGTGTACCAGAGAACTGAATTGCCTATTTTTGAGAAAAATTCCCACAAATGTCCAAAAGAGTTAACTTTGAGAATAAGGTTATCTTTCCCCTATAGTTGGGCACAAAAATGT
The DNA here is from genome assembly GCF_024711535.1 of Dipodomys merriami. NCBI lineage: Eukaryota > Metazoa > Chordata > Mammalia > Rodentia > Heteromyidae > Dipodomys > Dipodomys merriami. Next base: position 2,973,094 of record NW_027202727.1, read on the forward strand.
AATGGGGAACAGTATTTAAGAATCTAAGAGGAGGTACAAATTTGAAGTGCAATAACCAGTAAATAGTTAACTCCAACCTGAACTTTAGTGTTGATTCCTAGCCCAATTTTCTTTCTTCTTAGTAGGCTTTTTTCTAAGTTTTGGTAGCAGTTTCTGTATAGAGTGAAGTTTGTTAACCTTATATAAGGTAAAGTTCCCCAAGTTCCTCCTCTTCTTCAAGGACCTGACTGGAAACTGTCAAGAAGAAGAGACCATCTGAAGAAGAGCCAACTTAAGGGTTCACCTTCCAAGTAAAATTCCCCAAATCTGAACACTGTTATTTGAGTGGGGGTAGGGTCACAAGGTTATTCCTTTGAGGCCATGTCAATCAAAATATACCATCCTGGTTTTTCAGTTAAATTAATTTTTGCAGCAAGAAATGAGCTTGACAAATGGTTGATTATTAAGGGTGATATTGGTTCTCAGATCCAGTTTGGAGAGTGGATATCATTGTTAAAGAAATAGACAACCTGATTCTCAGTACAGCCTTTAGGGGAGCTCTGGATGTTTGATTCACCATTCTTCTTGATGACATCTGAAAAAAGCTACCAAATGTGATGACAGGTCAGATTTACAGATAATAGCATTGGATATGTTGCAACTCCACAGGTTACAAGTGACAATTTCTGAAAGGGCATTTATGGTCTGGGTGTAATGGATTATGATGATGAGTCACTCTATGATGTCAAAATTATCATGGATGAACTATAAACAAGAAGTGTAAGTATTTGTTGGAGCTAGAGGCATTTTCTGATGACATTGGTGAAGTTACATTTCTCAGGATTCACATTCATCAGAAACATTGAAATATGAGAAAAGGGACACAAATGATTATCTTTTACGCTTCCCTCTTTAAGCCCAGAATCCTCCTATTGAAGACATCAGAGAACTCCACAAATAGTTCCATACTCATACCTTTGATGTTGGTGGAAGATGAGGAGGTGTTTTACATTGATGACAAGTTTCTCAGTCTCAGATATGATTGTACCGCCCATGGGCTCACACTGGAACATATAGACTATATAGTTGTTCAGAAAGGTCACATTAACGACTATGATATGCACTTTGTCAGAGTTAAGGCATCTCTGTTTACCAGGTACCCACTAATAGCCAAATACATTTGCTTTGCCTTTCACTGTTATGTCTTGAGGACTTGGTGAAACTTTATGCAGAGGAGTAGAGAACCTACCAATTCTGAAATTCCATTAGGTATTAATTACTTTGCACACAATGGGTCCTATTATTTTTTTTACAGAAATCCTGTTAGCTTGTATGTTTTCATTTGATAAAATAGATCAAATGTCATCACTCTCTAGGATTGTGATCCTGAGGAAATGACTAAATCTCCCTTATTTCTAAAGTGACTCAGATCTGTTCCAAGTTCATAGAAATTTCTTCTTACCAACAACTGTTCGAATATGATACTTGTGCTTTGTTGATCTCGTTAAGCACCTTTGGATACAAAGAACTTGATGGACAGTACCTAGAAGGGTCAGCACACTTCTTAAGAGGCCAAAGGAATCTGGAAATGAAGGAGCAAGCGTCACAGCTAACCAGCGAAGGAATCATTTCCCCATAAATTTCTTTTGGTACATCATACAACATGAGGGAGGGAATTGTAGTTTTAGACTACTTTATCATAACAATGATAACCTATCCTTTATTAAAGGAAGGGAAGAATCAGGTTTGAATTTTTACTGGGAAACTTCATCTAGCTAGTTTATTTTTTTTTAAGATGCTCTGTTTTGTATATAAAATTGTAACTTATTCCAATCCCCTGAATTACAAATAAGTGTTCAAAGTAAAGACCTAGTCATGCTGTCTCCTCTACAAACCTCCCTAAAATCAAAGGCTCCTTCGCTCCTTATTGTTTTATCTCTAAAAATTTCAATAAGCTGTTCTGCTGAAATTCAGGTGACACCTGTTTTTATTGTATTCAGGCCACCGTTTCTGCAAATGTCTTCATTGGGTTGTCAAAAGGCATTTCAACCATCCAACCTGGGTAAAAGTAAACTCAACTAAAATATACATGTTCATAACTGAGACAACTTTATTAAAGAAAAACATAAGTTTAAATGATTTTGTAGTAAGTTCTGCAATCCTGTCATAATTTTAACCTAGTTAAATTCAGATGATTTATTATATAATATATGTAGATATTAGATAAAAATATCTGGCTACAGTAAATGAGTATATAGTCAGTTGATTGAATTTATATTATTTACCAGTCACTATGTTTAACTCTAAAAAAAGGAAGGTAAATAAAATATGTTAATAGATTTAATTTCTGTAAACTTTAAATTTACGATACTAGTTTTACAATATTCATCTAAAATTTATACCTGAAGTAAGTTTTTGAGAGTTAGGTAATATATCCCATGGCATTAAACAGTCAGGCTAGCTGAACTATGCCCAAGACTCATCCTTGTGTTCTTCATGATACCTTATTTAACTCTCAGAATCTCAAAATCTAAGCTGTTACAACTTCAGCAAATATATTCACCTAGTATTTGCAGTATTCTAAGTTGCTATTTTTTATAACATTACACATGGCCATGTTTCAAAACTGAATGGAATGTAAATAGTTTGGAGTAGTCACACTTCTTTGCATCCTAGATTTTATCAATTGCAAAAGAAGTTGGTTTTAAAGACGTTTAGATGATTTGGAAGGTTCTTAAGGCAGGTAAATGGAGATGAACAACAAAAAGATGAGAAAAGAAAAACTAGGAAATGATAAACTTTTGATGATTAGAGGAGGGTATATAATGCTAGCAGAGGGAGAAGAAAAGAAAGGTTGACTAGACTTTTAAATGAAGTTGACTCACAAAAGATCTTAAATAGGAAGACTATATGAAGAACTGTGTTTTAAGATCCACCTGACAAGAATGTACAGGTTGAATCAAGAGATACAGGAATAGAAGAGTATGGAAACTATGTCTGAGGACATGTAAATAACTTCATGGTGGTGAAGGCATGGACTGAGTGGCAGTCATGGAGCCAAAAAGAAAGGATACTTCCAACTACTCACTAACTGTCCTGAGATTATATATCTGCAGAGCTTCCAGGCACTGGTCTCCCCTCTAGAAAAAAAAGACAACAATAGAAAGTTGAGGAGATGAGCAGAAGACATGCCCCAAGGTATGAACACCAAAGGAAGTAATCTAATTGTATCAGGGCAAGTGAGATCCCAATAGCAGTACCTCAAGGAACTATTAGGAGGCACAGGAGCAAACCATCAGAATCAGATAAGCCCCTATGAGCCAATATAGGCAAACTTCAGGAAAACAGGGATTATTCTGTTTTTCTGGAGATCTTGATGAAACTAAGGCTATAGAAAAAATATTTCACACCTTTGAAATACTACCTCTTAAGGTGAGATGGAGTAGACAAGGAAAGTGAGGCATAGGAAACAGCAGCACAGAATTCAGAGACACTGTATTAATAATTCTATTAAAAGCAAAAAAGCATTATCTTTAAGGCTGACATTCCATCAAAAGCTTCAGTATTAGTTAAAAGAAAAAGAATAAAGAAAAAGAGTAGATCTCTTCCTCTGACTTAGCCTGCTTGTCCAAAATAAAGTGTGATCTCAATGGAATTCTATGCCTCCATCAGAAAGAATGACATTGCCCTATTTGTTAGGAAATGGAAAGACTTGGAAAAAATTATATTAAGTGAAGTAAGCCAGGCCCAAAGAAACATAGGTCCCATGGTTTCCCTTATTTGTAATAACTAGTATATGTCTGAGCCAAGCACTAAAAGTCAGATAAGTTGATGTTAGGGGAATGAACCCCAAGATAAGTATTCAATTTTTTTTTCTTTCATGCAATTGTTTCTAACACATTTATAAGATGAGTTCTATGTTGCCTTATACGTCCCTCCCCCACAGTATAACCCCTGCCTTCACTGTATTTGATGTTCGTATAATTTGTGGAGGGGAAGGGCAAAAACAAATTGTTTAACCAGGGATACAGGTGGACCCATTGCAACAATGAGATGTACAAGTCGTTATGTCAAAAAACGAACTTTACAACTTTGGGGGAGGGGAAGATCGGGTGGGGGAAGCTGGGGAGAGTATGGGAAGAGATGGGAAGGGGAAACAAAGAGGAGGAAACAATGCTTGATAAGAAATGTACCCGTTATCTTGCCCATGTAATTGTAACTCCTATGTACGGTATTCTTACAATAAAAAATATATATAAAGTGTGATCTGGAAACTGAACTACGATATCTTAAAGAGACTCATCCTGGAAAAAACAGACATTTGGGAAAAATAACTTTTCTTGATAAAATGTGATTAAAGTTTTATTTATCTCACGAATGGACACCTGTCTTGGAGCATGTGGCAAAATTCATCCTTTTAAGGGCTTACCAGACATCAATGACCAAAATTTAACAAATAGGTCAGTCTAGAAGTCTCTGAGCCTAATTGATGAAAGTGTACCTTATGTATTTATCTTTGTTCACACACTTGGTACATTTAATCACTCTTAATAAATATGAGTCAAACCCTCAACCTCCATTTGAGCACAGATATGCAGATAGTTTTAAGATCATGAAGAATTTATGGTCAGATATGCCCATACCCATGGCTGGGTTGTGCACTATCTTTCTTTGTTTCATTAACTCTGCTTTACTAATAAACTTTCTTGGCCTTTAATTTGTATCCTCAAATTCTTTTCTGAGACAAATCAGGAACTCAGTATGCAAGGGCCAGGCAGATGACTCCCTGTTGGAGACATCCTCCTTGGGGCATCAAGGATCAGCAATCCTGTAACAATGGAATTATCTTCAGTGTGCTCTTGCTGTGAGTTGCCTGCTGGAACATTACTGTGTAATTTCAAAATGGCTGCCTAAGCAGGTTTTGGTGGCTCAGAGTTCTATTCCTAGCTACTCAGGAGGCTGATCGTAACCATCATGAAGAAGCAAACTCTGTGAGATTCTTATCTCCAATTAACCACCAAAAACCCTAGAACTGGAGCTGTGACTCAAGTTTTAAAATGCTAAACTTGAGTAAAAAAATTCAGGGGCAGAGTCCAGGCCCTGAGTTCAAGCCCTAGAACAGGCACAGAAAAAGGCTCCCTGTTTTGACATGTAATTTCTACATTCTAATTTACAGTCATGCATATTTTCTATTTTCCTTGTTTGACTGTCCATTTATGAAACATAATTAGGATCTAGTAAGCTATAAGTAAGGTAGAGCTATACATGTGAGAGATTCTTTTCTGTGACTGATTACCCTTGGCACAAACTGTACAGTGGCATGATCTTCTTAAAAACAGAATAATGATCTTTCCAACTGGCAAACTTGCATAATTAAAGGCATCAGCAGTGCATAGAATTAGCACTTCATGTTTTTTTCCACAGGTTTGGACAGCATCCTTCATCAGCTTGACAGATGGAATTTTTTTAAGTTCTTCATTTTGTTCTCATGTCTATAGCTACACAGTCCCTTTCGAGGACCCCATGGAAGATAAAGAGTCATGGGCCCAGGATACTTGTCTGTAGGCATGATCTGTAAGCATGTTTTATTATTTATCACCAGAAACTCTTAACTATGTGCCATTAAAGACCAATCTGGGCTGGGAAGATGGCTCAGTGGTAGATCGCTTGCCTTGCATGCCTGAGGCCCTGGGTTCGATTCCTCAGCACCACATAAGCAAAATGAAAAAAGCCGGAAGTGGAGCTGTGACTCAAGTGGTAGAGCTCTAGCCTTGAGCTGAAGAGCTGAGGGACAGCGCCCAGGCCCAGAGTTCAGGCCCCACAACCGGACCCAAAAAAAAAAAAAAAAAAAAAAAGACCAATCTGCCCAATCTGACATAGGAGAGAACTAGTAACAGAGCACACAAGCATTGGCATTCTCTAGCTGGAAATTGAAAAGATGACATCTTTGCTTGCTGGAAAAATTTTCGGAGAACCTCTATGCACTTAGTTCTAGGTGTTACTACCGCAATTATAGATGGTTTGTGCTTGCAGCTGCACATTCTAGCTTTAGTTATCCCTTTAATAATAACTACTAGAGTTCTTGACATGTCACAGACTCTGTCCTCTCATGTTAAAGCTGAATAAACTTGAGAGCTAAAGTCACATGCTTAGTAATAGAATCATATATAGAACAACCTATATAAGTAGATACATGTAGCTTATTAGTAGGCAGAATGATTTATTTTGTTTTCAGATATGTAAGAAAGTCCATAAGGAAGATAGAGCAGAAAAATAATCTATTATTTAACTGTAGGCAGAAGCAAAAGCAATATTCAAATCAGAGGGATAGGTTCTAAAACTATCTGCTATTAGACATTTATCCATGGAATGGTATGATAATATGGCGATTTTTTTGGTCAGTTGTGGGGCCTGAATTCTGGGCCTGTTAAGGTCCCTCAGCTATTCAGCTCAAGGCTAACGCTCTGGGAGCCCTGAGTCCTAATAGCCTGCAAGTCTTAACACTGCACTTCCTTAGTGATGGGATACGAATTTCAGCCTTACTGGACTTAGCATTGATTTCTATGTCCTTTCCTAGAACCTGGCCAAAATTATGATACATAGTTACAGAATTAAAATGTAATGCCATCTTAAGAAAGTCATTTAGGGCTCTGGGAATGTGACTTCATTCCTAGCATACATGAAACTCTAGGTTAAATTCTTCAATACCACATAAACAGAAAAAGAAACACTGGAAGTGCTGCTGTGCCTCAAGTAGTAGAGTGCTAGCCTTGAGCAAAAAAAAAAAAAATGCTCAGGATAATTCCCTAGCCCCAGGGACTAGTTTAAGCCCCAGGACTGGCATAAATAAATAAATAAATAAATAAATAAATAAATAAATAAATAAATAAATAAATAAATAAAACAAAGACAACATTTAGTTAGTAAATGCAAAATAAATAACCCATACTTGGAATATATAATTGCTCCTTTCATACTGATACCTGACAATAGTCTCTAATTCATGTACTTTACCTATATTAGGATACCGTGTTGAAAAAAAAAAAGATTTGTTCATTAGGTCACAGCAATTAATGCCAGGAATGTGGTTAGATGTCAGGTGAAGATTAATTCTGGAAATTCAAAGATTCCAGGCTTTGAGTGATCACTACTAATCACAATCAAAAGGGTAGTCTAAGTGAGATTTGGAAATCTTTTTGGTCAGTCATGGCATCAAAAAGGCAAAGGCTAATTAGCAGTTGTGACAGAAGAGAACGAATGACTCCAGATGGAAGGAATAAATGATAGTAATTAAGGTATACCAGAAACTGTTCTAAGGAACCATTTTTGGTTATTGAAGAACTAATTATCAACTAGGCTTATTCTCTTAGGCTAATTCTTAATCTCTGTATGATATATGTCTCTCCTTCTATATTGTTCTTTCAAGTAATCACTATTAAAGGGATCAGATCCAATGAAGAATGAATCAGAGACCCTGCAGGTGCATCTGAAAATGTTCATATCCTGTGTCAAATGTTAGAACATCTTTGAATCTAGTACATAAACAGTCTGAGCAGTCAGTCTAGTGGATATCATTGGAGAAATTCAGGTCACATTTTTTCCAGCAAATCTTATCCCCTATAATAAATGACAGACTCCTGTGTCAGCCTCCTATTAATATGACAAAGTACTTTATAAAATCAACTTAAAAGAAGAAAATATTAATCTTGGCTTCTGATTTTATACATTTCAGTTTATGTTTCTTATCCTCATTGCTTTGGATTGGTGGTGGCACTGTACCCCATGTCAGGAACATTAGATGGAGCATGTGTTCATAGAAGCCAGCAAGTAAAGAAGAGGAGGAATAGGAGTGGGAGAGGAAGAAAGAGGAGGAGGGGGAGAGGGAGAGGAAGAGGGAGAGGGAGAAGAAAAATAGACGGAGACAGAGAAGAAAAAGAAGGAACAGGAGGAAAGGACTTTGATCTTAATGTCCTCTTTGATCACAATTTCTCAGTGACCAAATCTCTGTGCCCACTTGAAAAGGTTCACTACCTCTTTATGGCAACATAGTGAAAGCTAATTATTAATCCCAATACTTTATGATTTCAGATTTAATTTCTAGAGTGGTGGGTAAATATTTCTATACAATTGTGATAACTTCTGTTCCTAAATATTTTTTTTAATTTTATTTTATTTTATTTGAGAACATACTGTACAGAGGGGCTACAATTACATGGGCAGGATAATGCGTACATTTCTTACCAAGCATTGCAGCCTCCTCCTTTGTTTACCCTTCACCTCCCTTCCCCGCCTCACCCCTCCCCCCACCCAATTATACCCCCCCCACACCGACATTGTAAAGCTGGTTTTGACATGACATTTTGTACTTCTCATTGTTGCAACAGGTCCACCTGAATCCTTAAACGACTTGTTTGTCCCCATCTCCTCCACATGTTATACTGACATCAAATATAGTGAAAGCGGGGGTTACACTGTGGGGGAGGGACATACAAAGCAACAAAGAAATAATCTTATAAATGCGTTAGAAACACATGCATGAAAGAAACAAAAAAATTAAAATACATATTTAAGGGTTCATTTTCCTAACACCACATTATCTGACCTTTTCCTCTTGACTCATACCTATACTAGATATTGCAAATAAGGGAAACCATGGGACCTATGCTCCTTTGGGCCTGGCTTACTTCACTTAATATAATTTTTTCCAAACCTTTCCATTTCCTAACAAATGGGGAAATGTCATTCTTTCTCATGGAGGCATAGAATTCCATTGTGTATATATACCACATTTTCTTGATCCATTCATCTACTGAGGGGCATCTGGGTTGGTCCCACATCTTAGCTATGGTAAATAATGCTGCAATAAACATAGTTGTGCTGGTAGATTTAGTGTGGTCTTGTTTGTAAACATTTGGATAAATGCCCAAAAGTGGGATTGCTGGATCATAGGGGAGATCTATGTGAAGTCTTTTGAGGAACCTCCATACTGCTTTCCAAAGTGGTTGAACAAGTTTACATTCCCACCAACAATGAAGTAAGGTTCCTTTCTGTCCACATCCCCTCCAGCATCTCTTGTTGTTAGAGTTCTTGATTTTTGCTGTTCTAACTGGAGTGAGGTGATATCTCAATGTTGTTTTGATTTGCATTTCTTTTATTGCTAGGGATGTTGAACATTTCTTCATGTGTCTATTGGCCATCCTTCTTTCTTCTTCAGAGAAGCTTCTCTTTAAGTCTTTCGCCCACTTATTTATTGGGCAGTTGTTTCTTTGAGGATTTGTTGTTGGGTGGTTTAATTTTTTGAGTTCCAAGTATATTTTAGATATGAGACCCTTGTCCGTTGTATGGCTAGTAAAGATCTTCTCCCAATCGGTGGGCTTTCTATTGATCTTGCCAGCTATGTCATTTGCCCTGCAGAAGCTCTGCAATCTTATGCAATCCCATTTGTCTAACCTTTCTTTGATTTGTTGTGCTTCCGGGTCTCTATTCAGAAAATTTCGGCCTGAGCCAAGGAGACCTAGTGTTTCTCCTATTCCATCCTGTAATGTTTTCAGAGTGTCTGCTTTGAGTTCAAGGTCTTTGATCCATTTGGAGTTGATTCTGGTGCAGGGTGATATATAAGGATCTAGCTTTAGTTTTCTACATGTAGTTAACCAATTTTGCCAGCACCATTTACTGAAGAGGCTGTCTTTCTTCCATTCTATTTTTTTAGCTTCCTTATCGAAGATTAGATGGTTATAGGTCTCTAGGTTCATTTCTGGGTTTTCAATTATATTCCATTGGTCCAGAGGTCTGTTCTTATGCCAATACCAAGCTGTTTTGATTACTATGGCTTTATAGTAGAGTTTGAAATTTGGTATTGATATTCCTCCAGCAGTGTTCTTTCCGTTGAGGAGCGTTTTTGCTATTCGGGGTCTTTTATTGTTCCATATGAATTTTTGGATTGCCTCTTTTATTTCCTTGAAGAATGAGGGTGGAATATTGATAGGTATAGCTTTGAATTTGTAGATAGCCTTGGGAAGTATTGCCATTTTCACGATGTTAATCTTGCCAATCCAGGAGCATGGGAGGTTTTGCCATTTATTAAGTTCTCTGTTGATTTCCTTTTTCAAGATTTTAAAGTTTTCTTCATAGAGGTCCTTCACTTCTTTGGTTAAGTTAATTCCTAGGTATTTTATTTTTTGTGGGGCTATTACAAATGGAGTTGCTTTCCTAATTTCAGCCACACTTTTCTCATTGTTGGCATATAGAAAAGCCATTGATTTTGGGGGGTTAATTTTATAACCTGCTACTTTGCCAAAGTTTTGAATCAGCTTGAGTAATTTGGGAGTGGAGTCTATGGGATTCTTTAAATACAAGATCATGTCATCTGCAAAGAGGTAGAGTTTTATTTCTTCTTTCCCTATTTGGATCCCCTTTATGTCTGCATCTTGCCTTATTGCTGTAGCTAGGCATTCTAATACTAGATTGAAGAGAAGTGGAGAGAGTGGGCATCCTTGTCTTGTTCCTGAGTTAAGAGGAAATGGCTTTAGTTTTTCACCATTGAGTATAATGCTGGCTGTAGGTTTGTCATATACAGCCTTTATTGTATTGAGGAATGTTCCATGGATTCCTAATTTTTCCAGGGGTGTTGGATCTTGTCAAATGCTTTTTCTGCATCTATTGAGATAACCATGTGGTTCTTATTCTTGCTCCTGTTGATGTGATGAATAATATTAATTGATTTGCGTATATTGAACCAGCTTTGCATCCCTGAAATGAATCCTGTTTGATCATGGTGTATGATTTTTTGGATGAATTGTTGAAGTCGATTGGCCAAAATTTTGTTGAGAAGTTTTGCATCAATGTTCTTCAAAGAAATGGGCCTATAGTTCTCTTTCTTTGATGAGTCCCTGCCTGGTTTTTGGATGAGGGTTATGATGGCTTCATAGAATGTGTTCGGTAGTGAGCTTTCCCTTTCAATTTCATTGAAGAGTTGGAGGAGTATTGGTGTGAGCTCTGTTTGAAGGCCTTGTAAAATTCCGCTGTAAAACCATCTGGTCCTGGACTTTTCTTAGCTGGGAAGTCTCTTATTGGTGTTTCTATTTCAATGCTTGATATGGGCCTATTAAGCTGGTTTAACTCGTCTTGGTTTAGATTTGGCATGTCAATATTTGCTAGGAAATGGTCCATTTCTGTCAAGTTCTCAAACTTATTAGCATAAAGTTTTGAGAAGTATTCCCTTATAATGTTCTGAATCTTGGTTGTTTCTGTGGTGATGTTTCCATTCTCATCTCTGAGTTTATTAATTTGGGTGTGTTCTCTCCTTTTTATGATAAGTTTTGCTAAGGGTGTGTCAATTTTTTTAAGTTTTTCGAAGAACCAACTCTTTGTTTTGTTGATTCTTTCTATAGTTTTTTTGGATTCTAATTCATTTAATTCTGATTTAATTTTGATTATTTCTTTCCGTCTACTGGATTGGGGTTTACCTTGCTGCTCTTTTTCAAGGAGGTTTAGATGTGTCATTAAATTGTTAGTTTCAGATCTCTCCAGTTTGTTGATGTAGGAGCTCAGAGGTATAAACTTGCCTCTGAGTACTTCCTTTGTTGTGTCCCAGAGGAGCTGGTAATTTGTGTGTTCATTTTTGTTGAATAGCATGCACATTTGAATTTCCTTTCTAATCTCTTCCATGACCCACTCATGATTCAGCAGTGTGTTGTTCAGCCTCCATGTGATACTGGACTTTCTTTGGTGGCTTTTGGTGTTGAGTTCTAATTTTATTCCCTTGTGGTCAGAGAGAATGCAAGGTATAACTTCAATGTTTCTGAATTTAGACAAGTTTGCTTTGTGGCCTAAAATGTGGTCTATTTTAGAAAACGTTCCATGTGCTGCTGAGAAGAACGTGTATTCTGATGCTGCTGGGTGAAATGTTCGGTAAATGTCTGTTAAGTCTAGTTGATCTATGCAGCTGTTTAGATCTGCGGTTTCTCTGTTGAGTTTTTGCCGAGTTGATCTATCTAGTGGGGAAAGTGGTGTGTTAAAATCCCCAACAATTAATGTCTTTGGATCTATATGGGATTTGAGGGAAAGTAGTGTTTCTTTGATAAATTTGGGTGCTCCATTGTTTGGTGAATAGATATTTAGAACTGTAATATCCTCCTGAAGGAGAGATCCTTTAATTAGTATGTAGCGACCTTCTTTATCTCTTCTCACGAATTTTAATTTGAAGTCTATTTTATCTGATATTAGGATTGCAACTCCCGCCTGTTTATGAGGGCCGTTTGCTTGGTAGATTTTGTTCCAGCCTTTATCCTTGAAAATATGTTTGTTTTTGCGGGCAAGATGTGACTCCTGCAGGCAGCAGATAGAAGGGTCTTGTTTTTTAATCCAACTAGACAGTCTATGTCGCTTAATTGGAGAGTTCAGTCCGTTAACGTTAAGAGATAGGACTGAGAGGTATTTGGGAGTTCCTGCCATGTTATCCACCTTCTTGGGGGCTGTGAAAACTGGGTTCTTCCTAAGGTTCTTGGATTCTCAGTTTGGGTGCAGTTTCTTGGCCTTTGTTGCGTTCTTGTTGGTTTTCTATGTGTAGGACATCTTTAAGAATCTTTTGCAGGGCTGGTTTGGTGGAGATGTATTGTTTCAATTTTTCTTTGCTATGGAAGGTTTTTATTTGGCCTTCAGTTATGAAGGAGAGTTTAGCTGGGTACAGTATTCTTGGTTGATACTTGTTTGTTTTTAGGGCTTGGCATATGTCATTCCAGGCTCTTCTTGCTTTGATTGTCTCTGCTGAGAAATCTGAGGTGATTCTAATTGGTTTCCCTTTATAGGTGATTAACCTTTTCTCCTTGACAGATTTAAGGATCTTTTCCTTGGTCTGGGTTGATCCTGTGTGGATTATAATGTGACGGTGGGATGTCCTATTCTGGTCTGGTCTATTTGGGGTTCTAAAAGCTTCTTGTATCTGAATAGGCCTATCTTTTTGTATGTTTGGGAAGTTCTCTGCTAGGATCCTGTTAAACAAATTTCCTAGACCATTAACTTCTGTTTCTAGGTGCTCCTCTACACCCATTATCCTTAGATTGGGCCTTCTGATGGTGTCTTCCAGGTGTTGGATAGACCTATCATATTTCTTGGACTTGTCTTGGATGGTTGTATGTTCTTTCTCTATAATATCTAGGCTGTCTTCAATCCCTGAGATTCGATCTTCTGCATGGTCTAACCTGCTGTCAAGACTCTCTACTTTGTTTTTTATCTCTTTTCCTTCTAATTGGTCAGTTTTGATGGCTTCAAGTTCTTTGTTGAAGCTCTGTTTTAGGTCTTGTATGAATTTCTTTACTTCTTTAATTTGGTTTTCAGTGTTTGTTCTCAAATCACTTAGTTGATTGGTTATGGTTTCTTTGGACTCCCATTCCTTCTGTTGGGTTCCATTCAGCATTCCCTTTGTGGTCTCTCTGACTTCCTTCAGCTCTTTGTTAATGGATTCCATGAATGCCTTTAGTGATCTTTGTGTATTCTCTACCTGGTCTCTTAATTCGTGAATTACTTTTTGATTAGCTTCCTCCCGTCTGTGGGATTCCTGGAGTTCTCTTTCTTGCCGTTCCTGGGATTCCTCCAGTTCTCTTTGAGTGTTCTCAGCCTGCTCACGCCATTCCTCCCTTTCTCTTTGAGTATTCTCAAGTTGTTCACGCAAATCCTCTATCAGTTTTTGAGTAGCTTCCTCACGCTTATGATATTCCTGTATAAACTTCTGGGATGCCTCCTCTCTCTCCCTATCACTCTCATACAGAGTCCTTTGTACATTGTCAAACTTCTCATTTATCATGTTTGCTAGTAGTGTTTGTAGAGCTATTTGGGAACTCTCCTCTGGATTATTCTTTATCTGTTCTAATCCCTGATTATCAAGATTGGGAATTGAGATATCTGAATTTGCCATTATTCTTGTGTTTTTCCGGCTTACTCGGCCCATTTGAAATGAAGATTGCACCAGTTTTTTGCTAGAACACTATCTTAAGGCAACCATCAACCAAAGTTTGTATTTGTACAGTCAATAGTCTACAGATACAATCTAGTTCAACAGATACATCTATTCGACATCAAACAACTATATGTTAAAGGACTTCGAACCGCAGAAAAGAATTTGGAAAACCAGAAATTATTAGGATTAGGGAGAGATGTGGGTAAAAAATAGGAATAGATTGGTGTGGGGAGGCACAGGGAGAGTTAACTATGTCCTAAGCACAATGCAGGAAATGGGTTGGGTAGGATGCAAGTAGAGAGAGAGAGATAAAGAAGAGACGGAAAGGGGAATAAAGAGAGACCAGAAAAAAAATAGAAACGTAAAAATTAATGTTATTATAGAGGTTAAAAGACAGTCTATTTAGAGAGGAATGTGAATATGTTCAGAGAAGGGGAGGGACATAGAGGAGATGTGAAAAACTTTAAGGATGGGAAAGGGAGAAGAAAAGATCAGAAGTTCAGTAGAGCTAGATAAAAAACAAAAAGATAATTAAGAAAGAAAGAAAAAGAGAAAGAAGACAAGAAAAGAAATGAAAACGCTCATTCATGTATTCCTAAAATAAAAATTATAAGATGAGGAAAGAAAAAAAAAAAAAAGAAAGTTACTGGAAAACGATTTTTTTTTTCAGAAGAGGCAAAAATTAAAGATTAATAAAAGTTTTAGAAGGGAAATAAATTTATATATATATATATATATATATATATATAAGGTAACAAAAAACAAAAAACAAGCAAAAAAAAGAAAAGAAGAAGAAAAAAAAAGGAAAAAAAAGAAAAAAAAAGGAAAAAAAAAGTCTTTTGATTTTTTTTTGAGGGGGGAGGGGTGGGAAGAATCCTGTATCTCCCTTTTGTCTGTAACCAGTCTCGTTGGAGTCTCTGGTCAGCTTGAGGTCCTGTGGCTTGATTGGTTTCTTAAGTCGGTTGGTTGGAAGAGGCAGAAAAATGCTCTGCTTTACCCAAGATTTTGAGATCCCCCTCCCAGGTTAGTTTTCTGGGAGGGTGGTCTGCTTTGAGAATCACAAAAGAGGGGGATGTGGTGGTGAGGCTAGGTTCTGGGTAGAGTTGAGGCCTTTCAACAAGCAGTAGCTTTTCCCTGGGGCTATTTTGTGATAAAGCTCACAGCGCCCAGCCTGCAGCCGTTCTCAGGGATTCTGTTTTTCAATTGATTGTTGAGGCTGCTAGAGGGAGGGGCAGCCTCTGGCTCTGGTTACCCAGTGAGGGAAGCCACTCCAATGTCTGGCGCCTGAGCTGGGTGACTTTTCCCTGGATGGAGCCGAGTCTTGCAGGTCACTCTGCCGTTAAGTTCTTGTGACCTGCTAAATGACTCGTTTTATTCCAAGGCCTGAGCTGGAGCTAGCAGCTCCTCCGAGCTTTGTTGGTATCCAAGATGGAGATCACCGGTGCTGGGGGGGGAGGGGTGGCCTTCCCTCCTCTGCTCCCTGAGGAGTGAGGACGTCGGGCTTGTACTCACGCCGAGTCTTGCATCCTGGGTCGTCTCTGGTCTGCAAACAGCAGGATGAAGATGTTCGCTCCTTGTCGGTTCTTTTTGGTGTTGAGTAGAATCCGCTCGTCCGCTGCGTCTGGCTCCTTCGTCCCCGACTCTCTGTGTCTCAGGTATGACCCCGCGGCGGTGGTTGCCGCCGCGACCCTGCTGCCGCAGCGGTAGCTGCTGGCAGGCGCTCAGATGTGTCTTTTTGCCTTGGCTTCCCCTCTCTTGTCTAACTCTCTGTCCTGTGATGGCACACTTGGTGTGATTCTCTGGCTTAGGACTGTTCACTGGAACTCTATAACTGCTTTCTATGTGAGAGCTTGTTCAGATTCCAGCCTCTCCTCCGCCATTTTCCCGGAACCTTCCTGTTCCTAAATATTTACTTGAATTAATCAGAGGATCTATTTGCCATGGAGTTGGTTTGGTTATACAATTGTTGGATAGATGAATGACATATTTAGAATGCAAATACATTTTATTTAATAGATAAAGTAGCTTCAAGAGATGTAATTTTGTGATTTTCAAAAATGACTATTTTGATGGAGTTCCAGGAGGATGGCAGAGGAGAAGCTGGAGGCTAAACAAGCTCTTGCATAGAAAGCAGTTTTAGTGTTCCAGTGAACAGTCCTAAAACGAGAGAATCACACCAAATGTGCCATCACAGTGCAGAGACTTAGGCCAGAGAGGGAAAATGCAGGCAAGGAGACAGATCTGAGCACTTGCCAGCCGCCGCAGCTGTGGTAGCAGTGGCCATAGCCGCCATACTTGCAACACAGAGAGTCCAGGACAAAGGTGTCAGATGCGGCAGGTGATCGGATTCTACTCAACACCAGCAAGAACCAGCAAGGAGCAGACATCTTCATCCTGCACTTCGCAGACCAGAGATGATCCAGGAACTAAGACTCTGGTGTGAGTAGAAGCCTGACATCCTCACTCCTTCTCAGGGAGCAGAGGAGGGAAGGTCCCCCCCCCATTAATACATAGTTGTTTGATGTTGAATAGATATATCTATTGAACTAGATTGTATCTGCAGACTTTTGACTGTGCAACTACAGACTTTGGTTGATGCTTGCCTTAAAATAGTGTGCTAACACAAAACTGGTGTTACTTTCATCCCAAATGGGCAGAGCAATCCGGAAAAACACAAGAAAATGGCAAGTCTGTGTATCTCAACTCCCACTCATAATCAGGGGACAGAACAGATAATGAATAATCCAGAGGAGAGTTCCCAAAAAGCTCTACAAACACTACTGGTAAACATGGTAAATGAAAAGATTGAAAACCTGCAAAGGACTCAGTATGAGCATGATAGGGAGAGAGAGGAGGAAAAACAAACTTTAAATGCAGGAATATCATAAGCATGAGGAAGCTACTCAGAGATTGATACAGGAATTGTGTGAGCAACTTGAGAACACTCAAAAAGAAAGTCAGGAATGGCATGAGCAGGTTGAGAACACTCAAAGAGAACTACAGGAAGTGCGTGAATGTGAGGAAGCTAATCAGAGAGTAATACAGGAATTGAGAGAGCAGGATGAGAATACAGAAAGATCACTAAAGGGATTCATAGAATACATAAACACAGAGCTGAAGGAAGTCAGGGAGACCACAAAGGGAATGCTGAATGGAACACAACAGAAGGAATGGGAGTCCAAGGAAACCATAACCAATCAACTAAGTGATTTAAGAATAAACACTGAACACCAAATTAAGGAAGAAAAGAAGTTAATACAAGATCTAAAACAAAGCTCCAACAAAGAATTTGAAGCCATGAAAGCCGACCAAGTAGAAGGAAAATAAATAAGAAACAAAGTAGAAAGCCTTGATAATAGGTTAGACCATGCAGAAGATCGAATTTCAGGGATTGAAGACAGCCTACCTATTATAGAGAAAGAACATACAACCATCCAAGCCAAATCCAAGAAATATGATAGATCTATTCAACACTTGGAAGACACAATCAGAAGACTTAATCTGAGGATAATGGTTGTAGAGGAGCAAATAGAGACAGAAGTTAATGGTCTAGGAAATTTGTTTAACAGGATCCTAGCAGAGAACTTCCCAAACATGCAAAAAGAAAGGCCTATTCAGACACAAGAAGCTTTTAGAACTCCAAATAGACCAGACCAGAATAGGATATACCACTGCCCCATTATAATCCACACAGGATCAATTCAGACCAAAGAAAGGATCCTTAAAACTGTCAAGAACAAAGTGTCAATCACCTATAAAATGAAACCAGTTAGAATCACCTCAGATTTATCAGCAGAGACAATCAAAGCAAGAAGAGCCTGGAATGATGTATGCCATGCCCTAAAGACAAACAACTATCAACCCAGAATTCTGTATCCAGCTAAACTTTCCTTCATAGCCTCAGGTCAAATAAAAACCTTCCATAGCAAAGAAAAACTGAAACAATATATCTCCACCAAACCAGCCCTACAAAAGATTCTTAAAGATGTCCTGCACATAGAAAACCAATAAGACCACAATAAAGGCCAAGAAACCTCACCCAAACTGAGAATCCAAGATCCATAGGAATAACCCAGTTGCCGCAACCCCCAAGAAGGTGGATAAAATGGCAGGAACTCCCAATTACCTCTCAGTCCTATCTCTCAACATTAACGGACTTAATTCTCCAATTAAGCGACATAGACTGTCTAGTTGGATTAAAAAGCAAGATCCTTCTATCTGCTGCCTTCAGGAGTCACAACTTGCCCATAAAAACAAACACATTTTCAATATGAAAGGCTGGAACAAAATCTACCAAGCAAATGGCCCCCATAAACAGGTGGGAGTTGCAATCCTAATATCAGATAACATAGACTTCAAATTAAAATTAGTGAGAAGAGATAAAGAAGGTCGCTACATACTAATTAAGGGATCTCTCCTTCAGGAGCATATTACAATCCTAAATATCTATTCGCCAAAAAAACAGAGCACCCAAATTTAACCAAGAAACACTACTATAACTCAAATCCCACATAGATCCAAAGACATTAATTGTTGGGGATTATAACACACCACTTTCCCCACTAGATAGATCAACTCTGCAAAAACTCAACAGAGAAATCGCAGACCTAAACAACTGCATAGATCAATTAGACTTAACAGACATCTACTGAATATTTCACCCAGCAGCATCAGAATACACGTTTTTCTCAGAAGCACATGGAACATTTTCCAAAATAGACCACATTTTAGGCCACAAAGCAAACTTGTCCAAATTCAGAAACACTGAAGTTATACCTTGAATTCTCTCAGACCAAAAGGTAACAAAATTAGAACTCAGCACCAAAAGCCACCAAAGAAAATCCTGTAACACATGGAGGCTTAAAAACACACTGCTGAATCACGAGTGGGTCATGGAAGAGATTAGAAAGGAGATTCAAATGTTCATGATATTCAAGAAAAATGAACACAAAAATTACCAGCTCCTCTGAGACACAGCAAAGGCAGAACTTAGAGGCAAGTTTATAGCTCTGAGTAACTACATCAACAAATTGGAGAGATCTGAAACCAACAATTTAATGAGATATCTGAGCCTCCTTAAAAAGAGAAGCAAGAAAAGACCCAATCCAATAGATGGAAAGAAATAATTAAAACTAAATCAAAATTAAATGAATTAGAATACAAAAAATCATACAAAGAATCAACAAAACGAAGAGTTGGTTCTTTGAAAGAATTAACAAAATTGACAGACCCTTGGCAAATCTTATCAGAAAAAGAAGAGAACATACCCAAATAAATAAACTCAGAGATGAGAATAAAAACATCACCACAGAAACAACCAAGATTCAGAACATTATACTGGAATACTTCTCAAAACTTTATGCTAATAAGTTTGAGAACTTGGCAGAAATAGGCTTTTTCCTAGCAAATATTGACATGTCAAAACTAAACCAAGATGAGTTAAACCATCTTAACAGGCCCATATCAAGCATTGAAATAGAAACAGCAATAAGAGACCTCGCATCTAAGAAAATCCCAGGACCAGATGGCTTTACAATGGAATTCTACAAAGCCTTCAAAGCATAGCTCACACCAATACTCCTCCAACTCTTCAATGAACCTGAAAGAGAAAGTTCACTACCGAACTCATTCTATGAAGACATCATAACCCTCATCCTAAAACCAGGCAGGGAGTCATCAAAGAAAGGGACCTATAGACTCATTTCTTTCATGAACATTGATGCAAAACTTCTCAACAAAATTCTGGCCAATCGACTTCAATAATTCATCCAAAAAATCATACACCACAATCAAACAGGATTCATTTCAGGGATGCAAAGCTGGGTCAATATACACAAATCAATAAATAAATTCATCATATTAACAGGAGCAAGGATAAGAACCACAGGGTTATCTCACTAAATGCAGAAAAAGCATTTGACAAGATCCAACACTCCCTTATGATGAAGGTTCTGGAAAAATTAGGAATCCATGGAACATTCCTCAATACAATAAAGGCTGTATATGACAAACCTACAGCCAGCATTATACTTAATGGTGAAAAACTAAAACCATTTCCTCTTAACTCAGGAATGAGACAAGGATGTCCACTCTCTCCACTTCTCTTCAATCTAATATTAGAATGCCTAGTTACAGCAATAAGACAAGATGCAAACATAAAATGGATCCAAATAGGGAAAGAAGAAGTAAAACTCTCCCTCTTTGAAGATAACATAATCTTGTATTTAAAGAATCCCACAGAATCCACTCCAAAATTACTCGAGCTGATTCAAAATTTTGGTAAAGCAGCAGGTTATAAATTTAACCCTCAAAAATCAATGGCTTTTCTGTATTTCAACAATGAGAAAAGTGTGGCTGAAATTAGGAAAGCAACTCTATTACTAATATTCCCACATAAAATAAAATACCTAGAAATTAACTTAACCAAAGAAGTGAAGGACCTCTATGATAGAAACTTTAAAAACTTGAAAAAGGAAATCAAAACAGAATTTAGAAAGTGGCAAAAAAAAAAAAGGGGCTGGGAAGGTGGCTCAGTGGTAGAGCGCTTGCCTTGCATGCATGAGGCCCTGGGTTCGATTCCTCAGCAACACATAAGCAAAAAGAAAAAAGCCGGAAGTGGCGCTGTGGCTCAAGTGGTAGAGCGCTAGCCTTGAGCTGAAGAGCTGAGGGACAGCGCCCAGGCCCAGAGTTCAGGCCCCACGACCGGACCAAAAAAAAAAAAAAAAAAAAAAAAACCTCCCATGCTCCTGGATTGGAAAGATCAACATTGTGAAAATGGCAATACTTCCCAAGGCTATCTACAAATTCAAGGCTATACCTATCAATATTCCAACCTCATTCTTCAAGGAAATAGAAGAAGCAATCCAAAAATTCATATGTAACAAGAAAAGACCCCGAATAGCAAAAACGATCCTCAACAGAAAGAACAGTGCTGAAGGAATATCAATACCAAATTTCAAACTCTACTATAAAGCCATAATAATCAAAACAGCTTGGTACTAGCACAAGAACAGACCTCCTGACCAATGGAATAGAATTGAAAACCCAGAAATGAACCTACAGACCTATAGCCATCTAATCTTCGATAAGGGAGCAAAAAAAAATAGAATGGAAGAAAGATAGCCTCTTCAGTAAATGGTGCTGGCAAAATTGGTTACCCACTTGTAGAAAACTAAAGCAAGATCCTTATATATCACCCTGCACCAGAATCAACTCCAAATGGATCAAAGACCTCGAAGTCAAAGCAGACACTCTGAAAACAGTACAGGATGGAATAGGAGAAACCCTAGGTCTCCTTGGACAGGCCAAAATTTTCTGAATAGAGACCCAGAAACACAACAAATCAAAGAAAGGTTGGAGAAATGGGATTGCATGACACTGCAGAGCTTCTGCATGGCAAAGGACATAGCTAGCAAGATCAATAGAAAGCCCACAGATTGGGAGATCTTCACTAACCATACAACAAACAAGGGTTTCATATCTAAAATATACCTGGAACTCTCAAAAGTAAATCCAACAACAACAAATCTTCAAAGAAACAACTGCCCAGTAAATAAGTGGGCGAAAGACTTAAAGAGAAACTTCTCTGAAGAGGAAAGAAGGATGGCCAATAGACACATGAAGAAATGCTCAATCTCCCTAGCTATAAAAGAAATGCAAATCAAAACAACATTAAAATACCACCTCATCCCAGTTAGAATGGCTATAATCAAGAACTCTAATAACAACAGATGCTGGAGGAGATGTGGACAGAAGGGAACTCTACTGCATTGTTGGTGGTCGTGCAAAGTTGTTCAACCACTTTGGAAAGTAGTATGGAGGTTCCTCAAAAGACTCCACATAGAGCTCCCCTATGATCCAGCAATCCCACTTTTTGACATTTACCCAAATGTTCACAAACAAGACCACACTAAAGCTACCAGCACGACTATGTTTATTGAAGCCTTATTTACCATAGCTAAGATATGGAAACAACCCAGATGCCCCTCAGTAGATGAATGGATCAAGAAAATGTGGTATATATACACAATGGAATTCTATGCCTCATCAGAAAGAATGAGATTGCCCCATTTGTTAGGAAATGGAAAGACTTGGGGAAAAAATTATATTAAGTGAAATAAGCCAGGCCCAAAGAAGCATAGGTCCCATGGTTTCCCTTATTTGCAATAGTTATTATATGTCTGAGTCAAGCAGAAAAGATCAGATTAGTTGGTGTTAAGGAAATGAAGCCTAAGATATGTATTTAAATTTTTTTTTCATACGATTGTTTCTAACACATTTATAAGATGATTTCTATGTTGCCTTGTACGTTCCTCCCCCACGGTATAACCCCTGCCTTCACTGTATTTGATGTTGTCATAATTTGTGAAGGGGAAGGGAAAAAACAAATTGTTTAACCAGGGAATCAGGTGGACGCATTGCAGCCATGAGATATACAAGTCGTTATGTCGAAAACGAACTTTACAAGTTTGGTGGGGGCAGAGGAGGATTGGGGGGAGGGCCGGCAGGAGAATGGGAATTGATGGGAAGGGGAAACAAAGGAAGAAGCTACAATGCTTGATAAGGAATGTACTCATTATCTTGCCTAGGTAATTGTAACCCCTCTGTACAGTATTTTCAAACACACACACACACAAAGAAAACAAATTAGAACAATCTTGAATCAGTACTAATGTTGCAACACTAGGTCCTTGAAAAACAGGAGCAGGCCTAACCAAAACCCAGTAGACAGAAATAATACAAATTCGATTAAAGATGTAAATAAATTAGAGTCTCAAAAGAAACATACAAGAAATCATAATTGACTTTTATATACTAGTAGCTCACAAATTCACTCAATGAATATCAATGTAGATATTTTTAGAAATAGACTCAAGCAGCCAAAACCAGTGAACAAAAAAAAATCTAGAATTCTAAGAAACAACATTCTGTTTGAGTTTTAAAATTTTTCTCTGTTGTTATTATTAAGGTGATTTATAGAGGGATTACAATTACATAAGTCATGTAATGAGTACATTTCCTTTTATAGAATATCTTCAGTTCCCTCACTTGTTCCTCATCCCTCCCTCCTGTCCCCATCCATGTGTTAAATCATCAATGTTCAATGAACTCCACTACTGCAATTTTCACCCTTTTCCCTAAAGCTCTGTGCCCACCTCCCACCTTCCTGAAGACGTACAATGAATATACCATGCATATGGTAAAGAAGACAGAATCATCCCATTCTATAACGAACAACAAACACAAAAACAAAAAAGGAGTCTTTTGTTTCCATATCTCATACTTTGAGTACGTATATCATGTTATATAAATACAATTGTTTTTATCATAAAATCAATTCAGGAATTAAGGTGTGATAACTTACAATGTTGCTTTCTATTTAATAATTCTTTCTGTTTTAAAATTAAAGTTGTCGTGAAGTTGAAGTAATAATGAAATTTGAATGTTCAGATTTAAAGTTAAAATTTCAAAATGTCTAACAGTTCCATTTTGGCAACCAAAATGAAAAACAGTGATGTTTTATCCTCATGAATGTCATTATTTCATGGGCCAAAAAGGAAAATAAATGCAATATTAATTCAGCGGAAATAAGAAATCTGTAGGGAGCCAGGGTAAACGCCATTACAAGATGGCGCCCACTCCCTTGCAGCTTTGAGGTAACCACTCCATTTCAGGCGGTGCTTGGCGGGACGGTGGGTCCTGGGCTTTGCGCATGCGCGAGCCACGTAGAGTCCCCAGCCAATCCCGTGGCACCTGGTGACGGTGAAAGGCAGATGACCAATGATAGAAAGAACCGTGTTCCTATTCCCTATATAAGCGGCCATGTTTCAGGTGCACACTCTCTCGTGCTCAAGCTCTCCCATCAACTAAAAGGCTCTCCAATAAAGCGTGATCTGAGAAGACTCCTGGTGTGGTGTTCGTTCTTCCTCGCTGGTAGAGAAGGCACGCGCCGCAGAAATCAAATACTTATGCAATGCCTCAATTCCGTAGATTATGAGATCTATTGATAAAAGTAATAAAACTTGTAAAGTTGGTTTTTGGACATAACATCTTGTACATCTCATTGTTGCAATGGGTCCACCTATATGCTATTAAAACAATGTGTTTTTTTTTTCCCTTCCCCTCCAGAACTTATACCAATGGGGAGATGGAAAGGGATGGGAAGGGGAAATAAAGGAGAAGGCAAAAATGCTTGATAAGAAATGTACTCATTACCTTATCCATGTAATTGTAACCCCTCTGTACGGTATTTTCACAATTAAAAAATAAATAATAAATAATTTTAGAAACCCAGGACTGGCAAAAAAAAATTATTTTAAGAGAAAAAGACTAATAAAACTTGTTTTAAGTAGATTACTTAAGACATGAAGCAAGTGATAATTTTCTTTTCTAGGTGAAGTTGATATAGAAATCAAAGCGCAAAGATTCCAGAGTTCTGTGTGCTTGATATATGTCGATTTACACATATGCTTGACTCATCTCAACGTTATTTGAAGATAACTGAGAACAGGACTAGAATTTAAAAAGTCACTCAAATGTTTAGCTTTATTTTGTGACTAAATATGTCTTTTTATATCTATTTATTTTATTTTAATAATGTGGTAAATTTATTTAGGTCACATCAACAATAATGAGAAATAAACAGCCCCTAGCTCCTTAAAAGACAATAAGACAAAAAGGAAACAACAAAGAAAAAAATTGAACCTCATTTTGCACGTGGTCTTTGTATACTGTGGTGCTTTGTAATTGTGGATTATGTGCTATCACATGAATCTGGGCTCAAATTACAAGGACTACTGGAAGAAATTTTCAAAATCTAGAGCAGCTAACACAGCTGTGCAGTTGTTTGTGGGTTTCACTACAGTAGCAGCTGGGCATAAACTGTACAAAGGAAATAATTCTACTGCTTTGCAGGCAAGAATGTGATGAAAAGCATACTTTTATCTTGTTAGATGAAATAAGAAAACCACACTTTAAAAGCTTACTAAACGATCATCCCTTTAAAGAACAGTACCATTTTTAAGGTACTCTAGATAATTCAAGTCCTTCATCCCCCCACAACCATTACTGCCAGTCACAAATCATTGCCAAGTGAATTTCCAGTTCTTTTTGATGTTTCAAATGGCTTAGGAGTAACACCAACAATAATTCAAGTTGTTGAGAATATTTAATTTAGAATACGCAAACAAATCAGATTCAACTCCATAGCGTAACCTTTAGGAAAAATGAATTAAGGAATATGGCATGTCCTTTGTAATTTAATATTAGACATGATGGCAAAATGCCGGAAACAGACTCTGCAAGAAGGAAACAGAAGTCTTTGATAAGATATATTAAAGATTACCTAGGGACAAGTAATTTTACCTACATTTTCTATTATATGATAGCATATTTTTGTCTGCTAATCAGAGACTCAGAAAGATTTTTAATTATTATATGAAAAATGAATCATCATGAGTGAATGAAATCAGGGAGTAAATGGCTCAGGAGCTGGATGGTTCTTTTAAATATTCTCATTATTTTGAATGATCTGGTATTTTTGTATGTGTGGAATTATGAATGTATTTTATATCTGGGCAGGAAAGTTTGATTATTAGATCATTGTCTGATACTCAATGTCAGGAACCTAACCTGAGTCAGAATGGTAAATATGTGTGTATGTGTGTGTGTGTGTGTGTGTGTGTGTGCACGTGTGTGTGTGTGTGCGCGTGGGCACGTGTATGCCTGCAAATCTGTATTTAGAAGGAAGAATCTTATTTCTCTCAAGGTATATACTTAATTGTATTAGTTATACTACATTAATGACAGCAGATAAAAGTAATTAACATTTTGAGCCATATGTTTATGTTTCTATGATTGCATGAACAAACTAAAAAGTTATGTTTGGGGTATGATTTTGTGGAAGGTCAGTAGAAAATATAAACATTTGGAATCTTGAGAAAGGTACAATGGCAATTATTTCAGTGTAGATCAGTTTTAGACAACACTTGAAAGGATATGTAATCCTATATGAAAATGCAACATTTATTTATTTTCCAAAGCTACACTATTCTATAAATTTGTAGGAAATTTAAATTATGGAAACAAAAAAGTAATGTGATTGTTTATTGCATACAGTTTTACACTTTAGTTTTGTCAAATCAAACTACCATTTATTTCTACTGTATAGGAAGGAAAACCCTAAATATTAGAGTTTGTGCCATATTTGACATTGGGAAGGTCTGTCTGTATCAATGTTTATTTCTTTTGTTTCTGCTTTCCTATTCATAGCTCTGTTTCTCATAGTATTCTAAGGACTTTTTCTTTCTCCCAATTTGGGCTTGAACATACCTCATGTTCTCTGTTTGTTAACAATAATCAGTCTACCATTTGAACCATGTCTCCAGCCCAGAAATTTTTATAGTTAATTGGAGATAGTATTCATGAATTTTCCTACTAGCCTGAAAAGCATTATCCCCCATGTCTCATCCTTCTTAATCACTAGCATTGTAGAGATGAGTCATGGACCCCAAGAGTCAATGACTTTTCATGTCTTATAGATTCCACATTTGTTATTAATTGTAATAACACACTACCACAGATTGGGTAGCATTAACACTGTAAATACATTGCCTCTGAGTTGGTGGAACTAAAACTCCAAGATCAGAGTTGGCTTCTTCAGAGTCCTCTTTCCTTGGAATATTCAAGGCCTTCTGATTTTCTTGGAGGAGAGTTCAACTTAAATGCTACCTTTGAGATTCTGTTTCCAAATGCAGTCACTTTCTAAGGCAATGGATTTTTTATCTTTAGTGTGATTTCATTGGGACAGTATCCAACACATAACATATTCGTTAACGGATAGGAGAAAAGCTCTGATAGGAAATTATTTGGTTTGGGCATGGAAGTTATGGTATATTTTTTAAAAAAAATACCAAAAGAGGTAAAGGTTTTATTAGAGCTTGTAAAAAGAGTGTGAAATCTTGACTTTAGACATGCCAAATTCTTGCCCGGTCACACACTTAAATGCCTAGCAGTGCTGGAAGATTGAACCCAAAACTCTATACTTGTGAAACAGCATCTCTACTACTGCCATAACTGCAGAATGTAATTTGATTGCTTATTTTGAGGTAGTATCACTATGCCTGGGCCTGCTTGAACAAGCAAAACACATTGCACCCAGCAAATGGTTAGAGTTTCTGAAACTTTTTTTGTCTGTGCTTGCCTGGAACTGGAATTCTCTAATCTATGTTTTCCAGGCAGATAATATTACAGGTTTGAACCACTTTATCCAGTAAAAATATACAATTTCAAAATATCTTGATATTGCCTATATTTGTGCTTAACATATATAGCTAACCTTCATTTTCTCCCTCTTTTGTTTAGTACTCTGAGTTGAAAACATTGGCTTTCTTGATATACTTGGCTTCGTTTTCAATGGAATCCTATCAGAATCAAAAAAAGTCCTAAAAGTTTATGTTAAAAATCATGGAAAAGAAGGTTTCGGGTTGGAAAAAAAAACACTGATCCTTAAGTGATAAATGCAGTATATTTACAGGGTTAGTCAATGCTTTCTGAAGTATGAGAAGAGAAGGAAGGCAGAAATGTGAACGATGTCAGGTCTCTGTAGAAATTCTGTAGTTGTCACTTCATGTTATCTTCCTTCCTTAAAGCTTGCTTTATTAAAAGCCTCTGGGTGTATATTGGTTGGACTGATTGGTAACCTTACCTAGGAAATGAAGCTGGTTTTAGAAGACAGATTGTGTGGTAAATAAAGGAATGATGAGAATGAGCACAGATATTGTCACAGAATGAGCTGACCAGTTTCAGCTTCCGAACAGAATAACAAAGCAAAGTTTCAAGTCTATTTATCCACATTGGAATATATATATATAGAGAGAGAATACAGAATATATAGATATAGACAGATAGATATGTAGATAGATAGATAGATAGATAGATAGATAGATAGATAGATAGATAGGTAGATACATGTACATATACATATATATACATACATGAAAAAGTAAATCTCCAGTAGAATATAGAAAAACTTGGCATGACAAATATTAAACTATATCAAACTGATTGCAGGAAAGGTACAGTAAATATCAATAGTTTAGCATAGATTTTGCATACATTTTGTAAAGGCTGAACATTCTTTATTATAAACTTTACAAATATCCATGTTTTAAGGTTTTTTTTTACTGTGAAAATACCATAAAGAGGGGTTACAATTACATGGGCAAGGTAATGAGTATATTTCTTATCAAGCATTGTTGCCTCCTCCTTTGTTTCCCCTTACCATCCCTACCTATCTCCCCTACCCCGCTCCCCACTCCTGTGCCAAAGTTGTAAAGTTCATTTTTCTACATAACGTCTTGTACATCTCACTGTTGCAATAGGTCCATCTGTATCCCTATTTAAACAATTTGTTTGTTCCCTTCCCCCCCCACACACAAATTATACCATCATCAAATACAATGGAAACAGGGTTACTTTTTTAAATATATTGTAGTAAGAGCATCTACACAATGCTGGAAATTGGAATTACACAAAATATGCAACATGGTTAGGCACTGGTAGTTCAAGGATGTAATCTTAGCTAGTTAAGAAATTGAGATCCTAAGATCACAGTTCAAAGCCATCCTAAGTAGGAAACTTCATTAGATTCTCATCTCCAATTAACCACCAGGGGAAATGGAGTTCAGTTCAGATTGTATGTCAAGCTCTGGCCTAGAACACAAAAGCACCATCCAGGTCCTGAGTTTAAGCCCTAGGACTAACAGAAACAAAAACACAAAATACAATATGGAGTTAGATATTTTATAATGAAGCACATTTTAATATATTCTACATTGTTAGAAAGACTAGACTTCTGTGTTAGCTTAATAACCTACCATAATAATGATATTGTCCATTTATTAAGCAGCTTACTCAGATTTACAAGTTCGAAGATTTCAGGGTATGTTCAGTTGGTTTTATTGCTTTGGTGGCCTGTGACAAGACAATGTGAAAGTGGAGAGTATGTCAAAGAGAAAAGTTTTTGACTTAGAATGATTAAAGATAAAAGAAGATGAGAGTCTATGTTCTCATGGGTTTCACTCTGAAGAACTTAATCTCCAGAGGAAATATTCAGGTATTCTCAGGAAATGGTAAATCATTTTTCTTTAACACAGGTCTTTCTGGGGCATTCTAAATTCAAATGGCAACATCTACACCAATGATGATGACTTGTCCAGGGGTGGAAGCAGCTAGATATTACTATAAATTCAAGTCAGATCTCAGCAGACAATATTATATGGAATTCCTATTAAAATATTTCCTTGCAGACTGCCTGGGTCTTTATACTACACGTGTTTTTATGTGTGTATGTGTGTATTTGAATAAATATATAGCAACTGTTGGCAATGAAGATGGATATGCGTTTCTTTTATCAAAGAAACAAACATATGAAATGGTAGCCTTTATATATAAAACCTTAATAGTAACAATAAAATTAATATTATTACTATTATTATTTTTGATGGCTGTAGGGCTTGAACTCTGGGTCTGGGCATTGTCCCTAAGCTCTGCAGCTCAAGGCTAGCACTCTACTACTTGAGCAACAGTGCCACTTCACATTTTCTGAACCTTTAGTTGGAGATAAGGGTCTCACAGACTTTCCTGCCTGGACTGGCTTTGAACAGAGAACCTCAATTCTCAGCCTCCTTAGTAGCTAGGATTACAGGTGTGAGCCACTGGCACCCGGCAGTAAAGTTATTTTGAAAAAGAAAAAAATCCCACAATTGTATACTGAAAAAAAATCACAATCTGGCAAGTGTATCTCTAATGTTGTTATGTCAAGTAACCATAGGCAGCAATCATTTTTAGATCTCACTATGCCCTGAACAATGCCAGATAATATTTCATTAATTTACTTTAATTTTTCATAACAAAGTTCATTATGAATGCCCAACAGCACAATTTTCTAGTGAACATAAAGAATTCTTCAACATATTTATTTCAACAAACAGCATTTTGTGCTTGGTTGGTTTGTTTTTGTTTTTGTTTTTGTTTTTAATTTTGCCAGCCCTGGGGGCTTGAAATCAGGGCCTGGGCACTCTCTCTAAACTTCTCTTGCTCTAGGCTAGCACACTACCAATTGAGCCACAGCACCACTTCCAGTTTTTCTGCTTACATCATACTGAGGAATCAAATCAAGTGTATCATGCATGCTAGGCCAGCATTCTACCACTAACCACATACCCAGTCATTGGGTCCTGGTATATTTCCCCTTCTAGATTAATAGAAACATTCCAGGTTCCGAACTTGAAGCTGATCCTTGCCATCCAACAACATCACATTCTTGTGAATAGCACTAGCTGGCCTCATGAGCATAGCAGCCACCTGGAGCTCAGCTATCTGATGGCCTTGGCCTCCAACAATGCAATCATTTTGTGCACAGACTGAAAACTGTTATAGGAAATTTTTATTTATTCCATCCTATTCTCAGCTAGTTGCCATTCTCAGCTTTGTATGTTTTAAATTCTGTTAGACATTTATTACTCTTTCCTGCCATTCTCAAAAGTAACATATATGTTTTACTTTAAAGTTCATCAAACATGCAAAAATGTTAATGTAGTTGCTATCCAACAGTGGCTCATGTTTTAAAAACCTAGCTACTTTAGAGGTCAAAAAGTGAGGATTCAGGTTTAAATCATCCCATGCAGAAAAATCTGAGATATTTCTCCAATTAAGAAACCAAAATCGAGAAGTGGAGATGTGGCTCAAGTGGTAGTGTCAGCTTTGAGCAAAAAGACTAAGCAAGAATAATAGGTCGACTTCTAACTCCATTATTTACTCATGGAACACACACACACACACACACACACACACACACACACACACACACACACACACACAGAGTCAACATTCTCCTAGACTCCCCTTCTTGAACAATATTCAATGCCATTAACTGAATGCAAGTTTTCTCCAAATTCTTATAGTAGGGATTAAACTACATTTGTATTTATGATAATGTATTTTTTGTTTTGCAATTTTTTGTACTAATGTGAGAGAACAGTGTTTTGTGAAGACTAAACAGAAATCAATGTGTTGGTAAATAGGTAGGTGACATGTAGACTGAAAGATTCAGATAATACCACTTGAAATTTTATTTCTCCAAATTTAAATATATATACATATGTATGTATTTATAATTTCTGCCAAGATTTTATTTCCATTAACAATGATCTATTTGTTCCATTACATAAATTTAACATATTGTGTGCTTCATAGTAGATTAATATTTTTAGAATTTCTTTCACTTGGAGACCAGGTTCTGCAGTGTAGACCAAGCTTTCCTCAACTCCTTATTCTCCTGAGTATTGGCTGGCATTACCATGTGGTTGCATATTACCATGTCCAGCTATATTGTTTACATTTTGTCCAGTAGAATATTACTGTGAACAGCTTTAAACCATATATCTTCATAAGTATGAATGGATTTCTTGCAGAAAATATAATAAATAAAGTTACTGAGTGAAGCCAATTATGGTAGGCATGCCTGTAATCCCAGCACCCAGGAGGATTGTAAGTTTAAGAGCAGTCTGAGCTACACAGCAAGTCCCTTTTAAAACAAAAAAAAACAACAACTGGTGAACTTGGAAGAGGGAAAGTATTATTAAGTGGGATGATAGGAACATACAAAATTTAGTGTGTGTGTGTGTGTGTGTGTGTGTGTGTGTGTGTGTGTGTGTGTGTGTGTGTGTGTGTGTGCTTGTGTTGGTCCTAGGGCTTGAACTAAGGGTCTGGGCACTGTTCCTGAGGTTTATGCTAAGTCTAGCACTCTACCACTTGAACCAAACTCCACCTCAAGCTTTTTTCGAGCTCATTGGAGATGAGTCTGCTCCAGTTTCCTGTCCAGGCTTAGAACCTTTTGTAAGTAAGATTACAGGAGTGAGTCTGTAGTAGTTGTTGTATTACTGTTAAGTAATATAGTAAACATCATGCCAGTTTATACTCCTTCCAGCAGTGTTTGAGTGTTGAACACACACCTAAAATAAAACCCGCTCCATGTTTGATGACATCCAGATCTCATAATCCCTTGATATAAGTATTGTTATGCTCACTTTACCTGTGAAGAATTTGAGATCCAGAGAGTTTAGTTAATTTTGAGTCCCCAGCTAGTATACAGTGGAGCCTGTATTCAAGCCCAACTAGGTCTGTTTATTTCAGAAAACATAGAGTCATCATGTGTTCTAGTCAACATGTGTTCTAGCAAGTACTGCTCATTGCAAGTACAGTTCTGTTCCTGACAGATTACCTTTCTCTCTCTTTAACTGTTTGCACCCCCTTTCATAAGCTAGGGAAAG
This sequence comes from Dipodomys merriami, assembly GCF_024711535.1. NCBI lineage: Eukaryota > Metazoa > Chordata > Mammalia > Rodentia > Heteromyidae > Dipodomys > Dipodomys merriami. The sequence goes on from NW_027202727.1 coordinate 3,005,359, forward strand.
CACAAGTGATGAGAAGAGCCATTTTTTGAAGGGGAAATTGATGATGGGGTTTGAACTTGGTATCACATACATATTAATCTGATCTTCCATTTGGGTTATGCCTCCAGCACTATATTTCTGTTTTTTCTTTTGTATTATTATTATTATCAAGGTGAGTTACACAGAGGTTACAGTCATATAAGTCAGGTCAGGATACATTTCTTTTTTGAAATGTCACTCCTTCCCTTGCTCTCTCAATTTTTCTCTCTCACTGGTTTGGTTTTATTAACTTCCTCCTCCTCCTCCTCCTCCTCCTCCTCCTCCTCCTCCTCCTCCTCCTCCTCCTCCTCCTCCTCCTCCTCCTCCTCCTCCTCCTCCTGCCCAGGGAGGAAGGCTTTTATGCTAGACCTCCAAGTTGAACAAAGAATAATTCTTCTACCTCAGACTACATGTCCAGGCTATACATACCAAAGAAAGCTAAGGACAAGAGATTAGTCTGACTTGGGAACAATGCAGATCACAAACATGAATTCCATGTAAACAGAAATGAAAAAAAAATTTTCTTTATTTATATAATACAATAAAAAGCACTACTTTTCTCATTATCACTTAATTGTGGTTATATGTACTTAGTACTAGCTTCTTGAAAGTCCTAAAAAAAACACTTTGACATGAACTCAGAAGTTCTGTTAGTATCAGCTTGAGATTTTTATGAAAAAACCTTTTTTAATTTTTATATTTCTAAAAATCAATTTTATTATAAAGATGCTGTACAGAGGGGTTACATTTACATGATTAAGTAACACTTCTCATTGAACATTGGTACCTACTCCAGTGTTTTTCACCCTCTGTCCCTTCCCTCCACTCCCCCCCTTACATTGTAAAGTTAATTTCTGCCATAGTGTACTGTGAGTATCATTGTTGCAATGGGTCACCTTTTGTACTTCTTTCAGCATTTTGTTATTTCCCTTCCCTTCTCCCAATCAGATAAAGGCATATACAGGACTTTTCACACACTAGGGCTTTTCACACACTGAGCTATGCTACACAGAATGCTTGAGACTAAAGGTGAGGTAAATGATGTCATCATCCCATTCATCTACATCTCTTGCTAACATATGCATATACTGTGGTGTTGACATGCTTATTTTGTGTATGAGAGCTTTGAGTATGGGGCGTGAATTCAGGACCTAAATACTGTCCCTTAGCTTTTGTATGTGATGCTAGCACTCTACCAGTTGAAGCACAGCTCAGCTTTCTTTTAATTTAATCTTACAGGAGGTAAGAGTCTTTTTTGCTCAGTTGTCTTTGAACTGAGTTCCTCATATCTCAGCGTTCTGAGTAGCTAGTTTTACAGGCCTGAACTTCCAGTGCCTAGCTTTTCATTACTACTTTCACAAGCTACATGCTCACACACATTTCATTCAAAAATCTCAGTTTAACCCCTGCTTTCACTATATTTGATGTCGGTATAATTTGTGGAGGAGATGGGGAAAAACAAGTCGTTTAAGAATACAGGTGGAGCCGGGCGCTGGTGGCTCACGCCTGTAATACTAGCTACTCAGGAGGCTGAGATCTGAGGATCACGGTTCAAAGCCAGCCCGGGCAGGAGAGACAGTGAGACTCCTATCTCCAATAAACCACCAGAAAACCACTTCCAATAAACCACCAGAAAACCAGAAGTGACGCTGTAGCTCAAGTGGTAGAGCGCTCACCTTGAGCTGAAGAGCTGAGGGACAGCGCCCAGGCCCAGAGTTCAAGCCCCACGACCGACAAAAAAAAAAAAAAAAAAAGAAAACAGGTGGACCTGTTGCTACAATGAAAAGTACAAGTTGTCATGTCGAAAATGAACTTTACAACTTTGGTGCGGGGGGGGGATTGGGGGAGCAAGGGGAGACTGGGAAGTCATATGAAGGGTAAACAAAGGAGGAGGCTGCAATGCTTGATAAGAAATGTACTCATTATCTTGCCCATGTAATTGTAACCCCTCTGTACAATATGTGCACAAAAAATAAAAACAAAAAAGCAAAAATCTCATTATTCAGGCTGACTGACAAGTTGTGAGGAAAGATGGTTGAATGAATAAGTTACCAAATAGGCCTCTAGCCCTATTAACATCATTCTAGTCAGTGACTTAGCTTTCAGTGAGTGAGTACATATTTCCACTTTCACTCTTCCTTTTTTAACTGGAACTCAGTGAAATGTTTTTGATGCATCTTTTAAATGTTATCTCCCAAACAGAAGATACTATTTGAATGTATTTGATAATAATTTAGATGCGGGTGGTCTTGTGTGTCTGGATGTCTGTGGGCAGAGGCCATCCTGCTGGGCTTCAGGCCCAGAGCTGATGCTTCCTGTCTGCTGGTTGCAGAGAGGAAGGTTTTCTTCCTGGCCAGTCTTTGAATTGAGATCCTTTCATTTTAGATTTCTAAGTATCTAGGATAAAAAGCATGAACCACCACCAACTGGCTTGTTTTAGAAGCATTAATTGCTTTTCATTCATCCCTTTTTTTCCTTGAAGTTTGATCTAGACAGGCTGCTTGTGCCTCATGATAAGGTGATTTGAATAATACCCTTTGCCTCTGGCATTTCTGAAACTAATTTCCTCAGTTCCAGGCTAATGAATTTGTTCTAAAGCCAATAGCATTTTCCTTCTGAGATGTTAGGTAGCTTAATTAAATCTTTTATCCTTTGCTTTGGCAATGCAATCAGGATGTTTCTGTAAAACCCTACTTCTTGAGAGTATTATAGTTAGAAGGTATCATGTGTACACTTTCATATACTCTCTAGTTTTATAAACTTATGTTACAAGATTGGGTGGAAGAATGATGACTGTTGAATTAATTTGATAACCACTCTAGAGTTTTTAAGCCTTAATGGTAATTAACTCAAAGGGGGATTAAAAATATTCAGAGTAGTGGAATGTGGCTACTATTCATTTCATGTATGTGGATAGATGATAAGAATTCTTGTGATTAATAAAATAAATCTTCAAATTTCTAGTGGTACACTGCTATGTTAACTGGGAGGAGACAGTGGTGATGCCAGGACTTTGAAAACTGGTAATGAAGCAAAATATCCGGGAGAGCATTTGCTAAGGATATAATTCCAAGGCTAATACCAAATATATTGAACTAGAATGCTAAATGATGAATGACAGCACCAAAATTTATTTGTTGGCTTCTTTGTTTTGCGAAGTCCTTGGATTTGGACCTGGGGCCTGAGTGCTGTCCCTTAGTTTTTTCCTCAAGGCTAGTGCTCTACCAGCTGAATCACAGCTTCATGTCCATATTTTTGGTGTTTAATTGGAGATCAGTCTTACCAAATTTCCTTTGGGCTTGCTTCAAACCTGAATCTCAGATATCAGCCTCCTGAGTAACTAGGATTCCAGTTATGAGACACCAGAGACCCATATGTTTGACTACTTTGGTTCCAGTGGGTCACGTCAGATTTAAACTAAAATCATAACTTTTCTTCTTGTAACCTGCAGCATCCAATAAATATCTACTTTATTTCTATCTTCATTTCTGATTTCTCTTTTCTTCATTGTACCCTTCCATTCTTATTTCACAAGCAAGCATGTCAGTGCTGTTTTCCTTTTCTGAAGCAAGTCAGGTCCATTCCCATCAATGGGGGATGTACTTACTGTTCTTACTGCCTGGAAAACCTGCTCCTAGGGCTGGGAAGGTGGCTCAGTGGTAGAGCACTTGCCTTGCATGCATGAGGCCCTGGGTTCAATTCCTCAGCACCACATGAGCAAAAAGAAAAAAGCTGGAAGTGGCGCTGTGGCTCAAGTGGTAGAGCCTTGAGCTGAAGAGCTGAGGGACAGCGCCCAGGCCCAGAGATCAGGCCCCACGACCGGACCCAAAAAAAGAAATAAAGAAAGAAAACTTGCTCCTAGATAATTGCCTGGATGATGGCTCTCATATCAACTATCTCCTCTTTAGGGATGTCTCTCCCCATCCCCAATGTGAAGTTGTTGCCACAAAACCACCAATTTCGTGTCTCTGATTTACAGAAAGTATCATTATGATTTCTGGTTTTCTTTTAAGCATGAAATTGGTGAGGAGAGAGCCATATTCACTTCTGTTTCTCCAATACCTGTAATAGTGCCTAGTCCTTAGTGCTCAGGAGCCTTACATGGAGATTAGCCTTCTCCAGCTCAATTAATCATAGCTTCTGGTCAGGACAGCTTCTCAAGCTGAAGTCTGGTGGCTAGTAATCATTCCCTCTTATTCTTTGTGCCATTTGGTGGTGTTGAGTCTACTTCAGAGAAAAATCAGTGTTTGACACTTATTTGCTGCTATGGCAAAGGTGACTGTGACATCATAGAAGTTATGGCTATTGTTTTGTAAAGCTGTGTGAGGACACCCAACCCCACACAATTTCCCCAATATATGTGTCTCCTTTGCTCAGGAGTGCATTCAACAATTCAGCAACCAAACTGTCACCCAGTTCCTGATACACTCAGAGTATGTTTCCATTTCCTTTTAAAAAGAAAAAAGAAAAATTAAAGACATGCCTTTGATGATTTTCATTGAATTACTAAAACAGAGTAAATTTATGTATTTGTAAATCTTTGCCCATCTCTCTTGAGCCCTTGCTATATTTCTATGTGTTTGCAGCTTGGGAAGGGAAATAAGGTTTAATTCAGTATTGTCAGATACTATAGTTCAGAAGGCTCTTTTTAGACCCTTTTGGAGGGAATGCCAACTTTCCATCTTATGTTCTACAGATGGCCATCTTGGTACAGGAACTGAATAGACTGTCATAACATAAGAGGCTTGTCCTGATTTCTACTGACTTTCCTCTGGGGTCAGGGAGTGTGATCCCACTGCATATGTGTCTCTTTGTTACACTGAAAGGCCCAGGCCTCCTCAGAAAATCTAAGGCCAAGGGGGTAAGAGAGATTAAAACTCAGAACCCAGCTTCCCATATCATTGGGATTACAGGATTGAGTCTCATGGCCTCAACTCATAGCTGCTTTTATATACATACTGTAGTCAGTTTCATTATATTCACTTCCTAGACAGATATATACAAATATATGTATATAATTATTCATCTATTTTTAATCAATGTTATATCTAGAAATGCACAAATATATATTCATATAATTATAATCAAATTATATCCCTACTATCCCCAATAATATTTTACATTAATGTTTTGTGAAAAAAATACTAGACTAAAAATTTAAATGCCTTTGTAGTTTGAAAAATCATATTCAATCTTATATATTATATGATATACTATATATAACATAAAGAATATAACACATATTAACATATAACTAATTTAATTGTGGCTTCTTTTCTTCCTGATTTTGTGTTTTTTCATCTATGTAAACTTTCTTTCTTCTATTGATGATGGCTTTTACTTTCCAGTATACATATTTTCTATATATTTTGTCAAATATTTTATATTACTGGAGTCAAATTTTTCTTCCATATTTACCCAAAGCACAATGAAGATGTATACAGATTTGAACTCACTGTTGGAAGAGCATCCCACAGACCACTATAAGTATTGTGGCATTTGTCACAATTGACAGAATAGATTTTTAGGACATCTGATCTGCTATGTCCTAGACCTTTTGTAGCCACCTTATCACCCCATGCAGTCATGACCTGCTTCCTTGACACTCCCTGTACATTTAACAGTTCCCATTATATGCAGTAGGCTGTCTTGTACAGCCCCCTGTCACTCTCTGTTCCCCCCCCCCCCAGAACATGTATGCACGATGTTTCAGATTGTAGGTTTAAAAAGAAACATATTTAGGATTCATGAATTTTAGAATATATCAAAAACATTGACATTTTAATAAAGTTAGAAAAATAAATAGAATGAACCTTTTACAACAATCAGGACAAAAAGAAAAATAAAGATTTTCCCAGGAAGGGGGAAAGGAATCTCTAAATCTAGATTGGCCTCTAAGTTGCCTTCAGCAGAAATTCTGCCTCGGAGTCCTCAAAGGGATCTACTTCCTCATTAAAGACAGGATTTTCTTCCTGAGTCCAGAGAGGGACAGATTCTAATTTCTCAATTGGAAATTGGATCCCCTGCAGGAGGACAGATTGGTCTGGGTATTCTTTGAGGAAAGATTCCTTTTCCTCAACTGAATCTAGATTTTGGACCTCACTTATTGGTTTCACTGAACATAGACTGTGGTCATTTTCCATTAGCACACATTTACCCTGCACACCAAGAAGTGTTCTTTTTGACTGGTTTGGAGCTGATCTAGCTGGATTGTGAACATCAATGGAAGACATTCTGGATCGTCTTCTTCCTTGGTGGTATGTGCAGGTACACCTGCATCACATGTGGGATGTCCATAGGACTCAAAACCTGCTTGGGCCTTTCTACAAATTAAAAAAAAAACTCTATGTTCACATGCTTTCTGGAGATTAGTGATGGCTTCTGATCTCCATCAGTCCCCATAGACTACATCACTGAAGGTTATTTATCTGTAGTTCTGCAGGAGCTGCTCTACATTGATGCAAAACTGAGAATGGAAATAGGTACAAGATTCTTAGAGTAGACTCTAGAAGTTAAGGTGTGACTAAACTTCCATGAGGATCTAATGGGGGAAGCTGTAGAACTTGAGTTTGGACTGAACACTGATGGGAAGGTAGGGTATTTCTGAATGTATACTTCCAAGTTCTTTCAAAAAGAGAACATGTTACCGGCAAAGAATATCCATAAAAGGACATTTTGCCAAGCTGGAGAGTACTAAGGGCTGTTGGCCAATCAGGCCCATCTCTAGAGACCCAGGTTCCATTCCTACTCACAAGCTCTGAGGCATTGAAACAAGGACTTCTTCCTCTTTTTCTTGGTCTCATGGGTCATGTGTTCCTCCAGCTGGTCCAGAAGAATATGTAAGTGGAAGAGCAGGTCTGAAGAGGGCATGTTGAGCTTGACATACTGTGTAAGTTCTTTTAGGGTGCAATGGTTCTTGGGTTCATAGAAATCATCAGGGTAGAAGTCCATCCACATAAGGAGGATGGAATAAACGATGCTGTGGGCAGTTTGGTGACAAGGAAAATGAAATTCCACCCTCCTCATCCTGAGCCTTGTACTAGAGCTTCTTTCTGCAGGACTTGCAGGTTGGGAAGTGGGAAGAGACTTCTGCAAGCAGGATGGTCCTCAAAATATCACTTCTAGAAATTTCTTAAATATAATTCTCTAAAATTCTCCCTGTGATAGGAAGAGAAAGTTGTTTCCCCACTGAATCTGACTTGCTATACACAGCCCTCCCTGTCTTCCATAAGAGTCCCAAACCACAACCACATCCACAACTGTGTAATCTGCTATGCACTGAAGTGCCAAGACTCAACCCCCTGGTGAAAATCACAACTTGTGTGCAAAGAAGAAAGTTGGCTTTGATTCAGAAACCTCAAAGATACCCAGTTTTCAAGGACAGAACTTCTTTTTGTGCCAACATCCACTTACTTCTTCACTTGTTCATCTTCCAGTTATGGTAGTAGGATCTGTACCAATGGAAGGAGAGAAGGAAGTTAACTCTATGCTTCTCCTTTTCTGAACTAACAGGACACACATGGGACTGGCTAAGACCCACATGGTAATGTAAACATGACAGACAAAAAGTGGAGATATGTTTACACAATTTCATGCAAATTCTGTGAGGATGCTTATATGCATCTGTCCAAATAAATGCACAATGACTCATGCCTCTAATTCTACTAATCACAGTTTGAACGCAGTCTAGTTTGTAAAATTCCAAAGACACTAATCTTCAATTAACCAGCCAAAGGCCAGAACTGGACCTGGGGCTCAAATGGTAGAGTGTTACAAATGGGACAGCACTCAAGCCCCCAATTCAAGTTTCAGTTGCATCCTTTCTTCTGTCTATATTCCTTCAAAGGCCTCCAAGATAGTGATTTTCTAGGTGAGGGTGGACGTTGGATGCCACGGGCTCATTCCTTTAATGCTGGTCTCTCAGCAAGCAAACTGCTAAGGCTCCACTAGCTTCTGAGGCAAATGAAATGCTCTGGCAGCCCAGTCCTAAGGAATTAGCCAGAGAGTGTACTTCTTTGTCTCAAGCCAAGCTCCTTGATCAGACTCCAGTGAAACAGTCTCAGAAAGGTGCCAAGTATACCAATACTCTGCCAGGGGGTCTCATCAACCCTGAGTTTGAAAGAGGAACACTCACTTTTTTTTGTTGGTTGTGGGGCTTGAACTCTGGGCTTGGGTGATATCCTTTAGCTCTTCAGTTAAAGGCTATCACTCACCCACTTGAGCCACAGCGCCACTTCCGGTTTTCTAGTGGTTTATTGGACATAAGAGTCTCATGGACTTTCCTGTCAAGGCTGGCTTTGAACTATGGTCCTCAGATCTCAGCCTCCTGAGTAGCTAGGATTACAGGCATGATCCACTGGCACCTGGCTTAGGAACATTCACTTTTTAAAAAGAATATCCAGCAACTGCTCCATTGTCTCCCACTCTCTATAGTGGTAGAGGAAGTTTCCAACATAGAAGGGATCACCTTTCTGGTAGTCAGGGACCAGGTCCATTACCAGCATTTCCAGCAAGCCTGAGTCCAGGATCCATATGTTATAAGGCACATTCAGGGTTTGGGCTGTTTCATTGTCACACTGAGGTGGTAAAAAGAATGGATCTTTGAAATGTGAAAGTGGGAGTACCCTTCAAATTGAGTAATTGTAATAGAGTGGATTGAAAAGTACACAGTAAATATTTTCTCAGTATACACATATAAAAGCACACAAGAAGAAGTTTCTAATGTGGGCTGGATGAGATTAGATAGGTTTCCTGTTATAGTTATACTTGCCTGAGTTGCCTTATGATTCCCTTGGTTTCTTCTTATAAAAAAGGCCTGAGACATTGGATTCGTGATTTGGCACTGATCCAAAGTCTGCAGCATTGAGTGAGGCACTCATACCTCTCATGCCTGAGAGCTGAGTCTCTTGAACTTTGAAACCACACAAGAACATCTTTCTTGTTCCTGCACCACAGGCCAAGTGAGCTGGCTTGTGCTGAATGTCAGTTACAGTTGCTTGGCTCTCATATTTCTATATTCTATTCCATTGTGAGGTAGGTAGTGTCATTTCTCAGAGCCCAATGATCTAAGCTGTTTGGTCACATAAGACCATCCCAAAGACAAACTGGAGACTGAAATCTCCCCTCTCACATCACTATATCCACATGTGGACATTGTCAATTCCCAACATCCTCAGCTAAGCCTAGATACAGGCATGGTCTCAGCCTCAAGGAGCCCTTCCTAGGTCAGATCCAAGCCTTATTTGTCACTATTTCTCTCATAATGCAAAAATCATTTTGGATCTCATGGCCCTCTCAGCCTGTCATGTGCTTCTTGCATCTATTTTTGACATCTACTTCCTAGGACATTGTAAGGTTTTTGTTTCCTAATCTGTTTGCTCTTGATGCCCCTGTGTGCTGTCATCTGGAAAAAAGGCAAGTACTTAGAGGTGGGAAAATCAAACAAGTATTGAAAAACAAACATTACACATATAGTCAGACATTTTTACAAGTGTTCATTCTTGTAAGATAAAAGACTATTTTTGATAATTTTGTCATATTTTATGAGAGAGGGGAAGGGGAGAAGGGAAGAGGTGCTGCATTGTCTTCTCATAATTCAATGATTATTATTTAAAAATACTATAGTTGAAGGAATGTACTATTTAAAGATAAAAGCTGTGCTCCTGTTCTTTTTATAAGCTAGTCATTTATAAAGTATTCCTCACTAAAGTCTTGTCATCTGTGTCCCATGAACTATCCTCCTCCTTCAAAATAATCAAGGAAAACCTTCACAAATAAGTGGACTGTTGTCCAACCCCTGGATAAGAATTTAAGGTACAACATTGCCTGCAATTTTGTTTGTGTACATGTGTGTGAGAGTGTGTGTGTATGTGGGTGAATGTGTGTCTGTGCATATGTGTGTTTTAGGGCTTGTTCTCAGGGGCTATATGACAATCCCGAGTGTTTTTCCCTTGCGTGTAGTGCCCTACCAATTGTGCTACAGTTTCACTGCAAGTTTTCTGTACTGAACTGGAGAGGAGAGACTCATAAAATTCCCTGTTCAGGCTGTCTGAAGTAAATCTCAGGTCTCAACCTCCTGTTAGCTAGAGTGATAATTATGTGCTTCCAGATCCTAGTAAGAAAGCATTGTTATTGGAGGCAGTGGGGTTGCAAGTTTCAGTCCACCTTCACCACACTCTATATTATTAAACAGCAACAATAAAACCCTATATCAAAATACAATAATAAGAGGTAATTAGAATAAAATTTAGTGATATAGTCTGCTGGCATCACTTTCAGGCACCCTTGGTCTTAATGTTTAGCATCACAAAACCAAACAAAATGAGATAATTACAGTAGACTCAACGAATTTTAATTCCATCTTAAAATAATTTCAAAATATTATAAGAAACAAGAAAGCATTCATACTTATAAGGAGAATGTAAAAAAGATAAAAGATGGCAGATTATGAAATGGAAAATTCTACACTGCAAGAAAATTATTGTCATGGTGAATATATGATGGTATTGTCACAGTGAATATATGATAATGTACTTCAGAGCAGCAATGGATAAATATATATTTACTACACATAGTCTAACTTGCCTCAATATCTATAAACTTTCAATCTTCTAGAACACATCATCATTGTATTCATGTTTATGGTATATTCTAAAATAACTAGCACAGTCAGGAGGTTACCAAAATACATTAGCTTCAATGTTTTAGGAGATTAACCTGCTAATTGTATTGACTTCTATATATTAAACATGTAGTGTGTTATCATTGTACTCTCTAAGTATGTACAAACACTACTTCAAAGTGAAATTGAATACAACAAGGTTTTGAAGGCATATGCCTGTAAAGCTAGCTATTTGGGACATCAGTTCAAGACCAGTGTAGTTTTTTCTGCAATGCTCCCCAACCACTGGCTCTGCGTGATGGAATACATCTATCATCCCAGGTTCATTGGGAGCTGAGAGCTGGAGGATTTCAATTTCATGCCATACTAGGCAAGAACTTCCACATGGCTCCATCTCAACCAAAGAAGGTTCAACACTGGCTAGTACCTATCACCCCCACCTAGGTGAAAATAAAAATAAGAGCAATGTAGTATAAGAAACAAACAATATCAAAACATGCCAATATAAACCATCATGAACAACACACACCTAGTGTTTGTTTCTCATACCTGTAATCCTAACTATAGCTAGGATTATATATGTGAGCCAGAGGCACCAAGCAGTTCATCATTTTAAAAATGACTATTGAAGCCAGGTGCCAGTGGCTCATTCCTGTAATCCCAGCTACTCAGGATGCTGAGATCTGAGGATCACAGTTTTAAGTCAGCTCAGGAAGAAAAAAACCCATAAGACTCTTACCTCCAATTAACAACTCAGAAGTCAGAAGTGTCTCTGTGGCTCAATTGGTAGAGTGCTAACTATGTTGAGCACAGAGTCTCACAGACAGTGCCCAGGCACTGAGTTCAAGCCCCACATCTGACAAAAAATAGATAAATAAACATTTAAATGTCTGAATTTTTTGTGAATTAAAATGATGGTGTTCATATGCAATTCTACAGACATCTACATATTTCATTATATTTGTGGTTAGAAAAAGTAGCAGCACTTGAATAATGGATATTTTTTCATAAACTAGGGCATACTGATCTCTAATTAGAGGAAATTGCTGGACTCATAGGTAGTATTTTTTGGTTGGTTTTTGTTTTGTTTATAGAACAGGATGAGAAACCTTATTTCTGCCAATGACCATTTGGATATGTATAACATCATCCACAGGCCATGCAGAATTAACAGTAAAGACATGACACAGTCAACTGGCAATAAACTTATTTGTGTTTATGCCATGTTCCCAATGATTTGTTTAGCTTATATGTCCCTATGGCCTACAGTTTCCTATTCCTGCCTTCCTCAAAATACAGCATGTTCCACCGATTCAGATTTGAGCCAAGCAATATGTAGTATTAGTGCCAAGAGTTAAGGAAAGTTGTAACACAAACAGGGAAGGATGAAACCAACACTTTAGTAGCTGGACACTGGGGACTCAGGCCTAGAATACTAGCTACTCAGGAGGCTGATGATCTCAGTTCAAAACCAGATGGAGTGAGAAAATCTCTGAGACTCTTCTCTCCAATTAACAACCAAAAAGCCATAAAAGGAGCTGGGGCTCCAGAGGTAAAGTAGCCTTGATTACAAAAAACTCAGGGGCAACACCCAATCCTGAGTTCAAGCTGAAGGTCAGGAACAAAAACAAAAACAATCAACAACAACAAAAAAAAAACAGAAACTGGGAAAAAGCTCAGGAAAGGATGGCATTGTCTACAAGACAAGTGTACACATTACATGAATTGTGAAATCACTGTACACACCTTAGTAACAATTACATTTTAAAAAGAATGTGAGAAATCCCAAAGCCATGGGGCCTTATGATGTGCATCTGCTTTCCAGAATTTCAAAGTCCCATCATCTAAGCTGGTAGCACACAGGTTGTAGCTCAGGGTGATGAGAAAATAAGAAGCCAGAGATCCTTTCAGATTGTCCCACCAATTCTTCTATTACTGTAAGCAAAAAAAAAAAAAAAAAAAAAAAAGCAAAGCAAATAAATTAGACTTTAAGGTTAAACTAAGCTACTATTAAAGATTCCAGGCAGAATTATACGGTGCCTGCTTCAAGACAAGAGTGAGGCCAAGCCCACAGCCTCCAGAGAGGCATGACTACCACTTGTCCAACACTGCTGTCCTCCCCGCCCCCAGAGTTTACCTACAAGTCCCAAGTCCCTGCCTTTCTTCTTGTAATTCTTCAGCCACTGGTTGTCTCATTTCTCATTGTCTGTTTAGGTGGGATTTGAGACTCCTTCCTCTCCTCACCCAGCCACCAGACCCCAGGGGCCAAACTCTGCACCTCACAGACACTCCCCAGAACCCAGCTGCCTTTGCAGTTGCTGCTTCCTGAGCCACTGGGCTACTGCCTCCTTCCTCCCTTCACCAGCCTCTGCCAGGGCCTCCCATCCTCTCCCTACCACCACCACCCCCAATCCCAGCTTGGCCTCCCCCGTGGCCACCCCTCCTCTCCACCCAGCCCCAACCCCAGCAGGATCACTGCTCTGGGGATACAACTGTGGGCCAGGCCCTGCAGAATCAAAGGTGCCACAGTGTGCAGCTGGCTGAGAACTGGAGACAGCATAGGTCTCTGATCAGTGTCTTTCACTTCACTTACACAATTATTAATTGTATTGATTTGGTATTTAAGTTTAGATTTCATAACTTCTTATTAAGCCTTTGCAGAAGAGCTGGTAGAAATATAGTCCCCAAATTCGGATTGTCTCTAGTTTAATTCTTTTGAGATTCAGAGATGTTTAAGTAGTTATAACAATCATGAACTCTCATTTTCATAGCAGATGCTATTCAGAAAATAATTGCTTATGCATCTGTTATCAATTATTTACAAGACTTGAAACTTTTAAAGTTTCAAATATTACAGGAAGATCTTTGATTCATGTTGAATGGATGTGAGTAGGTTGAGCTGTTGCATACATTCTTGTGTGTGTGTGTGTGTGTTTGTGTGTGTGTGTGTGTGTGTGTGTGTGTGTGTGTGTGTGAGTGAGTGTTTCTGTGTGTGTGTAGGGGGGGTGTATGTGTATCATTGAAATCAAGGATAAGGATGTTGAGCCCTGGTCTGAACTTGTTTCCTTTTTCTGAGATATACATTATGGTGTTTCTTTGTTGGTGGTAGGCTCTGATTGCTTGCCTTTGCCTGATGCTCACATTCCAGCTGAATTTTTCAATTAAAGCTTCTTATTTAGTATTGAGCATATAGGGCTCTGATGTTGCTTTGTCTTTAGTCTGCCATCTAGGATCTTCTTTTCCTCTTTAAAAATTTACATTCAATATAAATTTTACCTCCTGACTGATTTTCCCTTTAATTTGCATTTTGAAAAAAGTATTATAAGAACTTTGATCTCTGTATTCATGAAGAAAAACCATTTTGAATTCTCTGTTTAATGTAACAACACCTGGACACATTTGTTAACACCAAGATCTTAAAATTTATTTTGTAGTTTTAGTTTAAAATGCCTCCTCCATGTTTACAGCATGAGGAGACAAACAATTTCTGGTAACAATGATAACAGTTTTATTCATTAAAATATCAGATAATTCATAATTTTGAATATGTATAGTGGCAAATAAACACATTTGGTAAATAGATTTGCTTGATAGATCCGTGCACAATAATACCACTCCTAAGGGCTGAAAAGGTGGATTGGTGGTAGACAGCTTATCTTGAATGCACGAGACCCTGGGTTTGATTCTGCAGCACCACCTAAGCAGAAAAGCTAGAAGAGGTACTGAGGCTCAAGTGGTAGAGCACTAATCTTGAGCTGAAGGGCTGAAGGACAGCGACCAGGCCCAGAGTTCACCACCAAAAACAAATTAAATAAATAAATAAAACTCATATCAAGTACATTAATTTCAAACGTTGATTACCATTTTAGTTAGGGGCAGGGTGCCAAGATATAGCAGACTTCTGTTTCAAAGCTTTAAGAAGGATTTCAACACCTGACAAGTACTAAAGACAAGAAGAAAAAAAATTAGCTCTGCCAACAACATATAGAATCACCACTCAAAGAGAAACCAGTACTAAGAATGAAATACTTTTCATAAAATTTCTTAAGAGATTCTGGCTCTATATTAATTATCATATAAGTTAACCTTCAAAATCTCCATCGATGGGCCTTAAGGGCACCTACAAAAATTGGAGGAGAGAATCATCAACCCAGATTTTTAATTTTGTAAATTAGGTAATGAGTTCATTTCTGGTTTGACAATCTCATCCCTTCATTTGCTCTCTGTCTCTGATTTTCCCTCCTGTCCCTGTCCACAGTGGTATAGTTCATTGTGAACATAATATCGACAGAGTAGAACTGAAACCAACCCAGCTTGACATATCCATTACATGTTTATCTGCAGTTAATCAGAAGAAATTGAGAATTGTGTGTTTCAACTGGTAGAGCTAGAACACCACCAGACTTCAATTGAAAACCTAAAGGACAGCGTCAATATTGTGATTTTTAAGAACCAATGCTGTCCCATACATAAACTCAGACTCCACACACACACACACACACACACACACACACACACACACACACACACACACATACACACACATCTTAAAATAGATGTTAGTACTGAAATCCAAATAGTTTTTTTATTTTTATAAGTTTTATTTTTAGCTTTAATGAGGTTGACTTAATAGTTTCTACTAATGAGCCACAACTTAGAACTTTGTTATAATTTTACCCTGTCTGTATTCAGAGAAACATTCTCTGAATTTCTCCATTTCCAGCAATGATAAGTTTTCTCTCCTTGGTCCAGTTTCTTCTTTTGAGACTCAGTCTCTTAGACTTTTCTGTCTTGCATTGTCTGTAAGTTCATTGATCCAGTAGATCTCATCCATCCTAATACCTGGACAGAACCTGCCTTGGGAAAAGTGTTCTAAGCTCACCATGCAATGGAGGCTGTTAGTACTCACCCATAATCATTTTTTCTTCAGAAATGAGAAATTGGGGGCTGGGAAGGTGGCTCAGTGGTAGAGTGCTTGCCTTGCAGAAATGAGAGATTGTTAGGTCCAGGAATTCAGGGGAAGCACTCACTGTGTGCTATTTCATACTTTTTTGGGGAGGGGCACGGTCCGGTCCTGGGGCCTGAACTCTGGGCCTGGGCGCTGTCCCTCAGCTCTTCAACTCAAGGCTCGTACTCTACCACTTGAGCCACAGCGCCACTTCCGGCTTTTTTCTTTTTGCTTATGTGGTGCTGAGTAATTGAACCCAGGGCCTCATGCATGCAAGGCAAGCGCTCTACCACTGAGCCATCTTCCCAGCCTGATTTCATACTTTTTTTATTTAATGGCAGCTTCCACCTATTGTCTACTTTAAGCATTGTGTGAAGAGAAAGATTGCCCCTAAGAGACAGAAGTACTGTACTAACTGTTGCTCTCAAAACACAGGAGGAGGGAAAGAAGTTCTGAAGGAGCCATGTAGCCTAGAAACTGAGTTCTTAGAAACTCAAACTGCCTTTTATCTTACCTTCAACATAGAAAGTCAGAGATTGCAGTGGCTTGTAAGCTCCATTTATATTTCTGTGCAGGGGGTCCCTTCCCCTTTGCCCTTCTGACTGTTTACATCAGTGGCAGGTGTGAAGACGTAACAAGAACACCTAAAGTTTGGGCCTGGGATTAAAAACTCCATTTTGTGATTATAAACATTCCACCACTTCCTGAATTGAATCTGAGGGGCAGAAGAAAGTTAGGTTAGGAATTCGTATAATTACTTCTAAGTTTGCTATCTAAAATCATCCCTTCCTACCCCTCAGAATCCTATTTCCCAACTGTGTAGACACCCTTACACTCTGTTCTCCTGAAGCATTTGAGTGTGGGCCATCATCTGCTTCTTATGTGTACTGCTTTTCAAATGGAGAGTTTCTCCTAGGCTCAAAATGATTTCATTGATGAGGACACTGTGCAATAAGCTAAACTGGGTTTGTTCATGTGTTCATACCCGAGGGAGAACAAGTAAGGGCTAAGTAGTAGTCAGGGCTCACTTGCTGCCAGTGGTATTGCTCTGAGGAATTACTGTCAATGTTGCCCACAGTACCTAGTCCAAGGCCTCTCAGAAAGGCTACAGACCCAAACTTCTTGAGTCTCTGTGTGAGCTAATCATCATTGGCCAACTATGTTCCATGGTTTGTGAGACATTCACTTCTGTGAGCATATGCATATGAGGGCCCAAGAATAGACTTACCTAGAAGGAAGATCCTAGAATGCAAAACTTCTACTAGGACAATGGAAACCCATGGTTTGGCATGCTTAATGTTTTTGAAAGACCCCAGACTCCTGGGATACTTTCATCAACGGGAGGGCGCCCCAGAAACTCAGACTCCAGGCCGGGACATGCAATAAGCAAGAGGAGTTTATTTGACGTTTGCACAAACGGACTCTCTGGCCCGAGCAGACAGGGAACCCCGAGAAGTGGTTACAAGCCCTTTTTTAAAGGCAAAAACCACAAGATTAACGCATAACACAAAGCATCCCATGATTGGTTCATTTAAAGGTCATCATATACGCCAACAATCACTTTGCCACGTGGGAAATTTTGTAAAATGACTGGCCCATGGTTGGTTTAAGGGGGGTTTACATGGTTACAGGCCTATGATTGGTTGACATTTGGCTTAGCTTGTGGTCTTGCCAGGTGGTCGTTATCTCAAGGTCCTGTCTGGGGAATTTCTAAATGGGAACTGAGGAACACGTACTGTCTGTTCTTTATCTATGACCACTGACCTTGTCCTGGGGCCGACATCTGGTCCCTGAAACTTGTTAACTCATTTTTGGGAAGGGAAGGGTCAGTGCCAGCGTAAGCAAGTTTACATAAGCAGAATCAGCAGTTAGCAAATTAGCAAATTGTAAAATGGACTCAGCCCTAATTTTTCTAATTCTTCAGTTTTAACCTGTGCACTGAACTAACAGGAGAAAGTGGCACACTAAGAAACTTGCCAATTTTGCCAAATAAAGAACTATGGTGAAGGTCAGAGAAAGGACATTGATTTCATGGTAGTCATGACAAGACAACAACTTAGCATACCTTCAGAATACTAATCCATACTCACCTACTGTTTTTGTTTTTGTTTTTGTTTTTTTGTCGGTCGTGGGGCTTGAACTCTGGGCCTGGGCGCTCTCCCTCAGCTCTTCAGCTCAAGGAGAGCGCTCTACCACTTGAGCTACAGCGCCACTTCCGGTTTTCCGGTGATTTATTGGAGATAGGAGTCTCATGGTCTCTCCTGCCCAGGCTGGCTTTGAACCGCGATCCTCAGATCTCAGCCTCCTGAGTAGCTAGGATTACAGGCGTGGGCCACCAGCGCCCGGCTCTCACCTACTGTTTTATTTACCCATGTCATTAAGTCTGAGTTGTATGTAGGAGTCTTCAGGGCCTTCAGAACAGGAAGATCTAGGCGAGAGCCTAAGATTGGTCTGCCATTTTGGACATAACATAACTAGTCAGATGAAAGCCCTTAGTAGTGTCCTATAAATATGTGCATTCATCCTACTACATTTGATAAGTATCCCCTCGCAAAATTATCTTTCGTTGGGTCACTTTCTGACATAGCAGCTGTCTGGTAGCTCCATTGTGAATTCACTTTATTCTGCTGAGCCAGAAATGGAGAAGGAGAGACTGACCACAACACAATTGCATCTTTCTCAATGAGCAGTGAATGGCATGGGAGTATTTAAGATGCTTCCCATGTTCTCAGTGAGCTAGTACCACCTTGGATTCCAACTCAAATCTTGATAAACAGATACAGAAGTTACATATAGCTTGTTGTGCCAGATTCACAGCTACAGAGGTAAATGATAAAGTGGAAGGCCTTGGTGTGATATGAAGCAGAATTCAAAGGATGTGGGGATGAAGTGAGCTACCTGGAGGGAAAAGGAGAGGCAGCTGAAGCTGAAGCTGAAGAGCACCTAGAGAGAGAAGATAGAGCAAGTTTAAGGCCACCTGGACATCAAAGTAACCCATCTGAGGTACAAGAGTCTGGCTGTCCAGAGCCACAGAGAGAAGTTGGAAGAGCCACAGCAAGTGCTCTTTCCCATTGCTAGGGAGCTCCCAGAATGCCAGAGTAAGAATTGGTAGCTTCCCAGAGCACTGCTGCTGAGCACATCTCAGATCCCTTGCTATCATAATTGACATTGGAGAGGAGCAGCAAGAGTTGTATGAGGTGATTGCAGCTCACTATGTGGAGCCTGTTCTGCAGCATTGTGGAGTGTGGTCTCTCAGGATGCTTAGAGCAAAGATCCTATAACTGGTGTCAAAGAATGCAATCTACTTGGAGTAGACATTTATAGATGGCACGTGCCTGAACACAACAAGCTGATAATAGTTGCTAGAGGTAGTTTCCCTAAAGATCTAACAGCCAAAACTGGAGAGGCAAACCCAGAGCTCTGCACCACATCAGTCCACCATGAAAATTGCTTCTACCATAGTACTGGCTACCCAGTTTGCACACTCATGACCTTTTTACCCTGATTGTGCCCCACAATCCCTCACAACTTTTGCTCTTTCACTTTGTCTATGCTTCCTTGTCCCTACTAAACAGTTCTGGATGCCTGTATTAGCTAGCCCAACCCCTGCAAAGCTGTAGCTGCTACCCAATTTCCTGACACTGCAACTCAGCAATTACAGTCACAGTTACCCTTTCCCTGGTATCCTAGTCTCTACTACTCTTTTCTGCTACCCATAATTCATAACACCATGGTTCCAGCTACCTGATCCCTGACACCCCTCTCTCTGATACCCCATTCCCAAACAAAGGGTAGATTGGGCACAGACAGTCGACTTGGGTACTCCTCTTGCAGGCACATTGGGCCAAGTTATTCCTCAGGTATTTAACATGAGGGACTAACTGGTGGTGGAAAGAAAAGAGGTTACTCAGAGGTCACTAAAATCCAAGGACATCACTTATAACTTCTTGCTAGGAAAAGAAGGCTCTAAGGTGAAAGAAAATTTTACAAAGAATATTGATGAAGATGCAAAAGGTTTAGCTTAGTGTCTTCTACTAGTGGTCTGAATTATTTTTGACATATATATGTAACTACTTTGCATTTTAAAAATTATATGAAAATGCACATTTATGTGGTACTTATATTAATTTATGGAATAGTTGTATAAGATCACGTTAATGATATTCAAGATTTTATGCTCTATGATATGCTCAAGAGGCTGCCTTTGGAAATATAAATAAATATAAATTGAGCTCTCTAACAACAAATGAAATCTCATTGTCAAATACTACAAGGAGATTATGGATGCTAGTACCAAAATGAAAGCTGTAACAATAAAACTGAATAAAGCTGCAAGATTGAAGGGAGGGAGTCAGTGGTAAGGGCAATTATAAAAGAGAAATTATTCACCATGGAATCGTGGAAGGATAGAATGTGTTTGTTGAATTACTAGCTTTTAAAACCATCTTAGAAAGCAAAACATTGGTTTTTATTATTGCTATTTGGAACCTCTTTAACGAATGGTTTAACAAAAATTTATCAAAACAACTTTGAAAATTCAATGATGTGAATTATCAGATTAACATTATACTCAAAGTTGCCTTCACATGCAGGCAGGCTGCATTCCTTTTCTATAAAATTAATGGACTAAGCTTCCTTTTAAATGGTTGGACAGTCCATGACACTTGTTCCAAAACAAGAAAAGATACTGGAGAGAAAAAAAAAAGAGGAAGGAGATTCAAGATTGCTGAAATTAGCATATTTCCCATTTAGACTTTAATGGGATTTTTCTACAAAGAATAAGATTTTCATCTTACCATAATAATGTCAAAATTGATGTGCTATAGGAGGTGTTTGGTGACTTTGCCTTTTGGTTCAGTGATTTTTCTGGGCACAAATTCAGAGAAATACTGCTTGCAATCCTAGTTGCATGGGGAATGAAGAAGCCAGGCCCTGGAAGTGGTTTTGTCCTGTCCTTGGCCTGGTTCCAACAACCAATGGATAATTCAAGTCCACTTCAGGACCAAGATGCCTTGAAGACTACTGATCCACTGGACAGGCAGACCTAACCACAGCCAAAAAAGGCAAAAAATGCAATGCCGAGGGCAGCATTGGAAATCTACACCAGGCAGAGATTTTTTAATATTTTTTATTGTAAAATTACTGCACAGAGGGTTTACAGTTACATGAGTAGGGTAATGAGTTCATTTCCTATCGAGCATTGTTACCTCCTCCTTTGTTTTTCCCCTAGCCCTTCCCTCCCCACCTCCCCAACTCCTCCCTTCTTGACCCCTGCCCGACACTGTAAATTCATTTTTGACACAGTGTCCTCTACATCTCATCATCACAATAGGTCAACCTGCATCCCCATTTAAGCATTCTGCTATATCCCTTCCACTCCCCAAATTACAAAAATGTATATACAAAATGCAGAACACTTGATCAAATACAGTGAAAACAGGGATTATACCATGGGGGGGGATGAACCTACAAAAGAATCACATAGTACATTATATTAAAAACAAAAGCAAGAAAGAAAAAACCACTATGTCTCTGACTTGGGGTACATTTCGCTTAACATCATTTTATATGGTCATATGTACATAGCCTTTGATCTTCTCTGCTTGTCCTAGACATGTACTAGTCCTTGCAAACAAGGGAAACCATGGACCTATGTTTCTTTGGGCCTGGCTTACTTCACTTAATTTAATTTTTACCAAGTCTTTCCATTTCCTAACAAATGGGGTAATGGCATTCTTTCTAATGGAGGCATAGAATTCCATTGTGTGTGTATGTCTATATCTATATACGTATATATAGATATATATCACATTTTCTTGATCCATTCATCTACTGAGGAGCATCAGAGTTGATTCCATATCATAGCTATGGTGACTAATTCTGCAAAAAACATGGTTGCGCTGGCAGCTTTGGTATGAACTTGTTTGTGATCATTTGGGTAAATGCCCTAAAGTGAGATTGCTGGATCATAGGGGAGCTCTACACGGATTCTTTTGAACAACTTCCATACTGCTTTCCAAAGTGGTTAAACAAGTTTACAATCCCACCAACAATGCAGTAGGGTTCCCTTTTAACCACATCCCCTCCAACATCTGTTGTTATTACATTTCTTGATTATTGCCATTCTAACTAGAGTGAGGTGCAATCTCAATGTTGTCTTGATTTGCATTTCTTTTATGGCAAGAAAAGTTGAGCATTTCTTTATGTGTCTAATGGCCATTTTTATTTCCTCTTCAGAGAAGTCTCTCTTTAAGTCTTTAGCCCACTTAGTTACTGAGCAGTTGTTTGTTTGAAGATTTATTGTTGGGGGATTTTTTTTTGAGTCCTAAGTATATTTTAGATATAAGACCTTGTGTCGAGAAGATCTTCTCCAAGTATGTGAGCTTTCTATTGATCTTGCTAGCTATGACCTTTGCCTTGCAGAAGATCTGATGTTTCATGCAATCCCATTTGTCCAATCTTCCTTTGATTTCTTTTCTTTCTGGCTCTCTATTAAGAAAATTTCTGTCTGTGCTACAAAAAAAAAACCCTAGATTTATTCCTATTCCGTTTTTTTTTTTAATTGTATTTTATTTTATTTGAGAACATACTGTACAGAAGGGCTACAATTACAAGGGCAGGATAATGCATACATTTCTTACCAAGCATTGCAGCCTCCTCCTTTGTTTACACTTCACTTCCCTTCCCCGCCTCCCCCCTCCCCCCATCCAATTTTACCCCCCTCCCCCCACCCACTTATACCCCCCTCCCCCCCACACACCGACATTGTAAAGCTGGTTTTGACATGACATTTTGTACTTCTCATTGTTGCAACAGGTCCACCTGAATCCTTAAACGACTTGTTTGTCCCCATCTCCTCCACATGTTATACTGACATCAAATATAGTGAAAGCGGGGGTTACACTGTGGGGGAGGGACATACAAAGCAACAAAGAAATAATCTTATAAATGCGTTAGAAACACATGCATGAAAGAAACGAAAACATTAAAATACATATTTAAGGGTTCATTTTCCTAATATCACATTATCTGAGCTTTTCCGCTTGACTCATACCTATACTAGATATTGCAAATAAGGGAAACCATGGGACCTATGCTTCTTTGGGCCTGGCTTACTTCACTTAATATAATTTTTTCCAAACCTTTCCATTTCCTAACAAATGGGGAAATGTCATTCTTTCTGATGGAGGCATAGAATTCCATTGTGTATATATACCATATTTTCTTGATCCATTCATCTACTGAGGGGCATCTGGGTTGGTTCCATATCTTAGCTATGGTAAATAATGCTGCAATAAACATAGTTGTGCTGGTAGCTTTAGTGTGGTCTTGTTTGTAAACATTTGGATAAATGCCCAAAAGTGGGATTGCTGGATCATAGGGGAGATCTATGTGAAGTCTTTTGAGGAACCTCCATACTGCTTTCCAAAGTGGTTGAACAAGTTTACATTCCCACCAACAATGAAGTAAGGTTCCTTTCTGTCCACATCCCCTCCAGCATCTCTTGTTGTTAGAGTTCTTGATTTTTGCTGTTCTAACTGGAGTGAGGAGATATCTCAATGTTGTTTTGATTTGCATTTCTTTTATGGATAGGAATGTTGAACATTTTTTCATGTGTCTATTGGCCATCCTTCTTTCTTCTTCAGAGAAGCTTCTCTTTAAGTCTTTCGCCCACTTATTTATTGGGCAGTTGTTACTTTGAGGATTTGTTGTTGGGTGGTTTAATTTTTTGAGTTCCAAGTATATTTTAGATATGAGACCATTGTCCGTTGTATGGCTAGTAAAGATCTTCTCCCAATCGGTGGGCTTTCTATTGATCTTGCCAGCTATGTCATTTGCCCTGCAGAAGCTCGGCAATCTTATGCAATCCCATTTGTCTAACCTTTCTTTGATTTGTTGTGCTTCCGGGTCTCTATTCAGAAAATTTCGACCTGAGCCAAGGAGACCTAGTGTTTCTCCTATTCCATCCTGTAATGTTTTCAGAGTGTCTGCTTTGAGTTCAAGGTCTTTGATCCATTTGGAGTTGATTCTGGTGCAGGGTGATATATAAGGATCTAGCTTTAGTTTTCTACATGTAGTTCACCAATTTTGCCAGCACCATTTACTGAAGAGTCTGTCTTTCTTCCATTCTATTGTTTTAGCTTCCTTATCGAAGATTAGATGGCTATAGGTCTGTAGGTTCATTTCTGGGTTTTCAATTGTATTCCATTGGTCCTGAGGTCTGTTCTTATGCCAATACCAAGCTGTTTTGATTACTATGGCTTTATAGTAGAGTTTGAAATTTGGTATTGATATTCCTCCAGCAGTGTTCTTTCCGTTGAGGAGCGTTTTTGCTATTCGGGGTCTTTTATTGTTCCATATGAATTTTTGGATTGCCTCCTCTATTTCCTTGAAGAATGAGGGTGGAATTTTGATAGGTATCGCGTTGAATTTGTAGATAGCCTGGGGAAGTATTGCCATTTTCACGATGTTAATCTTGCCAATCCAGGAGCATGGGAGGTTTTGCCATTTTTTAAGTTCTGTGTTGATTTCCTTTTTCAAGATTTTAAAGTTTTCATCATAGTGGTCCTTCACTTCTTTGGTTAAGTTAATTCCTAGGTATTTTATTTTTTGTGGGGCTATTACAATTGGAGTTGTTTCCTAATTTCAGCCACAGTTTTCTCAATGTTGGCATATACAAAAGCCATTGATTTTGGGGGGTTAATTTTATAACCTGCTACTTTGCCAAAGTTTTGAATTAGCTTGAGTAATTTGGGAGTGGAGTCTATGGGATTCTTTAAATACAAGATCATGTCATCTGCAAAGAGGGAGAGTTTTATTTCTTCTTTCCCTATTTGGATCCCCTTTATGTCTGCATCTTTTCTTATTGCTGTAGCTAGGCATTCTAATACTAGATTGAAGAGAAGTGGAGAGAGTGGGCATCCTTGTCTTGTTCCTGAGTTAAGAGGAAATGGCTTTAGTTTTTCACCATTGAGTATAATGCTGGCTGTAGGTTTGTCATATACAGCCTTTATTGTATTGAGGAATGCTCCATGGATTCCTAATTTTTCCAGAACCTTCATCATAAAGGGGTGTTGGATCTTGTCAAATGCTTTTTCTGCATCTATTGATATAACCATGTGGTTCTTATTCTTGCTCCTGTTGATGTGATGAATAATATTAATTGATTTGCGTATATTGAACCAGCTTTGCATCCCTGAAATGAATCCTGTTTGATCATGGTGTATGATTTTTTGGATGAATTGTTGAAGTCGATTGGCCAAAATTTTGTTGAGAAGTTTTGCATCAATGTTCATCAAAGAAATGGGTCTATAGTTCTCTTTCTTTGATGAGTCCCTGCCTGGTTTTGGGATGAGGGTTATGATGGCTTCATAGAATGTGTTCGGTAGTGATCTTTCTCTTTCAATTTCATTGAAGACTTTGAGGAGTATTGGTGTGATCTCTGCTTTGAAGGCCTTGTAAAATTCCGCTGTAAAACCATCTGGTCCTGGACTTTTCTTAGCTGGGAGGTCTCTTATTGCTGTTTCTATTTCATTGCTTGATATGGGCCTGTTAAGCTGGTTTAACTCATCTTGGTTTAGTTTTGGCATGTCAATATTTGCTAGGAAAAGGTCCATTTCTGTCAAGTTCTCAAACTTATTAGCATAAAGTTTTGAGAAGTATTCCCTTATAATGTTCTGAATCTTGGTTGTTTCCGTGGTGATGTTTCCATTCTCATCTCTGAGTTTATTAATTTGGGTGTGTTCTCTCCTTTTTCTGATAAGGTTTGCTAAGGGTCTGTCAATTTTGTTAAGTTTTTCGAAGAACCAACTCTTTGTTTTGTTGATTCTTTCTATA
The DNA here is from genome assembly GCF_024711535.1 of Dipodomys merriami. NCBI lineage: Eukaryota > Metazoa > Chordata > Mammalia > Rodentia > Heteromyidae > Dipodomys > Dipodomys merriami. The sequence goes on from NW_027202727.1 coordinate 3,030,783, forward strand.
GTTTTTTGGATTCTAATTCATTTATTTCTGATTTAATTTTGATTATTTCTTTCCGTCTACTGGATTGGGGTTTACCTTGCTGCTCTTTTTCAAGGAGGTTTAGATGTGTCATTAAATTGTTAGTTTCCGATCTCTCCAATTTGTTGATGTAGGAGCTCAGAGGTATAAACTTGCCTCTGAGTACTTCCTTTGCTGTGTCCCAGAGGAGCTGGTAATTTGTGTGTTCATTTTTGTTGAATAGCATGAACATTTGAATTTCCTTTCTAATCTCTTCCATGACCCACTCATGATTCAGCAGTGTGTTGTTCAGCCTCCATGTGATACTGGACTTTCTTTGGTGGCTTTTGGTGTTGAGTTCTAATTTTATTCCCTTGTGGTCAGAGAGAATGCAAGGTATAACTTCAATGTTTCTGAATTTAGACAAGTTTGCTTTGTGGCCTAAAATGTGGTCTATTTTAGAAAACGTTCCATGTGCTGCTGATAAGAACGTGTATTCTGATGCTGCTGGGTGAAATGTTCGGTAAATGTCCGTTAAGTCTAGTTGATCTATGCAGCTGTTTAGATCTGCGGTTTCTCTGTTGAGTTTTTGCCGAGTTGATCTATCTAGTGGGGAGAGTGGTGTGTTAAAATCCCCAACAATTAATGTCTTTGGATCTATATGGGATTTGAGGGAAAGTAGTGTTTCTTTGATAAATTTGGGTGCTCCATTGTTTGGTGAATAGATATTTAGAACTGTAATATCCTCCTGAAGGAGAGATCCTTTAATTAGTATGTAGCGACCTTCTTTATCTCTTCTCACGAATTTTAATTTGAAGTCTATTTTATCTGATATTAGGATTGCAACTCCCGCCTGTTTATGAGGGCCGTTTGCTTGGTAGATTTTGTTCCAGCCTTTAACCTTGAAAATGTGTTTTTTTTTGCGGGCAAGATTTGACTCCTGCAGGCAGCAGATAAAAGGGTCTTGTTTTTTAATCCAACTAGACAGTCTATGTCGCTTAATTGGAGAGTTCAGTCCGTTAACGTTAAGAGATAGGACTGAGAGGTATTTGGGATTTCCTGCCATGTTATCCACCTTCTTGGGGGCTGTGAAAACTGGGTTCTTCCTATGGTTCTTGGATTCTCAGTTTGGGTGCAGTTTCTTGGCCTTTGTTGCGTTCTTGTTGGTTTTCTATGTGTAGGACATCTTTAAGAATGTTTTTCAGGGCTGGTTTGGTGGAGATGTATTGTTTCAATTTTTCTTTGCTATGGAAGGTTTTTATTTGGCCTTCAGTTATGAAGGAGAGTTTAGCTGGGTACAGTATTCTTGGTTGATAGTTGTTTGTTTTTAGGGCATGGCATACGTCATTCCAGGCTCTTCTTGCTTTGATTGTCTCTGCTGAGAAATCTGAGGTGATTCTAATTGGTTTCCCTTTATACGTGATTAACCTTTTCTCTTTGACAGCTTTAAGGATCTTTTCCTTGGTCTGGGTTGATCCTGTGTGGATTATAATGTGACGGTGGGATGTCCTATTCTGGTCTGGTCTATTTGGGGTTCTAAAAGCTTCTTGTATCTGAATAGGCCTATCTTTTTGTATGTTTGGGAAGTTCTCTGCTAGGATCCTGTTAAACAAATTTCCTAGACCATTAACTTCTGTTTCTAGGTGCTCCTCTACACTCATTATCCTTAGATTGGGCCTTCTGATGGTTTCTTCCAGGTGTTGGATAGACCTATCATATTTCTTGGACTTGTCTTGGATGGTTGTATGTACTTTCTCTATAATATCTAGGCTGTCTTCAATCCCTGAGATTCGATCTTCTGCATGGTCTAACCTGCTGTCAAGACTCTCTACTTTGTTTTTTATCTCTTTTCCTTCTAATTGGTCAGCTTTGATGGCTTCAAGTTCTTTGTTGAAGCTCTGTTTTAGGTCTTGTATGAATTTCATTACTTCCTTAATTTGGTGTTCAGTGTTTGTTCTCAAATCACTTAGTTGATTGGTTATGGTTTCTTTGGACTCCCATTCCTTCTGTTGGGTTCCATTCAGCATTCCCTTTGTGGTCTCCCTGACTTCCTTCAGCTCTTTGTTAATGGATTCCATGAATGCCTTTAGTGATCTTTGTGTATTCTCTACCTGGTCTCTTAATTCGTGAATTACTCTTTGATTAGTTTCCTCCCTTCTGTGGGATTCCTGCAGTTCTCTTTGAGTGTTCTCTGCCTGCTCACGCCATTCCTCCCTTTCTCTTTGAGTATTCTGAAGTTGTTCACGCAAATCCTGTAGCAGTTTTTGAGAAGCTTCCTCACGCTTATGATATTCCTGTATAAACTTCTGGGATGCCTCCTCTCTCTCCCTATCACGCTCATACAGAGTCCTTTGTACATTGTCAAACTTCTCATTTATCATGTTTGCTATTAGTGTTTGTAGAGCTATTTGGGAACTGTCCTCTTGATTATTCTTTATCTGTTCTAATCCCTGATTATCAAGGTTGGGAATTGAGATATCTGAATTTGCCATTTTTCTTGTGTTTTTCCGACTTACTCGGCCCATTTGAGATAAAGATTGCACCAGTTTTGTGCTAGAACACTATCTTAAGGCAACCATCAACCAAAGTTTGCATTTGTACAGTCAATAGTCTACAGATGCAATCTAGTTCAACAGATACATCTATTCAACATCAAACGACTATATGTTAAAGGACTTCGAACCGCAGAAAAGAGTTTGGAAAAGCAGAAATTATTAGGATTAGGGAGAGATGTGGGTAAAAAATAGGAATAGATTGGTGTGGGGAGGCACAGGGAGAGTTAACTATGTCCTAAGCACAATGCAGGAAATGGGTTGGGTAGGAGGCAAGTAGAGAGAGAGAGAAAAAGAAGAGACAGAAAGGGGAATAAAGAGAGACCAGAAAAAGAATAGAAACGTAAAAATTAATGTTATTATAGAGGTTAAAAGACCGTCTATTTAGAGAAGAATGGGAATATGTTCAGAGAAGGGGAGGGACATAGAGGAGATATGAAAAGCTTTAAGGATGGGAAAGGGAGAAGAAAAGATCAGAAGTTCAGTAGAGCTAGATAAAAAACAAAAAGATAATTAAGAAAGAAAGAAAAAGAGAAAGAAGACAAGAAAAGAAAGGAAAACTCTTATTCACGTATTCCTAAAATAAAAAGTATAAGATGAGAAAAAAAAAGTTACTGGAAAACAATTATTTTTTCAGAAGAGGCAAAAATTAAAGATTAATAAAAGTTTTAGAAGGGAAAAAATTTATATATATATATGTACATATATATATATATATATATATAAGGTAACAAAAAACAAAAAACAAGCAAAAAAAAGAAAAGAAGAAGAAGAAGAAAAAAAAAAAAAGAAAAAAGTCTTTTGATTTTTTTTTTTGGGGGGGGGGGAAGGAGTGGGAAGAATCCTGTATCTCCCTTTTGTCTGCAACCAGTCTCTTGTTGGAGTCTCTGGTCAGCTTGAGGTCATGTGGCTTGATTGGTTTTTTAAGTCGGTTGGTTGGAAGAGGCAGAAAAATGCTCTGCTTTACCCAAGATTTTGAGATCCCCCTCCCAGGTTAGTTTCCCCCTCCCAGGTTAGTTTTCTACTACCTATCCCTATCCACTTCCAATCCTTCAGTGAACATTATCAGTTTATGGATGCTTATGGTATATTCCAAAATAACAAGTAGAGTCATGATGTTACCAAATTACATTGGTAATCAAAGTTTTAAGAGATGAAAGTGCTATCCCTGCAGTACTATTTTTTTATGGTGGTTGTGGTGATCACGGAGCCTGAACTCTTGACCTGGGCCTGTCCCTCAGTTCTTCAGTTCAAGGCTAGCACTCTACCACTTGAGCCATGGCTCCACTTCCAACTTTTTTTCTGCTTATGTGGTGCTGACGAATTGAACCCGAGGCCTCATGCATGCAAGGCAAGCACTCTACTACTGAGCCACCTTCCCAGGCCCTGAAGGTGCTAATTATATCGAAGTGATTATTATATACTCAACAAGGACTGTATTATCACTATACACCCTAAGTATGTACAAACACTACTTCAAATTTAAGCAGAACACATCAAGGTTTTGAAGACATATGCCTGTAAAGCTATCTACTTGGGAAGTTGACATTAGTGCAAGACCAGTCTAGTTATAACTACACAAAGCTCCTTCTCATTCACTTGCTATGTGTGGTGGCACACATCAGTCATCTCAGGTACAAAGGAGGCTGAGAGTAGGAGGATTTTAATCCCAGGCCAGCCTGGGATTAAGTTCCCTGTGGAATAAGTTCCTGTGACTCCAACAAACTACTCAAACAAAGAAAGAAGTGGTGCTGTGGCTTAAGTGCTATTTCCACAAAAAAATTCTCGTAAATGTGTATATATATTAAAAAGGTGGGACTGTAGGGCTGGGAAGATGGCTCAGTGGTAGAGTGCGTGCCTTGCATGCCTGAGGCCCTGGGTTCGATTCCTCAGTACCACATAAGCAAAAAGAAAAAAGCCGGAAGTGGCGCTGTGGCTCAAGTGGTAGAGCGCTAGCTTTGAGCTGAAGATCTGAGGGACAGCATCCAGGCCCAGAGTTCAGGCCCCACGACCGGGCCCCCCCCAAAAAAAAAGGTGGGAGTGTAGAGGAGGCTCAGATAATAGTAGACTGAATGGTAGGCAGAAAAATCAAAGGCAAATAATTTCAAAGTACAGGAAAACTATGTATAAGTAGGACATAAAGAACCTCAATGACAGCAGTTGACCAATAGTAGATTGTGGCTCTTTAGAGGAAAAGAAAACAGCAGAGAGGGTTTTTCTACCAAAATATATGTATTTCTGAATCACTATAGTGAAACTCCTTGCTTGGTGCAGGTGGCTCACGCCTGTAATCCTAGCTACTCAGGAGGCTCAGATCTGAGGATCACGTTCAAAGCCAGCCCAAATACTTCTTCAAATAGTTTGTTCCAGGCAGGAACATCCATCAGACTCTTATCTCCAATAAACGACTAGAAAACCGGAAGTGGCACTGTGGCTTAAGCAGTAGAGCACTTGCCATGAGCTGAAAAGCATAGGGACAGACAGTGCCAGGCCCAGAGTTCAAGCCCCATGACGAACCAAAAACAAAAACAAACAAACAACAAAAAAAAACATAGTGAAATTCCTTGGTGCAGTTCATACATACACAGAAATGCCAGGAAAGAAAAACAGGCTCAGATGTGAAGGTGGGCACAAGTGGGAAAGGTAGGGAAATGAATCTCATGGGAGAAGAATTATAGAGGGGCTGATGTTGATTGGGATATATTTTATATATGTGTGGAAATTTGACAAATCCTTTTGTGGCTAATAAAAATTTAATTATTTAATCTAGCAGCAATGGCTCAATTCTAGCTACTTAGGAGGCTGAAGTTCTGCAGAAACAAGTTTCAAATCCAGACAGAAAATGTTATTGGAAACACAGTCTTTAAAATAATAGGCAAAATCTAGCTTGCATATGTGTTTCTATCATAGCTGGGTCAGCTGAGAAAGCAAGGTAAGAAAGAGCAAGGCTCTGATGTCAAAAACCAGTACTTGAAGGGGAAAAGGGGCATTTTATAAGTCATAAGAATTGTCTGTATTCAGTGGATATAAGTTCATATCAAATTCATAATTTAAATTTTTATCCAGTGTTATGAGCTCTATTTTATATTGTAGATACCACTTACAAAACAAAAATGTGATGTATGTATGTATCTCTCTCTATATATATTTATCTATGTATCTATGTATCTATTTGTCTATCTATCTATCTTCTATCTATGTGACTGCCTGAGTGTCTTCTATTTTGCCAGTTCTTGAATTCAGGGCATGAACTCACATTCCTTAGGATTAGCTTGATTGCTCATGGCTGGCAAACAACTGAGCCAGGCCTCCATTCTGTCTTTTGGTTAGTTTATTACAGATGGAGTCTGTGGACTTGTTTTTAGGATAGGAGTGGCTTCAAATAATTATAATCCAGTTCTCAGGAGAAGACCAGCTAGGCTTATAGGCACGGGTGAATGGTGGAAGGCAAAAGGCTTTCTTTCAATGAGGTCTAGTTTGTTTATATATTTGTCAATAATATTGTTGGTATGTTTTTTGGAAAAAGTAATTTCTTAATGCAAGATCATAGTGGTGGAGCACTAGTCTTGAGCAGAAAGTTCAGGGAAAGACCTTGCCCTTGGTTCAAGCCTCAGGACACACACACACACACACACACACACACACACACACACACACACACACACACACACACACACACACACACAGCCTAAAATGTATAAAAACTATGCCAACTTTCTCAGGACACAAGGCTTTTTTTACATAGCTGCCAACTTTGGCTCAAATACACAGGCATCCAAAGAAAACTTTATTTTTATCTATTCTGCATTCATGTTGATTTCTTTGAATAACCAGTTCAAGGTTCTAAAACCCACAACATAAAAGATCTCATTGAGATAAACAGATGGACACACAACTGTAATCCCTTCACTCAGAAGGTTTTGGCAGGAGAATTGGAGTATGACTCAAATGTGGTTGACACACCAAGACCTAAGGTAAAACACATCAAAAATGAATAAATAAAATATCAGTCCCATGAACCCTTGCCTTATCTTCTTTACTCCCTAGGTCCAGGATTATGGTGTTCACCACATCACAACCTGTTTAGTTATTTTAAGAAACAGATGGATGCCGGGCACTGGTGGCTCATGCCTGTAATCCTAGCTACTCAGGAGGCTGAGATCTGAGGATCGAGGTTCAAAGCCAGCCCGGGCAGGAGAGACATGAGACTCCTATCTCCAATAAAAACCACCAGAAAACCGGAAGTGGTGCTGTAGATCAAGTGGTAGAGCGCTCGCCTTGAGCTGAAGAGCTGAGGGACAGCGCCCAGGCCCAGAGTTCAAGCCCCATGACCGACAAAAAAAAAAAAAAAAAGAAAGAAAGAAACAGATGGTTTTCCCTGATGCAAAGGGTCAGAAAAGGGTAAATGTTGTTCAGAGTCCTTTGGTGGAAACCAAGTCCTTAGCACAAAATGCAGGGATGTTCTTATTGGTCTGTTCCAATGTAAACACAGCAGATGGGCTCCTAACCCCAGGCCCCTGGACAGCAATGTCTCTGTGCAATACTAAGGTGAAGGCAGTTCCAGACACCAGAGGAAGAGCTGATTGTATGTGAGGATGAAATTCAGCAGGGTCAAGCTTGCTTCTCAATACACACACACCACTACTACCCTTACCACCATTACCACTACCACCACCACACCAAAGAGTCTTTAGCATTCTGGCCATCTGCCTCTCCCCAAAACTTATGCTATTATACAAGTTATTCCAAGACAAACTCATCATTGTTGAAGGGATTGAGTTGCCACTGTTCTTTCTATACCTTCCAGTGTTTTGTGTTTCAAACTAGGAAGGTCTAAGGTGACCACATAACTGCCTAAGTTGAAATGATGTTTGCATGGAGACCTAGCTATGTAATGGTGGACAAGGTGCATAACTTCAATCCTCAGGTTTTTTTTAATCTGCAAATGGGAATAAGGATTAGTATAGGGGTGCATGCCTGTTTACCTATTTATGGACAGAAGGAGAATAGCAGTCCACAGCCAAACCAATGTGAAAGAAAATGGAAAAAAGCAAAAGGACTGGAAGCGTGGCTACAGTGGTAATGTCGAGGTGCTGCCCTAACTTGTGGAGAGCTGCCACGCCACGTACACTTGGTTGAAACTTTTGGAATGAAAGGTTCTGGACAGGAGTGGAGCCTGGCATAGACTCAAGCCCCAGGCATCCCCCAGGAGTTGGTGGAGAACTGGATTCCCTAAAAAAGACAATCTGGTCAGAATTAACCCGTTGTTCTCTGAGAAAGAGAAGTTCCAGTGTGACTGCTGCTCACCACAGTGACCCAGGGCCCAGTGGCAGGATGCCTGCCCTGTGCCCTGACAAGTCCCACCTGGGAGAGCGTCTGTCCTGCCTCCAGGCCAATTCAGGCCTGCCATTGTGTACAACTCTTGTTTCCTCCTCTAACAAGCAGCTCAGTATCCAACCACCATGGGAACCCAGTCCGAGAGGCACAATGGAGAGGAAGCTGCCGAAGCAAGCGTTTGGAAAGGAGCAGAGATCACAGCAGGCAAAGCAGCCATGAAGATGTGTCTGCAAGGAGTCCTTAGCTGGGTTCAGCAAAGAGAAGCCAGCGCAGGTGGGCGGAGCGCTTCCATAAAGCTGCCTGTGGTGGACAGATGGCTTCTGATTTGACCTCGACAACAAAATAAGGGACTGCAAGTTCAATGAATAGTCTCTGACCAGAGAAACAAGGTCAAACACTTAAGTTTCTTCATTTCCAGTGGTTCCTGGTATTTCCAGCTGAGTGGACATCTTTCTGTGACCAATGGGTGCCACGCCACCTTCTGCGGAGTCTGCGTGAGAGATTGTGTTGGACAAAGAGCTTCAAGGAAGCATGCCCCCAGGAAGGGGGTGTTGGCTCAAGGCTTCCCATACACTTGGCTGCACCTTTATAGCCTCTACCTTTATTCTTACTATATTCTTCTTGGCTGTACATTCGTTGTCTTTATTCTCATTTTGGCTATTTTTCCATTGATCCGTGAACAGAGCATGTTGTATTTTTCCAGTCCAATAGAGATGGCTTCTCTAAGTAATAAAGACTAAGGCCAAAGATTAAATGTGGGCAATCCCCCAATCAATCTATCATCTGATGTGACGTTGCCTCCAGAAACTCCTACAACTTCACAAGCGGTTTTGCAGCTCATGAACAGTAAATATAAAGACTTAAAATTTCTAGATATGTCTAATAGACAAAATCAATGAACTAAACTAAGTTAGAAAGAGTTATCCCAGTAGTTTAGAGAGTTCTAAAAAGAAGGGACCTCTGATTATAAAAGAAAAAGAAAGATTCTCCCAACAGTTATGATTAAGTTTAGTCCAACTTACATTATAGGGAATAGATGGTGTTTTCACACAAAATATAAAGTTAGTGACATATTTCCTGAACCAACCAAGAACCATTTCCTTATACAGGAGCTTATAAAGATGAAATTAGTTGGATAAAATTAAAAAGAGTATAATTTAAGTACAGCCCTGTCTTAGGTTTGTTAATTATTAAACATAAAAAAGGCTGAATAGATGACGTATTCTATTAAACAATATGCTAGACTTGTTTCGCACCACTTAGCTTAAACAGTTGGTGGGATAGTCATTAATTTTCATGTAATTCATCAATGCTTTGCCTTTTAAAAAATTGATTACGTGCTTAAATAAACAAAGAATCTATGTCACAATCACACACTGTATAAAAATGTTAATTCTCCTCAATAAAGATACACTCAGATGCAACTCTTTTGAGTCTGTGTCTGTTTGTCACTTCGCCGACTCCTTTGCCCACCTATCCCGAGATCCCTGTCCCGTCGGTCCCAGTGCTCCGGCCGAGCTGGTCCGTCGCAGAGAGCCCTGAACATAATACCACTGGAATTCACCAAAGCAAATTGAAATACCTCGGAATGCCTGATAAAATATCTGTAAGAAATAATGAAAATATAAACATGTGTCACACATCCCCTCACCCCCTAGTCCCCATATCCTATGCAGGACAGAGCTGAAAGCTCAGTAAAGACTTGGTGTTAAGGATATAGGCCTGGGCTGGGCCTAGTGTGGCCATAGTTGCTCTGACAGGTACTGTTACCAAGCAAGAATGCATAGGCTGTCCTTCCTCACACATGTGTTCATTGCCTTCTCCAGGCTATGGGATGAACATGTCTGAAAGCACACTTGAAAATGTGCTATGCAACTGGGAATATGGCTTAGTGATAGAATGCTTGCCTAGCATGCATGAAAGTCTGGGTTCGATTCCCCAGTACCATATAAACAAAACAAACAAAAGAAAGCTAGAAATTGCACTGTGGCTCAAGTAGTAGAATGCTTGCCTTGAGCAAAAATAGGCTCAGGAACAGTGCCCAGCCCCTGAATTCAAGCCCCAGGGTTGGCAAAACAAAAAACAGTAATAATAATAAAAAAAACTTGGTACTGCCGTGTGCCAGTGCCTCACGCCTATAATCCTAGCTACTCAGGATTCTGAAATCTGAGGATTGTGGTTCAAAGCCAGCCTGGGAAGGAAAGTCTAGGGGACACTTATCTCCAATTAGCCACCAGAAAACTGGATGTGGCACTGTGGCTCAGATGGTAGAGTGTGTGCCTTGAGCTGAAGAGCTCAGGGACAGCACCCAGGCCCTGAATTCCAGCCCCAGAACTGACAAATTAATTAATTAACATTTTTTCCACACATATCCTGAGCTCCCAACCCCACAAGTACTGAACATAATATGACCAAAATGCAAGCTTAAAGTGCAGTGAAGACTCAGAGGCCTGGGTAGGAACCTAGAGTCACCAAAGTTGTTCTGGTTGGCACCAACGTACCAAGCAGGAAGGGACTGGATGTCCTTTCTCACATACACCTTCACCTCCTTCTCCAGGCCACAGAATGAACATGAAAGTATAGATGAAAATTTGGTGCAGACTTGGAGAAAGGCGAATGACCTGGGCAAGATATGAGTTTGCGAGAGCAAGTTCTGATGGGGTCTTTCTAGACCATCCCACATTGGGCCATATACCATGAACCTCTATTAAAGATACCAAGCTTCCATACTCTCCACATTTTATCCTACAGTCAGAAGAAGACAACATGCATCAAAATCTTGATGGCCAGGCTAAGAGCTGAGGTGCTTGCCTAGCTTATGAGAGGTCATGGGACACAATACCACTGGAATTTAGCAAAAAGAAATAGAAATAATTTTGAATGCCTAATAAAATGTGTATCAAACCTATATGATGAAAACAAAAATCTTTTTGTGTTGGTCCTGGGGCTTGAACTCAGCCTAGGTGCTTTTCTTGAGGTTTTGTTTCCCTTTTGGGGGAAGGGGGGAAAAGGAAGGGAATGGTTGGTGATTATTGAAGAAAAAGGACTTTTCTACCTGGACTGGGTTCAAACTGCAATCTTCAGAGCTTCGCCTCTTGAGTAGCTAGGAAAGCAGACATGAACCACTAGCACCTGGCAGAAATGTTTTCCACAGATCCCCTTATGCCCTAACTCACTATCTTCTCCAAAGCAAGATTTGTTGAGGTCCAGCCAAACCATACTACATTAGGCCTTATACCCAGATCCCTACACTCATAATTCCAGGCTTCTGAACCCTTTGCATTTTCTCAACACCCAGCACCTGAAGTGAAAGGAAGTCTCTGTAGAACAAGGGTTCAGCATCCTGGAGCCTCTTTTATGCTGAGAGTGATCTGGAGTATGGCTGAGAACAAAAAGAAAAAGCCATCTAGAACACACTTTCTGCTCTCACCTTCTGATACCACCGCCCAGCTTCTAATGAGACAGATCTCAGGTCAGGCCTGACACAGTGATGGTAAGGGACATGACTCAGTGTAAAGGTGCCTACCTAGCTTGAAGGAAGCCATGGAACACAGTATCATTTTCATGTTCTTAACTCTAGACAAAATACTTTCATATGCCTAGTACAATGGGAATAAAACCTAGATACTGGAAAATGAATGTCTTATACAATTTCCCCAACCCCTAGGCTTTGCTAAGGACATGAAAACTCTGAACAGGCTGATAATAGATGCAGATTCTGAGTTAATCAGACTAGGAATTGGCCAGAACATGAAGCAGGCCCAGACAATGAACATGGCCCAGACCTGAGCAGGTCCAGAGTTGAAGCAGGCCAGGTGCAGACCCAGACTCAAAGCAACCAGGACTCCAAGCAGCCAGGACTCAGAGCAGCTCAGACTCAGAGCAGGCATAGAAAAGATGTGGACATACTGTCTGGGAAGGTGGCTCAGTGGTAGAGTACTTGCCTTGCATGCGTGAAGCCCTGGGTTCAATTCCTCAGCACCAAATAAGCAAAAAGAAAAAAGTGGGAAGTTGTGCTCAAGTAGTAGAGTGCTAGCCTTGAGCTGAAGAGCTGAGGGACAGGGCCTAGGCCCAGAGTTCAGGCCCCACAACTGGACCCCCCCCCAAAAAAAGGAAAAAAAAGAAAAGATATTGGGCATAGGCTGGACTACAAGGAGGCCCAGGAACAGGTCTGGAATTGGAACCAGCATAGACTCAGAGTGGGCACAGAGTCTGAGGGGCCTAGACTAGGAACAGTCTTGAACTCAGACTCAAAGGACACCTGGACTCAGAGTAAGCACAAGAAACGGACTTTGACTTGGACTATGTGCTGCAGACTTAAAGGAGGTCCAGGCTAGAAATATGCCTGTAAACAGAACTGGTGCAGATTTCCGAGCAGGCCCAGACTACAAAAGGCCTGGACTCGGACTCTAAGGAGGTTTGGACTCCAGGGAGGGCCAGACTCGGCACAGGGTTGTATTCACTAAAAACAAAATGAAATCACTTAGTAGGACTAATGAAATGTGTATATGTGTATAAGACCTATATGCTTCGTATGTGCAATTAATAATTTAGAGGAATAATGTAGAAGTAACTTGTATTGAAGCTCTTCTGCTTTCATCCTTGCTATGACCTCTTCCAAAAACAAAAATCTCTCCTCACATTCCCAGGCTCTGCAACCCCTTCCTAGCCCAGCCCTGAATTAGCTGTGTGTATCAAGCTGGACACCTACATCTCTTGAGCCTCAGTTTTTCTGAGAAAAAGGAAATGAGACCAGCTTCTACTCTGACATCAAATGCCCAATTCAAAAGGTCCCTCCTCTGAGAAGCTTCTCTGCTCCTCAGGAACGACAAGTATGGGGCCAGAGATTGTCTGCCTCTGGCTGTGTCTCTACATTGGGTATGCCTAGAAGACCAAGGTGGACTCTTTTTCTTAACACTGGGTACGTGTTTGCTGAATTTATGAAATTTTGCTACTATGCACATTCATCTTTACACCTTAGAAATCACCCCAGATATTCTTTCCTCTGGGATCCCTCCAAGGGCAGGGAGTACCCTATTGGGGTATCACCTACCTGAACACAGAGCATCCTAGAGGGGCATCACCTGCCTGAATACAGAGTACCCTATGGGGATATCACCTGCCAGAACAATCCATTACTACCCTCCAGACACATTTGTCTTCATGGGCAGCCTAGATACCAATGGTACCACCTAAAAGTAAAAGGTGCCACTGCTTGGAAGGCCCGGGAATTGCAGAACTGCCAGGTAAGATGTTGATTCACTGCTGCAATGACTGTCAGAGCCAAACCTAAAGCTGCAGGACCAGCAGAGGAATCCCTGTGTTTCCCAGGCTACTACCAAACTATGAACTGTAATTCTTGTTCTTCACTGTGTGTTTTAGGTCATCAAATTAAAATCTCAGAATCCCTAACCCAGAGAATTAGTAATCACTTTGTGTTGATTAGAACAATATCAACTGTAAATGACAGAAAACACAAAACTGAGCAAAAGAAAAGGTAATGTACTTCTACCTGAGAATGAGAAGCTGAGGTGCAGCTTCAGGCTTAGCTGTATCCAGCTGTGCAGGCAGCATTGTTGCAGTGCCCTGCATGTTCAGTGTCTAATGTCTTCTGCTTTCTCTACAGTCCATGGAAGGGGGAGGGGTGGGCTCTGATGGAGCCACAAGCCCCAACCCAACCTGTCTAGGTCTTGTGGTCTCTTCTTGGGCCAGTCAAGATTCAGGACTCTGGGATGCTCTGTCCAAACCAGTATCCTTCCTATCCCTGGAAGATGAAGAACTCTATAAAGAAATTGTTGCAGGTGCCTCCCAGAGGAGAAAGATAAAGCCCACTATTAGCCACCTTCAGAACAATGAGCTACCTTTTCTCAGCTTATCCTGAAATGAAAATAGCTTTGTTGCACATGGCTTTCCCTCCTTATGAGCACTTCTAGGGATACCTAATGTGTCAGGCTCCTGTGTTAGATACTCATCTCAGCCTGGTTATTATGATTCCCTTCCTTGCAAAAACACTACACACACACACACACACACACACACACACACACACACACACACACACACACACACACACACACACGCCTTCCAAGTCCAAAATCTATTGGGTTGAAGATGGACATGCATGGCTTCAGGACTAGCTTCACAGTCATAGATGCCATAATCATAGATAGAACAAATATCTCCTTCAGTCACCTACCTTGGTTTACATCTCTCTCACTCTTCCTGCAAAATTCATGCCAATTGCCTATCACCATGCACCAACATCAACTCAAAATGGAATAAAACCTTAACATTAAACCTGAATCTCTGAAACTACTGCAGGACAGAGTAGGAGAGACACTTGAACTAATAGGCACAGGAAGGAACTTCCTGAACAGAGTCCCAGGGTCACAACAAATTGGAGAGAGACTCGACAAATGGGACTACCTTAAAATAAAAAGCTTCTGCACAGATAAAGCAATCGCAACCAAGCTAGAAAGACAACCAACTAATTGGGAAAAAATATTTACCAGCAATATATCAGACAAGGGGTTAACATCCTGTATATACAGGGAACTCAAGAAACTAATCCCTCCCAAACCTAACAAACCAATTACTAAATGGGCAAGGGAACTAAAGAGGGACTTCTCAAATGAAGAAATAAAAATGGCAAAGAAACACATGAGGAAATGTTCATCATCCCTGGTGGTGAAGGAAATGCAAATAAAGACAACCCTGAGATACCACCTTACCCTAGTCAGAATGTCCCACATCCACAAATCAGCCAACGACAAATGCTGGAGTTGATGTGGAGAACGAGGAACGCTATTACACTGCTGGTGGGAATGTACACTCATACAACCACTTTGGAAAGCAGTCTGGAGGGTCCTTAGAAAGCTAAAGATTGACCTCCCTTAAGACCCAGTCATACCACTTCTAGGCATCTACCCTGAACAACAGGAACCAATATACAAGGACACGTGCACCTCCATGTTTATTGCAGCACTGTTCGCAATAGCTAGGATATGGAAACAACCTAGATGCCCCACCACAGATGAATGGATCCAAAAATTGTGGTATCTATACACAATGGAATATTATGCAGCCATTAGAAATGACAAAATAATGGCATTTTCAGGGAAATGGATGGAGCTAGAAGGAATCATGTTGAGCGAGGTAAGCCAAGAACGAAGAGACAAACAGTACATGGTCTCCCTGATAAGTGGATGATAAATCCAAAATGTTAGGTGATATGACAAAACTAACAGGACTTAAGAAACAAAGAACTCCCACTCATCTGGTTGAACCACTACTAAATATCCCCATGCTGCTGATCACATATATGGTATATAACATATGAGCACCGTTATATATTACAGACTGTGATAGACAATTTGCTCCAGGAAAGTTAGAATGAACTTGTGACTTTAAATGAGCATCATTATTCCACAATACTGTGAATTTCCGGAAATTAAGTAATCACTTAATCACAATCAAAAAAAAAAAAAGAACCTTGGGGAAGGGAGGGAGGGAGGGGATGGTGGGGGGAAAACAATGGAGGGGGTAACAATGTTCAAGAGGAAGTGTATTCATTACCTCATTCATGTAACTGTAACCCTCTGTATAGTATCTTTACAATAAAAAAATTAAAAAAAAAAAAAAAACCAACATCCAGGTTCCAGTGGTTCAGGCCTGTAATCTCAGCTACTCAGGAGTCTGAGATCTAAAGATTATGGTTCGAAGCCAGAAAAAAAAAATTCATGCCAATTTAAAGTATGCTATATAAGGCCTTCCTTTTGTTTACATTAAGAAGCATCTTCTCTTATTCTTGGCCATGACCAGATATTTGATAATTTGGGTTGCTAATTACTCAATCCTAGCAAAACAGTTTCATGAGGGGATCTTTAAGAACCTCTTCAGAAGATTATAGCCCTTACATGTCCTCTTAAGGCCTTGAAAGCCATGCTTCCATGAGCTTCATCCCTAGGCCTTCCCAACCATTGAAACTTCTTCCCCTTCCTCACTAGTTCCTAGGGACAAGCACTTAGGGGTCCTAGCACAAGAGGCAGGTGATTCTCTAGTCTCTACAAACGATTGGATTCGGTATGCCTGAGACGACTGAGTCCTAGCCACAGGTACCCCTCATTCCAGAGGCACAAAATTAACATCTCACCAACTCTGACAAATTTCCTTACATCGGTGGGAGAGTCTCCTCAGTCTCTCTCTCTCCCCTCCTACACAGGTTCTCGCACACTCTGCTTCCATTTCTTTTCATGCATGTCTACACCTGAACCCCTGTAATTTCTGTCAGCACAGGATGCCATCTGGGAAATTCACTCCTGTGTATGTCACCAGACAGAGGTAAGGTTTAGTGAAGCTCCCCTTTAAATATAGTAACTCTTCACTTAGGGTTCTTGACTTTGATCACAGAATTTCTGGACAAGTCAAAAAACTTGGCAGAGCTTTGTTAAGTAAACAACAAGGAAACAGACAGACAAAAGAGCAAACAGAAGGGTAGGGGCACACTCTAGCAAAGTGTTGCTGGTCTCATAGGGATACAAAGCACAGAGACACACACACAAGGAGACACCCAGAAAGACACACAGGTCCTTGAGCTGTTGAGTATTTATAGGGGAAAGGCAGGGTTCTGGCTTTGAGTTATGCAAAGCTGGGTGCTTTGTCTTTGCTTTTACTACACCTGGTGTTATACTCTGAGTTTCCAGGAAAGAATGCATCCTGCCATAAAGCAGATCCTTATCCTTGAAACAAGGAGACACCCTGCTGTCTGCATTTTGGGGCATCCTGTCAGGTAGTTGTGAATTCTTGGGTGAGAAATGCATCCCTCAGGAAAGAATGCATTCAGTTGCCTCTCTTTGAAGCAAAGATAGCATTTCTAAGATTTTAGGTGCCATATTTCTGAGTTGTCAACAAAAGGCCTCAGTTTCCATAAGTTATCCTGCTTCTTGTAAACCTCTGTAAGTTCTCCCTGGCTACCTACCTTGGCAGCCCCTACCCACATTGTCCAGCGCCTGGCCTCCTTTCCCCATGTCCTTTAGAAGCCCAACCCCTAAGAGAGGCTGCTACTGGGATGCAGGGGTGATATAGGGTTTGTGTGGATAAACCTGAATGGAATAGTCTCCCATAGGTCAGGTTGTTCTCGGGGAGGCCTGGCGCCACAGAGAGTTGGAGATACCTGCAAGTCCTTCTCCGTGGGGGAGTGCTGTCTTTCTCTCTCCATAGTGTCTTGGTCTGATAAGGCACTGCAGGCCTCGCAGGCCTCCGTCACCCTCTCCTACCACCACAGGGCCTCGGAGAGCGGAGAGGGGAAGCAGGGAGCAGACTGCCCCCACTTTCTGGCACAGTGGCCCTCAGCAGGGAGGGAGAGGCGCAGGCCACCTTTCCTGCTGACACAGGGACTTGGAGCTGGGCACAGGCAGCCCTCACTTGCTGGCACAGCAGGCCAAAGTGGGGAGAGGACATGGGCCATCCTTGCCTCCCTGCACAGAGGCTCGAAAACGGGGAGCAGGGTGCAGACCATACTCACCTACCGGCACAAGAGTGGGAGCCACCCTCACCTGACACCACTAGGGCACGGGGAGAGGGCCCCCCTCACTGCTGACACCCAGGGGCAAGGGCAAGGGCAAGTGTCCGGACTAGGTGGGAGCACGTGGGGGCCAAGGATAAGGGAGCGTTTGCAAGGGGCAGGGTGGCATGTGTGAGCACTGTGAGGAGCGATATATGCAGGTTGCACTGGGCAGCCAGGAGGCAGCAAGAGCCACAAGGTGAGGAGTGGGGCTGGGGAGGGACGGAGAACATGGGGGCGTGTGTGCAGGGGATGGGGCGATGGGATGGGCGGGACTAAGGGAGGGCTCGGAGAGAGCAGAGCTGTGAAGGAACAGGGCTGTGAGGAATTCTGCACTTGAAGAGGGAGGGGCGTGGCGTGAGAGCAGTGGGCCTGGTGTGATGTCAACACATCTCACAGGTTGTTATTGGGCTGTCCTTAAATCCCTTACTCCACCTATATCCATTTTTCTTCCAAAACAGCTCTGGTAACTGTGGATGTCCTTTTTTCCTCACCACCATCCTTTTCTCCAGCTCCCTACAGATGAGTTGTACCAGAACACAACTAAGCATTCTTTTTTTCTGGACCTCTTCCACAGCTATTATATGAATACAGAACTGTTTCCAAAGTTCTACTTTGAAACCTTCAATATCCTAGAACCACCTCCTTAACTGTCACCATTTAGATCCTTGGTATAAGGAAGTGAGGTTTGTGGATTTCTGTGACCTCTGAGTATTGACTTTCTCAGCTGTCCTTTTGACTATGTTTTTTGTATATATGGACTACCCTAACCCCTAACCCGCTCTACAGCCTCAAGACTTCCACTAAAGAAGGGATCCCAGCTTCTTTTTAATTTCTATAGCACAAATCTCTAGCAACTTATGTGTTTTAATTATCCCCATTAAGCTATACACTCTTCACTCCTTTTGAGAGAAATAACTTTATTTTCTTATTGTTCCTAGTTCACTAACATTCACTAACGTTATGTTTTGAATAAGAAATGTCCTCCACAGGCTCATGTGTTGAATATTTGCTCTCCAGAGGGCAGTGCTATTTTCAAGGATTCTAGAAACTTGGAGAGATGGGGCCTAGCTGAAAAAAATAATTCAATGAGGGACACACGACTAGGCCTTGAACTCAGAGTTTAGGTGCTGTCTCTTAGCTTTTTCACACAAGCCTTGCACACTACCACTTCAACTCCACATCCAGCTTTTGTTTCAGTTGTCAATTGAAGGTAAGTCACATGTCTTTTTCTGCCCTGTCTGACTTTTATCGATCAAAGCCTCCTGAGTAGCTAGGATTACAAGCATGAGCCACAGATGCCCTGCACAAGCCTCATCTCTCCAAAGATTCTGCCCCACAACATTGCTATGCAATGGACAAAGCTCTGGTCACAGGACCTTTGGATCATTTCAAAACACGTTCATAATAACTCATGGTATAACTTAAGATTTAAATTATTATATAGTTTTAAATTTATGTGTTTTTCCTCATTGTAGAATCTCCTACAAGACTCAGTAGATCCAATGACAGGAAAGGAAATGAATTTGTCAGTCTCTGAAAGTTTAGAATATATTCATTAACTTCCAAACTTCATGTAAACCAGAAGTTATGCTGTTTCCTGCCTAAAAAGAGAAAATTATCAGCATAGTAAAAGTAAACATTTATAGTGAAAAGATATATTAGTAATTTGCTAATAGAGCAAATCTTCACCCATCTACCTATCCTTCTCATCAAAGGGAAAGAAAATAGTGACATGGTAAACTAACCTGTAAGCTCTTATTACTTAACATACAATCATGGACAGTTAACCTGGTGCTGAGGGCTCATGTCTATAATCCTAGCTACTCAGGAGGCTGAGATCTGTGGATCATAGTTCAAAGCTAGCCTGGTAAGAAAAGTTTGTGAGACTCTTAGCTCCAATAAACTTCTCCAAAAAAGCCAGAAGTAGCACTGTGGCTCAAGTGGGAGAACATTAATCGTGAGTACAAAGAGGCTCAGGGATAGCACCCAGGCCCTGAGTTCAAGCCCCAGGACCACCAAATACATACATACATACATACATACATACATAAATAGATAGAAATAAATGAAATCAGAGACAGACATTATAGGACGATAAGCCAATTCCAACCTTGTTTTTGTAAATAAATTTAATTGGAACACAGACAATTACATTCGTTCATCCATTCATATACTTTCTGTGACATCCTCTGTGTTATTAGGGCAAAGCTGAGTAATAGCTACAACGACAATGCCCCGCAAACTCTAACCTTGTACAGAGAAAGTTTGCTAACCCCTGTCCTACATCATACAGGCATCAATAACCAAAAATTGACTGAGAACCGGCACCTAAGAGAAATGTTCAGAATAAATGAAAGAAAAACAAGAAAAGTAGGTTAAAGGAAGATATCAAACATAAACTCCACCTAATCCATTAATTATGAAATAATTAAGAAAATAAAAGTAAAACTAATGCTTACTGAGTGCATACTCCTCTGCCAGCCAGGGAAAGATGAATGTTCCACGGAAAAGCAGGAAGTGGAGTTGCTTGCACCCAAAGTGTGTGTGTGTGGGGGGGGAACAGCATTAAGGAACATTTTGGTGATTAGCAAATTCTGTGAGATCTAGCCACTGTTCATGTGGCAGATTGCCAACAGACTTGGATATACACAAGTCTTTTTTTTTGTTTTTTTTTTGGGGGGGGGTCCAGTTGTGGGGCCTGAACTATGGACCTGAGCCTTGTCCCTCAGCTCTTCAGCTCAAGGCTAGTGCTCTACCACTTGAGCCACAGCGCCACTTCCGGCTTTTTTCTTTTTTTGCTTATGTGGTGCTGAGGAATCGAACCCAGGGCCTCATGCATGCAAGGCAATGCGCTCTACCACTGAACCACCTTCCCAGCCCTATACACAAGTCGACTCAGGTTCAACAGTTAGAAACATTATATTGTCCCATAAGAGAAACATCATTGCTGGATGACATTTCAAAAGAACAAGAACATAGCCTTCTCTAGAGGAGAGATCAGATTTTCGAATGATCCATTTGCATTGACTTCTATGGCAGCCTGCATCCAATCTGTGATGCCTGAGAGGACCTGGGTCTCAAGGAGCAAGGATTCCACAGGTTGTGGAATATTTTCATGGTTATTTCACTTGTGTTCACATACATATCTCAATATTTATATAATTATCATTATATGCCAATGATTTCTCAGTAAGATGGTTTAAAATACACAGATATATGAAGATAGCACAAACAGAAAGACACATAGATGAACATGTTTTGGGAACCAACCCAGACTTGTGGGAATAATGGAATACAGCTAAACATAATGTTTGCATTTAAGGTAGGAATTATAATCCACATCAGATTTCTCTGTGATGATAATAGGCCCCTTGATCCTACTGTTGAGGCTTTCACAGTGGGCTAAATCTTCCCAAAAGTCACTGCTTGTAAATATAGTGAAATGCTCCAATTCCCTGCATTTACTGATTTATTGTTGACTCCCTCAGCACACTCATCTGCTCTGAGCACTGTCCTACCTGAGACTTGCAGTACAGAGCTTATTCTATAGCAGAAGGACAGGCAAATATCAGCTCCCTCTAAAAAAATAGAATGGTAGAAAGACAGCCTATTCAGTAAATGGTGCTGGCAAAATTGGTTAATGACTTGTAGAAAACTAAAGCTAGATCCTTATATATCACCCTGCACCAGAATCAACTCCAAATGGATCAAAGACCTCGGAGTCAAAGCAGACACTCTGAAAACATTACAGGATGGATAGGGGAAACCCTAGGTCTCCTTTGCACAGGCCGAAATTTTCTTAATAGAGACCCAGAAGCACAACAAATCAAAGAAAGGTTGGACAAATGGGATTGCATGAAATTGCAGAGTTTCTGCATGGCAAAGGACATAGCTAGCAAGATCAATAGAAAGCCCACAGATTGGGAGAAGATCTTCAGTAGCCATACAACGGACAAGGGTCTCATAGCTAAAATATACCACGAACTCAAAAAATTAAATCCCCCAACAACAAATCTTCAATGAAACAATTGTCCAATAAATAAGTGGGCTGAAGACTTAAAGAGAAACTTCTCTGAAGAGTAAAGAAGGATGGCCAATAGACACATGAAGAAATGCTCAACCTACCTAGCCATAAAAGAAATGCAAATCAAAACAACATTGAGATACCACCTCACTCCAGTTAGAATGGCACAAATCAAGAACTCTAATAACAACAGATGCTGGAGGGGATATAGACAGAAGGGAACCTTACTGCATTGTTGGTGGGAGTGTAAACTTGTTCAACCACTTTGGAAAGCAGTATGGATGTTCTTCAAAAGACTCCACATAGGGCTGGGAAGGTGGCTCAGTGATATAGCACTTGCCTTGCATGCATGAGCCCCTGGGTTCGATTCCTCAGAACCACATAACCAAAAAGAAAAAAGCCGAAAGTGGTGCTGTGGCTCAAGCGTTAGAGTGCTAGCTTTAAGCTGAAGAGCTGAGGGACAGCGCCCAGGCCCAGAGTTCAGGACCCACCACTGGACCCCCCCCCCCAAAAAAAAGACTCCACATAGAGCTCCTCTATGACCCAGCAATTCCACTTTTGGGCATTTACCCAAATGTTTACAAACAAGACCACACTAAAGCTACCAGCACAACTATGTTCATTGCAGCATTATTTACTATAGGTAAGATATGGAACCAACCCAGATGCCCCTCAGTAGATGAATGGATCTAGAAAATGTGGTATATATGCACAATGGAATTCAATGCCTCCATCAGAAAGAATGACATTGCCCCATTTGTTAGGAAATGGAAAGACTTGGAAAAAATTATATTAAGTGAAGTAAGCCAGGCCCAAAGAAACATAGGTCCCATGGTTTCCCTTATTTGCAATATCTATTATATGTCTGAGCCAAGCAGAAAAGGTCAGATAAGGTGATGTTAGAGAAATGAACCCTAAGATATGTATTCAGATGTTTTTTTTTCTTTCATGCGATTGTTTCTAACGCATTTATAAGATTATTTCTTTGTTGCTATGTATGTCCCTCCCCCACAGTATAACCCCTGCTTTCACTGTATTTGATGTCGGTATATTTTGTGGAGGGGAAGGGGAAAAACAAATCATTTAAATAGGGATACAGGTGGACCCATTGCAACAATGAGATGTACAAATCATTATGTCGAAAACGAACTTTACAACTTTGGTGGTGGGGGAGGGAGGCAGGGAGGATTGGGTGTGGGGCAGGGGAAGGATGGGAAGGGATGGGAAGGGGAAACAAAGGAAGAGCCTACAATGCTTGATAAGAAATGTACTCATTATCTTGCCCATGTAATTGTAACCCCTCTGTACAGTATTTTTACAATTAAAAAAATATATCAGCTCCTTCTGCTGATAAAAACTCCATTTAGTGTTCAGGACTGTAATCTGAGAAATGTCTCTGGGGTTTGTGCTAAGATGGACTTTCTTTATGGCAGCATTACAAGGTAATTTATGAAAACTAAGAGATACTAAATATATGACTGGGTGTGAGTGAGGAGACAGTAGGTCTTTGTGAAATTTCCTGGCCAGGATGCTCTGTGTTCGCAAGTGTGCAGTGTGAAGTGCAGCTGGTGGGATCTGGAGGAGGCTTGGTGTAGCCTGAGTGTTCCCTGAGACTCTCCTGTGCAGCCTCTGGATTTGGCTTCAGTAGTTACTACATGAACTGGCTCTACCAGCCTCCAGGAAAGAGGTCTGAGTGGCTCTTATACATTAGTGGTGATAGCAGTGACAAAAACTATGCAGACTCTGTGAAAGGTCAATTCACCATCTCCAGAGACAACTCAAGGAGCACGCTGTTTCTGCAGATGGACAGTCTGAGAAGATAGGACATAGCTTTGTACTACTGTATGAGACACAGGGGACCCAAGTGTGACCCCAGACATTAACCTCCCTGATGGTTGCTCAAGACCAGCAAGTGTACTCAGCACCAGCATGGGACGCTCTGTGCCACCACGGGGATGCTCATCACACATTGATTTTCAGGATCTGCAGGTACAGAGAGAGGAGAAGCTATGGCCATCTGTCAGCATCTGTGGCTTCCTCTCTGTGTAACATTTTCCCACAGGAGATTGTCACAGCAGATTCTGATGTTCTGTTTTTGAGCTTACTGTGAATGTCTCTTTATTAAAAAGGGATTTGTTTGCCGTTATGTTTGTTACAGTACTAGAGTTTGAGTACTGCCCCTTAGATCTTTAACTTGAGTCTGGCACTCTACCATTGTAGTCACAACTCACCTCTATCTTGTTGCTAGTTAAGTGGAGATTAGGTTCTTGGATTTGTCTGCCCGGGGATAGATTCAAACTGATTCTCAGACCTCAGCCTCCTGAGCAGCTAGGGTTACAAGTATGAGCACAGGAACACAGCTAAAAAGGCTATTAAAAAATCTTCATACTTTCATAGTAAGAGAAATAAATGAGATGCAGAAAAAAATACCTGTTACCCAACTAGAATCCAAAGGAAATAAATTTTTTAAATAAAGGGGAAATGAAAGTAAAATGACTTCCAGAGAAGATGAAGGTGACAAAGGGAAAGATGGGGAAGGTGAACACTCTGGGGACTCAATATGGCCAAATCATATATCACAAGCAGCCAGGCACCAGTGGCTCATGCCTGTAATCCTAGCTACTCAGGAGGCTGAGATCTGAGGATCATGGTTCAAAGCCAGCCTAGGCAGGAAAGTCCAGGAGACTCTTATCTCCAGTAAACCACTAGAAAACTGGACGTGGTGCTCTGACTTAGAAAACCAATTACCTCTCCATCCTTCCCTCCCTCCCTTTCCCTCCTCTCTCCAACCCTCTCCCAACCCCTCCCTCCCCCTCTCTCTCTTCTCTCTCCTCTTTCAGTTTCTTTTTTCTCTATTTTGGATGTTCATGGGGCATGAACTTGGGGCCTGGACACCATCCCTGAGCTCTTATGTTCAAGGCTAGCACTTTGCTGCTTTAAGCCTCAACCCCACTTCTGCTTTTCATTTAGTCAATTGAAGAAAAGAGTTTTAGGGACTTTCCTGCCTGGGCTGGCTTTGAACCACAATCCTCAGATCTCGGCTTCCTAAGTAGTTAGAATTGCAGGCATAAGCCTCCTGTGCTTGGCTCCCTCTCTCTTATTAGCACTGAGAAATAAACAATTCCTAAACTCCGGCGTGTTAGCAGCAAAAGAGACAGCAGAAACCATGGGACCTATGTTTCTTTGGGCCAGGCTTACTTCACTTAATATAATTTTTTTCCAAGTCTTTCCATTTCCTAATGAGTGGTGAGATGCCATTCTTTCTGATGGAGGCATATAATTCCATTACACACACACACACACACACACACACACACACACACACACACACACACACACACACACACACACACATACACACACAGCACATTTTTCCAATCCATTCATCTACTGAGGAGCCTCTGGGTTGGTTCCATATCTTGACTATGGTAAATAATGCTGCCATAAACATAGTTGCTTAGAAAGCTGAGATCTGGGGATGGTTGTTCAAAGCCAGCCCTGGCAGGAAAGTCTGTGAAACTGTTATTGTCTATTAACCGGCAAAAGCAGAGTAGTGGCTCAAGTGGTATATTGCTAGCCTTGAGCAATAAGCTTCAGTAAGGAGTTCAAGCTTAGAATGGTACAAGTAAAGTACAAGTGAAGGAGAAGTGGAAGGATGAGAGGAGGGGAGAGAAAATTAAAGAGGAGGAAAATGCAAACAATTGCACTAAAAATATAGCTCAATAATGATACAATAATAAAATGATGATACAGGGCTGGACGGTGGCCTGCCTTGCATGCATGAGGCCCTGGGTTCAATTCCTCAGCACCACATAAGCAGAAAAAGCTGGAAGTGGTGCTGTGGCTCAAGTGGTAGAGTGCTAGCCTTGAGCTGAAGAGCTGAAGGACAGCGCCTAGGCCCAGAGTTCAGGCACCATGGCTGGCCAAAAAAAAAAATAATAATAAATCAAAAAAAAATAAAATGATGATACAAATTTTTATAGCATAATATGAAAAGGAAAGGCAAAGCCGATGCTGGTGTCTCATGCCTGTAATCCTAGCAAATGAGGAGCTTGAGATAAGAGGATCATGGTTTAAAGCCACCTTGGGCAGAAAAATCAGTGATTTTTTATCAGTTGAGGGGCTTTAACTCAGGGCCTTGAGCTCTTTTGAAATGTATTTCAAACTACTTAATTAGAGATGCTGTCATGGCGGCATCACACCTCACCTCCAAATATTTCCTTCCTTCACAAGCCTATCAAATCATCTGCAGCTGACCCTTGAGAATTATCTAGGCTCCACCTGTATTCTATGCATGCCATCCTGGCATCACAGAGGCACCTCCAGAGACACCAACAGCAACTTACTTCAGGAAATAAGGCCATGGTTCTATCCCCACCCTTGCTGCAAATTATAGAGCTCCCCATTTTTGTAACAAATTTCATATGAAAAGGATTGCCACAGATAAAATAAGATTGAACAGCATTAGACAGTTCATGTGAACATGGCTTTTGTGCCACAGCATCCCAGTGCTATAGCCTAAGGTAGTGCAACAGATAACAGACACTTTCCCAAGACACTTCCTGTCCCTCCAGAGTGGCTACTGATTTTAGCAGGGCCGTAGTCACACTGCCTTTTTTTTCCCTAGACTTCTAGAGTGCTTTCCTAGATTCTTGCTGAATAATTGAAGAATTTACAAAGTGAATATCTGTCTTCAATAGGAATTGGCACATTAAAGACACTCAAGCCGTTATTGACACCTGTCAAGCTGTTATTGACACCTGAAATCCTGTTTTATTTTTGCCTCCACCATGAAGTAGTTGAAAGTAAAGTCACAGTACCAGCTTTGGCTTGCATTAAAATTGAACATTAGACAAGGAATAATAGAGTGTTCCACCTTATTGCAATGTAAGTAAAAGTATATACAATTTAAAGTCAGCCTTCAGTTATCCTAAATCATATTTCACATGTTTAATACATACATATAAGTACCAGCTATACACATATAGACAATAGAAATATAGACTAAAGTTCCATCATCACTGAAATCCTACTCATAAAGTATCTGCTGAAGAATACCAGCCTGGGCTGAGAAATTGGCTCAGTGGTAGAGTGCTTGCCTTGCATGCATGAGGCCCTGGGTTCGATTCCTCAGCACCACATAAGCAGAAAAAAGCTGGAAGTGGTGCTGTGGCTCAATTGGTAAGGGGCTTACCTTTTGGTCAAGAGCTGAGGGAGAGTGCTCAGGCCCAGAGTTCAGGACAACCAACCAAAAAAACAAAGAAGAAAAAGAAGAACAGCAGCCTGATACCATGATCAGGATACCATTATCCCAGCCAAGTTTAACTACATTTCTGTGTCCTTAGTCTCCTTCCTTAAAGACTAATGCTGTAAATCTCCACATAATCTCTAGCATTGGTAGATCCTTGTTTTTTTTTTTTTCATTTGGTTTTGATGTTTTGCAACAGTGTTACTATGCAGCCTAGACAGGCAACGTGCTGACAATATCCTGCCTCTGCTTCTAGCAGCTGAGATAACAGTCACACCATCATGCACAGCTAAATCTATTCAATTGTAAACTTTAGCTCTTTTAGCAATGTGATCTTGAGTTTCTTATCTTTGAACTTCAGTTCCTTCACTTAATAGCCAGGAATGACAGAATTTGGTATTGGCTTAAGAATGAAATAAGACAATGGGTGAACAAATGCAGCAATGGTATTAAATAGACACTATGCTGAAGATGCACTATTCAACTTGCGGGTGGGGATTGGAAGGGAAAATTGGGATTGGGGAAAGGATGACATTGTCCAAAAAGAAATGTATGCTTAACTTATGTAACTGTAATCCCTCTATATATCAACTGTATAATGAAAAATTAAAAATAAAAATATATTAAAATGAAATAATATAAATTTTAAGAAGGTGCTTCAAAAACAAAGTCTCAATTAACAGAAGGGATGTGAAGGGTAAACAAAGGAGGAGGCTGCAATGCTTGGTAAGAAATGTATGCATTATCCTGCCCATGTAATTGTAACCCCGCTGTACAGTATGTTCACAAATAAAATAAAAATAAAAGTCTCAATTAACGTTAAGTTCTAGTAAGTATTCTTCATGAAGTATAGAGTTGTCCTATTTAAATTTGTTTAGTCCATGTAAGGCACAGTGAGAAACAAGGATTGGGAAGCTCTAAGTGTCAGGAAGGACTTGGGGAACGTATGTGGGATCCTCTCTTATCTGAAAAAAAATATAACAGTAACCAATGGGGCTGGAGGGATGCCTTCAGTGCTAGATTGCTCCCTGATTTCCAAATCCAAGAATATAAAATATGGTAATAGACAAAAAAAATTGCAAGTTAGTGACTAAACAAACTTAATTCTATGTGAAAGACAGAAAATAGTCTCTCTGAGCTCAAGGAATGCAGATTTCTATTTCTTTTCTCATGCCATGAAGAAATCAAGCTAGCCTTGGATTTCTGAACACTTTGCTTTTCCAGCTAATCTAATCCTGATGCACTGGAGACTTGTGAACCTGGCTTTGTTAGTCATGACAACAGCTCAAGTGTAGGCAAATTACATAATAAGCATACTGGTTACTCAGGAAAGATATAATAAGATCAGAAAAGGGAATTGTAGAATGATAGCTAAAAGAAGCTCAAAGTCCAGGAGACTGTTATCTCCAATAAACTACTTAGAAATAGCTGGAGGTGACACTGTGTGACCTGCAGCTATGACAAGATCATACTAGAGAAGCACTTTGTTGGTAGGTTTGGGGCCATGGAGCAGCTCAGCAAGAATGCTGGGTGGGTTGGGAGGCATTAAAGCAGCAAGAATGGTCTGTCTCTTGGGTGTGTTCAGAGAGCCTATGTTCAGAGTGCCATTGTGGCACTACATAGGGCATGGTGGAGTCTGAACCAAGCAGATTCTGCAAGGGGCCCAAGCATGGTACTTATTCATGTTGGACAGCCCTTGCCTTAACTATGACCTGTCATGTACACCAGAGTTCTGGACCCAAACTAATAGTAAAGGCTTTCAACCAAAGAAGCACATAGGCAGTGTGAATGACTGGAAGGAGTAAGCATGTGGACCAGAAGTGAGACATGGGAGCAAGATGGGGGATTCTAAGATATCCTCACTGAGCAACACATCTAGTCAGCCATAAGGCTCATAGCACTGACCCGAGTACCACTGACAGCTTGATGCAGCTGGAATAGTCCAGGCTATGGGGAGCATCAATGCTGTTTCAACCTACAACTTGCCACTTAGGCTTGGCGAAATGATGGGAACCATTGGTGTGGCTACCAGCCTCTGTGACATACTGTCAACTGACCAGAGCAAGTCTCTTCATGGTCATGGTTCTTCTCCTGGGGAAAGGGTTCCCAGTAAAAGGCAGAGAGTGGCAGTGTCTTAATGAGTTCCCATTGTTGTGACAGAAGATCTGATACAGACAAATTAAAGCAGGACAGGCTTATTTTGCCTATAATTTCAGGATTTTTCAGTACACGTAAGTTTTTATAAGAAAACCTTCTCACATACTGAGTGATTCCTTGGAAGTAGATGGAGGAGAGAATGAGAATGAGAACATATCGATGTACCTGGCATTCTCCTTTTAGGATATTTATTCTCTCAGGCTCCCAGAATGGGATGGTAATGTTCATCTACATTGAGTGAAGATCTGTCCACACTGTTAATCCTCCTTGCAATAACACAATGTAACCCAAGGAGTGCTTTCCTAATCTCCTAGCTACTTCTTAATCCACTCATGCTAATAATACTCAACATATCCATCACAAGTCCACCTTTATTAACCTGGAACCCAAATAGTTCTTCATAACCCTAAGATTCCACCTTTGCTCTTGTAGGTTTTTGTCCATCCATTTCCCAGAATTCCCCATGGCTGTAAACAATCGAAAAGTCTTCAAAATTTTAAGACTAAATTTTGTTATGCGATTCTAGGAAAACTCTTAGGCATGAGTCACTATGAAGTGAAAAACAACTCATACACTAGAGGGAAAATGGCAGAGATTATAGATTTCCACTCAGTCAGAAAGGAAAATTCCCACCTTATGGTATTTTTACTTGCAGGCCACAGGACATTTACCTTTTTTTTTTTTCAGTCGTGGGGCCTGAACTCTGGGCCTGGGCACTGTCCTCAGATCTTCAGCTCAAGGCTAGCAGTCTACCACTTGAACCACAGCTTCACTTCTGGCTTTTTCTGCTTATATAGTGCTGAGAAATCAAACCCAGGGCCTCATGCATGCAAAGCAAGCACTGTACCACTGAGCCACCTTCCCAGCCTCAGGCATTCTCCTTAACAGGCATTTCATATTCCTGACATGACCAATACCCTGAGGGCTCCACTACAGGTTAGATTTCATCCTCACAGCATCACACATCACCCTCTGAGGAGCAGCCTTTGGGGATTTCATCCAGGACACATGGACTCTTTTTTTGTTTGTTTGTTTGTTTGTTTGTTTTCTTGGAGATGGGGACAACACTTTTCTGCCTTGGTAGGCATTGATCCAGCTCCCAGTAATATGATAAGGTGGGATTACAAGCATGTGCCACTGCTGCCAAGCTCTCAAATTCTTCTCAAAACCACTACTTTCTAGGGTGTTTTTTGTTCAATTTAATTTATAAATTTATTTTTTATTTGTTGCAGTTTAAAAAACTTTATTATACTACACACTCTATTAGTAAATGCACCAGATTTCATTTTCTCAAATGGTGAATGGAGTGCAAGATGGTCATCGCATGTTTCTTCATTACGAAGCACAGTATCTGATTGAGGGATGGCTTTAGTGTATTCCTACTGAGTAACCACAGAAGTGTGGAAGCCTACCATTGTCCTGTCATCAGATGTCAGAGGAAGGTCCACTTTAGATTGGAAGTAAATGTTTCAAGATAGTTCTCTCTGCTCTTATCCACTTCTGCTGCTATAATAGTGTATCAGGATGCTTATCAAGCAGGAAGAGAAAAGATATTGCAAAGGAAACTGCTTTTAAAGTCCACTTCTAGGCACACCGATTTTCATTCCATGGAGCCTGTCATCTTGCTTAAATCTGGGTCCTACAAGGTACCACCTACATGTATTTTTAAATGTTTGTCTACAAATGCTTTTTCCAGGGTGTTACAAGTTAACATTATGTGCAAAGTGCACATAATTGCTCTCATGAAATAGCCTCTATTAAACACCAAGAGTTGTGCATTAGTAACCTCTAATGCATTTCTTAGCCTTTTCTAGTTGACAATTGATAGTAACCACAACCATGGCATAGTGGGTCACACCTGTAAACCTAGGAAGTAGATTTGTGGTTTGAAGCCATCCTGGGCAAAAACTTTGTGGGACACCAACTCATCCATATCAAATGAGTGCCACTTTCAGCTTTTTCTGCTTATGTGGTTTGTGCTGAGGAATCGAATCTAGGGCCTCATGCATGCAAGTCAAGCACTTACCACTGAGCCACCTTCCCCACTGAGTTTAATTTATTTTTTAATTTCCAAAATAGCTCCAGAAGCCGGGCGCTGTTGGCTCACGCCTGTAATCCTAGCTACTCAGGAGGCTGAGATATGAGGATCGCGGTTCAAAGCCAGCCCGGGCAGGAGAGACCGTGAGACTCCTATCTCCAATAAACCACCAGAAAACCGGAAGTGGCGCTGTAGCTCAAGTGGTAAGCATTTGCCTTGAGCTGAAGAACTGAGGGACAGCGCCCAGGCCCAGAGTTCAAGCCCCACGACGGACAAAAAAAAAAAAAACCAAAATAGCTCCAGAAGTGGAGCTATGGATCCAATGGCAGAATGCTACTCCTCAACCAAAAGAGCTCAGGGACACAGCTTATTAAGTAAAAAATAAAAAGTTTTCAGTTTCTTTAGAAACAGAGCAGAGTTTATAGAAAAATTAAATGCAATAAGTTGTTTTTCTGAAAGCAGACAGTCAGGATGAATTTGCTCCTTCTCCTCTGACTCCATCTCAGCTAAAATCTTGACTAAGACAATAAGGACTAACCTCTAACAAAAGTTTTATGCCCATGGTTCTGTAATGCTAGCTGCTGAGATCTGAGCACCATGGTTCAAACTCAGCCCAGGAAAGTCCATGAGGCTGGTACCTCCAATTAATCACCAAAATGCAGAAAGTGATGTTGTGACTCAAGTGGCAGAGCACTATCCTTGAACCAAATTGCTCAGGGACAGTGCCCAGCCCCGAGTTTCATCACTATGATCAGTAAATAAAACATAGAGAATATAGGGAATTATACAAAAAGCCAGATTCTACCAAATAAGTAAAGAAGAGATGAACTCCCTGTCCTGCTGCCCAGAAGCTAGAAACTGCAGTGTTCCCAGGCAGGATGCACATGTGCACACCTTTGATTGCATAGTTACAATAGCAGAGCATGAGGTATTCTAACTCCTGAAAAATGCCTTTGGCTTGGCCTTTAGCTGGTTGTTTTGCAGTTGGAATCTCCTAGACTTTTCTGCCTAGGCTGCTTTTGAACTGTTATTCTCCAGCTCTCAGCATGCTCACTAAATAAGATGACAGCATGATCCATCGTGGGATGACACATTGCTGAGGAACTTCTTTGAAACAATGGAGATGAAAATCCCCATAAACGATTGTAGTTTACTGTGCAATATTGAGTGGTGGTTAGTCTGTTCAGGCAGGTGTACAACAGCCATCAGCAGCTCTGAGCTCAGCACTTCTGGTGTTCAGCACTGAGCATTTTTAAATTGGGCTATCCCTTTATATTATTGCAAGTGTTCTTTATTTTATGTTCAAGAATCTTATAACAAACAAGACTTGAAAATAATGTTTTCTGTTTTCCATTCTGGTGTGGGTTGAGGAGGGAGGGAGAGGAAAGGATAGAGAAGGGAGGTGGCCTGAGAAGGCAGTGGGGACTGGCAGGGCATCGGGGCCTGAGCTGGTTCCCCAGTTCCTTCTGAATAAAGTGAGACTGCATTGTTGGACAGTCTGTAGGGACAGGACACACTAGTGGGAGTCCATAGTGGCTCTCTCCAGGACTGCAGTGTCCTGGTCCCTCCTGCCTGCTTTCAAGTGCCCTGGATGTGGCCCTCTCGTGGGCCCTGGTAGGTGAATGTCCTTAGGTCGCCCCGCTGGCTGTCTGTTCCCAGATTTGCCATGATTAGCAGCTGCCCCTCCTCACTCTGGTTCCAAGCCCAGCACTATCTGCCTCCTACCAGCACCTCCCCACTCATGCCTCATGCCTGCAAGGCAAGCATTCTTCCACTGCTGACTCATTATTTTTTCTTGTTCAAAACACCATTGCTAGGAGGGATGAGTGACAATGTTGTCAGACACCTTGTATTTATATAGTGTCTTGTAGAATGGGAACTTCTTTGTATAATTACCTAAAGATAACAATAACAATAACAACAATAATAATAAATGTTTAAAAAACACCATTGCTTCTGTCCTGCACTGATAGAAAAATATCGTAGTTCCCTTACCTGCACCTCTGATAAATGATTTTTTGTCAAGATTTCTGATTTACTAGAGACAGCTTGCATTTGACCATTTATGTCAGTCACACCACACCGAGGTGACTCTCAGGTCAGTGAAGGAGCTCTGAGCCCAGCTTATCACCCCATCCAATTCTACTGACTTTAATCACGTGCACTATTCCCTACCTGGTAACATTCCTAATGAACCTCATGATCATTTACAACATCCTTCTGGACTTCCTGGATATGAGAAGGCACTGGTCAGGTGAGTCCTAGGTCTGTGGGAGCAAAGTCTCCTGCTGAGCCCTGAATTCTGAGCTCTGGAAACTTGTTTGTTTGTTTGTTTGTTTGTCGGTCGTGGGGCTTGAACTCTGAGCCTGGGCGCTGTCCCTCAGTTCTTCAGCTCAAGGCGAGCGCTCTACCACTTGAGCTACAGTGCCACTTCCGGTTTTCTGGTGGTTTATTGGAGATAGGAGTCTCACGGTCTCTCCTGCCCGGGCTGGCTTTGAAGCGAGATCCTCAGATCTCAGCCTCCTTAGTAGCTAGGATTACAGGCGTGAGCCACCAGCGCCCGGCGGAAACTTGTTTGTTTAATGTAAGCCACTTTTGATTTATGAATTTTTCATTTTTCTATTTTTACAAAATAGAATTTTTGAAGCAAGTCTTGATTTATGAAGATAAGGTGGCATTTGCTATTGGTACAGAGAATAAATATAGTTAATGTAAACCTTCATCATAAAGGAAGGTAGTTGTTATTTGTGGGAGCTCTGGTAAGAATGTTTTTCCAGTCCCAAGTCTTGAAATCTGAGCCTAGGCACTGTCCCTGAGCCTCTTTGTGCTCAAGGGTAGCACTCTACCACTTGAGCCACATTGAAACACTGGAGCCACTACACAGTTTTTTCTGATTAGCTTATTGTAGATAAGTGACTCCTACCCAGGTTGGCTTAAAACTGCAATCCCCAGATCTCAGCTTCATGAGTATCAATAATTACAGATGTGAGTAACTGGCACCCAGCTGGTAATTGAATATTTTTAAAAATTGTATATTCCCAGAGACAGTCATGATGGTTTATTGCTTGCTGTTTTGGAGGTCTGAACTCACATTAGAGATACTGAGAACTCAGTAGTCTGTGTAGGAAACCTAATATATTGGCATCTGTCACATGATAGCTTGCTATTATTAAAGTTTCATCTTTGTGTTAGAGATGCTGAGATATGAAGATTAAGGGTGAAAGCCAGCCTAGGCAGGAAATCTGTGATACTCCAGAAACTTGCCCCAAACAAATCCAGAAGTGGAGGTGTGGCTCCAGTGGCAAAGTGCAAAAAAAAAAGAAGCTCAAAGACAACACAGGCCCTGAATTCAAGCGTCAGTATTCAATACTCAGGACTGGGGCACACACACACATACACGCACACACACACACACACACACACACACACACACACACACACACACACATACACACACACACTGGTCTCACACACACACACACACACACACACACACACACACTGGTCACACACACACACACACTGGTCATAGGTGGCTCCTGCCTGTAATCCTAACTCAGGATGTCGCAATCTGAGGATCGTGCTTCAAAGCCAGCCCCTGCAGGAAAGGCCGTGAGACTTTTGTCTCCAATAAACCACTCAGAAAACTGGAAATGGCAGTGTGGTTCAAGTGGTACAGCGTTAACCTTGAGCTAAAATTCTGAGGGACAGGGTCCAGGCCCAGAGTGTTTTTCCATGACCGACAAAAGAAAAGGAAAAAGAAAGAGCAAGAAATAAATTAAAAGAAAATGCAAAGATTTGGGGAAACAACAAAAACAACAACAAAACCCACAGGACTTCTATCTTGGGTAGAAAGCTGACCACCTAGGAAAACATACTAGTGAAATGTTGACCCTGACCACACACTAAGTCATGGATCTTGGAATAATAGCTGTTTCTAAGGAAAATAGGACCCTGCACAAAACCATGAACTACAGGGTAGTATATTCAGGAAGTATAATGTCAAGGAAACTGGGGTAGACAAGTGAAGACAGGAAGGGTAGATGAATGTAGCCATGATAGTCAATGTGAATGTGTGAAAATGGAACTAGACAAACTGAGGTGATGGGGGCTGGGGAAGGGATGACAAGAATGATAAAACGGGTGACATCTATCACATGCATTGTACTCATGATCCCAAGTATGGAAATTAAAGCCCTTTGTACATCAACTTCATAAAATACTATTAGTAAATGTAATGATACATTGCACTCACAAACTGATATGTTGAATTGAAGTTCTTTGTACACTTACTTAAGTATTTCTATAATAATAAATTCCTTATTAAGCTGGGCATTGGTGTTTCATGCCTGTAATGGTAGCTACTCTGTATGTTGAGCTCTGATGTTTCCGGTCTCACATTCTTCCTCTCTGCTTTGACAGTATAACATCATCATTATTTATGATCGCCTACTTTAGAAATCTTTTTTTTTTTGGTCCTGGGGCTTGAACTCTGTGCTTAGGCACTGTCCTTGTGCTCTTCAGCTCAAGGTGAGCACTCTACCGCTTGAGCCACAGCACCACGTCCGGTTTTCTAGTGGTTTATTGGAGATCAAGAGTCTCACAGACTTTCCCTGCCAGGGCTGGTTTGAACAGCGATCCTCAGATCTCAGTCTCCTGAGTAGCTAGGATTACAGGCATGAGCCACCGGTTCCTGGCTCACTGTAATAATCTTGAACACACATTTTACTCCGTGTTTTACAATGCGTAATAATATTCTCACATTGATAGCCTGTGAAGCTGCTGTGGGTTTGGTATTACTCTTGTAGTGTAAAATAACTATACTCATTACCTGCAAAGCCTTAGTCTCTGACAATGCTGAAAATTATTTCCCCCAGAACCATATTCATCTCTATACCTTGATATTCCTAAAGTCACAGGAATGATCTGAATTAATTCAACCATTCATCACCTACTTATTAGCATGGAATGTCTGTTCATATGTACTCGCTATCATGAAAATTACTTTCACTACTTTTCATTTTTCTCTTTACCCCATTCTAACCCTATCACCCTGACTTTTCCTACATTAGTTCACCTCACCTATCCAAGCAGCCATTAACATACAGAAAACAGGTAAGTACTAATTGTTTTTCAAGTCCTATCATTACAATACATGCATGGAACTTATTTCATTTTAGGTTTTATGTGAAGCAAGCCTAATTGTGACTCTCCTAATCATTATCTGAGAAGGGAGTCTGACAGAACAACCTAGCATGTGCACGCTCCCAGAGCGGGAAGCGGCGCTCACTACACCCTGGGCCCCATGATACCCACGCGCTGAGCGCGCCCTCTGGAGGGAAGCAGCGCTCACTGCACCCATGCTCTGAGCACCGCAGTAGTTTCAGCTCCAGCCCGTGGAATGGCCTGGCCCTGGAGACCTGGGCTGCTCTCAGGACAGTCCTTCTCCACTAAGAGTCATCCTTATCATCCCTTAATAAAAGGGCAAAGGAGAGGAGGAGGGTGCAGCGGAAGGAGGTGGCCAGGAGGGACGTAGAAGCTGCGGGCACCGCGGTCCGGTGCGGGTGCGGTGGCCCAGCCCCTGCCTCCGATTTCATCTACGCAGCTTTTCCCATGACGGTTGAGATACCGAATCGGTTATTTCTTGAAAGATTGTCCCCGAGCCGCTCTGCCTCTCCCTGCCTTTCCCTCAACGAAGGCGGCTTGACAATGTGTGGGTGTCCAGCACACTTGGGGGCCGTTCCATCTCCTGATGCTGTTCGCTGTCCCGCTTTGCTGCTAGGTGCTGCGGTCCGAACCCTGGTTCCCATGACCCACGAACGCCCCCGGAGCCGGTCCACACAGAGCCCCGGAAGGACCCAGTTCTCTGCCCGGCGGCTCCCCCAGCGGGTCCTGTCGACCACACCCTGCACCGGCCACTGACAACCCTGACTAGGGGACCGATTCTGGACCCTGACCTCCGGCAATGGGGGGGGGGCGGAAGGGGGCAGGGCTGCGCATGTGCAGTGGGTCTTACGGGGCAGTGGAGGATCTGCCACCTCCCACCAGATGTTTCCATAAGGCATGGCGTGCTGGACTCACCGGATCCAGCTCCTGGGTTGGTGCCACCAAGGCCTTGGCCAGAGTTGTGCCTGCTGCTCAGCACTTCTGATTCTCTACCACAAGTTTAGACCAGGATCCGTGCCCAGACATGAGCCAGCCACGTTCACGACCCCGCTACCCCGAGCCAGAGCCCTGAGGCCACCCTTCCCCGAGAGCACCAGGCCGGGCTCCGCCCCCCGTGCCGCCAGTGTGCAAGCGAGAGCACGATGGCGTGAGACTTTATTCAGTACAGGTTCATGCAGCCTGCGGGAGCCGAGGCTTTTCAGCGAAACGGCTTCTCCTTGGGTCAGTAGATGCGGCTTGGTCGCACAGATTGGCTCACCAGGAATGCAAACCCAGATGTGAGGGAATGCAGGGCCCAATCACCATGGAGACCAGAACCTGCAGGCATTACCATTGAATGGAATCCCTGGGCTTCAGGAACTAGTGTTGAAGGAAATACACAAAAGCCCCACCGGGGCCTCAGTTTATGTATAGCCAGCTTGTTAGTCATGCAGCATTTATACCACCTACTGAAGTTTGGAAAAATTGTAAGGTAATTTTTAATGTGATTCTGTGTTTCTGAGAAAATCTAAGCTTTTGTGGTGGTGGTGGTGGTGGTGCAATATAACTTCCTGGTAGATTTAAGTTTGGGATATATAGGAAATAAAAATTAGGTTGCCTAGTGCCCGGTCAGATAGTACATGTCATTCTTACGCTGACAAATAGATTCGTTTGTGGACAGGAACATGAAAGGGTACATGTTAAAATATGTATTTTTCATTAATCTGCATGGATTATGTAGAACATCAAAGCTGTTTTTAAAAGAGAGATTCGTGGATGTATTTGTGGTGTGCTTTCATTTCTTTGTAAATGAAGTAACGATTGATAATACACTGTTGACCTTTTCACGCCTTCATATATATGTACACATATATAGAAATAGATGTCTGGTTTTTTGGTTTTCCAGTGTTTGGAAAGGAACTGATGGCAAAATTAATATTAAGTATACTTTGCCAGATAACCATGCAGACAGCAAGGTACAGAGAACAAAGAAAGGTTTATTGGTGGGGAAAGAGTGCCTGCAAGACTCCTTCTCCCAAGGGAGGAATGAGAAGAAGCACCGGTTATTTTTTGGGGTGACCTATATAACCTAGGAGGTGTAGGAGGTGCTAGAAGGTGCTAGGAGGTGGAGACCCTGGTGTCCACGTGTGGGCCAGGGGCTTCATCATGTCAGACTAGGATTTATACCTCCTATCCACCTAGTAGATAAGGGTCCTGCAACTGCCCAAATCTGAAGGTCACCCTAAGGGGTTCTTGTTGCCTTATATGGTGGTATTGGTCCCAGAGAAGTGCCATCCCAAGGTAAAGGGGGTTGGAAGTTGATTATGTACTGCCTTTACTATGTGGGCCTAGTGTTGCTTAGGAAGGGAGTATGTTAAGCTGTGGAGAAGGGAGGGAATGGACTAAAGCTATGGGAAGGGACTCATTTTGCTAACAGAAACTTAGATTATCTACTGATGAGCTATACCTCCACCTTAAAAACAATTATAATTGTAGACATCCCATACTTCAAGGTCAACTTAAAGCATGAGTGGCAAAGCCAAACACAAACATGTCAATTAAATAAAAACAGATTTTGGTTTGCTTTGTCATAAGTCATGAACTACTAAGTATTGTATCACTATATTTAGAAATTCTTTACTATCTTATTGGCACTTTAAATTTATCTAAGTAGTCATTGATTTTGAAAATCCCAGCATGCTTAGTAGGGGTCAATTAATGGTCCTGTTGAGGAGGTCATGTTGAGGAAAGACCCACAGCCTTTTCAGTGTGCTCTTGCAGTTGGTCCTTGAGAGGGAGAAAAGGACTGTAGCTAGAGCCAGGAGAAGGCATGTAAGGCCCTTTCACAGTGAAAAGGAATGAGACAAAAGCAAGGTGGGATTCGGATTTCTCTACCTGTCTGTCTTCTTGTGACCTGATGACAGAGTCTGGACTACCATGGATCCTCTGGCCTGTGTTTTATTGCAAAGGCAATGAGTGAAGAAAAGTTATGTGATTTGAAGTTAAGAGGGATTTTGGGTCAGCCTTACTCAGCCTTATGTACTATTGTTGATCAGGTGTGATGTAATGGCGGGCTGAATTTTTCTCTTTTTTTCGGGGGGAGGGAGGCTGGTTGTGGGGCCTGAACTCTGGGCCTGGGCACTGTCCCTCAGCTCTTCAGCTCAAGGCTAGCGCTCTACCACTTGAGCCACAGCGCCACTTCCGTCTTTTTTCATTTTGCTTATGTGGTGCTGAGGAATGGAACCCAGGGCCTCAGGCATGCAAGGCAAGCGCTCTACCACTGAGCCATCTTCCCAGCCCTTATTTGTTCTATTTATTTCTCTCCTTCCTCATCAATCCCCAAACCATATCTGTGGCAGTATTTGTTGTATATATTTTGATATCCTATTATTAGGTGTATACAGTTTGTGAGTATGTTTAACATGTCATTAGTATGTCTTTATCTCAAACCTAGGCATCATGCATGCATTACTAATGCTGTGCATTCAACGATGGCATATCTTCAACTTATAGTGTAATTCTTTCTCTGTTGGAAATGTACTGTATTTTCTAGTAATTCCTTTCCAGAACATGTTAAATGTTTATGCAAGAAGAGATAAGGTTAGAGAGATTTTCCTTATCCTTACCTTTCTCTCAATCTGTATTCTCAAGAGATAAAATTTCACGAAATCATATGACAATAAATTAATTTGAAATCATATGTCATCACTATGTGAAGATCATTACCATTATTTAGGCATATTAAATGTCAGTTATCAGCTAAATGAAGTGGCTTTTCATACCTCAATCTATAACCCATATTGCCCCCTCTTTCCCTTTATTTCCTCCATTTCCTATTCTCTGTGAAGTGTGAGGGGAGGTTGGCTAAGGGGGAGAGGGAATTGCTTATTTTCCTGGCTCTGCTACCTAGCTTGGTACCAATACCACTGCTTTGAATAATCTGTGGAGAGTGTCAGGCAGCCCAGAAAACAAATCAAATCTTGGACTGAGTTCTGTGGTTCCACCTCTGTGGAACTCTGTTGCATTCCTACAGTGCCCTGCCTTTTACCCCACCTTTGGACCGACAAGAATTCTCTGGCTTATTTCCTGTCAGACAACTGGAATTCCTAACCTGGGTAGTTGCAGAAAATGGACAGTAGGTGTCGAGCGCTCACCATAACATTGCCTAGAGAGGGAGAAGAACGTTGGTGATGGCTGGACTCTGGCATATCAGTGATTATCCTGGTACCATACCTTGGTTGCACCGTGTTCTGACTGACTGAGGCACGCATGACAGTACTGATATCTGCCAGTTTTCACTTTTGCATGATATAATACTAATTCACCCTGAGGAAATCTGTAGTAGAGCTGCTACCTCAGTCATTTATATACTGTAGCTTCTCAGTTCCAAATGTACATTTTCGCTGTAAACATAATTAGTCTCTGAGCTGGGTGCTTATGGCTTAAGCCTATAATCCTAGGTACAGTGATGGCTTAGAGACATCGGAGTAGCATGATTCAAAGCCATCATTGGCGGGAGACACCCATAAATGGTGCTGTGGCTCAAAACTGGTAGAAAACTAGTCGTATATAAATAAAACGTTATGTGATAGTGCCCCAAACGCTTAGGTGTAGCCACACAGTAAAGAAAGAGATAAAGACAGATTGTCCCTTGGAGGAATTAACAATGTGTCCTTTGTGAGGGTTAGCATCTGTTTGTAATTTTTACAGAATCATAAGTTAAAAGATTTACAAGCCGGGAGCTGGTGGCTCACGCCTGTAATCCTAGCTACTCAGGATGCTGAGATCTGAGAATCGCAGTTCAAAGCCAGCCCGAGCAGGAGAGACCATGAGACTCCTATCTGCAATAAACCACCAGAAAACCGGAAGTGGCGCTGTAGCTCAGGTGGTAGAGCGCTCGCCTTGAGCTGAAGAGCTGAGGGACAGCGCCCAGGCCCAGAGTTCAAGCCCTACGACCGACAAAAAAGAAAAAAAAATTACAATACAATAGTTTAGCTGGAGTTAAAATGGAGTATTGGCCTTCACCATTCCAAATAGAATTAACCAATCACATTCAAAACTCAAACCAATATTTTGTCATTTTCTCTCCTGTTTAGTCACAGATTGCATTTTCGTTTCTATTTATAATTCCTTGACCCAAAACTCTTGTCTTTCTCATACAATACCTTAGAATCTTATAATTCAAACTTTGGTCTCATGGTGCCTGCAATGATTATTTTTAATCTCAATTCCTACACTGACCCACCCGCACCCTTCCTTGATTCATTCATTTCATGAGAGGAAACTGGAATTCACAACCATGGTATTTTCAGAAAGTGGACACTAGATGGAGTTTGCTCACCGTCGTTCTCTTGTTCTGGGTGAGGGCAGGGAAAGGAAGGAATACCCATCACACTTGGTGGGTAGTGAGAGCTTCTTGATTTTACTGGCACCATACAGTGCCACCTCATGTGATTCTGCCCGCCTTGTGGTCCTGCATTACACAGTACTAATCAGCCCTGAGGAAACCTTCAACAGACCTGAAACTACAGTTGTTATAGATACATAGCACAGCTTTCCAGTTCCAAATCAAAGACAATTTCCCCTGTACAAAATGAGCCCCATTAGCCTTATGCAGCTGGCGCATCTGTGTAACCCACAGCTACTTAGAAGGCTGAGAGAAATGTAAATGTCGTTTCCAAGCTGGCCTAACAGGGTAGTCTTTAAGTCTACTGTGAGATTAAGGATTTCCCAGGAAACCACATGTGGAGCTGTTGCCCAAAAATGTATACTAGTAGCTGCCTTGGGGAAAAAATAAAATAGTGAAAATGTAAATATCAACACCCAGGCACTGAGCTCAATCCTCACATCCAAAAAAAAAAAAAAAGGGTAAGGAAGAAAAGAAGAAATAAAGAATTCATTTCAATTTTTTGTTTTGTATGAATCATTTCCATGTGATATTTCTTGTATTTTTCAAGTCTATTAATATATTATATATAGAACAGTACCGTAAGATTGCTTTCTTGCAGTGTTCTTATCTTACGCACTCATTAACTTAGGCCTTGGCCTTTGCAAAAGGTAGTTCTCTGAGAGGCTTCCTGCCTAGATTTCCTGATAACAGTCCTTCTTGGAATTCCAGTTTCTTCTAAAAGGTCCTAAGCAACACTGCAACTCGTTGCCATGACTACATTTACAAGACAAAAGTTATCTCAGTTACCTGTGGAACTCTGCCTCACTACTAGCAAGACCCACCCTCTATCTTCCCTTCTGGGTGTGGGCGGGGCAAGCTGACTAAATGGCTCCTGTGTTTCCTGGGAGGCTATTTTTTTTTTGTGGGCGGGGAGGGTCCGGTCAGGGGACCTGAACTCTGGTCCTGGATGCTGTCCCTCAGCTCTTCAACTCAAGGCAAGCACTGTACCACTTGAGCCACAGCGCCACTCCCAGCTTTTTTCTTTTTGCTTATGTGGTGCTGAGGATTCCAACCGAGGGCCTCAGGTATGCAAGGCAAGAGCTCTACCAGTGAGCCGCCTTCCCAGCCCATGGGAAGCTATTTTTTTTAAAGTGGCTCCCCAGTTATCTGTTATTATGGCATTGAGAGGCTGGGTTGTGAAAAGACGCGCAAGACTACAATTAGTACGTAAAGTCTAGCGCCAGTGGAAGCTTACATGTATGCTTTCTAGAGTGGCTGGAGCACCAGTACTGAAAAGAAGATTACAACCTGTCTGGAGAACTAGGACAATGATTACATGATTGGTGAGTAAATTTCCTTCCCATTCCATTTTCACCATGGTTTTTCACTCTAAGAATCCAATCTGTGGCCTTCTTAATCCTTTTTTTTTCCACCCCACCCCACACCCAATAGCAAGAGAAAATCCCCCTCTATTCTCTTTTCTCTGTCTTCTCTAGAATCACTTGCAATATAAACCAATATAAGTCAATTGAAACGTATCCAACAGAGGATCTGGCTTTGAAGTGGCTATTGACTAGTGTGGTCCTAGACCATCGTGTCCAGAAGGATAAATCGATGTGTTTTGA
This sequence comes from Dipodomys merriami, assembly GCF_024711535.1. Classification (NCBI taxonomy): domain Eukaryota; kingdom Metazoa; phylum Chordata; class Mammalia; order Rodentia; family Heteromyidae; genus Dipodomys; species Dipodomys merriami. The sequence goes on from NW_027202727.1 coordinate 3,073,860, forward strand.
AAGATCCTAAACCAAATGTACTTGTGATCATGACCCAAAGCGTGAGGACAGGTATATTTCTGTCCTCCTAATTCCAGCTTTGATCCTCACACGTCCGGTTGTTATAATACGTTCACAGTCGTGCCACTTACGGATATTACATCTTGTGTCTTCTCTGCAATATCTTAAATGCTCAGAGAAGTTACACCTTCTGACAAAAGGACAGTATGTGTGTCACACACACGGGGACACACACACTCTGTTTGCCCGGAGTGCTGTGTAGCTTACCATGTCCAGTTATAGTTTAGGTCTAGCATCCATGTAGGAGAGAAAACAGGTGCCGTTGGTTGGTCGGTCTGTCTGTCTCTCCGCCGGTCTGTCTTACCCTGGCATCACCTGTTCTAGGTTCTTCTCCGCCGCCGCCGGCACACCCCCCCCTCTGCCCTCCCCCCCGCTCCTAGTCCATCAGTCCATCCATCTACTTCCCTGTAACTGACATAATCTTATTCTTCTTCTTTGGGGAATGAATGAATAAACTTTTACCTTGTGGATATTGTACACACATCCTAAGGTGTGTGTGTGTGTGTGTGTGTGTGTGTGTGTGTGAGTGTGTGTGTGTGTGTTGACGGAATAGAGTGTTTACCATGCCTGAGCCCCTGGCTCTGCCTCTCTACCCGTCTGCGATGTGATGTGTGTGCTGGGGCGCTTCTGCCCGCATATGTTCCCAGTGCGAACTCCAAAGAGAAGTACGCCCGCCGGGCCTGTGGGTTCTAACCATGCTTCACCCCCCCGGGAGATAGGATCGCCCCTCTGACCCCCCCACTCTGTTTGGGCCGGGGCCCCTCATCTGTCTCTCCCTGTCTTTCCTCCTAGGGTTCACTACCTGCCCTCCCCCCAGCCCCGCACACACACACACACACACACACACACACACACACACACACACACACACACACACACACACACACTGTGCACCCCCACACTCGGGTCCAGGTCCTCCACCACAGGCATGTGAGTGATGATGCCTCTACCCTCCAACACCTGTGTGTCGGGTTCAGATTCATCGCCTCATGCCCCGAATCCTGCTCCAGAGAGAGTGGCAGAGCCTATTAGAAAAGGCTAGCTGTTATGACAGGCTAGAGTACGAACCGGTGAGAAGGTTGTTCCGTCCGGTGCCCGGGGATAAGCGTCACATGGGTGCCACCTCCCCTTCCTTCCCCACCCAGCCAGCGGCTCTCGTTTGGCTTTCCTGTCATTTAGTGATGGGTGAGTGGACTCACGCTTCCCATGGCGCTGTCACCGTGGTTTTCCAGACCTGTGTGCGGGACATGTACCTACTCTCTGTGTGTTAGAAGAAACCTCTCTCTGGCCTTCCCCCTGCCCTTTCCCTGCCTGTGAGGGGTGGCGGGTGGGGTCAGGGGGAGGGAGCGTGTTGTGGGGCAGGCGGGCGGCGGACTTTCACAAGTGAGCGGGGTGCCTCCCTAGGGCTCGTCTCTTGCTGGAGCCGACCCATCTTTGGGAGTTTTTTTTTTTTGTTTGTTTGTTTCTTTCTGGTTTCCATCTGGGGGAAAAAGAAAACAAAACGTACAAACACCCCCTCCCCCCCCCCAAAAAAAAGACGGGCGGGCAGACAGTGGGACGAGCGCTCACTTGCCCTTTTCTGGCCATGTTGGGTGGGGGTGGGGGTCTTGCCACGGGCGGCGGAGGTCGTGCGGGTGGCCGGTTCGTTTTCTCTCGTGGTGCAGGCCTGCCATCTTTGCTGCCCCTTCCTGCTTGGGACCGATCCCGGCTTCCCGGTTCAGGCCGCTCCGTTCGGGCGACTCCCGTCCTGGTTCCTGGTTTCACTTTGGTCGCTGGCGGCGGCGGCGGCGGCGGCGGTGGCTCGATCTCGGTCTAGGTCTCTGGTGGCTCTGGTGTCGTTCGTGAGGTCGCAGAGAGGACCCGGCTGCAGGTCCTGACCTAGGTTGTGCCTCTCGGTGCGTGGCGGTGGGGAGTGAGGCGATTCGTTTCCGTGTTCTGTGTCTCCGGAGCTCAGAGCCGCCCGGCGCGCGCCAATCCGGGGTACGGCGGCTCGGTGGAGTCGGTCGTTGGAAGGCGGTTGTCGTGCTCCCCCTGGCGTCCGCTTTGATATGACAGTCCCCTCGTTCTCAGCCGAGCGAGCAACTGAAGGAGGAGGTCTGGCGGCAGCGAGCCGGGCGGAGGCCCGGCCTCTGCCGGGTGCCGGGCGCGACTGTCGCCGTGGTGTCGCTGTGGCGCCGGGGCTGCTGTTCTGTCGGACTTTGCGCCCGCAGGCTAGAGCGCGGTGGGGTCGTGAGTCGCCGGGGGTGGCGGCTTGGTCGGGTCGACCAGTAGTTCTGTCTGGGCCCGACGCCTTGTCCTCCTCCCCTCCATGGACTCTGGTCTTTGAGGGCGAAAGAAGGAGAGTACGAGGGATGTCTCGGGAGTCGGGGGAAAGGGTCCCCGGGTGAGCCGCTAGGTGGTGGGGCCGGTCCCGGCCCGGACTCGGACCACCCCCCCTCCTCCGAGTCACCTCCGAGTGAGCGCTTGGCGCGTGCCGGGCGCGAGGGCCTGGGTCACCGGCCACTTGTGGCCTCCCTCCACGGCCCCGGAGGCCGGAGGACAGACCTCTGTGGCGGGAGGAGCCGTGGGCACGGCCGAGGTGAGCCTCGGGGCCGGGACCTACAGCCCCCCCTCCCCGACATAGGATGGTCGTCGGAGTCACCTCCGAGTGAGCGATTGGCGCGTGCCGGGCGCGAGGGCCTGGGTCGCTGGCCCCTTGTGGCCTCCCTCCACGGCCTCCTCCATGGGCCCCAGAGGACAGAGGCCAGTCCTCTGCGGCGGGAGGAGCCGTGGGCACGGCCGAGGCGAGCCTCGGGGCCGGGACCTACACCTCGCCCCTCCCCAACATAGGATGGTCGTCGGAATCACCTCCGAGTAAGCGCTTGGCGCGTGCCGGGCGCGAGGGCCTGGGTCGCCGGCCCCGTGTGGCCTTCCTCCACGGTCTTCTCCAGGGCCCCGGAGGCCGGAGGACAGATTTCTCCGGCGCAAGGAGCCGTGGGCACGGCCGAGGTGAGCCTCGGGGCCGGGACCTACCTACCATCTGCGGTGTGCGCGATGGCGGGGACTTGCCCGGTGGGCCCTGCGTAGGGGAAAAATCGAGGCGGAGGGAGCACCTCGGGAGTCGGGGACCCGAGCACGGGAGTCCCGCGTGTGTGCGTGCTGGCGGCAGGGCGCTCACCACCGACCCCGCGCGGTGTGGGTGTGGTGGTTGGGTGCCTCTCAGAGTGGGTGCCTCGCGTCTGCCTGGGGAAGGCTCCCTGTACCGCTCGTGTGGTGAGCCCGTGCGCACCCAGGGTAGTGGGGCGGGTGCGTCCCCTGACCCCGCTCCCACCCTCTCTCTTCATCTGTCTTCGCCTTATGTGGTCGACCAGCTGTCCCTGAGAGTTCCGTGTCTGGCTCTGTTGGGGACGTGTTGGGGACAGGTGTCCCCGATGTGGTTTCCGAGAGGTCCCTGTTGCCAGCGAGTTGTCGCCCCTGCGTGACCACCTGGTTTTGGCGTGGTGACGTGAGGATTTTGTACCTGCAGGAGGGTGCTGGCATGCTGTGGCCCGGTGGCTGTCAGCAGGTCTTTTGGGGCTCTCTCAGATGCTGTGTGCCGGGCCTTTCCCGTCTCTTCCCGGTCCGGGTCCCCCTGCCCTTCCCCCCGGACCCCGGGCTCCCGCTGCCCTGAGCAGGCCTTGCCCCTGTGGTGGCTCGTGGTTGTGTTGGTGGTGGTTGGTTGGTGGCTGAGTGAGTCCCGTCGTCCTTGATCTCTCCCCCGCTCCCGGTGCCGGATTCTGGCCCTTGCCTCGGCACGACGAGGAGGAGAGTGGTTGGTTGCCTGGGGTGCATAGGTAGGCCCGCGCGGTGTGCTTCCCTCGCCATGGCCGGCTTGAGGAAGAAAAGGCGGGGGGCAAGTCCTGCCTTGCCTGTGCGTGTGCAGCATCCCTGTTCTGCTGTTGTGCTTGTCTGACCTCCGTGGATCTTTTTTATTTTATTTTATTTTTTTCCCTATCGCCCCTAGCTCCAACTCCCCCGACCTGCCGCTTCCCGATGGCGGGCCTGGTCGGCCGCTGACCTGCGCTACTCCCGAGCGCTGTCCATGGTTCTTTTTCTTTTTCTTTTTTCCTCTCTAGCTTCTTTCGGCCCTGTGCCCGGCGGAGGTGTCCTGGTAATCCCGAGTGCCAGGGACGCTTAAGCCCGTGGTATTTTTTTTTATTTTTTTAAGTTTATTTTTTCTTTTTTTTTTTCTTTTTACCTCGCTCGTTACTCACGAAAGGTTGTCTGTCCTGGCTATGCTTTTATCCCAGGCTGTTGGCCATCTCGGGAGCCGAGCTTCCTGGGCCCCACCGCCTCCCGAGTGCTGTGTGGCTGTCTTCTCCGCCCCCTCAGTGTGATTGATGTGGTGACGTTGCGATCTCCTTCGGGCCCGGGCCTAAGCTGCGCCAGGCGAGGGACGGACATTCATGGCGAATGGGACCGCTCTTCTCGTTCTGCCTGTGGGCCCCTGCCCTCACCGTCCCACAGTGCTGGCGCCGGTGGTGTGCGGGGAGGCAGGGGTGCGGCAACCGGGTCCGGCTGTGCTCTCCCTGCCCTCACCGTGAGGTCGGGGACTTGTACACGCTGGAGGAGGGGGGGCGCCCCTGATCTTGCTCCTCTCTTCCCGTGACTCGTTATCAGCACGGGGGTCGGCTCTCTCCGTGGAGAGGGAGGGTTGTTGCTCCGTGCTTGCCCGTGCTGTGTGGTGTGAAAAGCCGTGCCTCGCGCTCTGCCCTCTTGCGGTGCTCCCAGAATGCTCCCAGTCGGTTCTCTCAGGTGCCAGAGGCTGAGTGGTGGTGTCGTTCCCGATCCCGGCGTTGTCCGTTGCCTTGTGCCAGCCTGCTGCCCGTGGTGTGTCCCGGCCGTCCTTGGGTTTGTGGGGCTTGTGCGAGTGAGAAAAGTTATCGCAGAGATTGGCATCTCTGCTGGGGGGGGGGGTTGAGGCGGTTCCCCAGAGGAGCGCTCTTCCCTTGTTGCGCTGGGCGGTGGCTTCCCCGCATGAGCTGCCGCCCTGGTCCTGGCTTGTCTTCCCTGCCGTGTCACCTGGCTCTTGTTGCACCGGGGGACCTGAGATGTTGCAGTGGGAGGCGAGCCGGGCCTGTGTGCGCGACTTTGTGCTTCCCGCCCGTGTGCGCGACTTTGCTCTGGCCCTGGACGGCAAGGCCAACCGACCAGGGTTGGTGTTGCTGCTGCCGCAGACCCCACCCCGCCCCACCCCTCCCTGCCACCCGTGGTGGGAAGGATGGACGCCTTTGATGTGTGCTGGTCCCGGCGGGGTTCCCGTCGGGGTTGGGTGCGGGCCACCCTCAGAGTGAGGAGAGGTTCTCTAGCGATCCTCGTTCGGGAGGTGGCGTTCGCTGCCAGGTTGGCGGGGGCCCGCCCCCGATGGGCTCCCGCGGCCCTGCCCCTCCCTGTCCCGCTTTTGAGCGTTAGTGGCTGCCAGCGTTGGTAACTGCGTGCCCTCGCCTCCCCCCTCCGAGCTGGGGGAGGTCCCGCGGGGCCTCTCCTGGGCCGTCGTCTGGTGTGGTGAGTGGAGGACGTTCCCGATCCATCCCCGCCCCTGCCTCGCGCTGTGTGTCGAGTGGCGGAGCCTGGAGCCTGTGCTGGGTCGTGATGCGAGGGTGTGTGGTGTATGGCTTCCCGGCCTCGTGCTTGGGGTGCCGTGGGGTTTTTGGGGGTCCCGTCCCCCTCCCCCTCCTGCCCCTGGCGACGCTGTTCCCAAGCGTCTGTGTGGGCCGCCGCCCGTTGGTGACGACAGCGCCGTGAGGGCGCCGGGCCCCGCGGTGTTCCGGGGCCGCTGTGCCCGTGGTGGTGTGCCGCTCGGGGGGGTTCTGGCCCTCCGGAGCCGAGGATCCCGGTGTGTGTGGGCCCTTGCTCACGCGGCCGAAAAAGAGGAAGTTGATGATGGGTGCCGTGCCCGGCGGTGTGGATGGGTGCGGTGGGGCCCTGCTGGCGCGGGTGGCTCCGCGGGCGCTCACGGGGTCTTTGAGGCGTGTGCGAGCTGCCTTTTCCCTCTCGGGCCTCTTTTGGGGGGGCCCGCCGCTGCCGCGGTGGGGGTTTCCCGTCCGCTGGTTGGCCGGCTCG